>NC_060144.1:38820026-39445026 GCF_021461385.2 Schistocerca piceifrons | reverse complement strand
AAGTGTTTCCATTGCAGGGATTTAGAGGAGAATAGGTCTTTGACAAGTCCAGCATTGTTAAATTTGGATGTAGGGTAGAAGGTGAGGCCTTTGAAACTTCTGTGGACTGAGGATTCTGGTGGATAGCTTAACAGCAATGTTCTGGGACTATTTCAGCTCTGGATTTGGTGAAGTGTTGGTAGGGATTTTTGAGGGATGTCACAAGTTGAAAAGATCAGTTAGGCAGGGTCTGCGTGCTATTAGGGGTTGGCAAGGTGGAACACTGTGGGTACGATAGGGGTGAGATAGTGGTGCCACAAGATGCAGTAGGATGTCAGCAAGTTGATGACATATGGAGGTGGTGTCTGGAAGGCTTTTACAGCAGCTGAAGAGCAAGGGATTCAGTTTCTGAGATGTAATGTATGTAGTATCATTGTTGGTATTCTAACAAGGGTTTTGTGTTTATTGATACATTGTACAGTATTTCACCAAGTACAAACAGTTGAATCAATTAAAAATATATGTGTTAAATATGACAGTTCAGCAAACATATAATGACTTTGATTTTAAATTATATATTTCAGAGTTATTACACAGGCCGCCGATCCATGCAGCAAGATACGGATGGTGGTGGAGGCAGTGCCTCACAGAGAGCCAGTTTCCAGCATGATTCTCCACAGAATTCAAGCAAGGCAGGAGTAGTCATCACGTCATTCAGACAATCACAGAGAAGGTCAGTTAAGTAATTTGAAATTGTGTATTTACTATCACCACCATTTATTTTCCTCATTAGAACTTTTACCAGAAGTCAAAATGATATGTAAAATATTTTTGTCTGCATTTGCACTAATAAAATATGAACAAATAAGCAGTGTTGCTCCCTTCGCAGAATCAGGTGTAACTCGCACAATTATCATAAAATTGTCTGTGATAAATGTTGATAGTTGTGATGTGTTACATAACTTAACAAAAGTTATTTTATATTTTTGCTCCTGTCAAATGCCGGTGTTTTGCTAATTGCTGTGCTTTCATTTAAGTCTCTGGCTTTATGACTTTGATGTGACTGCAATTGGTGTTTTTTTTAGTTCGTGTTGTTTCAACAGCATGAAAAATGAAAGACTTTGATGTTATTCTCTGTGGCATTATTTCAACATCTAAATGTTGCTCTTCTTCCATTTCTTGTATGCCCCAAATCCCATTTCATTCTGCTGTCCTAATTGGTTGTATGTTTCCCACGCTCTACCTGTGGCACCATGTTTTGGTGTTTCATGTGAGTCCAGCATCGGACGAGAAGTATTGTGGTAAGTAGAGTGTGTTCATGAATGTTTGCTTTGCACTGCTTTCTCCTCATTGTGTTTTGTCTTGATCCTGCTGCTAGTGACTCATCTTCACCATGATAATAGTAGAGATATTAATACCCATTGCTTTCTTTAATTGTGTAGTATCTGAATATAATGCAATTAGTTATCAATTTAGATTGTTTGTAATTCAGTATTTTTGTTCAATAATACACGTAGTTCATTGTATTTACATTCAAAGTGTGTATGGTCCTTTAGAACAACTGGGCAGCACATGCTGGTCACTGTATTTTGCGGCAGTACCTCAAACTGCCTATAATTGCTTTTACTTTTGAATATACCTTTGTAACTGCCTGAGCTCACATACAGCATATTTTTGATCACTTTCACAGTGTGAAATGGCACGAATAATTTTGTCACTGATTTTCCACCATCAATTACAATCTTTATTCATCAACTTTGGAAAAATAAATTTCTGACAGTAACATATTTTTACTATTACTGAGTTTAAAAAAAAGGATTACATGTCACTGCATACTATACAGAAGAAGTGATGATGAGTAGGTAGGTGCACAAACATTGTGATAATTTATTGTTTCCCATTCTTTGTCAGATCACAGAGTAAGATTCACAATAAAATATTCAAATGAATAAAGTTCTTAGAGAGAGAGGGAGAGTTCAACATAACACAGTGTTAATACTAGCACAGCTGATTAATGTCCAACTGGTTATGTGGCACAAGCTGAGTAATTATGAAACAAAAGAAAAGAATGAACAAATACTTTCTATGATCATAAATATAAGTTGCATGTAGCCTACGTTGCTGGTGCAAGGTGTTGACTTCTGTATGCCAGGAGAAGAGGGTACCTGGCACCCCACACATCTTCTTGAAATCTTCCCAGACATTTCAAAGCTCCTTAGAAGGCATTTGTGTGCGTATAAGATGCCACATCATAATCCCATTTGATGAATTTGGAAAGATGGAAATGGCACAAGGGGGACAATGATTTCTCCATATAGTCATGGTTTGTGAGTGGTTTTGTATTAGTGTGACCCAGAACTGCCTGCTGTATGTATCCCATCAATAGCTGCATCAGGGACTGGTACATTCCTTGTTATGATGATAGCTGATGACCTGACAGTATCAGTATCTGGAAAATTGACTTGGTTTGTTGTACTTCATCATTCATATTGGTACATTCCTATTCTCTAAAAGTACATAATTAATTTTTTTAAAGATTCGGTGTTTGTATTTTGCATTATACCCAACATTGAATGTGAAAGAATTACAGGTAATTAGCTGAAGCTTTTTGGAGCACGAAACATTTGTTTGGAACCTTATACTTAACTTGTTCTGCTGGAGGTGACCAACATTGTTGTTCAATTTATCACATAATTTTCATTTGCTGTAGGAACTATTGGTGTGACTCTCTTGGAAATATGTTGCGTTCTTAGGGCATAACAAATGACATTCCCACATCCTGTACTCATTTTCAATATTCCTGAGTTATTGGCAGCTTCCTCACTTCTTCATTACATCATTTTTCATTAACAAACAATATCAGCTTCCAACTGCCAATCAGTTTCAGGTAGAGGCACAGTCAGTTACATGATATTTTGACAATGCAAACAATTTTAAGTATTATTAGCAACAGTATTTTAAGCAATTTGCAATAAATGAAGCTGTACAAAATCTTTTAAGTCCACAGCAGGAGACGTAAACATGTTTTTCATAATTAATTTTGTAACAAATATAATGGGTGTTAATATTACATGATGAGTATTTTTAACAATTAATATTTAGATACCGTACATAAATTTCAAGTGCAATTCATGTACCATTTCATTGGTTTACAACAGTGATGTTTCCATTCATAAGTCATAGTTAATGAAAGCAAAATACACAATCCTATTTTATAGCTAAAAGTAGTAATTAATACATCTTTACTACATGAAAAATTGTTTATCTTTTTTTAAGCCATGGGCAAAAATGCTATTACAGTATTTCAAACAATGGAAAATCCAGGATGGAATGTAACAATATGAGAGAAGGGAAGTTGCTACTCACCATATAGCGGAGATGCTGAGCTGCGATAGGCACAATAAAATGATTCACACAATCATAGCTTTTGGCCATTAAGGCCTCTGTCACCAGTAGCCACACAGACACTTTCCTTCTCTCGTACTATTACAGTATTTTCTACACTGTCTCACATCTCATCAAGCAAAACTTAAAGCTGAAAATCAAAACTTACCATATAAAAAACCACATACTAAAATTACTGTGTATTGTGTTGTTCACTAAGCATATGTATGATGATCTGCAATAGGTGAATCTCAATTTGTTACATTTGACACACACACACACACACACACACACACACACACACACACACACACACACACACCAGGATTTCACGCATAAGATTTATACATGAGATTCTGCCAAAATAAGTGTGCAGCAGAAAAAAAATTATGCATCAGAAATTTGTTTACACAGGCCCAGTTGAATCAGCACATCAGCATGGCTCTAAATTTGTTTCAGTTGCTCCTTGAAAGAGTAACTGTTTGTGTTGTCTTTTCAAGTACACCTAGTATTTGTAACTACCTAAATTCTATAAAAATCAAACAATGGAAAATTCAGGATGGAATGTTAACAAAATAATGGAAAGGATAGTTGCTACTCACCATACCGCGGAGATACTGAGATGCAGAAAGGGACAACAAAAGGACTGTTACGCAATTAGCTTTCAACCAACAAGGCCATTGTGAAAATAAGACAACACCCACCCACCCACACACACACACACACAAAAAAACTGACACACACATGACCACAGTCTCTGGCAGCTGTAGCCAGACTGCGAGCAGCAGGGCATTATGGGACAGGCAACCGGGTGAGGGTAAGGAGGAGGCTGGAGTGGGGAGCGATAGGGATAGGAGGGTAGGGGTGGGGTTGGTAAAGTGCTGCCGGGAGCATGTAGGGACGAGATGGAGAGTGGAGCAGCTAGGTGCAGTCAGAAGGTTAGAAGGGGGCGGGAGAGGGAGGGAGGATTAGTGGAAAAGGAGAGAAGTAAGAAGACTGGATGCATTGGTGGAACAGAGGGTTTCACTTTGACAGCTGCCACCCATTCCATACCAAGAATTCCCTTCCATACAGACTAGTCACCTGTGGCTGTTGCATCTGTAGTGATGAGCGATCCCTCTCAAAATGTACTGAAGTGCTCACTGAATCATTTACAGACTGTAATTACCCTCCCAACCTTGTGCGACAACAGAGTTCCTGTGCCTTATCTTTCCACTCACCTAACATCTCCCAAAGCCCCACTGTCCAGCCACAGAGTAGCATTCCCCTCATGACTCAGTACCACCCAGGACTGGAGCAACTGTATAACGTTCTTCACCCGGGTTTCGACTAAATCTCATTGTGTCCCGAAATGAGAAATGTCCTGCCCACTACCCTTCCTACTCCTCGTACAATAGTATTCCACCACCCAACAAACCTACATAATATCCTCATCTATCCCTACACAACCCCTGCTCCCATCCCCTTACCTTGCGGCTCATGTCCCTGAATAGATCTAGATGCAAGACCTGTCCCATACATCCTCCCACCACTGCCCACTTCTGTCCAGTCACAAACGTCACCTATTCCATCAAAGGCAGGGCTACATTTGAAATCAGTCATGTGATATACAAGCTAAACTGCAACCACTGTGCTGCATTCTGTGTGGTCATGACAACCAACAAGCTGTCTGTCTGCATGAATGGCCACTGAAAAACTGTGGCCAAAAGCAGCTGGACCATCCCATTGTTGAACACGTCACCCAACATTAGGTTTTTCATTTCAGTGACTGCTTCACAGCCTGTGCCCTCTGTATCCTTCCCACCAACACCAGCTTTTCTGAATTGCGCTGGTGGGAACTCTCCCTGCAATATATCCTATGTTCCCATAACCCTCCTGGCCTCAACCTTCATTAATCCTTGTCCTTACCCATTTAGCCCCTCCCCTGTTCCCATTCCAGCCTACACAGCTGTCTATTCCATCGACGCACCCAGTCTCTTTACCTCTGTCCTTTTCCACTAACCCCCCTCTCCACCACGTCCGTCTAACTTCACAATTGCATCTAGCTGCCCCACTCTCCACCTCGTCCCTGCATGCTCCAAGCAGCACTTTAACATCCCCTGCTATCACTCACCCTCCCCATCCCATCCTGCTCCTTACCCCCACCCAGTTGCCTCTCCCATAATGATCTGCTGCTAGCAGTCTGGCTCCAGCTGCCAGAGACTGTGGTCATGTGTGTGTGAGTTGTGTTTGTGCTAGTGTGTGCATGTTTGTATGTTGTCTAATTTTGACAAAGGCCTTGTTGGCCAAAAGCTAATTGTGTAACAGTCTTTTGTTTGCATTTCTGTGACTCAGCATCTTCGCTAAGTGGTCAGTAGCAAACTATCCTTTTTCTACAAATTGTACAGTATCATTAGTAATGAATCAATTTCAGGGGGTAAAATATACAATAAACATTACCAAACAGTAAATGTCGGGTGGACTGATAAAACTATTTACAAATGTACATTAGAAAAAAATACATATGTAGGTAAAGAGTGAATAGAATAAAACCCTTTTTTATTAGTGCTTATGTAATCTGACTGTATGATTATTTAATATACAAGTTACACATACATTTATTCCAACTGTAGCTGGCATGTGTATCAGAATTTACATTGCGAGCAAATATATTATTCAAGAAAAGTATGCATATTAGTTGTAGGACATTGTAATACTGAAAGAATGTACTAATTACTAGGAGAATCACAAAATATTTATTTATGTATTTGTATTTCTTTATGCATGTCGTCATCAAACAATGGTTTTCAAACACATCATATTGATACAAAGGTGTAATATGTATAACTTTTTGTATAAAGGTTTAACCAAAAAGGTGTTAACCTAATAATATAATACATACAGCTTAGAATTCTTTCAGTGAATACAGACATTTATTTAGGAAAAAGGTATTGATTTTGTTTTGAATGGATCCCCAATATGTGGTTTTATTGAATTTGGCATTTTGTTATACCACATTGAGCTACTGATATGTTATCTGTGGTCTGTTACTTTTAATTCTGTTCTTTTCCTGTAATAACTGTGCTTCTTCTTTGTGTTGTGATTATGTGTATCATAACAGTTGGGTGTGACACCATGACAGCTTACAAAAAAGAAAAAAAAAAAAGGAGAAACATATATCTTAGGATCTTTGAGCAGTTCTTCAGCTCCAATACTACAGAACAGATCTTGTCTACTGCGAGGTTTTTGCTTTCCATATTTTGGAGGAGGTAGTATGGACCAAAATAAAACAAAAAATTGTCACATTTACATGGTCTCTAAAATGCATACCTTAAGAGTTATGAGCACTGGTTCAGGAGAAGAGATGTCTTCCACAGCAACAAAGATGAACACATGCTCATAGCTCTAAAGATGTGCACTTTAGAGCCCATGTTTACTTGATTATTTTTCTTGTTTTGCTCTATAATATCACCTATCAAAATATGGGAAACAAAGAGCCAGCAGTAGAAGAAAAATGTTTCACTGTGTCAAATATGAAGGGCTCTTAAAATAAGCATTTTAGAACCCATGTGTACTAGAATTTTTTTTGCTTCTAGCATAATGTGCTTTCAACTGTATATATTTATGACCTGAATTACGCTACACCCCATATACAGGGCTATTACAAATGATTTCATAAATTCACTGTAGCTCCATTCATTGACATATGGTCGCGACACACTACAGATACGTAGAAAAAGTCATAAAGTTTTGTTCGGCTGAAGCCGCACTTCAGGTTTCTGCCGCCAGAGCGCTCGAGAGCGCATTGAGACAAAATGGCGACAGGAGCCGAGAAAGCGTATGTCGTGCTTGAAATGCACTCACATCAGTCAGTCATAACAGTGCAACGACACTTCAGGACGAAGTTCAACAAAGATCCACCAACTGCTAACTCCATTCGGCAATGGTATGCGCAGTTTAAAGCTTCTGGATGCCTCTGTAAGGGGAAATCAACGGGTCGGCATGCAGTGAGCGAGAAAACGATTGAACGCGTGTGGGCAAGTTTCACACATAGTGATGTGAAAGATTCAGTGTTTAAACCTCCTCTACCGAGAAATGTGCCAGAACTGCGAGCTCGCATCAACAATGCTTTCGAACTCATTGATGGGGACATGCTGCACCGAGTGTGGGAGGAACTTGATTATTGGCTTGGTGTCTGCCAAATCACTAAAGGGGCACATATCGAACATTTGTGAATGCCTAAAAAAACTTTTTGAGTTTTTGTATGTGTGTGCAAAGCATTGTGAAAATATCTCAAATAATAAAGTTATTGTAGAGCTGTGAAATCGCTTCAATCATTTGTAATAACCTTGTATATAGTAAGTATACAGTGAGATTTTTTTAAATATAAGGGCATCATGACAGATTCCCCTGGAACCCAGACCATGTGTCAATCTAACAACTCTCTTTTGCAGTAACAGTATTCTGCCACTGGGCAAACCACCACAGCTCTATCCCATAAATTGCAAATGAGGAAATTGTCCCAAGTTACATTGTTTTTAGTGTTTTATCACATACAATTTTGAACAGTTGGATAAACAAGTAAAATGCACTGTTTATTTTGCTGCATATGTAGCAAACATGGCCTTTTCCCATCAAAGGTTGCCATCCAAGTGCTGGTCAAGGAATGTACAGTCTTCACTGCCTGTGTGTGTAATTCAACAAATATTTCCTACACATCAGTGGCATGAGTTGCCCACTTCGAATTCCAATAAGTGTGATTTTTTCTGGTATTTACCTTTAGGTCATGGTTACTGAAATTTGCATTCACTTCAGATATCGCAAGTGTTGAAAAATATATCGTTGTCATTATCATCTTAAAACAGTAGGAACATGTCAGTTACAGAAGTAATTTTATGGGAAATAGATGATTGTACAATAACATTTACACACACGAGAAAAAGAAATGGTACCACTATTGACACCTGCAGTGCACACTACATTACTGTTTCAGTGATAGACTGAATGTTGATTTTTCTTGTCCCATTCTGATAGTTTATGCTTGTGTATTGTTTACAGTTTTTTGGGTAAGTATATGGGAGTTCAAGTATATGCGTGTGATATTTCATGCCCTCAGTTACTGCAAGAGAAGTACAGGGTTGAACATATTGAAGGCCTTTGTGAGCCCTAAAAATATACCTAAAGTGTGCTCTCCTTCCTCTAGGTAACTATAGATGTGGTGCAACAATTCCATGACAGCTGCTGTGGTGTTGAAATTGGTTCTAAATCCATGTTAGGTTTCTGCGAGGAGATTGTTTTTAGTGAAACAGGCACTTGGCTGTGCCAGTACCATTGATTCAAAAATTTTACTAAATGTAGGAATCAGTGATATTGGTCTTTAGTTTGACGCCTCCTCCTTTGATCTTTTTCATAACAGTTTTTTGGTCTTGTATCAGTTGACCTTCATGTCTGATGTTCATTGCTTTCCTTACTGTGTTCATATGTGTTTTATAGTATTTGTTAATGAGGTTCCAGGAGGTGTGGCTTACATTTACTGACTGTGTTATTGGTTCAAGATGTTCTTGTTTCCTAAAATTTAAGAGTTGTATTTTGAAACTTTGCTTAGTACTGGTACATTTTTCTTTTAAAATAGGCAGCACACATAATTTTTACAAGTGTACAGAGACAATCGGTCTAATCTTACTACCATAGCTGATAGTTATAATTTAACTCTTTCTTCCCAGTGATTGAGAGTTGTTTTTGTTTTAATTGATCAATTAAAAAAAAAAACTCAACAGAATTGGGCATAATTCACCTGATTGTTCTAACTGGTAGAAACTGCCCCAATTCTCTCTAGTCACACATTGGCAGTTAACTCAAGTTACTCTGCTCTGCAGTTATGTCGAAGGAATTACAGTACTTATACTTTAATATTCCTAGAGAATGGTCTTTTCTATTCTTTTTTACACTGTGTGTTATAGCAGGAAGACTTATTTTCAAGAAATACAAACAATGTTGAATCCTGTTAACATTTGTAATAAAATATTCACTTGGTGCAGAAGCAACTCTTTTCTGTTCACATATTTGTTGTTTTGCTTTAGGCACTGAGTGCTCATTGTGTACGCGTGAGAGAGATGTTTCACCTTGCTTCACACACAGATTATCCAACTGAAATAAAATAACTGATTGGTAACAGAGGAAGAAAAATGATTATTATTTCCTTAGTTAAGGAAAATTCCCAGAAACATCATCATACATACAAGGTAGTTGTATACCATACTAGTGAACATAAGTGTTTTAATGATGTGTTGAAATCAAGTCTCAAAATCTTCATGTGCTGCTCATTTGAATAATGTGCCTATATACTAAAACATGGTTTAACAAGACTAATCCTTGCAATGACAACTAAGTACTAATTTGTACAAAATATGAAATATGGTGTTATGATACATGCAGTAAAAATAGGTGTTAATTCATCAATTGTAATCATATTGTCTAAATAGTAATTAGAATTTTCCACACGTCCTGTGATACTAAACCCAAGTTCTTGAATTGTAATGCCTTCATCTCTCGGAACTTGGTTGTGCTTTAATCTTTGATGGTACTCATTACACAAAGCAACCATGACATCACATGTAAATTTAATTATTTATTTAAATTGTCCCTTATTCTTGGACTCAAAATAAAGTTAAGAGCTTACACCAAGCATCACTACTCTTCTTCATTGACAAAACCAATGTATCACAGACATTACTCTACCTTTCATCTTGTAAGAGAATATAATTTTTAACTGCTCCCACAAAATTGCTTACAGTTCACAATTAATATGTTTCATATGATTCCATAAACACAGTCTGGTGGTTTCCAGTGATTAGAAGGAACAGTGTGGTGGTGTTGTGCAAGACTCACACTCCCCCTTGATTATTGAACTTATGTGAAGTTGCTTTGCCGACCATCTTTTCAGGATAGCTGGCTGTGATGGTCTGCTCCACTTCTTCTCCGAAGATAAGATGCTGTTTTGGAGGAATTTTTTCTACTTATAAAATAACTCTGCACACTTGAGATACTTTGAACCCAATCCCACTATATTTTCACAACACACAACAGTTTTCACATACAAGAATCATTTTTCGTAAGTTCAACAATTTCTGGTCCGTCAGATACTATTACATATTCTTTATCATAAATACAGTACTATAAATCTTTCAAAGTTCAAGTTAGTCCACCATCCAGACCTCAGTAAAGTAAGTGAATAATTCAGATAAGTGTCTTTTTTTCTTTCAACAACATTCAACTGTTCTCAATAATGAGTGACATTGCACCACTATGGAGTATGGCGCGCTTGCTCCTTGTGCAGGGTGTGTAACGTCTGAGGCGAGCACTGCAGATACCTGCACGCACTGATCAACTGCCCGATACACACCAGTCCTGCACACACATAATTATGGCACAGGAGACACAGGCCTGTTTCTCATGATCGTACAAAAATATCAGGTGTTCGAGATGGTGGAAAGCGGAGGCTCTCTAGAATTTGTGTCGAAATTCTCGAGGGACTACATATCCCTTCTCTTAGCTCAAACACACTATATTTTATACATATTCAGTATGTACATTAGCATCATACTTAATAACAATCCACTTCTTTGGGATATTCAGTTACTCCATAATTCTACACATATATGTATTTTTTATAAATTCTTGAACTTCCCAGGATAAGCTCCCTCTTTCAATTCCACTCATTTTATCCTTTACCTTTAATCCTTCAAGCTACTCCTTCCTTTGTTCATATGGACTAGTACTATCCTATACAGCTTTCTGTGGTCTGCAGAAACTCTGGAGAAAATTAATGGGACTGTTCTTTCTAACATCCACAAATCTTAATAATGCTAGAGGTATTAAAAATTCAAACTTACCGGGATAATTCCTACCAAATATGTGATTTCTATCACCATAATGTCCTTTTCCCCTTAGGAACAGTACTTATCCCTTACCTATGGGTTGATCCTATGGGTAACCTTTCTCCTGCTGTTGTGGTAGGTACGCCCCTTTCTTCTTCTTATATTCAGTGGTACAGGTCAATCCCCTTCTTGGTGCCCCTGTCCACACAGTATAGGTCAGCCTCTCATTGGTCTGCCTATCTGCCCTTTTTTCCATTCACTAAAAGCTGGGTGCACGCCCTCCACCCCCTCCCCCCTCCCTTCTGCCCCACTGCCTATCCTTTGTGAGTAGGCCCCATGGATCATTGCCCTAGTATACATCTTCATCTCTGCTATCCCTAAATATTATCCGGTAAAATTAAAATCTTCTTCAATCTCCAATCTTGCTCATTAATACTTCATTTCATATCCTAGAGTCCTCCTTTACTTTTCAACCTCTCTACCATACTTCTATATATCATTAGTTACGTATCATATATATGTATCAAAGGGTATAGTGTCTTTCCATAGGTTATCAGAGAGCCCCTCTATTCAACAAGTTGTCAAGTAATTCTTATTCATATACATATATATTTTTAGAATTGTCACTGTAGAACCATCACCTATAATACCGTGTGCTCATGTTTTACCATGTACACATACTTCCCCCTACAACACTTGATGGCACTTACTCGCTCTCGAACTGTACTTTTCCTGTTTGTGTCTTTGTGTTTCTTTGTGTGTATGTCGATGTGTGTTCATGCAACCTTATTCTTTGACCTTCATATCTGAAATAAGTTGAAGGATATAGGAAACCACAGAGAATGAGAAGGACTTCAAGAAGTGTAGCATATAGAAAGAGGGAAAGATAGATAGGTACTCAAATGAGAAGTAAGAAAGGAAAAAGTAGAGATGGTTGCTAAGATCGAAGAAATGAAAGAAGATAGCCCCAAAGACAGGAAAAACCTTCCCACCATTTCCCCAGGATCCCTACTTCGCCAGTACTTGAGTGAGAAGCTGGAGGAGGTATGATGTTAAATGTCTCCTGCAGAATGGACATTCTCACCTTCGCCTTCAAAGTCCCCAAAGAAAGAATCTTAGCAACCTCTATGGGATGGCAAATGGTCAAGAATCAGCCACACTTATCTGCGAGGGTCATCTGAAAGGTGTGGTGTGTGTGTAGTGTTAGTCATGTTTGTACCTACACTACACACTCCTTTCCAAAAGTGATACAAACCCTCCCATTTACTTTACATCTCACAAAAGATATAAAATACTATACTAAATAGAAAATTATACACCATAATCAAGTATTTAATTCATCAGTTACTTCACTTTATATTATTCTTAAATATGATTCTCTTTTCTGTTCATTCCATCTTAAAGTCATTCTGTTTACATAGTATCATTATACTTCCTACTAGCATATTATTTAGTTTGTTCCATTTTATATTTAGAGATCACAAAGAAGGGCAGCTTGTTTTGTATTATCACAAAATAGGGGGGATAGTGTCACAGACATGATACGTGAATTGGAGTGGCAATCATTAAAACAAAGGTGTTTTTCATTGTGACGGGATCTTCTCATGAAATTTAAATCACCAGTTTTCGCCTCCAATTGCGAAAACATTCTGTTGGCACCCACCTACATAGGGAGAAATGATAATCATGACAAAATAAGAGAAATCAGAGCTCGCACGGAAAAATTTAAGTGCTCTTTTTTCCCACATGCCGTTCAAGAGTGGAATGGCAGAGAGACAGCGTGAAGGTGGTTCATTGAACTCTCTGCCAGGCACTTCATTGTGAATAGCAGAGTAATTACATAGATGTAGACGTAGATGTAGAAGGACATTGATGTATAGGGATGTGGCATCAACAGTGATTGAATATGAATCGAGGGGGTAAAGAGGTGGTGATGGTGGAGAGAAAGTGAAGAAAGTGGTTAGTATCTTTGATTTGGGAGGCTCAGGTTTGGGAAATGAGCAGAAATTATTTCAGAGGTACCATCCAGGATTGATGGATCTGTGGATTTTGGGATGCATGTAGAATGTGAGCATGCAGAGTAAAATTGGAATTAACAAAGTTGAGCACCCTATGGCACAACATTAAGCTGAGCAAAACAGGCTTGGTTTCAATGGCTGCTTCTCAACGTGGTTCATCTGAATTCTTCTTTCCACTACCAGCTTTTCAGACTTGTGCAGACAGGAGTTACCCTTGCAACATACAGTGGGGTTATAATGGATTCTGAATGTGAATCAATCTGGGTGAAACTGAGTATCAAATAATTGTCAAAAATGGTGATTGGATGCTTTTATAGACCACCTGGGTCAGGATCTGTAGTTTTAGAATGCTTCAGATAGAACCTGCAGAATATCATTAGTTATTTTCCTGATCATGCTGTTGGAATAGGGACTGACTTCAACTTGCTAGATATAGATTGGGAGTGTTATGCCATCAAAACTGGTGCCAGAGACAGGGTATCATGTGGCATTATTGTGGATGTCTTGTCCGAAAATTACCTTGAGCAGGTAGTTAGAGAACCAGTGCATGAGGGTAACGTCTTAGACTTCCTGGCAACAAACAGGCTGTAAGACAGATCCACACAATTATAGACCTATATCGTTGATGTCAGTGTGTTGTAGAATTATGGAACATGTTTTATGATCAAGAATTATGATGTTCTTGGAAAATGAACATCACCCGTATAAAAATCAACATGGATTCCGCAAACAGAGATCCTGCAAAACTCAGCTTGCTGTGTCCCTCCATGAGATCCACAGTGCAGTGGACAGTGGTGCTCAGATTGATGCTGTGTTCCTTGATTTCAGTAAGGCATTTGACACTGTCACGCATTGCTGTTTAATGAAAAAATTACAAGATTACAGAGTATCGGAGCAGACCTGTGATTGGATTCAAGACTTTCTTGCAGACAGAACTCAACACATCGCTCTTAATGGCACTAAATTGACGGATGTAAAGGTAATATCTGGAGTACCACGGGGAAGTGTGATAGGACTGTGCTGTTTACAAATTGTATAAATGATCTAGTAGAAAGCGTTGAATGCTTTTTAAGGCTGTTCGCAGACGGTGCAGTTGTTTGTACCAAAATAGCAACGCCAGAAGATAGTAAGACTTTGCAGAATGACCTGCAGAGAATTGATGAATGGTGCAGACTCTGGCAGTTGACCCTGAACATAAATAAATGTAACATATTGTGCATACATAGGAAAAGAAATCCACTACTGTACTGCTACACTATTGATGACAAACAACTGGAGACAGTGTCTGCTGCAAAATATATAGGTGTAACTATCCAGAGCAACCTTAAGTGGAATGACCATATAAAACAGATAGTGGGACACCAGACTCAGATTCATTGGAAGAATCATAAGGAAATGTAACTCATCCACGAAAGAAGTGGCTTATAAGGTGCTTGTTCATCTGATTCTTGAGTATTGTTCTCTATCTGGAATCCCTATCAGGTAGGACTAATAGAGGAGATAGAGATGATCCAACAAAGAGCGGCGCGTTTCGTCACGGGATCATTTAGCTGGTGAGAGATCATTACAGAAATGCTAATCAAACTCCACTGGCAGACGTTACAAGAGAGGCATTGTGCATCATGGTAAGATTTACTATTGAAATTTCAGGAGAGCACTTTCCAGGAGGAATCAAACATCATATTACTTCCCCCCCACATACATCTCTCGTATTGACAACGAGGAGAAAATGTGAGAAATTAGAGCCAATACAGAGGGCTACCAACAATTGTTCTTCCTACACACTATTCATGGGTGGAAAGGGTTGGAGGGATCAGGTAGTGGTACTGAAAGTACCCTCTGCCATGCACCATTAGGTGGGTTGCAGAGTATGATGTAGATGTAGGTGTAGACACTCTTTGCCTTCATAATGGCCCTGGCTTCAATGTCCAGTAACCTACACTGACCCCACACCTTCCACCCAATAGTCTTCCCAACACAATGTTTCAATATTGTCTGGTGGACAAGCTGACCGTGTCCCATATTTAAGCCTGGGTGGTGCCAAGTGTTCCCTACACTGTCCATGCTTCTACGGCCATTTCTGGCAGTGCTAATTATCTCTAGGATTCCATCTTCCATCCGTGCAAGTTTTCACAGATGGCAGCCATACCAAGGCATTCTACACTAGTTTCGCGACTACCAGGCATTGTCCCATCACTATCTACATGCTACAGACATTTCTTATGCTGTTGGTGACCACTCCAGGTTCCTATTACATTTCTGTTGTTTTCCTGGCGTTGTGGATTTGGTACACCCCTACAAGGTGTGGTGCCTGCCAAATCAGGCCATGTGGTGATTGCATATTCTGTCCATGCACAATGCAGCAGTGTCTCTTGGTGATGACCACTGTCTGGAGTTCTGTACTGTGTCAGCTCCTGGGATGTGTGGTGCCTGAGGTTTTGGGTTGTTGGTATTGTTCCCTCTCTTGTCCATGAATGCTACACTTGTCTCCTGAGGATGTAGTTGTCACCTGGTTCTCCATGAGAGATTTGATCCTCTTAATTATGCCCCTTGTTGTCTGATGTTGGTTATCGGAGAAGGGAACATTTTTCCATTGCTTCCTTAAGAATTCTAGAGCTGGATTTCATGCCATACTGATCTGGTATCCTGCTTCCCAGTTGATCACGTTCTGTCATTTTGATTTTGATAGATTCAGTAATCACACTATACCAAAATCTGGGGGTCTGAGCCAGGATCCTGGTTTTATCAAAATGCATGGCATACTTAAGTTCCAAGCAATTTTCTGCTACTGCTGATTTAATGGCCTGTAATAGTCTGGCATGTCTGTGGTGTTCGTTACACCTTATTTCAACTGTCCTCATGGTTTGACCGATGTAAGACATACCTCATTCACATAGTGTATGGTAGATACCAGGTTTCCTTTGACTGTTCCAAGGAGTGCCCTGATGTTGTCAGGTGGGCAGAACACACTTCTGATTTTGTGTTTTTTCAGGATCCTGCTGATCTTAGCACATATAGGTTTTGCATATGGTAGGAAGGCTATCCTCCTGGTCTCTCCCTCTTGTTCTTCTCCTGGTATATCAGGTCATCTGGTGGGATATAGCACTTCACAGATGTCCCTGTTTGAGTACCCATTGCCTGTAAACACTTGCTGTAGATGTTCTAATTCTGCTCCAAGCTGTCTGAGTTGGACAGCATCTTGGCTCAGTGAATAAATGTTCTCAGTACCTTGTTCTTCTGTGGCAAATGATGACAGCTGTCAGCCTATAGATATAAGTCAATGTGTGCCTTATGTGCTGTCTGTCTTCCTTTTCACCAGAACATCCAGGAACGCAAGTTAACCATCATTCTCTAGTTCCATAGTGAATTTAATGTTGGACTGTCTTGAGTTCAGAGGGACAAGGAACTCATCTAGTCTCTTCCGTCCATGTGGCCAAATGGCAAATGTGTCATCAACGTACGTGAAGAAACAGGTCAGCTGGTGGGCAGCTGTCCATAAACAGATTTTCCACTACCAGAGATAAGGGGCTACCCATCGCCACTACTTTTTGAACATATTTTAACTTCGACATACTTCCTATGTGGAGGATAATTTTATGAACAGACTGATGTAGTGGTGATGGGTAGCCCCTTATCTCTGGTAGTGCCAAATCTGTTAATGGAGGGAGGCACTTATGGTTGCTACCTACCAGCTGGCCTTTTCTTCAGGTATGTTGATGACGCATTCGTTATTTGCCCACATGGTCAGAAAAGACTGGATGAGTTCCTTGACCATCTGAACTAGAGACACCCCAACATTAAGTTCACAATGGAACTAGAGAATAATGGTCAGCTCCATTCATGGATATCCTCATCAAAAGGAAGACAGCAGCAGGTAAGGCCACAGTGTGTACAGGAAACCAACACACACCGACGTATATCTACAGGCTAACAGCTGCCATCATCCAGCACAGAAGAATGGGGTACTGAGAACACTTGTACACTGAGCCAAGATGCTGTCTGACTCAGACAGCTTGGCAGCAGAGTTAGAACATCTACAGTAAGTGTTTACAGGCAATGGGTACTCAAACAGGGACATCTACAAAGTGCTACATTCCACGAGATGACCTGGTATAATGAGAGAAGAACAAGAAGGAGAGACCAGGAGGGTAGCTTTTCTACTTTATGCAGAGCCCTTATGTGCTAAGATCATCAGGATCCTGAAAACAACACAAAATCAGAAATGTGTTCTGCCCACCTGATAAGAGCAGGGTGCTCTTTGGAACAGTCAAAGATGCTCTGGGCTTAAGGAAACCTGGTATCTACCGTATCCCATGTGAATGAGGTATGTCTTACATCAGTCAAACTTTGAGGGCAGTTGATGGTGCTGTAAGCATCATAATTTAATATTGGTCAATTACAAATCACAAACGAATTGTACAACTATGCCTAAGGTGTACGTTTGACGTTAAACAAACTATACTTTTCAGTGAACATGCATGTACAGCTGTGATACTGTTAGTTGCATAAGCCCATCCACCACAGCAAGGTCATAACACATCAGATGGGAAAATTTGGTTTCTAACTGTCTTGAGGCCAAAACCTGCATAAAAGCATCACTCACATAAGTTTTTAATTGTCCTGAGGCCAAAAACTGCATAAAAAGCATCAATTAGAATCAAATTGGATTATTAATTTCTGTGTAATTGGCGCAAAAATGTTCAGTATCGCATCCACCGTTATCTGCAACAAGTTGAAATTGAGAAACAGCATGTTTCACAACTGATCGAAGGGTTTCTGGGATCACATTCAGAATGAGTTGCACAATGTGTGCCTTCAATGCAGCTAAGTTTACAATCTGAACACTGAACACAACATCTTTCAGATAGCCTCAGAGCCAGAAGTTACACAGATTAACATCTGGTGATCGGTACGGTCAGGCTTTAGGGAAATGGTGGCTGATAATTTTAGCATTTCTGAAATGGCACTTCAGCAGCTGCTTAACTGAATTTGCAATGTGTGAATATTTATGCCATCTTGCATAAAAATGACCCCATTTGGACATCCATGCTGTTGGAGAGCTGGAATGACGTGGTTGAGCAAAAGACACTCATGGCACTTACACCGTAACATATGTTGTGTTGTTGTATTGTAAGGCGCTAGGTATAACGTTTGTATATGTATATGTGTATGTCGTCGTAGTCGTCTCTTCCTTCCCTCATCAATATCAGAGCATGAGAAATGTTTATGTGAGTGTTTACCTATTTGTTGTCGACAACACACAACTACATGGCCACGGTATCACCTGATTCTGGAATAGCTAGCTTAATATAGTGTAAAGATAGTGGGTTTCGATGCTGCATTATTTAAGTGTGATATTATTCTTCCCTTAACCTTTGAGACTTTAAGAACCAGCTACTCTTAATCAGGCCCAAAACTTAACTTGTAATGAGAGCACTTGCGATCAGTCTGTCACAATATTAATAATACATAAGGATCTACACCACTATAATAAAATATACGAATAAACTTCTTTATTTTTTTCCTTTTTATTTAATCAAATACTTTCAAATGTTTATTTCGTGCTCACAAATCATCCACACCTTGATGTAGGGTGTAAACGTGTGCATGAAAAATAGTACATTGTTTCTGCTGATAACCACGTATGAGCTTTTGGGTTGCTAGGCTACTTAGATCAACAGGATTTATATTGGAATTTGAAAATGATCTTTTTATCCAAACTTACATCCTCCACAATGGCTCATCATATGTTCTCCCCTTTCGCGATAATTAAGAATTCGCATAAAATGTATTTTTGTGAGTTTAAAGCAAACCATCGGCGGTGTGAAAGCAGTCTCAATACCGCAACACTTACTAGCCTGTCAAGAAATTGACCTGTATACATCTGCAACCAATTTTAAGGTCGTAATTTGCCTTACACGATTCTGTGCAATTGAACTTCGTCCAGTCAATTATTTCTGGAATCGTAATCACTGATCCCGACACTGACCGTCCATAAATGCACAATTAACACACACTTTTTTTTTTCTTTCTAAGAGTAAACAAATGACATCATGTCATCTACGTAGCTATTAAGATATTATTCCAAATGATCTCAAACATTTACCAGTACTATATTTTAACGGTAAAAAAGAATATATATATATATATATATATATATATATATATATATATATATATATATATATATATATATATATATATATATATATATATATATATTTTAATAGAGGGAAACATTCCACGTGGGAAAAATATATCTAAAAACAAAGATGATGTGACTTACCAAACGAAAGTGCTGGCACGTCGATAGACACATAAACAAACACAAACATACACACAAAATTCAAGCTTTCGCAACAAACTGTTGCCTCATCAGGAAAGAGGTAAGGAGAGGGAAAGACGAAAGGATGTAGGTCTTAAGGGAGAGGGTAAGGAGTCATTCCAATCCCGGGAGCGGAAAGACTTACCTTCGAGGGAAAAAAGGACAGGTATACACTTGCACACACACCCATATCCAACCGCACATACACAGACACAACCAGACATTTGTAAAGGCAAAGAGTTTTGGCAGAGATGTCAGTCAAGGCGGAAGTACAGAAGCAAAGATGTTGTTGAAAGACAGGTGAGGTATGAGCGGCAGCAACTTGAAATTAGCGGAGGTTGAGGCCTGGCGGATAACGAGAAGAGAGGATATACTGAAGGGCAAGTTCCCATCTCCGGAGTTCTGACAGGTTGGTGTTAGTGGGAAGAATGCAGATAAGCCAGACGGTGTAACACTGTGCCAAGATGTGCTGGCTGTGCACCAAGGCATGTTTAGCCACAGGGTGATCCTCATTACCAACAAACACTGTCTGCCTGTGTCCATTCATGCGAATGGACAGTTTGTTGCTGATCATTCCCACATAGAAAGCTTCACAGTGTAGGCAGGTCAGTTGGTAGATCACATGTGTGCTTTCACACGTGGCTCTGCCTTTGATTGTGTACACCTTCTGGGTTACAGGACTGGAGTAGGTGGTGGTGGGAGGGTGCATGGGACAGGTTTTACACCGGGGGCAGTTACAAGGGTAGGAGCCAGAGGGAAGGGAAGGTGGTTTGGGGATTTCATAGGGATGAACTAAGAGGTTACGAAGGTTAGGTGGACGGCGGAAAGACACTCTTGGTGGAGTGGGGAGGATTTCATGAAGGATGGATCTTATTTCAGGGCAGGATTTGAGGAAGTTGTATCCCTGTTGGAGAGCCACATTCAGAGTCTGATCCAGTCCCGGAAAGTATCCTGTCACAAGTGGGGCACTTTTGTGGTTCTTCTGTGGGAGGTTCTGGGCTTGAGGGGATGAGGAAGTGGCTCGGGTTATTTGCTTCTGTACCAGGTCGGGAGGGTAGTTGTGGGATGCGAAAGCTGTTTTCAGATTGTTGGTGTAATGGTTCAGGGATCCCGAACTGGAGCAGATTCGTTTGCCACGAAGACCTAGGCTGTAGCGAAGGGACCGTTTGATGTGGAATGGGTGGCAGCTGTCATAATGGAGGTACTGTTGCTTGTTGGTGGGTTTGATGTGGACGGATGTGTGAAGCTGGCCATTGGACAGATGGAGGTCAATGTCAAGGGAAGTGGTATGGGATTTGGAGTAGGACCAGGTGAATCTGAAATCTGATGGAACCAAAGGAGTTGAGGTTGGAGAGGAAATTCTGGAGTTCTTCTTCACTGTGAGTCCAGATCATGAAGATGTCATCAATAAATCTGTACCAAACTTTGGGTTGGCAGGCCTGGGTAACCAAGAAGGCTTCCTCTAAGCGACCCATGAATAGGTTGTCATACAAGGGGGCCATCCTGGTACCCATGGCTGTTCCCTTTAATTGTTGGTATGTCTGGCCTTCAAAAGTGAAGAAGTTGTGGGTCAGGATGAAGCTGGCTACGGTAATGAGGAAAGAGGTTTTAGGTAGGGTGGCAGGTGATCGGCGTGAAAGGAAGTGCTCCGTCGCAGCGAGGCCCTGGACGTGCGGAATATTTGTGTATAAGGAAGTGGCATCAATGGTTACAAGGATGGTTTCCGGGGGTAACAGATTGGGCAAGGATTCAAGGCGTTCGAGAAAGTAGTTGGTGTCTTTGATGAAGGATGGGAGACTGCATGTAATGGGTTGTAGGTGTTGATTTATGTATGCAGAGATACGTTCTGTGGGGGCTTGGTAACCAGGTACAATGGGGCGGCCGGGATGATTAGATTTGTGAATCTTAGGAAGAAGGTAGAAGGTAGGGGTGCAGGGTGTCATTGGTGTCAGGAGGTTGATGGAGTCAGGTGAAAGGTTTTGTAGGGGCCCTAAGGTTCTGAGGATTCCTTGAAGCTCCGCCTGGACATCAGGAATGGGATTACCTTGGCAAACTTTGTATGTGGTGTTGTCTGAAAGCTTTTGCAGTCGCTCAGCCACATACTCCCGACGATCAAGTGCCACGGTCGTGGAACCCTTCTCCGCCGGAAGAATGATGATGGACTGGTCAGCCTTCAGATCACAGATAGCCTGAGCTTCAGCAGTGGTGATGTTGTGAGTAGGATTAAGGTTTTTTAAGAAGGATTGAGAGGCAAGGCTGGAAGTCAGAAATTCCTGGAAGGTTTGGAGAGGGTGATTTTGAGGAAGAGGAGGTGGGTCCCGCAGTGACGGAGGACTAAACTGTTCCAGGCAGGGTTCAATTTGGATAGTGTCTTGGGAAGTTGGATCATTAGGGGTAGGATTAGGATCATTTTTCTTCGTGGCAAAGTGATACTTCCAGCAGAGAGTACGAATGTGGGACAGTAAATCTTTGACAAGGGCTGTTTGGTTGAATCTGGGAGTGGGGCTGAAGGTGAGGCCTTTGGATAGGACAGAGGTTTCGGATTGGGAGAGAGGTTTGGAGGAAAGGTTAACTACTGAATCAGGGTGTTGTGGTGACAGATTGTGTTGCTTGGAATTTTGAGGTTTTGGAGGGAGTGGAGCTGGAAGTGGGAGACTGAGTAGATGGGAGAGACTGGGTTTGTGTGCAATGAGAGGTGGTTGAGGTTTGCTGGAAAGGTTGTGAAGGGTGAGTGAGTTGCCTTTCCGGAGGTGGGAAACCAGGAGATTGGATAGTTTTTTGAGGTGAAGGGTGGCATGCTGTTCTAATTTGCGGTTGGCCTGTAGGAGGATGCTCTGAATAGCCGGTGTGGATGTGGGAGAGGAAAGATTGAGGACTTTTATTAAGGATAGGAGTTGACGGGTGTGTTCATTGGCTGAGTTCAGTTTGGAACTGGTATAGGGACTGATGGAAAGAAGGGTTGCAGCCAGAGATGGGAACTTTAAGTGTGAGGCCTTTGGGGATTATGCCAAATGTCCGACAAGCCTGAGAAAATAAAATATGCGAGCGTAATCTGGCTAGGGTGAAGGCATGTTTGCGAAGGGAATGTAAATAAAACTTAATGGGGTCGTTGTGGGGGTGTTGCGATGGTGACATGGTATTAGAAGGTGGAAAGTGTAACATGAGGTTGAAATGAAAATGAAAGATAAAAATATATGGGGAGAGATAAGGGTGAACTAGAAAGTAACTGGAGATCTGGTATGAAAAAAGGGGAAAAAGTGTTGGTTAAGTTGATCCTGTGGTGAACTTGGGTTGGTAGACAGCGATGTGCATGAAGGTTGGGTGGTTGTGTTGCCGCTAAAACACGTTAAAGGACGGAGAAATTCGGGAAAATTTCGAAAAAACGTGTAAATGTATTAAAAGGAGTGGTGTTGTGGTGAAAGATTACGAAAATGGGGCTAACAATTGTCTGACAAAGAAATAATGACGTTAAAACCTGTGGGGAGCGGCTAAAAATGATCAGTGATGTGCGAAAAATGGAAGTGGAAATAAAGTAAAAGTTATTAGAACTAGCCGAAATGGTTGTTTAATACGTGAAAGCAGCTGTTATTGAACTAGAAACGGTGGATTTTATAGCAGCGGTAGTGTTGAAAGCGGAAAATAAAAATTTTTTTGGTTATGGTTTGGAAGTGGGTTACGTATTATTGAGTATATATAGGCGGGATAAAATTGTATTACGGTAAAAAGGGGAAGGTGAATACAAAGTGAGACTAATGGTAAAAACAGAAAGAGAAAATAAAGAGAAAGTAAGACGACAGGAAAGATTTCGAAATGCAACAGCGACAATAACAAACGTAATTGTTGGGTTCAAATTAATGATATGGTTATAATAGAGGGAAACATTCCACGTAGGGAATATATATCTAAAAACAAAGATGATGTGACTTACCAAATGAAAGTATATATATATATATATATATATATATATATATATATATATATATATATATATATATAATGGAAGGAAACATTCCACGTGGGAAAAATTATATATAAATACAAAGATGAGGTGACTTACCGAACAAAAACGCTGGCAGGTCGATAGACACACAAACAAACACAAACATACACACAAAATTCAAGCTTTCGCAACAAATTGTTGCCTCATCAGGAAAGAGGGAAGGAGAGGGGAAGACGAAAGGAAGTGGGTTTTAAAGGAGAGGGTAAGGAGTCATTCCAATCCCGGGAGCGGAAAGACTTACCTTAGGGGGAAAAAAGGACAGGTATACACTCGCACACACGCACATATCCATCCACACATACAGACACAGACACAAGCAGACATATATATATATATATATATATATATATACAAAGATGAGGTGACTTACCGAACAAAAACGCTGGCAGGTCGATAGACACACAAACAAACACAAACATACACACAAAATTCAAGCTTTCGCAACAAATTGTTGCCTCATCAGGAAAGAGGGAAGGAGAGGGGAAGACGAAAGGAAGTGGGTTTTAAAGGAGAGGGTAAGGAGTCATTCCAATCCCGGGAGTGGAAAGACTTACCTTAGGGGGAAAAAAGGACAGGTATACACTCGCACACACACACATATCCATCCACACATACACAGACACAAGCAGACATTTGTAAAGGCAAAGAGTTTGGGCAGAGATGTCAGTCGAGGCGGAAGTACAGAGGCAAAGATGTTGTTGAAAGACAGGTGAGGTATGAGTGGCAGCAACTTGAAATTAGCGGAGGTTGAGGCCTGGCGGATAACGAGAAGAGAGGATATACTGAAGGGCAAGTTCCCATTTCCGGAGTTCTGACAGGTTGGTGTTAGTGGGAAGTATCCAGATAACCCAGACGGTGTAACACTGTGCCAAGATGTGCTGGCCGTGCACCAAGGCATGTTTAGCCACAGGGTGATCCTCATTACCAACAAACACTGTCTGCCTGTGTCCATTCATGCGAATGGACAGTTTGTTGCTGGTCATTCCCACATAGAAAGCTTCACAGTGTAGGCAGGTCAGTTGGTAAATCACGTGGGTGCTTTCACACGTGGCTCTGCCTTTGATTGTGTACACCTTCCGGGCAACAGGACTGGAGTAGGTGATGGTGGGAGGGTGCATGGGACAGGTTTTACACCGGGGGTGGTTACAAGGTTTGGAGCCAGAGGGTAGGGAAGGTGGTTTGGGGATTTCATTTAATCCCTATGTCTTTTTTTCTGTGTGATGAGGTGCCAGTGGCCATATGTGTGAGAGTTGTGGTGTATGAATGTTTTTATGTGTTTTATCTGGAAAAGGGCTTTGTCCAGTAGCTGAATAACATCAAACAGTCCACGTTTAAATGTCCCTATATGCCACTCAGTGCTTCATCTGTGTAGTGAGTAGCACATTATCTTAATTTATATTGTGTTGTTCCATCCTGAATTTTCGATTGTTTGATAGCTCAGTTATATTCACATTTGCCAGGATCTGATTTTTTGGGAATTGGAATTATTACATTCTTCTTGAAGTCTCTCAGTATTCTGCATATCTCATATATCTTGCAGACCATGTGGAAAACTTTGGTCATGGCTGACTGTTGCAAGGATATCAATGGTTCTGAGAGTATGTTTTCTACTCCAAGGGTCATGTTTTGACTTAGATCTATCAATGCTCTCTCTCAAATTCTTATTGCAGCATTGTATCTCCCATCTCATCTCCATTTACTTCCTCTTTTCTTCTATATATTCCAGCTTTCCATTCTCTGCTTATTATTGGCTTGTGACCTGTGCTCTTGATAATTATACAGCTGCTTCTCTTTCTCTAAAGGTCTGCTTAACTTTTCTATATTTAGCGTCTATCTTTTGCCTAGTCATACATGTTTCTTGTTTCTACAGTCTTGCATTTGTCCTCTAGCCATACCTGTTTAACCATTTTGCACTTTGTATCAGCCTCATTTTTAAATTTGTGTTTCCTTTTTTGCCTGCTTCATGTTACTGTCACCTTTTGTTGTAGTTAAATGATAATATCCCTGTTGGGTCTGCTTTGCCCTTGGATTCTATGTGCCTTTCCTTTCCTATTTTTTTGTGTTACAGATTCTACTTATTCTTCTTTTTTCTTTCTGCTATTAATGGAAAGAATGGAAAGTATTCTTGCTCCCAGTTTCCCTAGATAAATTGTGTTTTGTTTGTGCTTATGAGGTTTCTCATGCATCTTATTGCGGTAAGTATATTTTCCCTCTATCTTCATTTGAATTCATTGCCCTGAAATGAGAAATATCCCACTGTCCACTATTCTTCCTGCCCCTCCCACAGTGGTATTCCACCATCCACTGAACCTACACAATATACTCGTCCATCCCATCACAACCACTGCTCCCAACCCCTTACCTCATGGCTCATATCCCTGTAATAGACCTAGATGCAAGACCTGTCACTTACATTCTCCCACCACCACCTACTCCAGTTTGGTCATGGACATCACCTATTCTATCAAAGGCAGGGCTACACTATGTGATCTACAAGCTAAGCAGCAGTCACTGTGCTGCATTCTGCATGGGCATGATAACTAACAAGCTGTCTGCCCACATGAATAGCCACCAACAAAGTGTGGCCAAGAAACAGGTGGACCACCCTGTTACTGAGCACGCTGCCCAACACGACATCCTTCATTTCAATGACTGCTTCACAGCATGCACCATATAGATCCTTCACATCATCACCAGCTTCTCTGAACTGCACAGGTGGGAACTCTCCCTGTAATATATCCAACATTCCCGTAACACTCTTGGCCTCAACCTTCATTAGTCATTGTCCTCACTCATCCAGCCCCTTCCCTGTTCCCATTCCGACAGTACACAGCCCTCATTTCACCGATGCACCCAATATTTTTACTTCTCTCCCTTCCTGCTGCATTCACCCCCCACCTCCCACTCCCCTACCCATCGACTAACCTCCCGACTGAACCAAGCTGCCCTACCCTCTCTCCACCCCATCCCTGCACACTCCCCAGCAGTACTTCATGGGACTGTCCCCCTCCCCTTCCTACTATCCCTCCACCTCCCCAACCCAGCCTCCTCCTTATGCCCACCCAGTTGCCACTCCCATGCTGCCAGAGACTGCACACATGTGTGTATGAGTTGTATTTGCATGAGGGTGTGTGTGCGTGTCATCTATTTTCTATTATCAACAAAGGTCTTGTTGGCTGAAAGCTTATTTGTGAGAGTCTTATTGTTGCACCTATCTACAACTCAGCATCTCCACTATATGCTGAGTGGCAACTTTCCTTTTCATAAAAGTGTTACATTTCATTTGAATTCACATTTTTTATTACTTTGGACAATTAAGTTGTATTATCTCTCTATTATGTTACTAATTCATCATACTGTGGACAGTCTTAAAAGGTAAACAAAAAAATTTATTGTTAGTTTGTTTCCATAGGGGGATACACCAAAGCCACTTGCTCAAAAGAACTTTGTGAATGTATAGTAAAGAATATTAAACAATATTACCTCCTTCTCTCCCTCCTTCTCTCTCTCTCTCTCTCTCTCTCTCTCTCTCTCTCTCTCTCTCTCTCTCTCTCTCTCTCTCTGTGTGTGTGTGTGTGTGTGTGTGTGTGTGTGCGCACGTGCGTGCGTGCGAGCATGTGTGTCTGGGGGCGCGCGCACATACGCGTGCTTTTCATAGGATAGGTAGTGCTTCCAATATCTAACCACAATTATGAAACAGTTTTATTAGTAAAATGGGGCTATTCAGAGAAATCAATGGCAAAAAATATGAAAAATGACAGCTCGGTCATACCTAATACTTACATACTTGAACAATAACTGTTTTATTTTACATTTTGATGTAAGTGGAAATTATTCTCATTGCTCTGAAGCTAAGAAATGGGTTAAACAAAATTAATAATTGAAAAATGTTGAAATTACTGGAAATTACAATTTAAGAAATCAGTAATCAAATGAAATGGCCATTTGTCCTTAAAAATGTATTCATTATATTCTGTTAGCAGTTTTAGTTTCCTACTTCACCTTCCCATGTTATCATCGTTCGCTTATAAGTGGATTTCGTAATACTGCACTCACTTCTTGAATCCTCTTCATAAAGATGTACATCTGGCCCTGCAACTAGTTAAAGACCATGGTCTTGAGTTTGTCACCACTTTCAAACCACTGATCATGAAGCCATTGTTTCAAGTACAGCAAGAGAGAGCAGTCACTGGTGTAAATTCTGGACTTTAAGGTGGTTGGTCAACAAGCAACTATGCAACAGAAATGACAAGTCTTATTCTTGGTACAGATAGTAGTGTATGGACATGCATTGTTGTGGAAGAGAATAACCCACCTTGCACTCAATTTGCAATACCTGAGCTTTTCTGTGGCAATTGTATAAATAGTGGCACATCCAATATGGGAAAATTCAATAGTCATATCACCAGTTTTCTATCATCAATAAGGTTACAATTTCATTGGGACCTGTCACTTTCTGCCTTACCTTATGTTTGTGTCTACTTTTAAATCCTTATCAGCACTCTTTAACATTTTCTTAGCTTATTACTGTAGTCCTGTGAACTGGATATAGCCGTTAAACTTTGGAAACAGAAGATCTTTTGCACACCAAAATCTACAGCGTTAACTTTGAAATTTGTGGAAACAATCATTTTTGAAGCCATTTTTGTTTGCTTTCTCTCCTGGTCAAACTACTGCTTGATCAAAACAATAACTTCTGTAGTTTGTATACAGTCAATAGAGGATGATGCATTCATGAAGCTTTTTTGTGAGCTGTGAATGTTTACTTTTTTTAGACAGCTAAATAGCTACACATTTTTTATGAAAGAATCTCATCACCTTCAAAGTACACTTTATTATTGTTGGAAATATTTTTATAGTCATTTACAGTGATGTCAGACACCTCCTTTCTTGCTTTTCTGGGCCACTTCTATATCATCAAATCAATATCCTTTCAAGCCCTCTTCATATGCATGAAAGGATATTGATTTGATGGCAACAAGAGGAAATCACAAGGAACTTCATCAGACAAGAAAAATGTGTGGCAATGCAATCATGCTGTTTTTGGTCAATTACTTAAGCACTGTCAAGGTTGAAAAATGGGCCTCTCCATCTGTCACAGATGGGGCCTCTTTTTCATGCACACCAGTGTGCAATCTTCTCACAACATCCAGATAGAAAATTTGATTAAGAGTTTGACCTGCTGGAACAAACCCTTAATGCTTTATCCCCCACACATTAAAAAGTAAATAAGCATCATCTTGATATTTTGACTTCACTTGATGAGCTTTCTTTTGGCCACGGTGACTGTGACTTCAGTTGGGTAGGCAGATGTTTGGTTTCAGGGTCATACCCATATCACCATGACTCATCACCAACAATGACCAATGGAAAAAAAAAATCTGGATCATTTGGAGAAGTGCTTTCAAAACACAGCAATATTAGACTTTGCCCTCTTTTTGCTGGACAAATGGAACACAAGGAAAAAATTTGTCAGTGGCTCTTCTTAACCTAACTCGTCTGTTAAGATTTGCAGAGGTGAGTTCCATGAAATTATGTCATGTGTTCAGTTGTCCATGATTGGTCTTCATGCACAAGTTCATGAATTTTCTGAACATTTTTGTCCTTTGGGATGCTCAGAATGAAGTTTCTCATCAGTTGACATTTTGCAATTTTTGGAATAGAATACCAATGATACACTTGAGCTTCTCCCATAGCATCATCTTGATAAACAGTCACCAACAACACAACACTTCATATGTCATTTTTCGCAAACAGTAATCAGTATCTCAGAGCCCTGCATTATTCAGTTACACCCTCTCCACACTCCCCTTTCCCACTCTGCCTACCACCACCACAATTTAAAAAAATGAAGAGAGAGTAAAACAGCTAACCCAAATAAAATCACTATGAGCAAAAAAGTCTATCTGTGTGGGGCCAGAGGTCGTCCATATCTCTCAAGAAGTAGTTTGAATTACGTGTAGGGCGGGTGGGGAGGGGAGGGGAGGGGGGGGGGGGGGGGGAGGAATTGCATTCTGCGCAATCTCTGCCCAGGATAGCTTAATTCTGCAAACTTTCAGTTACCCCATTAGAAAAGTATAGCAGTTTTATGAATTTTTGTTTTCTATGTTTGTACAATTGCACTTGTGTGTATCCATATCTGTTAACTCAAGCCATATGACATCCCATCAAATCATGAGAAAAACCCTCCAAGTATTACACATCTCCACCACTGGCCACAATGCGCTAACTGCTACATGAAGAATGACTCTCTTAAATTTGTCCCTGAAATGAAATCAGTACTGCCCAAAAACCTTCTCATGTTTCACACCATTCCCCTCCACCATTCTCATAATCTCCTTAATTTAAATGTACATTCCTATGATACCCATAAACAAGGCTTCTTATCCCATGGTTCTTACCAGTTGAGTGATTGAGTGGCCCTTTTGTAGAATAGTCCTGTGCATGGTACTGGTATCATGTACCTTATTCCTGCTGCAGGAAATGGCATAATGTATAGGGAGAAAATGAGAGAGAGAGAGAGAGAGAGAGAGAGAGAGAGAGTGGCAGAGAGGGGGGGGGGGGGGGGGATATTTGGTATATCAAGAAGAAAGGATGTGAACAGAAGAAAGGATGTGAGCTGTGATTGCATACAAAGAATATTTTCATTGCCATGTAAGTTTTCCCAGTGTTTTATGCTCATGAGAAACTGATTTAGATACACTAACTGTGAAGCATGTAGTATCCCCCATTGCCTCATTGATGATGGTGACATGGCAGGGTGTAGGATTCAAGAGATGCAAGGAGCTGGCAAATCATGTTCATCCACAACTTCTTTATCATTGCCCACAACTCACTAAGATTTATTGTGGTTGTGTTCAAGTTGCTGTACTTCTCATTTGATGACATCTCTTGTGTTCTCCATAGGATTAAGGTAAAAGCATCATCATGTCCATGGAGTGTTACTCCAATACATAGCAGAGCAATGTAGGGTACAGGTCACCTGCAGACTGTTGCAGGTCGTCAGGTGCAAGTTATCAGATAGTAGATCCCATACTATTAAACCGTGAGAGATGTTGGTATGTGTATCAGAAGCCTCTTGTGATGTTCATTGTACTTGTGCTCCACATGTACCAATGTGTACTGCAAGTCATGCATTCAGGTCACCTTTTTCCATGTTTGAAGGTTCTGTTGGCAATGTTTCTGTGCCTGTGATGATCTCTGTGCCATCTATCATGGGTGAGAATAGGTATTCATATGAGCCTTCTATACATTGTGCAGAGCAGGTAGTTCTGAATGGTAAGCCTGCTCAGCAGACATTGTGTTGACAAGTGATTTGTTGCTCATGGTGTTTCTATCTGTGTTACACTCCATAACAGTTAATTGATGACCCCCTTGTTGTCAGCATGCTCTAACATGACAGTTGGTTCTGGTGGTTTTCTCCAAATTGGGGTGCTCATTAAACAGTCTTTATGTAATTATGTGTAAAAACCAAATTATTGCACATCCTTGGAGATGGAGTGACTGACACGTTGGGCAGTCATGATCTGCCAACATTTTAAATGCCCAAATGTTTTGGGGTTTTCCACCCTCCATTGGACTATCCTGGTAATGGCGAGTTAAATTTCCAGTAGTATTCTGGTCACAGAATAATACTATTTGCTGTGAAGATCAGAGCACTCCCTCTGCAACACAGCAGATATCTGTAATTCAGTTGCTCATGAGTATTTATTAACTTATTCACTTCCCATGTCTAAGCCTAAAATTTGTGTGCCTGAAGGCTACTTAGTAACAAATCGTGGAATATGCTGTGTAATGTAACAGTACTATTTTCAATATTTATTCCGCCACCTGGATAATTTGTATTCTCCTTTCCACTGTTAGTTCTGTCAGAACTGCTGAAATTTGAACTGACTTTGCATGACACACTTGTTACTTGCCATCCGCCTGGGCATGATAAAGTTTTTTCTCATTTAAAAATATGTTCTCTCCAACAGATTTCTTATTATTTTTTCTATTTACATCATGCCCGTCCTCTCAATCTTTCTTTCAGCAAATACCTCACTGTTCATTATTTTCTTACCAGTTTCTTTATGATAAGTTATCCATACTGTACCTTTGTTTTTAAACAATGGAAAGCACAGGATGAATAACAACTATATGAAAAGAATACATTGCTACTCACCACATAGAGGAGGCATTGAATTGCAGACAGGCACAATGAAAACACTGCTAAATATTTAACTTTTGCACAATAAGTCATTCTTCTTCTTTTGCTCTCAGCCTTATGCCTCATGTCTCATGCCGAACAACATAATATGCTTCACTTCAGTGACTGCTTCATATTCTGTGCCATCTGGATCCTTCCTACCAACATCAGATTTTTGTAGAGTCTTGAACCACAAGGAATCAATGGAGGGTGGCCAGTATCCTCTTTCTACAACACAATGCACACATGGATTAATATGCTTATTTATTTATATGAATTAACAATTTTACATAACTTGAATAGAGTCCATGTGTTGTGGTACGAGCTCATCAGTAATAGTCAACTTGCAGACTTATGCAAAGTACAATATTCATGCTAGTAAAGTATAATTCTGGTTCACATAAACTAGTCCTGCTATATACACTAATCTGGTCGCTATGTACTGCCGTAGCCTGTGACGAATTAAACCCATTTTGCAAGTATACTGACAGACACCAAACTGGACGATTGAATTAATGAGGCCATCTGGTCAGTGCAGCAGCCTAAATACATTCTGTTGAGAGGGTGTTGGCAGTGTGTTGCTTGTGGATGTGTCTCTGGCCTCTCTTGTGATAGGCAAGCTACTAATTGATTTTTGTGTTTCATCTTTGTCAGCCGGTTTGCTGGCAGCAGCTTACACCACACTAGGATGTTGTGAAGGTTTTTTGGACATCAGAACATCACTTTTGGAGAGGTAGCAAGGATCTTGGGTAGGATGTTCCTCATTTCAGGGCATGATGATAGATAATCGAAGGCCTGTCAAAGGATGTTGTGCGCTTGTTCCAGTCTGGAGTTGTATTGAGTGATGAAGCAGGTTGCTCCTTTGTAGCTGGTTCTTGTGGGTGGTGGGAGGTTTGAGGGTGGATGGGGAAATTTCATGGGAGATCTGTTAGTGGACTAGGTCTGGTGAGTAGTGCCTGTCTGTGGAGGCCTTTGTGAGACCTTAGTATACTGGGCAAGGTAGTTCTTGTCACTACAGATATGCTGACCCTGTCCCTGAGTGGTCACTGCAGGTATACTGCCCTTGCATAGCCAGTCTGTATGGGAGATGTTTTTTGGTATTGAAGGGGTGATTGCACTCAAAATGAAGGCACTGTTGGTGGTTAATGGGTTTAATGTGAACAGAGGTGAGGATGGATCCATTAGAGAGGAAGAGGTAATCATCCAGGAATGAGGCACACTGGATTGAGGAGGACTATATGAAGTGGATGGGAGAGAAATAGTGTAGGTTGTGTGGGAATGAGGACAGAATGTCTTGTCTCTGAGTCCTGATTGTGAAGATATCATTGATGAACCAGAACCAGACTAGGGGTTTGGTGTTTTGGGAAGCTTGGAAGATCTCCTTTAGATGGCCCATAAACAGCTTGGCATAGGAGTATGTCAGCCAGGCACCCATGGCTGTGCTGTGGACTTGTTTGTATACCTTTCCTTCAAAGGAGAATTACTTTTGAGTTAAGGATGAAGGTATTAAGTTGTTTGAGGAATGAGGTAGTAGGTTTGGAGCATGAAGGATGTTGAAAAAGGTAGTGTTCAGTAGTGGCAAGATCATGGGCATGAGGGATATTACCATATAAGGAAATGGCATCAACAGTGATGATCAGGATCAGGAGGTAAAGGGGTGTGGATGGTGAAGGGTCAGTGAAGTTAGTGGTTTGTATCTTTGATGTGGCTGGCTAGATTATGGGCAACTGGTTGGAAGTGTTGGTCAATGAGGACCAAAATTCTTTCAGTGGGGGACAAAAAGGCTTCCAAGATTGTTGAGTTTGTGGATTTTTGGAAGCATGTAGAAGGTGGGTGTGCCATATGTCATAGGAGTGAGGAGGGAAATTGATTCAGAGAAGAGATTCTGGCAGGCGCCTAAGGCTTTAAACATGGGTTTAGGTTATGTTGGACTTGTGGGGATAGGATCACTCTAGCAAAGTTTGTGGGTGGAGGAGTCAGATAACTGGCTGTGGCCTTCTCCCAGGTAGTCAGTGTGATTAATCATGACAGCAGTGGAGCCTTTGTCTGCAGGGAGGTTGATTAGGTCAGCATTTGTTTCGAGTTTGTTAATGACTATCCTTTCTTCTGTTGAAAGTTGATATTCTTAGGAAGAGACCAGGGGAAGAATGAAGAGGCCAAGTTGGAGGAAAGGAAGTCCTGGAAGGTAACCAGGGGGTGATTAGGTGGCTGGGGAGGATCATGGTTGGATGGTGGTACGAATTGGGAGAGGCAGGGTTCAGTGTTGGGATTAGGTTGGCTTAGATTGGAGGGGTTGTTGCAAAGAAATGTTTCCATTGAAGAGATCAGGAGAAGGAGAGATGGGCCTTGAGAAGTACAGCAAAGTTAAATTTGGGTATAGGGCTAAGGTGACACTTTTGGATATGACAGATACTTTGTGGAGCTGAGGAATTTGGTGGGCATGATGGGCATGCACATGGCACCCTTCTGTGCCAACCTGTTTGCCAGCCATCTCAAGGATATCTTTCAAACCTCCCAAAACAACAAACCCACATTCTGGTTCAAGTTCAGTCATGATATCTTCATGGTCTGGACTTAGGGCCAAAACACCCTATCCTCATTCCTTCACAACCCCAATACCTTTCTTCCCATCATCTGGTCCTCCTCGATGCTGTGTGCCACACCTCTGTCGACATTAAACACACCAACCACCAACAGTACCCGAATTTCAACAGATGCCATGTCTTCCTCACCAAAATATCCCTCACATACACCCTGGTCACTGGTGGTTGGCATATCTGCTGTGACAAGCAGTCCCTTGCCCAGTAGACCGAAAGTGTCACCAAGGCCCTCACAGACAGACAGTGTCCCCCAGACCTAGTCCACAGACAGATCTCCCACAAAATTTCCCCTCACGCCTTCAATCCTCCCAGCAACCCCAAAAACCTGATACAAAAGAATGACCCCGTAATCACTTAGTGGCACCCTGGACTGGAACAAGTTAATCACATTCTTTGTCAGGACTTGATCATGCCCTGAAATGAGGGATGTCCCACTTAAAATTCTTCCCACCTCTCCTAAAATAGTGTTGTGTTGCGTGCTCAACATCCACAACATCCTAGTCCATCTCTACACCAACCCCAATCCCAACCCCTTTGCCAGAGGGATTACATTCCCTGTGGTAGATCCAGGTGTAAGACCTACTCAACCTACTAACATAGTGTTTCCTAGTCCAGTCCTGTCAGAGTCTTATCCTTCCCTATCAGATCCCAGGTCACCTGTGATAGCAAGCTTGCCATATACCTACTCTGCTGCAATCATTGCACAGCTTTTTATATTGCTATGACTACCAATGCAGCTGTCCATTATGATGAACAGCTACTGTCAAACTGTGGCCAAGAACAAAGTAGACCACCCTTGGCACAACATGCAGTCAAACATAATGTGCTTGATTTCAGTGGCCACTTCATAATATGGGCTATCTGGATCCTACCCTCCACCGTCAGCTTTACCGAACTGTGCAGATGGGAGTCATCCTTACAACACAGTCTCCACTCCGAAAATTATCGTGTCGTTAGCCTACAGAAGCCTACTGTCCCCACACCCTCCACCCACTGGTTTCCACTCTTTCTGTCCTATCACCTCCTCATGTCCTCACACCGTCATTGTCTGGTGCTCTCTGCCAACAAACCAGCCTGTCTTTCCCCTTCCCAACTGTGATGATTCCAATATAAACTTTAGCGAACACTATAAAGTTAGAATAGAGTTAGTGAGTCTCTTAATTTCTTATAACTTGTAAATCACAATACCTCCCCACTCACAAGAAACTTGTCGGGCAACATCTACAGTAGATCATACAATTATTAGTTGTAATCAACAGTTTTAAAAAGAAGTAGTATTAAAGATGGGAACTGGAGAAATTGGAGACCAATGTGGCCAAACATAGCAATGTTCAGCAATTATTTTTAAAGAGTCGTGGGATCAAACTTGTGGTACTGGGAGTATATCTAGGAAATACCAGTATCTCTATAAATCCAGTTAAGTGTAATTTTAATGTGACATTTTATCTTAAAATTTGGAGGTTAAAAACCATTCACGCAAACAATGGATCCCTCCAGGTATTAGAAAATCATGTGTACAGAAACTATTCCTGTGCAGAATTACTGAAATGTGTCATAAAAGCACCTGAGTTTCCTAGATATTTTAACAGCTGTAAAACAATATGCAGTAAGATAACAAAAAGTGTGAAAATGCTGGAAAATTCTAGATACATAAGAAGCATAACCAATAAAATGAAAGCTTTTTGGAATATTGGAAAAAACAAAATTAAAATTAACAATAAACAATTGTTGAAAATTCAGAAACCATCACCAAACCGAAAGCTGCAGCTTATGAGTTCAATATTTATTTATAAATGTATCAGAAAAACATATTGAGCAAAATATATTGCACAAATATGACACATACTTGACATCAAACAATGTTTCTGATACTAACAAATATGCATTAAGCACAGCAACAAATCAAGCTTCCAGAACCAAAACACTCAACATGAATAGATAATATACCAGATTTTGTTGTAAAAAATGTGCAGACACAGTCCCTGAAACACTAACTGACTTGCAATTTTGTCCCCTTCTTCTGGGAACTTTAAAACGTGCTTAATAAGTAAAGTGAAACCACTTCACAAACAGGAAAGCCAGAAAGAGATGTAAAAATACAGATTTATTTCTCTACATCCTGTATTTTCAAAAATTCTGGAACAAACATTTTATAAAGGCTGTCTAATTTCATAAGTAAATATAAAATAAAGAATCACAACATGGGATTAGATGAACGACTCATCTGAATGAGTGGTCTTTCCTTTCTGTACAAAATGCTGTGGCACTAGATAAGCATGGACATTCTGTGAGCATATTCCAGAGCTATCAGAAGACTTTCATGCCATCAGCCATGATAAATTACTTAGCAAGATTGACAGTTGGTGTACTAGGGGAGCAGAAAATTGTAATCTTATCCTCCCCCACTTCACTGGTAGATTTACGCTCTTCTAATTAATTGATTTATTTTGAAAGTTTCGAGAGGAGTAAGATTTACAAATAACTTTTTTAATTATCTTCATTTTCTCATTGTTGGCTGCATTTTGTCACATCTAACGGTAGATTCTTGAGGCTGAAATTTATGACTTTGTGGGTTCCAAATGACTTGATAATAGTTAAGTAAGTCTGCTGTGGTATTTCTGTTTCTATGAGTTCTTTTTTTTTTTTTTTTTTTTTTCCCTTCTATGTCACACTGTCTTTACAATCTCCACTTTAAAACAGAAATTTACATTGTTAAAAAATTCCACTCCTTCTGCGTTACTAACAATATTCCAGAGAATTCACAAAACAAAAAGAGTTTACAAACTTTCTTGACGATAGAAGAATCTTTAGCAAGTTACATCACTATTTTGTAAATGAATCCAGAAATAAATTTAATAATTAGCATCAGACTGTGTAATTAATAATTCTAAATTTCTAAAAGAAGAATAATTTTAGAAGTACATACAGAGTTAGTATGTATCGATTGTAACAAATTGATTTCTTTTTATACATTTTAGCCTGAATATAATACATCATATACAAAATCATATGAAATTCATTTTGTTAAACAGCTGAGATAATGTTCACCTATAAGATTCAAAAATGTTCCTGGTATCGACTTCTTCTGTTAAAGAAAGGTAATGCTAGAAGATGGTGTCCCTTTACAAATCACTGAGTTAGCTGATACCTATCAGTAAGAAAACACCTCATAGAGGTAACACCTGAAGTAAATTCCACAGTCAGTACTCATTAGTCAGATTTATTATCTGTCAAATACGAAGTTCCCCTAGGTAGTGTATTGGTCCAGTAATGTTTTTAGTATATGTAAATCATTTTGTTATAAACAGTACTAACAGAAAGCTATACCAATTTAAAAAAAGATATCTATGTCTTAATTACAGAAAGAAACAAAGAAACTTTTTGAGAAAAAAATAAGCATTGATTTTGTTACATAGAATATAAGAGAGTGCTTTGATGCAAACGGTGAATTTCTTATGTTGAAATAAATGGAAAAATAACTGGAAATTTGATCTTATCCATTAGAAATGATTGGTGACAACCTGCTACCTTAAAAACAATAGTCTTATCTGTAAAATAATCTTTTTTCTTACCAGACATGATACAGGTTGTACAGAAACTCACACCTATCTCTGCACAACTTGACCACAGTATAACCAAAAGTAGAAGTTATTTTCAAATTCACAATTAACTCTATACAGAGATTGACTGTTAATTAAAAATTTGTTGTGTCTATATATATTACAGCAAAGACAACAAAACAAAGTAGCAATACACACATCAAAAACATCTCTAATAAATGGCATAGCACTCAAAATATGCACTTGAAAATGGGAATCATTTCCTGAAATGCACCATGCAAAATGTAAATAATAAGAAAATTGTGACTGGTAGCAAAAGAAGTTATTTTATAAACAAACACAATAACTGGAAAAGTGGACAGTACAAAATCGGTTGGTATATGAATAAAACAGAACATGAAATGGCATACACACATAGTTTATACAAAGAGAAAAATGTTGAAAAAATGTTTTATAATACAAATAATAAGGAACTGCATATAATATGATAATCTCAAGACTATATATTTTGTTTATGCTCACAAATTGTGGAAATTTGGTGTTGTATCTTGTCAAAAAGAGAAAACATTAAAAATTGGCAAATGAAGCAGGTGTAGGATATATAGATGTCTAAGAAATGAGTCTGGCAGAAATATCAAAATGGCTAACCAGGACTGTCTAGAGGAGAAATGCAAAAATGGTTCAAATGGTTCTGAGCACTATGGGACTCAACTGCTGTGGTCATCAGTCCCCTAGAACTTAGAACTACTTAAACCTAACTAACCTAAGGACATCACACACATCCATGCCCGAGGCAGGATTCGAACCTGCGACCGTAGCAGTCGCATGGTTCCGGACTGCGCGCCTAGAACCGCGAGACCACCGCGGCCGGCGGACAACTGCATGCATATCTGTAGAAACATGTGTAAGCTGGAGAAAGATATGTACTGCTGAAATAAAAATTTTGGAGGCCTTTGGAAAAAGGAGAAGCAGCTGTATGAATATCAAGAGCTCAAATGGAAAACCAAAAGTAAGCAAAGAAGGAAAAGCTAAAAAGTGGAAGGAACATGTAGAGGAGCTATACAAGGGAAATGAAGTTAAAGGAAATTCTATAGAGGGGAAGAGGAACTAGGTGAAGATGACAAGGAAGATATGATACTGCAAGAAGAATTTCACAGAGCACTGAAAGGCCATAGTTAAAATAAGGCCCCTGGAGTACATGACATTCTGTCAGAACTACTGATATCCTTCAGAGAGCCAGGCATGACAAAGCTACTCAATCCAATGTGCAAGGTGTATCAGACAGGGGAAATACTCTCAGACTTAAAGAAGAATTTTTTGAATAATTCCATGATGACTTCAGCTGATGTGCTCTTTATTACATGTGTGACTGTACTATTTTGGCCTTAGGCCATTTTCAAGTATCTAAAACAGAAGCATTATACATTCTATGCATTAGTAGCACTTATTAATTCCTGTGGGGTGTCCCAAGATATACTAGGAGGATTACAACTTATTTTAAGGACAATTCTTCAACAGTATATTATTTCACATATGGCTTTGCTATTACGACAGCATATGATTGTCATATTGATTTATTTTATTTATTTGTTTACATAGCTTATGCCCACTAAAATCAAACATTATACCTCAGAGTCTAAGTTTAGATCTTAGCAGTCAGCAGTTTTTTCCTGTCCCAAAACTTCTTCATTCAGAATCCTCTCGCAGTTCATTCTGCAGATGTGACATACTATTTCCATTGTGATGTATTGAATATCAGTAATATGTATTTGTTCTTCAGAAGTAGCTTCTTGTCTCTGTGTTCAGTTTGTTGTTTGGTAATGTTCAGTTCATTCAGACCCATTTGTACTTCTTTAACCCAGCTGTTTTTCATCTTTTTGTTCCCAAAAGCCATCAAAAAGTTGTTTCAGGAGTCTAAAATTTTGTAAGTGAATGTGGCCAAAAGACGCAACCCTTCTTTCACATCATATCAACAGTGGATTCACTTTTTTGGTAAACGAGTGAACTGGGCAAGAGTCTCCACTGACAGTTTAATTTGTGTTTTTAGATGATAATCATTCAAAGTATTCTTCTATCAACTTTCTGGAACTTAATTAGCCGTTGTTTGAGTTTTCAGTTTAAATAGTGTTTCACTTGCATATATTGCCACTGGTTTAGTGATGGAGGAATAATGCTGAAGTTTAGCATTCGATCCCTGCAAAACGCTACATTTTAGGAGGATAATGCATGACAGCATGTTGCAAGTCCTGTACGGGCCTTTCTGGATACAGAAAATGTTCGACTGCTGCCCTGGCCAGCACATTCTATAGATCTCTCACCAACTGAAAATGTCTGGCCAATGGTGGCCGAGCAACTGGCTCGTCACAATACTCCAGTCACTATTCTTGATGAACTGTGGTATTGTATTGAAGCTGAATGGGCAGCTGTACCTGTACACGCCATCCAAGCTCTGTTTGACTCAATGCCCAGGCGTATCAAGGGTGTTATTATGGCCAGAGGTGGTTGTTCTGGGTACTGATTTCTCAGGATCTATGCACCCAAATTGCGTGAAAATGTAATCACATGTCAGTTCTGGTATAATATACTTGTCCAATGAATACCCGTTTATCATCTGCATTTCTTCTTGGTGTAGCAATTTTAATGGCCAGTAGTGTAGTATCCAGCAAGGATATACCTCTACAATTATTTGGATCTGATGTATCTCCTTTCTTATGTAGTAGATGGATTATTGCAACATTCCATTCCTCTGGCAATTTCTCATGGCAATTTCTCAGTATTCCAATGCCAATAAGACGATTATGTAAATTCAGAATAGTTTGTACATTTGCATACTTCCAAAGTTCTGCCACATCTTGATTCTCAACAGCCACATTATAATTCAAAAGTGTATTAATCATTGCTTGTACTTAGTCTGGATGTGGGGGTTTAACTGTGTCTGGATATGTTTTATTTCTCAGATAATGATCAAATTCCAAATAATATTCATGTTCCACACTACTGAGGGGGATTGCAAGATTTTTTGAGAGGAAGAAACAAGGCAATTTTAAGCTACTCCATTTTTGGAGGAAAAAAGGAGTATTTTCAAATTCTATAGATTTTTTGAGTGATAAAAATGAGTATGTACTAAATGTTTCCACATAGTAAAGTAATGAGATCTATTTACAAATACAAAAAAACATTTATACAAATTCATCCAACTTTTACTGATACTTTGCAGAGACATTTCAGTCATAGTTGCTAATGTCATGGTATTAATATTCGCACTTGCATGGGTCATCGGCTGCAAAGGCTTATCCTTAGGGGTGTTCCATGCACTATGGGCTCAGACACACTTTTACTCAGCCCAGCATTAAAGGCTGATGTTAGTTCCACCACAGTTTGCCACCTGTACTGTTTTTCCAGTTTGGTCAGCCTATTATACCCCCCATTTATAATGAGGGGTGTCCACCCAACCTCATGACATTGTAACATGATTTCTCCCCGGTTTCGTCACATGTTGAAGACGCTCACCACAGCTCTCCTTGAACACCCAATAAGTTTTAAAGTTTCTGAAATGCTTGTGGTGAGCCTATGGGCCATCAGAATCTGCCCTTGGTCAAACTCAGATAGATCATTTGCCTTCCCAATTCTACACTCAGACAGCATGCACACTGATACTTCATGCTTCGTGCATGTGTCTGACTAGCAGTCATTTTTATGGGTTTATATTGATAGTAGGTTGGTGGTCGTAATGTTCTGGCTGATCAGTGTATGTCTCTGTTCACATATTTAATTATAATTTGTAATTCTTGTAAATATGACTATATAATTTCCTTAAAATAACTTATAATTATTTGTTGTATTATTGTGGGAGCAGTCAGTCTTGAATAGTTCAAATGGTTCAAATGGCTCTGAGCACTATGGGACTTAACATCTGAGGTCATCAGTCCCCTAGAACTACTTAAACCTAACTAACCTAAGGACATCACACACGTCCATGCCCAAGGCAGGATTCAAACCTGCGACCGTAGCAGTCGCGCGGTTCCGGACTGAGCGCCTAGAACCGCTAGACCACCGCGGCCGGCTCTTGAATAGTTGTTACAAAGATCTTACATATTCCTTAAGTAAGGAATTTCTGTAACAGAATTTAAATCTTCCTAGTGTAAGTATGTTGAAAAAAGTTACTTTATATATAAAAGCTTTGCAACAACTTCTCAAAAGTAATGTGCTCAAAAATAACAAAAAACCATTTTTAATTTATTTTATGACAATTACATGCAGTCATATGAGCAAAGATGTACATGGATTAATACACCATTAAAGAATTGTCCATAAAGAAAGTTATAATCCTCCTAGTATATCTGGGGATTTGACTTGTTCCTACATTAAATTGGTAAGTAATATTGATGCATCCAATTTATAAGTTATGCTTCTGTTTTAGATACCTGAAAGTGTCCTAAGGTTCAAATTGTACAATCATACTATAAATAAAGAGAATGTCAGCTAAGACATTACAGAATAATTCAAAAAATTCATCACATTCGCAGACCCTAATATAATGAAGATTAAAGAACAATGTAACATCTCCACTTTCAAACAAAGCTTGTGGTGACAGGTGTAAACATTACCAAATGGTTGGTTTAATAAATCTTGGTTGAAAACATTTGATGCAGATTATTTGCAGACAAATGGAAAAAATGTAGTAGACAATCTAAGGGAAGATAAATTTGGGTTCTGGAGAAATGTAGAAACATGCAAGCCAATAGTGACTCTATGACATATCTTAGAAGATAGATAAAAGAAGACAAAGCTATGGTTATAGCATTTGTAGATTTCTTGCTTTTGAGACTGTTCGAGTAGAATACACTCTTTAAAATTCTGAGGGTAGCAAGGGTAACATACATGGGCTGAAAAGTTATTTGTGACTTGTACAGAAACCATATTGCAGTTACAAGAGTTGAAGGACATGAAAGGAAATCAGTGATTGGTGAAAAGAGTGAGACAGAGTTGTAGCATATCAGCGATGTTATTCAGCAAAACTGAGTGAGCAGTAAAGGCAACCAAAGAAAAATTTGGGGAGGGAATTAAAGTTCAGGGAGAAGAAATCAAAGCTTTGAGGTTTTGCAGATGACATTGTAATTCTGTCAGAGACAGCAAAAGATTTGGAAGAACTGTTGAACAGAATGGCAGTGTCTTGAAAGGAGGATATAAAGTGAACATCAACAAAAGCAAAATAAGGGTAATGAAATGTAGCTGAATTAAATGAGGTGATGCTGACGAATTAGAGTTGGGAATGAGAGACTAAAGGTACTTGATGTTTGCTGTTTGGATGGTAAAAATGACAAATTATAGTCAAAATACATCTGCATCTATTCTCTGGAAACCACTTCGAACTGCATGGCAAAGGGTACACCATATAATACAAGTCATTATACCTTTCTGCCATTCTGCTCTACTCATTTATGGATCGAGGGAAGAGTGAAGTAGAGAGGATAGAAAACGCAGACTGGCAAAGGCAAGAAAAGCTTTTCTGAGCAAGAGAAATCTGTTAATGTCGAATATAAGTTTATGTGTTAAGATGATATTTTTTGAAGTGTAGCCTTGTATGGAAGTGAAACATGGCCAATAAGCAGTTCAGACAAGAAGAGAATAGAAGCCTTTGAAATCTGGGACTAGAGAAGAATGCTGAAGATTGTACAGGTACATCATGTAACTAATGAGGAAGCATGTAATAGATTTGGGGAAAAAAGAAATTTGTTGCACAACTGGGCTGAAAGAAGGAACTGATTGTTAGGACACATATTAAAACATCATCAGTTTGGTATTGGATGGAAGTGTGTGGGGTAAAAATTGTAGAGGGAGACCAAGAGATGAATAGGGTAAGCAGATTCAAATAGATTTAGGTTGCAGCAGTTATTCAGAGATGAAGACACTTGCACAGGGTAGCGTAGTGCCAAGAGCTGCATCAAACCTGTCTTTGGACTGAAGACCACAACAGAAACATCTTGAGGAAACCATGTAGCAAGTTTGAAATCATTTAGAGTACGGAACGAGACTAATGGAAAGAAATACTTTCTTGTAATATGGGTTCACCACTTCTATAAATTTTTTGACTGTCATCATCTTGCTTTCTGCTGTTTGAATTTTATTTTACAATTGCAGGTTTGGCATTAAGCCATTTTCAAGCATTTACAAAACATAATACAGTTAAATAAGAGTGTTATATTGTACTATGCTTTGTAAACAAAACATAAACAACATAATACTCCCATTACATTGTGTTATGTTTATGACAATTAAAAAAGAAATGCAAGGGGTAGACTGAAGCTCATGATGGAAGCAAATATTTAGAAAAAAGAATAAAACTCTACTATTTGCACATGTTTACTTACTTGAAAATGTAATTATTATAAAACAAAAATCAAACAGTAACAGTCCCTGCATCATCTGTTATCAAATGCACACAGCTATCACAAAAGACAAATTGAATTGTATTGTGTTCTATTTATTGGCACTGTTGTTTACAAAAACATCTTTGCATAAGATGTTGGACAAGTCAAGTTAAAGTACACTTATGAAAGTGTTTTCTGGGCATACTTATTTAAGGTTACAATAAAATATTTTCTGCATTAAATATTCATGTAACACACTTCATAAATTTAAATATTCTTCAGTGGAATACATGTACAGCATCAGATATAAAACTATTACAGTGAGGTTTAATCCATTCTGACATCAAACTTTACAATGCATTAACTAAATCCACAAAAAAGCACTGCTTCTGTACACTGATGGAGTATTTAGAAAAAGAAAGGTGTAGTACCAGTTAAAACTGTAAGTATTAAGTTTACAAAACAGTGTAAGTAAAACTTCTCTGTCAGTGTGAATATCTATATAGAAAAAAAAAAAACTCTTCAAAATGATACTAGTCAGATAAATATGGCAAAAACTTTTCCTGCAGATTGGCAACAAAATATATATGCACAAAGAAAAGGTGATTGGTTCCTTTTGCATGGCATAAAATTATGAAGTACTGTAGAGAGTAGAATTGTTCAAGAACTTGGCAAGAACATCATTCAGTGTCCTTGCATTGATCAAGGGAAATATAGCTGGAATGGACAAGAGTACTATGCAAATTTTTGGGACTATGTGCTTTATATGTTCCATGTCCAATGCAAGTAATAATGGATAATAGCAACATATTAAATACCATCTTAAAAACCTATAACTAGGATATATTAACAGTGGTGTTTCTTTTGCTGTCTCACTCTAGCTCCCAGCAGCCTCACGTGTCTAATCTGTTTATTTATTCGGTAGTCCGGTCAATCTAGATCTGCAGAGACACTCCACAAAAATACTGGACCATTCCTTAACTACTATGTACATTCCTTAAACTAGTCCAGGTTTCAACATCAACACTGCATATGAATTTAAAAAAAATAAATTGTGCTCTGACTGTTTCTGTATCCATTCAGTAATCATGGAGAAAGAAGCACTTAATCCACTATTGTATACATTTACAGTTCTCTCTCTCTCTCTCTCTCTCTCTCTCTCTCCCTCCCTCCCTCCCTCCCTCCCTCCGTCCCTCCCTCCACCCTCCCTTCCCTGTCATTTTCCTTTGGTAATTAATGCTTCCCTGTTAAGCAGTTATCATCTCATATAATTTTCCTGTGTAATGATTTGCAATTGCAAAGTATGTGAATTTTTGCCCACTCTAATTGTCTTAGTTTCAACTGGATGGTGAATAAATTACACACATTGTGCAATAATGAATATATGTTTTAGATATTGTTAGGAAGGCTGTTTTTGCTCAGTTCAAACTTTATTTTAGAGTTCTCCATTTAAAGCTTTGTCTATTTAATAATGTATGGGATTAACATATTTGACTTGGAAGAGCAGTTGAATGGAATGGACAGTGTCTTGAAAGGTGGATATAAGATGAATATCAACAAAAGCAAAACAATGATAATGGAATGTAGTCGAATTAAGTCTGGTGATGCTGAGGGAATTAGATTAGGAAATGAGACACTTAAAGTAGTAAAGGAGTTCTGCTATTTGGGGAGCAAAATAACTGATGATGGTTGAAGTAGAGAGCATATAAAATGTAGACGGGCAATGGCAAGGAATGCGTTTCTGAATAAGAGAAATTTGTTAACATCGAGTATAGATTTAAATGTCAGGAAGTCGTTTCTGAAAGTATTTGTACGGAGTGTAGCCATGTATGGAAGTGAAACATGGACTATAAATAGTTTGGACAAGAAGAGAATAGAAGCTTTCAAAATGTGGTGCTACAGAAGAATGCTGAAGATTAGATGGGTAGATCACATAACTAATGAGGAGGTATTGAATAGAATTGGGGAGAAGAGGAGTTCGTGGCACAACTTGACAAGAAGAAGCGACCGGTTGGTAGGTCATGTTCTGAGGCATCAAGGGATCACCAATTTAGCATTGGAGGGCAGCGTGGAGGATAAAAATCGTAGAGATGAATACACTAAGCAGATTCAGAAGGATGTAGGTTGCAGTAAGTACTGGGAGATGAAGAAGCTTGCACAGGATAGGGTACCATGGAGAGTTGCATCAAACCAGTCTCAGGACTGAAGACCACAACAACAACTACTACAATATTTTAAAACAGCATCCCGACCATGTACCAGTATTTACGGATGGCTCTAAACAGGGGGACTCTGTTTGTTGTGCTGTTGTTTTCCCTGATCGAGTCGTCAAGTTACGGCTTCCTGCGGCGTTTACCATCTTTGATGCCGAATTGTTTGCGATCTTGTGGGCATTGGAGCAGATGAGATGTGTTCCCAGTCTTAACTTTCTCATCTGTTCTGACTCCCTGAGTGCCCTTGAGACCATGCAACACCTGTACCCAGCGGATACGGCCGTCCAGAACATCCATGATGCCCTACTCCACCTGCAACGGCAGGGGAAGGAGGTTTCTTTCTGCTGGGTGCCGAGGCACGTGGGTATTAGGGGAAATGAACTGGCGGATGTGGCTGACAAAGAAGCATGTTTCCTCCCTCACGTTGTTGAATGTGCCGTCCCCCTCCATGCTGTTACCTCCCTTTCGCATTTTCGTGTTATTCGTAAATGGGAAGAGGAGTGGCTGGCAGTTGGTGAAAATAAGCTGCGTTTGGTCAAGGCCACCACACGGCCATGGCGCACGTCCTACCAGTCATGCAGGCGGGATGAGGTTCTCCTCACTCGCCTGCGCATCGGGCACAGTCCCTTAACACATGGTTTTTTACTCCGGCAGGAGGACCCCCCAATCTGCAGTGCTTTTGGCATCCAGATTACTGTCCACCACGTTTTACTTGACTGTCCTTTATTCTATGACCAGAGGGTGGTGGTTTCCTTGCCACCGGATTTGCCCTCTATTTTGCAAGACGACGCAACGACTGTGGTTAAGGTTTTACGGTTTTGTGTCCTGTCCAATTTGTTGCCTCAGATTTTAGGGAGAGGATTTTAATGTGCTGCTGAGTGACTGGCTCACCCAGCTTTTAGGTAAGAGGTCCGCCAGTCACGATTAGCTACTTGTTTAACTTTGATTTCTGTTCTCTTTTCCTTGTGTTTCCTTTCCTTTTTTAGTGTGTTTCTTTTCCTCTTGTTTTGCCTCTGTATGTGAGGATTTGGAATTGCATCAGGTCTGTGTCTTTTAGCCGTTCTCCTTGTTCGCTGTCCGTCTTCGTCCCTTCACCGCATGTGTTCCTGTTTCTATGCATTTGGGCACTGATGACCACCCTGTTTAGTGCCCGAAAACCTCAAACCACACACAGACAACAACAACAACAACAACAACAACATATTTGAAAGGAAAAAATATTTGCCATATTAGTAACTCCTGTAAGTTCTCATATGTTCTCATCCCTCTTCAGTTTTAAACTGTGTAATGCTTATACAGCTTTTAAAAATTACACAGATTTAAAAAAAAAATAGTTTTCACATTGAAATTGTTCTCTCTCTTTCCCTTATAAAAATTGTATTTTGGAATACTTACATTTTTCAGTATTGTAGGCATAGTTAACACATTAGTTATAGCTTCTGAACCAGTAATTTACAGTAGAATAACTATATACTTATTGCGCTTAAATATTTCTTTTGTATTCAGCTGTATTGACATTGATTTAATAATCACTTGAGCTGTTGGTTGTCAATTTACAAGCCAGTAGAATATTACAAATAGTTGAAAGGATCAGTGAGTAATATTGAAAATTAAGGAAATACACATACAAATGTTGTATTTGTGAATGTATTGATGATATTTCCTTGTGTACTTCTCTTTGACTATCCAAATGATCTATGTATCATTTCCTTCTTTGCACTGGTTAATTAATTAAATAAAGTGAAATTTTAATCTAATTGTCAAGACAGTAACATTATCATTATTTAGAATTGTGACAATGCAGTTAATTATGTACAGATTTATTGTTGTGTCAGCCAAGCCAGCCAGTGATATAAAAAGTAGACTGTGACACTTGTTATTCTCTGACATTGAAAGAAACAGTCAGTTCTGCAAAATACTCATATTAGGATACCTTCTCTTATAGTGTGTTCTGTCTTATTGCCCAGACATCAAAGCAGTAAGATGCAATTCTTAATAAAACTCAGAGAAATCTTATTTTATCATTAAAAGATCTCCAAACTGCATGAAACTCGCAGTATTCACAATAAATTAAAATTTGGTGTAAAAATTCGAAACATCATATAGAAAAATTAATTTTTTTCCAGCGAATCAAGAGTTACTGTGTACATATGCTTATGTTTCTTTTTTGTTCTTCAGCAATAAGGCATTTTGCAAGTCTGTATAAATTTTTTCATACAACGGTAATTAAGAACTAAAAAAAGATGTTATTTTTATTTAAGACTTATGATCCAATATTTCTTAATTTACATTTGTATTTGGGGTGATCCATTGCAATCATTCGACAGTCAAAAAATAAAAAATAAACAAGAAATATAAACAGAAATAAATTAAACTTTGATTGGTGATCATTTGAACAATTGTTTTTTGTTCCCTTTAAATATGAATATGAGAAGTTTGCAAACTGAGCTGCTAATTGTCTTGTGGGAAGCATATACTTTTGATAGAGTTTAAAAATGCATATATTTCTTCTTTTTACTAATGTTTTCTCATTCCTTTTAGTCTGACAGTTCTGAGTTTACTTGTGGTTATCAAGTTGCATTTTCCTAATCATGAGAATAAAAACCATTTAATTCAAGTATTGTTGAACGATTGAATTATGGAGAAATCCTATAATTGGTGACTCCTGAAATACAAGTCAGTGCAGATACCCCAGGAAATGTACAGAAAGAGACTTTGTGTCATAATGTCAAACAAGTCCAGATGGAGATACAGCTTTAATGGTCTTCAAACTCAAATCATGATGTGAAGGGTCATAAACTTATCCCTGCAAATTACAAGACAGGCCACAAGCAATTTTACCACTGAATGTAATGCAGTTTGTACTCAGCAAATGAAGGGCAGATTCTGAAGTTCTTACTGGGATTGATGATGTTGGATTTGGCATTAACATGAAAAGTAAATAAATAAATAAATTACCTGTGATCACATGAAATTTACTGTTGTGATTAACAGGTTAGATGCCACAGCAGGGACAATAGTTTTGGATATTGTACTGGAATCTCCCTGTCATCAACAATATCTCCATTTCAGAGGAACCCTAGTCAGTCAGATGTGCGAATCTTTGGACCAACACATGTAGCAGGTATTGCAATGTGATCACATCAATGATAGAATGGTAACAGTGTTCTGATGCCACTTTAAGAGCACCTTTGAAGAAGAAACATTGTGTAATGTGACACTATGTCATGTTGGTTGACACAGTGACCATTACCAATGAAGGCAGCCATGGGGGCGTGTGAGAAAACTGACATTAGTTCTCTACTTACAGCAGCAGGCAAGTGCACACAATGATAGAACGTGTGAATACTTCAGTGTAGCTAACAAAGCTAGCTTGGAGGAGACTACTGCTATACAGAGGGAGTCACAGATTGGCATTAATACACAGCTTTGTAAAAGACACACTGCACAAGCTGTTGTTAGCACTGACAGTTGATAAACAGACACATTTCAGGTAGGAAGAAGAAGGCAGGCTTCCATCCTACCAACAGAATCAAGCACACTGACAAATGGCACCACAGGGAGCAACAAAATCTAGTGTGATAGTATCATAGGCATTTTGGAGATTGGGCCATAGGGTGAATGGCTCTGTGCCATTCCGCACACACACACACATACACACACAGTGAACCAGAGAAGCTTGTTTACATTACCACACCCTTTGTACATAAAGGACAGGAAAGCAGACCTCTGCTAAATGGTAGTCATACCCCTTCACCTTACAGCAGCCAACATTTCACCCACAATAACATACGTTGATAGTTGACCTGGATTTATGTAGAAAGTACAAGTGGAAAATTCACTGGCAATCGTGGTTGAGCCGATATTTGGAGCAGATTTTATTCTTCACCAAAGGTTGGAGATAAATCTCAGTACTGCATGGACTAAGATGAACACTGGAGGGATCACAGGTACTATAGCCAGAATCATTACCACTACCATTGCTTCATCCCATAGCTTGATTGTACCAGCAACCAGACAAGAAGTTGGTGGCTGATTAGGTAATTGATGTTGCAAACTGGCATCATACACAGATCAGACAGACTGTGAGCATCACCAATGCATCTAGCAAGGGGAAAAAAAAGAAAAAAAAAGGATAGCACTTGGAATGCCTGTGAAGGTTACTGCACTTTAAACACATGTACCATCCGGACAGCTACCCAGTCCTTAATATTACATATGCCATTCAGTTTAAAAAAATGCGGCACAGACATGGCAGAATTTTGTAAATGAGAGGCCTTCATGTGCCTTGATGATATCCTGATATTTTCCTGAGTGGTAACATTACATTAGAGCACCTCAGCACAGTGTTCAGCAGAATACATAAATATGATCTAATACTAAATAAATCAAAAATGTGTTATGCACCAGAATCAGGTAACATTCCTCAGTCATATAGTTCTGGTGGCCAACATTTTTCCATTAAAAGAGGAGATTGATGTCTTAAGGACATACCACACCCTTTGGATATCCAGCAGTTAAGAATATTCCTAGAGATCATTAACTTCTACCAATGATATCTACTGTGAACAGTGGAGATGCAGGCACTGCTCATGGCAGCAATGCCATAACAGTTCCAAGGGGCACCATCCCCTGCCATGGATGCCTGAGATGCAGCCCACCTTTGAAAACATATAAGCAAGCTTACAAAAAGCAGATCTCTTGTCCCACACCATTTGGGACCTGCCATTAGTTGTAGTAGTAGAATTTAGCGAACACATGATTGACACAGCTCTCCCCCAGTACGTTGAGAAAAGTTGGAAGTCTTTAGGTCTTTTCTCTCATAAGTTGACAGAGGCTAAGACCAGCTGGAGCACATACAAGTGAGAACTGTTTGCTGTGCAGAACTTTCATTCTTATGGGAAGGCCCAACCATTCATAGTGTATAAGAATCACAAACTGATCATGCATTCTTCTAGAAAACTGAAGGAGGATTGTTCTCCCTGACAATTTTGCCAATTAGAATTTACAGGTTAGTTTACAACAGACATAAGTCATATAACAAGAGCAGCAGAAAATGAAGTAACTGATTTTTATTTTTATTATTATTATTTTTTTTTCCCCAAGCATTACGAAGATCTCTTGTACCATTATTTAAAATGCAGTGCAACCTACAGATAAACAGCTGCAAGAATATTTGCAAAACAAGTCAACTGCCCTACAGCTTAAGCAAGTGCAGTAGTTAAGTGCTAAGGACCTTATTTGGAGTGATGCACTTAGACTCACACCCAGACCATTTATGCATGGAGAACTATGAAGAGCTGTTTTTGACACTATACGTAACCTCACCCATCGCAGTGAAAAACTAGCATTAAACTAGTGATGAAAAGATTTGTGTGGCCCAGTATAAAGAAAGACTGTAGCCAGGGGCGAGAATGTGTGTAGCATGTCAGCAGTGTAAAGTGGTTAGGCATTTACATGAGCCAGTGGGAGAATTTCCAAAGAAAACAGGACGTTTCTTCCACATGACTATAGACATAATAACTTACCTTTCTTTAAAAATTGAAGTTTGTCCATAAGATAAGATTCTGCTCTTGAAACTTAACTGAAATAACAACAGTGGATATAACTAAATTGAAGTAGCTCTCAACATACGAAAACGTATTGTTCCCCATACAGTTGTTTGTCTTCAGTAATTTTATAATATCAATAATTTATTTTAGTACAGTAAAACTGAATTTTCTAGCATCAGAAAACTGTGAGATAAATTAAATTGTAAATAAAATTTTATAAACTCTCAGGCTCAGTTGAACATGGAATCACATACTTGTTAATAAAGATGAGTATTTCAATAAAAGTAACCAATTACCAGATTAAAGAGAAATGCTATTAATGAGATTCAAACCAGTTAACAGATTTTTACTCTAAGCACTCAGCTACTGAAGAAATTGTTAATAAATTATGAGCACAGAAAATTTGTACGTATCAGCACTTGGAAATCTTCTGATCTTCAATCTTCCATTCTTCTTATTCTCCTCCTCCTCTTCTTCATATCTATTGCTCCCTCCCTCCCTCCATCCCCTCCCCCCCCCCCTCTCTCTCTCTATTTAATTGTGTTGCACTGTTTTCAAGTCCTATAAGTATGAACAAAATCAAAGACGGCAATCCATAAGGTACCCTCGTAAAACATGTATTCACTATACTATAAATATGGTTCTTTCATAAATACTTCTGATACTTCATTTCATTTATGTGCATGTAATCTCCTTGATGATAGATACTGTTATTATGTACTTCTTTCTGTATATATAGATAGTTCAAGTGCAGTTTTGTTTATCAGATTTTTTTGGTATTTTATTTCATCCATGTTGTACAATAGAGGTGTAACATATTGCAGTCTGAACTACAAGTGAGCCATGTAGATTGATCTTGTTTAGCAGTGGTATATGTTAATGGAAAACCCAGAGTGGAATAACGACAGAATTATGGAAAGGAAAGATTGCTACTCGTCATTTGAAGGCATCACCTGCACACAAATCCATGGAACAGCAATGGGCACCTGCATGGCATCATCGTATGCCAACCTATTTGTGGGCCATCTAGATGAATCCTTCCTAATCACCCAGAATCCCAAATTCCTTATCTGGTTCAGATTCATTGATGACATCTTCATGATCTGGACTCTGTCCATATTCCTCCAGTGCTTCAACACTTTTTTCTCCATTTGCTTCACATTAACCTCATCCACTCAATTGTTGACCTTCCTCAATGTTGATATCCACCTCAAAGATGGCTGTATCAATACATCCGTCTATTTCAAACCTACCACCTGCCAGCAATACCTCCACTTCGACAGATACCATCTATTCCTTACCAAGAACTCCCTTCCGTACTGCCTAGCCATCCATGACCATCACATCTGTAGTGACAAGGAGTCCCTCTACAAATATACCAAGGGTCTCACTGAGGCCTTCCCAGACCTAAATTATCCTCCCAAACTTTTACAGAAAGAGGTCTCCTGTGCTGTGTCTCCCCAGTCACCTCCCACCTCCCAGTGTCCAACCATCTGGCCACGAAGGAGCACACCCATCATGACTCAGTACCAGCCAGGACTGTAGCAACTGAATCACATTTTTGCTGGGGTTTGGACTACCACTCATTGTGCCTTGAAATGAGGACTATCTTACTCACAATTCTTCCCAAACCTCCCACAGTTGTAATCTACCACGCACCAAACCTGTACATTATCCTCATCCATCCATACTCCACCCTCCCTCCATACCCTTTGCCTCATGGCTCATATCCCTGCAATAGAACTAGATGAAAGATCTGTCCCATTCATCCACCTTCCAACAACTACTCCAGTCCAGTCACAAGCATCACCTATACACTCAATGGCAGTGCTACCTGTGAAAGCAGTCATGCAGTCTACAAACTATGCTGCAACCACTGTGATGCATTATTTGTAGGCATGACAATTGACAAGATGTCTGTCCACATGAATGACCACTGAAAAACTATTTTAACAGACTTCTGAACCACCTGGTTCCTCAGTACACTGCCAAAACAACATTCTTCACTTCAGTGACTGCTTAACGGCCTCTGTCGCCTGGATCCTTCCAACCAAACCTAGCTTTTCTGAAGTGCACAGGTGGGACCTCTCCCTGCAATATATCCTATTTCCCATAACCCTCTGGTCTCAACCTTTATTAGTCACTGTCCTTTACCCACATATCCCTTTTCGTACTCCCTTTCGAGCACTATAGAGCTTCGTATTCCACCAATGCACCTACCAGTCTTTTTCCCCTTCCCTTCAGCTCTCCTTTTCCACTCTAACCCTCTGTCAGACCTCACAACTGCACCTACCTGCACTACGCTGTTTCCACAATGTCCATGCATGCTCTCGCAAGCAGCACTTTACCTTGCCCCACCCCACCCTGCTATTCCTCCCCCACCCTGCCCCAGCCTCCTCCTCACCACCATCACCCTGATTGCTCCCCACATCAAGTGCAGTTGCTTGCAGTCCAGCCAGGGCAGCCTGAGACATGTGTGTATGTACTTTAGAAAAAGGCCTTTGGTCAAAAGCTCATCATGTATGACAATCTTTTTGTTTTTTCTCTTGGCGACTCAACATCTGTTCTACAAGGTGAGTAGCAATCTTTTCTTTTCATAATATTCTCATTAATGAAGCTTTTTATGTCTGTTATATTCTGAACTTGTAGCAGTCAGTTGTCAAGTGCAGTATACTGATTTGTTATAGTCACTAGCAATGTGCTAACTAGTAAATTAAAGTGCCATTATGATTGCCTATGTATCAGTGAGATGTTATTTGAAATACTTACTCTCCGTTTTGATATTTTCACTGGACTTGTTTTAAGTCTACAATAAACACTAATTTTTAACTGAGTTTAAAGATTTATTCTATACCTTCTATTTAGGAATAAAGGAGATGACTCACCAGAAGGCAGAAGCACTTGTGACATTTGCCTGCTTTATTTCTTCATTGATAGACCTCAGTGTTGACATACTACATTGTTACACTGGCAAAAAAGTGGGGGTGGAATTTCAACACTGACTACTGTAAATGATGTAGTTGCACAGTTGCATTTCACAGTCCTTTACTTTCAGTTCACAACCCCCAATATTAAACACTTATATGGCCAGTTCACTATTGGTTAACTTTTGACAAGCCACATTAATAGTGTGCAGGCAAACATCAGCATAACTGCTACAATAGTTTGCTGTTGAACATATATGAGCAGTAGGTACCTAACCACACAGTTCACTACTTCTCAAATAAATTGAACAGACACTGTCACTGTTTTAACACATGGCCCATTTATGTTACACTAATTCCACTGTTCAGTTGACGCATTACTATAACTGATATAGACTTCCTGTCTGAAAATCAGCCATGGACTGGCTGTCTCGGGACCAAAAATCAGGCCTTTATGTATCCTCACAACAGTTCTTCTTCCAAATGCTTATAATTAGTGCAGAATTTAAGCCAACAATAGCATTTAATTCAGGAAAAAATTACTGATTTTCACCCTATAACAAAAGATGTTAACTGGGAATAGTCAAAATAAATTAGGGAATTGATTACACACACAAAACTAAGTACATAATTAGAGCTGGTGCTATATTTCTTAAGACTGAGGGCCAACCTCTCTCTTTTATGAAAGTGCAGATTATACTCATGTATGTTAATGGTAATTAGTCAAAAATGAAAAAATGAATCTGAGGAGGCAGATGGCAAAACAAGAGAGGAAGTAAAGAGATCCCAGCTGTGTCATCGGTAGATACACAAACAAAATATACAGAGCTTTGCTGGCTATCAGAATGAACTTCCTTTTTCAAGCTTGAAGGAAAAACGTGCACACAAAAACACTCTCTCTCTCTCTCTCTCTCTCTCTCTCTCTCTCTCACACACACACACACACACACACACACACACACACACACACACACACACACACACAGTCTCACTCACGTGTACATGCCTTTCTCCCTACATTGTGCTCAGTTGACGGCTAGCTCTTTCCTGGCCCACAGTGAGTGTTTGAGTAACTGGGGAGATGTGGGGATGCAGAGAGGTGTGGTGTGAGGGATTGAGAGAGGTGGGAGGCAAGGAGGGGGTTTGAGGGAAGTGCCTAGCGGCTTGTGGAAGAGTGGGGAGCCGTCTGTTTGTGAGCTAGGAGTGCAGTTAGAGGGGGAAGGTGGCAGATGGCAGGGCACAAGATTTCACAGCCTATGGCACGAGATAGCAGCAAGCAACTAGCTGAGATGAACTGGGCGGGGGTACTGGGTCAGGGGTGGGCACAAACACACACACACACACACACACACACACACACACACACACAGTCAGGTGGGAGGACAGCGAGTTTAGGCCAGGGAGGTTACAGGAGTGAATGATGTGCTGTAAAGAGAGCTCCCATCTGTACAGCTCAGGAAAGCTAGTGGTGGTGGTGGTGGTGGTGGTGGTGGTGGTGGGGAGGATCCAGATGGGAATGGCCACTGTCAAACTGTTTTCAAAAATACATGGCACAACATGGAAAAGAGCACAACATGCAAGATATCAATGTCTGCTTCGCAGCTCGTGACGTCGACCCTCCCCACCACTACCAGCTTTTCTAAGCTGTAGAGATGGGAGCTCTCCTTGCAGCACATCCTTCACTCCCCTAACCTCCCTGGTCTAAACCTAAGGTAACTCACTGTCACCCCATGCAATTGTGTGTGTGTGTGTGTGTGTGTGTGTGTGTGTGTGTGTGTGTGTGTGTGTGTGTGTGTGTGTGTACCCTCCCCTGTCCCAGTAACCCCACCCAATTCGTGTCAGCTAGCAGCTAGTTGTGTGCTGCTGTCTCATGCCCCCATCTGTGAGTCTGTGAAATCGCGTGCCCAGCTGTCTGCCTCCCGCTTCTCTCCATCCCTCACCCCACCAAAGCCCCACTTCTGCCTTTCGGTAAGCCTCAACCAGAACTTTCTGTACATTATGCTGTACCTTCATTAGTCAGTAACTACCTTTTATTTTTTTAACTGTTTAGCCTTCTCTGTTATCTCTACAGTTTTACCTATGACTAATGCCAGATAAAGGATTGATATTTTGCTATTGGGGCAGAAAAAGTTCCCCCCCCCCCCCCCCTTCCTCCAACTGAAGAATTCATTTGAACTTACACTGAATGCTTCTTTTTTTTCCTTTTTTCCTCATGATAAGCCAGCCATTTTCTGTGTTCCTTGTTCAAGTTTTCTGTCCATTCTGTAGCTTGTCAAAGAGGCTTCTAAGAAAAATGGTCATTGTTAACTATGGTTCCAAATTTTGTTCTGACCTGAAAGTCTCCTGCATGCAAATCAGTTTCTTTCAGGTTTGAATTAAGTTCTAATAACTAGTTGTTTGAGTTCTTCATCTGTGAAGTTAAGTTCAGAATTTTGTTTATGTGTGCATAATTCATTCTATGCATGTGACCATGAAAGTTTAATGATGATTTGTTGATTGTATTTGTGACTTTACTGCAGCTTTATTGATTTGCATTGATTTCATTCTTCATCCAGCTTCCATTTTCTCATTTTGATTGTATCAGATTTTTTTCTAAAAGACAAATTCATCATGCATTTGAGTCAAAACAAGTCCGACCAAGAAAATAAAATGAAGAAATCAAAGCAGCTGCTATCAAAGTTTTCTTGTTGTGCTTTGGTGATGTTTCCTCAAGTATCAGAAGAGTCCTCAACAGACACATTCGATGTGTCTTTCATACCTTGGCAAAACTGGGGAATTTGTTATGTCCCATCAAAGAAAATCTACACCTCAGGAGTCTAGGTGGATACAAGATTGCTTGTGATTGTGCAATGATGCATATTATCCACACTTGTGATATGTGTCCAAACAATGTGATGAATTCCATCATCATACATGTGTAGGCCCACAGGATAACTCTGCAATAGGAGAGCATTGCCTCAGTTCAGGAAACTGGATAATGTTTGAGCAGAGAGAGATTATATCCCCACTTTCATCTTTTGGGACTTTGTGATAAAGGCAGTAATACACATTCAAAACCCAGATCACATATTAAATAGCAACTGAAGATTCCAGTTAAGTATGCCTGACACCATCAAATATAGAGAAAAACGAATTCCTAATTACATTTACACCACATTATAGCGGAGATTCTATCTAGCGACAAGTTTGGTTTGGCTCTTGTCCACAGCAATGTTCATTGGCAACACTGATCACCTGGCACATGCACAGAAGGCTCTGAAGGTGCTACCATCATCCATGTGCAAGCAACTCAATCACGTGTGCACAACATTCATAAGACTCCTTACTGACCATTGCAATGTGGACACTTGCAGTTACTACTTGCCAACAGCAACAAACTGACAAAGTTGAACAGCTGCCTTGAGGAAATATTGTGCTGTACACAAAACATGATCCAATGGCAGACCTGGGAGGAATATATCAAGTGAATCCATTGGGAGACTGTAAAGAGTCACGTGAAATAATATGTGTTGCTGCTTCTGGCATGGGTGACGACGAATCTGGATATGGGACAAGTTTCTCAACGAGTTGGTCATTTTGTCTTCCACACCATCATCATTGTCTTACATTCATGGATTTTACATCTGCATGTTCCATCTGCACAAAATTTATTTCCATATTTCCTTGGTCGATCTCAGTCTTTCTTTCTTTTTGTGTTGTAGTTCAGGATCTTTCTTGGCTTATCTTTCACTTCCCATTCTGTTCATCCATTGTTTCAAATTCTCTCTGTATTCAGTTATTTCCTTGTTAACAACATATGTAGGATATTCATTTCAAACAACTTCATTCTTTATAGGGTGTGCTCTTGTGCTGCTCTGTATTCTTCTCAAGAACCTTATTTCCACTGCTTGAATTTTGCTGAAATCTTTCTTTTTACTGATCCAGTTGTTATTGCCTTACAACAGTCGTAGTATCGCCACAATTTTATAAATAATTTTGTGTCTTTTGGGTTTTGTATTTTGGAGTTAAGTGTTCAGTTTATTGTTCTGCATATTGCTTGAAATTTCTGCAGTTTTTCATTTGTATCACTACCATAATAATGTAGGAAGGGGATTCTACGGAAGTGATAAGCCACCAGTAGAGATGACACACCTGGATAACGAGAGTACTACTTATTAAACAGAACACTAGTACAGAGCATCTAGTCAATCAAGTTGTCCAGCTTGTGCTGAAGTCAGGTTGCGCTGTCCCAAAGAGTATCCACCCCACTTCTGCCAAAGATTTTTGGTTGCCCGAGGACAAATGTCCCTACAGAGCCCCTGATCAGAAGTGCGGAGCACTATGGAGTGTGGTGACTAGTCTGCATCGATAAGTGCAGGAGCACCAGGCAGCGTTGGTGTTTGTGGTGCCATGGATGTGCGTGACTGGCTGGGCTGTGTGTGATGTTTGCAGAGGACCCAAATAAACCATTTCTCATGGATGGTGGGGGAGTGTGCATAACTGATCATCTTGTGGTTGATACTTTCACAAAACAGGATTGGGTCATTTCTCTTTGAGGAAGAAGTAGGCACGACAGTTGCTGTATACATGGTAGGGGGTGAGCTCTTGACATGTGGCATTGCATGTGTCAATGTTGTGGTTGTCAAGGTGAGCTTCATTGTTATCTTCTAGGGTGTCTGTCTTGCAGTATCCACACCGGTTTGAGGCTGTTAAGGGAGACAGTGGTAAGTTCCTTGTTAATCAAAATGCCAAAGGCAGGAGTTCCACGTTTGAACATTTTGTAGTGTCTCAAATAAGGTGTTTGTGATTTTTTCATGTGTTATACCAATTGTTGAATACTGAATTTGCCAATGTTAGTCGCATGCAGGTTATAATCTGCAGGGAGTGGAAGGAGTTCTCCATACACCGCTTTGTCAAGTGAAGCCTGGAGGTTGTTTGTGTGTACAGTTCATGAGCCTAATAGGACTTGCGGAAGCATGTTGGTCCATGAGCTGCCAAGCTGCCATGGCACACAAGTGCTGCTTTCATCATTCTATGCCATCTCTCCACCAGGCTGTTGCTTTGTGGATGATAAGCAGCAGTGCACATATGGATGATCCCATAGAGGCACTGAGCACTGAGCACTGAGCACTGAAAAGGGCTGACTTTATCTGTCTGCCCTGGTTGTTCATAATACAGTTACATATCCCAAAGTGCACAATCCATAGTTTGATAAAAGTCCATGCAATGGGGTCCGCCGTAATATTGCTCCACCCAGTGAGTCATTCTGTCAGTGGCAGAGAGAATGTAACAAAATCCTTTGAACTTGAGCAGTGGCCTGACAATGTCAAAGTGAATGTGTTTGAAATGTGCTATTGGGATGGGAAAGTTGCCCAATATAGATTGAGCGTGACACCCAATTGTGCCTTGTTGGCAGGGTAAACGGGATCATGCTCAATGCCAACAGTTATGTTTGGCATTAGGTCACACAAAATGGTCTGTAACCAGCAATGACATTGTCCTGGCACAAGGAAGGTTCAGGTTGTGAAGTCTGTCAAATACTTCATGTAGCATGTTGAGGCAACCAGTGCCTATGGTTTTCCCAGAGAGACATCACACAGTAATGTCAAAAGCAAAGCATGTTGTTAAAACTGAAGGCTTGTATTCCCATCAGCAAGTGGTTGAGTGATGGTTGGATCATTTGTTTACTGTTGGGCCAAGACTTTGTAATTGTATGGAGATTGCAGAAAGACATGAGAAATAATTGGCAATGGTACCCTCGGTTCATTGCATATGTCAGATGTTAGTCGTGTATTGTTAAATAACATTGAAGTGATGGAAATGTCGGGGGGCTGGCATCTGTGGACACGTTCTGAATGGCATCGGCCTAGAGCTTATGGTCTGTAAATGTTGTTACATGATGACCTTTGAGGTCTTCATTGAAATAATGCCCAGCAGAGATCGCAGTCAAATACTGACCATTTCAATATCATGACTGAGGGTTTCTTGGAGGAAAATTGAACTGGTTGTGGCACACCATTAATAATCTGTTAAGAACTGCTCCAGTTGTGGTGTCATTCATGTCTGTTGTGTACAAACATAACTGCTCTTAAGCCAGGCAATTTTTAGCATGCAAAAACACTTTTCTTATTCCTGAGTTGAAGGTAACTTCTTTTTCCCTTTGTCTTTCAAAGGATTTGTTAGGGGATCTGCAACTCAGCTGCCTTTGGGGATCTGAAACTCAGCTGCCTGTGGGACATGTCTGTAGTGAAAGTTGAGAATCCTGAGGAATCGTAGTTAAGTCACAGTATGTTTTGTGGTGAGGAAGGCCTTGTACCAGTAGCACACATTCAGTTGTCAGTTTGATGCCAGTAGTGTTAAGAGAATGCCTGAGGAATGTAATTTTCACCTGCCAAAGGTGTGATTTCACCTAGTTAATGACCATCCCGCCCTCCTGCAGTATGGCCAGAGCTCATTTTACGTGCCATGAGTGCTTGTCCTAGGAACAAAAGAAGATGAGTATGTCATCCAGGTACATAGAGCAGAAGAGCAAGCAGAACAGGAGATCATCAATGAACCACTGACAAGTCTGCACAGCATTTTTAAGCTCGTATGGCATACAAACAGTCTGAATGGAGTTATAATGACAATCCTTTGGATGTTGTTGAGGTGTATTAGTATTTGTAGTTATGCATGCTTGCAATCAATCATGCTAAAAATTGTAATGCCAACAAGGACATACGTAAAGTCCTGTATGTTGGGAATGGGATACCTGTCGTGCACTGTACAGGAACTAAGGACTCTGTAATCACTACACAATCTGGTGGAGCCATCTTTGTTGGGAAAATGCTTGATTCTGGAGGCCCAGGAACTATCTGAAGGGTGAACAATTCCTACTTGCAGGCTTTCACTAACTGTGGCTTTGGCAAGTTGTAGATCTGTTGGGGCTAACTGTTGTGGTTTATTTTGAACTAGGCGTCTGTCTGTTGTTATACAATGCATAGATCCATCATGAACAGCACAAGCCTGTGCACATAGACATGAGGTGGTTGGGTCAGGAGCACTGTTAACTGACACTGTGCACTGCTATTTACTACCTCAGGGTGGCAGGTTTGCTATGTGGAGCTGCTCATGTGCTGCCTCTAGGGCCACAGCAGTGATGCAACATCGAATCTCGTCATTTTCTGTACATAGTGATTGAATCTACATGTTGCAAGCAGTATGACATTGGTGTGTGTGTGTGTGTGTGTGTGTGTGTGTGTGTGTGTGTGTGTGTGTGTGAAGAATGTCCTCTGAAAGTTTGTTGATGGTGCTACTAAGGGAAAGCACGTAGGGCAGTAGTTGTAGAGATGTGGAAGAGGCGGAGACAGCTTGCACTCATTCGTCCATGAGGTGGCAAATGAGCATGGACTGCAGGGCATATGGCAAACAGCCAGTGATGTAGATTGTAGATTCTCAAAACTGGTTCTACCATGTCGGTAACCAGGAAGGTCCAGGACACTGGTCTGTGTCTGACAGGTTAATTGTGAGTGCAAGGGTGCCATATAGACTAATGTTCGTCGCTGGCAGCCTGGAATGTTAGAGTGCTGTAGGTTCAAAAATCAGAATGGAGGAGCATGGAAGTGTGCTAACATCAGAGCCCATGGTGATTAATAGATATTGGTTTGATGCTTTGTCCAAGATGAAGAGACATTCGTGAGCAACAGTTGAGGGGTGTGTGTGTGTGTGTGTGTGTGTGTGTGTGTGTGTGTGTGTGTGTGTGTTAGACATCATAGTGGGTTGGAGGTGACTCAGTGAGGTGTTGCAAGCCAGAGTGCCTACTGCCTGGAGTCTGGGTACCGGCAGGGATCCTAGCATTTCTGTGCATCATTGTTGATCTGCGTATGATACCAGCAGCAAGCAGCATCTGTAGCCAGTGTGGGATGTGTGATGGTGTTGCCATGTGTGCTAGTGTGCACAGCTGTGCAAGTGGCAAGGAGTGATGCGATCTGCCATGATCATGGCCTTTTATGTCTGTTCTGTTGGGGATGACCAGATCTATAATGTTATTATTACAGATCATGCATTTGTGATAGTTTTCTGTATGAATTGGTTCAGCACCAGGGGTGTGGTCTGCCACGTGCACTGCCAAGTCAAACCTTGGGGCGGAGTTAGTTTTTTCCTATAGTAAATGACAATGAACATTCTGTCAACCATAGCCAAGCACTATCCAATAGACCCTGTCTCATTCTTGATCATGTCAAAGTATAGGTCTATTACTAGCTTCACAACCACAGGGCTTAACAGTGTGGAGTCTGATATAAATGCTGGAAAAGCTGAGGTCTGGTGCCAGAGATATAATGGTGTACTATCACACAGTTTGATCTTGTACATGACCTCTTGAAGCTGCTGTTCTAGCATGTGGGATTGTCTCTATAACAACAGCAGTATGGCCGTCTCATATCTACTCTCTGCTGGAGGTAACTTGATGGTATCGTAAATTAATTCCGAGTGGCCCACCCGGTTCGACTGGTCATTGAAAATGCTGGTTCTCTGAAAAATGCAGCTAATGATTATGAACCACAAGCTGAGTACTAGCTGAACATGTCAATTTACTGGTCGTTACATTGTGTCCTTAAGTGTGTGAGGAAAGATAGCTGCTGATTGTTCATGCATAGTTGATTGTTGCATGGCAAATTGTGAATGTTGAAATACATTGTGTGGCATGGAAGACACGGGTGATGTGAACATGGCATTGCACAGATGATTAGAATCGAGAAGGCACTCGAAGGAGCATGTGGGATTCATTGGATTTAAGACGATTAATGGGTTCATCCCCCCATGAACCATGGACCTTGCCGTTGGTGGGGAGGCTTGCGTGCCTCAGCAATACAGATGGCCGTACTGTAGGTGCAACCAAAATGGAGGTGTATCTGTTGAGAGGCTAGACAAACATGTGGTTCCTGAAGAGGGGCAGCAGCCTTTTCAGTAGTTGCAGGGGCAACAGTCTGGATGATTGACTGATCTGGCCCTGTAACAATAACCAAAACAGCCTTGCTGTTGTGGTACTGCGAATGGCTGAAAGCAAGGGGAAACTACAGCCATATTTTTTCCCGAGAACATGCAGCTTTACTGTATGATTAAATGATGATGGCGTCCTCTTGGGTAAAATATTCCGGAGGTAAAATAGTCCCCCATTCGGATCTCCGGGCGGGGACTACTCAGGAGGACGTCGTTATCAGGAGAAAGAAAACTGGCGTTCTACGGATCGGAGTGTGGAATGTCAGATCCCTTAATCGGGCAGGTAGGTTAGAAAATTTAAAAAGGGAAATGGATAGGTTAAAGTTAGATATAGTGGGAGTTTGGTGGCAGGAGGAACAAGACTTTTGGTCAGGTGAATACAGGGTTATAAATACAAAATCAAATAGGGGTAATGCAGGAGTAGGTTTAATAATGAATAAAAAAATAGGAGTTCAGGTTAGCTACTACAAACAGCATAGTGAACGCATTATTGTGGCCAAGATAGACACGAAGCCCACACCCACTACAGTAGTACAAGTTTATATGCCAACTAGCTCTGCAGATGATGAAGAAATAGATGAAATGTATGACGAGATAAAAGAAATTATTCAGGTAGTGAAGGGAGACGAAAATTTAATAGTCATGGGTGACTGGAATTCGTCAGTAGGAAAAGGGAGAGAAGGAAACATAGTAGGTGAATATGGATTGGGGGGAAGAAATGAAAGAGGAAGCCGCCTTGTAGAATTTTGCACAGAGCATAACTTAATCATAACTAACACTTGGTTCAAGAATCATAAAAGAAGGTTGTATACTTGGAAGAATCCTGGAGATACTAAAAGGTATCAGATAGATTATATAATGGTAAGACAGAGATTTAGGAACCAGGTTTTAAATTGTAAGACATTTCCAGGGGCAGATGTGGATTCTGACCACAATCTATTGGTTATGAACTGCAGATTGAAACTGAAGAAACTGCAAAAAGGTGGGAATTTAAGGGGATGGGACCTGGATAAACTGAAAGTACCAGAGGTTGTAGAGAGTTTCAGGGAGAACATAAGGGAACAATTGACAGGAATGGGGGAAAGAAATGCAGTAGAAAAAGAATGGGTAGCTCTGAGGGATGAAGTAGTAAAGGCAGCAGACGATCAAGTAGGTAAAAAGACGAGGGCTAATAGAAATCCTTGGGTAACAGAAGAAATATTGAATTTAATTGATGAAAGGAGAAAATATAAAAATGCAGTAAATGAAGCAGGCAAAAAGGAATACAAACGTCTCAAAAATGAGATCGACAGGAAGTGCAAAATGGCTAAGCAGGGATGGCTAGAGGACAAATGTAAGGATGTAGAGGCTTGTCTCACTAGGGGTAAGATAGATACTGCCTACAGGAAAATTAAAGAGACCTTTGGAGAGAAGAGAACCACTTGTATGAATATCAAGAGCTCAGATGGCAACCCAGTTCTAAGCAATGAAGGGAAGGCAGAAAGGTGGAAGGAGTATATAGAGGGTTTATACAAGGGCAATGTACTTGAGGACAATATTATGGAAATGGAAGAGGATGTAGATGAAGACGAAATGGGAGATAAGATACTGCGTGAAGAGTTTGACAGAGCACTGAAAGACCTGAGTCGAAGCAAGGCCCCGGGACTACTGATGGCCTTGGGAGAGCCAGTCATGTCAAAACTCTACCATCTGGTGAGCAAGATGTATGAGACAGGCGAAATACCCTCAGACTTCAAGAAGAATATAATAATTCCAATCCCAAAGAAAGCAGGTGTTGACAGATGTGAAAATTACTGAACTATCAGTTTAATATGTCACAGCTGCAAAATACTAACGCGAATTCTTTACAGACGAATGGAAAAACTGGTAGAAGCGGACCTCGGGAAAGATCAGTTTGGATTCCGTACAAATGTTGGAACACGTGAGGCAATACTAACCTTACGACTTATCTCAGAAGAAAGATTAAGAAAAGGCAAACCTACGTTTCTAGCATTTGTAGACTTAGAGAAATCTCTCTTTCAAATTCTGAAGGTGGCAGGGGTAAAATACAGGGAGCGAAAGGCTATTTACAATTTGTACAGAAACCAGATGGCAGTTATAAGAGTCGAGGGGCATGAAAGGGAAGCAGTGGTTGGGAAAGGAGTGAGACAGGGTTGTAGCCTCTCCGCGATGTTATTCAATCTGTATATTGAGCAAGCAGTAAAGGAAACAAAAGAAAAATTCGGAGTAGATATTAAAATTCATGGAGAAGAAGTAAAAACTTTGAGGTTCGCTGATGACATTGTAATTCTGTCAGAGACAGCAAAGGACTTGGAAGAGCTGTTGAACGGAATGAACAGTGTCTTGAAAGGAGGATATAAGATGAACATCAACAAAAGCAAAATGAGGATAATGGAATGTAGTCAAATTAAATCGGGTGATGCTGAGGGAATTAGATTAGGAAATGAGACACTTAAAGTTGTAAAGGAGTTTTGCTATTTAGGGAGTAAAATAACTGATGATGGTCGAAGTAGAGAGGATATAAAATGTAGACTGGCAATGACAAGGAAATCATTTCTGAAGAAGAAAAATTTGTTAAAATCGAGTATAGATTTAAGTGTCAGGAAGTCGTTTCTGAAAGTATTTGTATGGAGTGTAGCCATGTATGGAAGTGAAACATGGACGATAACTAGTTTGGACAAGAAGAGAATAGAAGATTTCGAAATGTGGTGCTACAGAAGAATGCTGAAGATAAGGTGCGTAGATCACGTAACTAATGAGGAGGTAATGAATAGGATTGGGGAGAAGAGAAGTTTGTGGCACAACTTGACTAGAAGAAGGGATCAGTTGGTAGGACATGTTTTGAGGCATCAAGGAATCACAAATTTAGCATTGGAGGGCAGCGTGGAGGGTAAAAATCATAGAGGGAGACCAAGAGATGAATACACTAAGCAGATTCAGAAGGATGTAGGTTGCAGTAAGTACTGGGAGATGAAGAAGCTTGCACAGGATAGAGTAGCATGGAGAGCTGCATCAAACCAGTCTCAGGACTGAAGACCGCAACAACAACAACAAATGGGTTCATTGTAGGCCACCATTGTTGATGAGGTGTCATGCCGCTGTGGCTACGTTACAAAAATGTATTATCCACACACTCAGTTTTCACAGTTGGATTCACACATTATCCACACTGATCCTTCATTGCATTGCTGTGAGTGGCATCCATTGATGTAGATGTCGTGCCTGGTGATGTGGCATATGATGGTTGCGGTGTCACTGCGTAGTTAGCATGATCATGTTTGGAGATGAATTGGCACATTTTTGTGGTTGGGATAGAGTCACCAGCATAGGAAGTGAGATATTACGGCAGTTATATGCCACTGATAGATACAACACACCTGCATCATGAGAATACTGTTTATTAAATAGAGCACTAGTACAGAGTGTGTAGTCAGCTGCATTGTCCAGCTCACACTTAAGTCACATTACGCTGTCCCAAGAACTTCTACACCACTGATGCCAGAGATGTATGGTCACTCAAGGATGAATGTCCCCACAATCATAACTTGTGCCACTGTCCAGATATTTAAAAATTGACTTCATTATCAATTACTATTTTTGGCTAAATTGAGTAAGGCCATAACTTTCACCTTACACAAAGAAATTTTAACAATGTAGGAAAGGATAGATTGCTTCTTACCTTAAAGAAGGCCCATTAACTTGCAGACAGGCATAATTAAAAGACACTCACACACACACACACACACACACACACACACACACACAAGCAAGCACACCTCCAGCACACATGACTGCCAGCTCGGGTAGCTTGGGCCAGAATATCTGTCTGAGTCAGTGTACTGCCAAGTGGAGGTCATCTTCCCTTTCTTGAATAATTTGTTTATCATAAGCATATATTAATGCACTTAAATGAATGTTTTTTATGTAATTTAATTCCTGGATAATTATGTGGTTGTAAATTTTTAAGGTCATTGTCAACAGCAATTTTAACAAGAGTAGGAGAAAGAGAACACCCCTCATCTCACTTCTTGATTGATTTTAATCTCATGTGTCCTTTCTCTTCTGTATTTATTAATTTTTCTGTTTCAAGTTTTAAACTTTTGATTGCCCTTATGAGACCTGATGCATAGCCACTTTCATGCCCATGATCTATTTCGAATAACTTTTAGATGAAAAGAATTTCCTGCATGTTTGATTATTTCTGTGTTTATTTCATCTTTTCCTGCAGCTCCCTCCACTCCTCCCCTGTTTTTAATTATTGTATTATGTAGTCAATTTTTATTGTTTCAACATTTACAATTTCCTTTTCCTCATCAACACATATTCCCAACACTGCCCTGTTTCTGTTTCCATTGTAACTCTTGATACTGTTTATTTCATTGATCTTCTCTAATTAATTGAGTTTTGCTATATCTTTTTTGACTGATTTATGAGTCTCATTGGGCTTTCACATTTTTGTAAGCTTTGCAAGGAGATTTCAAGGTTATTGCAGCCTTCTTTTTGTTATTTGTTTCTGGTATTATTATTATTATTTTATGCATATGATACTACCTCAAACAATATCATTAACTCTACACCAAAATATATGCATCTCCATGAGTGTATGCACATTCCAAAATTAAACAGTGGTGTCCTTTAACATAGTTTATCTGTCATCCTATCATCATAATTTTATTCATTTTTAGGAAATAAATACCAAAATTGCAGTATTGATGGTATTCTCAATTATTGTAAAATAACTGCACTCAGTGGTTAGTTTTGCTTAACAATTATAACAACAATGGAAATCTCTGGCTGGAATAATACATAAAACAAAGGAAAGTCAACCACTTGCCTATAGTTCATTGATGTTCAGTACATAGAAACACACAACATAGAACAGTCTTTGCCCTATCTTTCAACCTCCAGCTCTTTCTCTTGTACAAGTACACACATTCACACACAGCTACACAGACTCCTAAATGTACACACAGATTCCTTTGTCCGTCTATGTGGTTTAAGTGTGAATGTGTGTGCGTCTACTGTGGAAAGAGCAAGAGGTTGAAAGATACTGGAAACAGTGTTTTCTGTTGTGTATTTTATATGCCATGTATCAGTCAACTATAGGTGAGTGGTTGTATTTTCTTTATTTTACGTGTTTCTACTTAATAGTTGCATTTCAGGATCAAGAAAATAACAGGAGAAATAATTATTCTACAGAACATACAGTGCTTGCTTATGTGAACATGGAATGTATTTTACTGAGGTGAACTTGGGATTTATCTTCTTCACATTGGACCACATTGTTATGAAAGTATTATGCAGCTTATAGTAACACAGTTTTTAACTATTTCTGTTTCACAGCAGTTTTTTTAAAATGCATGAAACAATGTAGAAAGGAATTGTACTTTTATCACTGTTCTTTAGATCTGTACACTCCCATTCTTCTTGCTGAACATAGGTTTCAATTAAATGTACTTAGAAGTATAGCATCTTTTGCTAGGAGCAGTACTTCAACAGCAGCAGCTGCATTTGCCATTGCAACTTCAGCTTCAAGTAACCCCAGGGATCATGCCTCACCACCATCAGTAATCAAAGGCAGTGATGGAGGACCTGGCAGTATAAGAGGCCGCTGTAGTGTGGGTGATGCCAGTCTAAGGTCAGCCTCTGGCAGCTGCCGTGAACGTAATCGCAGGAAAGAGTCGGTCATGTCGACTGCTGCCACCATGCGTGTGCTTAATGTGCTTAGGCACTGGGTATCAAAGCATGCACAGGTCAGTAGATAATATCTTGTGACTATTTAATTTTTGTTTTGTGCTTGTAGAATGATCACATGTGTACAAAGCAATATTATTTAAGTAATTTTTTAATTGAAAATTAGTGTTACCATGGCAGTTGCTAATAATTGTGTTATATGTTAGTAAATAATTTGACACTGTAATCCTTTAACTTTTGAATTTAATGAAACGTGGCAAGAGACTAATGTGTCTTCATATGAAGTGTTACTTTTTAGTATTATACGATTAATTACTGCCTTCCATGTCCAAATCTATATGCAATCTGTAAATTTTATAACCACTTTGATAATTTTAATCAACATAGGCAGTGTTCCTATTCATGTGCACCAGTTTTTCTGAAGATTAATGTGGAGCCGGCCACGGTGGCCGTGCGGTTCTAGGCGCTTCAGTCCAGAACCGCGAGACTGCTACGGTCGCAGGTTCGAATCCTGCTTCGGGCATGGATATGTGTGATGTCCTTAGGTTAGTTAGGTTTAACTAGTTCTAAGTTCTAGGGGACTGATGACCTAAGATGTTAAGTCCCATTGTGCCCAGAGCCATTTGAACCATTTGGTTAATGTGGAAGGAAACTAAGAATAAATGTCTACTGAATATATTTCTTATATAACAAAAAAAAATATTTTACACAGCATATTAATGCATGAATGTTTTTTTAACATTGAACTGTGTGCTCATGCTGTGACTCATTTCATTATTAATGGTCAACTCAGTGGCAGTGGACCAGCAGTTCTGTACACACTTTTTCTGGGAAAAACAGTGGAGATCCTATACAGCATCATGGAAAATGATGTTAAGATATTTTTTAAGCAGGGACATATTGAAGATTATGTGAATTCAAATGGATGCTGTTTTGAACATATTGAATCCAACTATTACTAACTGAACATGTTTCGTAAGTTGTCAAATTTGTGGCCTTAGTGTCAGCTCTTTCATATCAAACCCTTTACACATAGTTTTCCAGCAGAGTGCAAGACTGCACTGTTGTAAACTGCTCATCCACTGTCACAGAGCCAGTAGATTTTGATGGAACATGTCACAATTTAAGAAAACAGTTAAGAGTAAAAAGAAGACAAACATGTGCCAGTAAACGATGGCTGCTTGTTGCTTAATAATGTGTAATTAGTTTTCTGTCAGTCATGATACGTAGTTCATATTTCTTCTTTTGATATTTCTCAGCCAGAGACTAAGGTTGTGTGTGTGTGTGTGTGTGTGTGTGTGTGTTTGTTTTGTCCAATCCTGATGAAGACCTGTTTGGCCAAAAGCTTTGTTTCACTGTCTTTTTGTTGTGCTTGTCTGTGACTCAGACGCATCTCTACTATACAGTGAGTTGCAACTGTCCTTTTCATAATATTGTCTCTTTTGACATTTACATTATATGGGTCTCACTCATCCAAGTGGCTCACTTATGGTATCTGTGTTCATAAAGAATATAAAGAAGAGGTTTGGCACTTGATGTGGTTTAACATTATTTTGTGCTTCAATATTAAACTTACCTTTATTCTTTTTCATGCACATTTTCCAGCTTACCTATTTTCATGCTAAACACTGTTCTTTTCAGATATTCCTCGGCATTTCATCCCCACATTATTGTCTCCGATTGCATTTCTCTTCTCGGTGTTTGCACCTGCATTCATTCACGCATAATGCTTAGTAAATCTTTTCATAAAAGAGAGGCTTCACAGTTGTAGAATGTGACATGTTACATATTAACAGGCAGAAGTCACCACTGCAGGAAATGTCTGAAGTTTTTGTCCAAATTAAACTGTAGGTCCCCCTACAATTAGCTGTAAGTCAAGTGTAAGGTCTGAGGAAGACAAGGTTTACCACCTCCAGTCACATCAAGATGGTAAAGCACTATGGTGTCAAAACAAAACTTCCAAATTAATGACAGCATTATTTTTACTTTTTTTATACATAAAACACTACTCAGAAATAAGATACTTGTCCTCCTCTTACACTACCCATCTCCTGTTTTTAAAAGCTGTTTCTTGCTAAGCACTTACATAACTTTAAACTGATTTCAGGTACCACATATCAGCCATCTGGACAGGGTGACACAGCTTAGCAGGCCACCTAAATATATGTAGAATGAATAAATATTTGAAGATGCAGTTTTCTCTAATTTCTAGTTGACAACGTGGTATTTTCTGACGTAACAAATAATTTTTAATCGTTATACCTGCTGAATTATGACATTAACTTTCCCTTTTATCTGCTTTATGGAGGTGTACACTTTTCCTGTGACACTGGAAAGAGCCTTCAAAGAGGACACTGTAGCCAAAACATGTGTGGAACATAATCAGCCACTCTCCTGCTGTCTGGAGAAGAGGTCACACAAATGTCTGTCCTCCTGTACAGAATGTAATCAGACATGTGACTCGGGTATGGTAGCTATATTTGAAGCCCATCAGTCTGTGCTCTGTGCTCATGAATCAGTTCAGACTTTTGCAATGTATAAGACAGTAGAAAAACTGGATATGATTCTCATTTATGGAAATATTGCCTAATTGTTACAGCAATGATGTGATTTATGCTAATAAGTTTTATATTATTTTATTTATCTATTTATAGTTAGTTTACATATAGGCCTGTCACATGCAGAGACTAAATCAGATTGTAACTTTTTATTTAATCAGCTTAGTTTCTAGCTGGCTGGCCTGTATGTGAACTATCTATAAATGAATAAATTAATAATGCTTTGTAGCATAAACTGCATAAAGCAGGCCATAACTTTTGTTAATCCATGGATACTGCAGGACATATTGAATTTATTTATTGAAAGTTGAAAATATAAAAATGGCAGCAAATAAAGCAGGTGAAAGAGAGTACAAACATCTAAAAGATGAGATTGACAGAGTGAAAAATGGCTAAAAAGGAATGGTTAGAGGACAAATGTAAAGATTTAGAAGCATATTTCACTAGGGGAAATACAAAGACTGCATATAGGAAAACTGAAGAGGCCTTTGGAGAGAAGAGGAGCAGCAGTATTACATCAAAAGCTCAGGTGGGAAGCCAGTACTAAGCAAAGATGGGAAAGCTGAAAGGTGGAAAGAATATATACAGGGTCTGTATAGGGGAAATGAACTTGAAGGCATTATTATGGAGAGGAAAGAGGACATAGATGAAAATGAGAGAGGGGATATGATCTGAAAGAAGAACTGAGAGAGAACTGAAATATTTATGTCAAAACAAGGCCACTGGATGACTGGAATACTCTCTTTGAAATTCTTAAGGTAGCAGTAGTAAATGCATGAAGCAAAAAAGATATTTACAACTTGTACAGAAACCAGAGTTAGGGGCATAAAAGGGAAGCAGTGGTTGAGAAGGGAATGTTACAGGATTGTAGCAAATCCCAGATGTTATTTAATCTGTACATTGAGCAAACAATGATGAAAACCAAAGAAAACTTTGGAGGAGGTGTTAAAATTCATGGAGAAGGAATAAAGACCCAACCATTTGCCGATGACATTGTAATTTTGTCAGAGACAGCAAAGGACTTGGAAGAGCAGTTGAACAGAATGGGCAGTGTCTTGAAAGGAGGAAATATGGACCATAAACAGTGTAGTCTAGCAGAGAATATAGGATTTTGAAATAAAAGTATGAGGTTTCAGTAGTTATTCAGAGATGAAAAATCTCACACAGGATAGAACAGCATGGAGAACTTCATAAAGTCAGTCTTCAGACTAAAGACCACAGCAACAAAAACAACTTTTTACTGAATATAAAACTATTACTCTATAATTTCTTTTAGCAATTATTAGAAAGAGATAACAATTTTCAGCTAATTCATTAATTACCAAGATAATGCTAGTTAGTAACTAAATTTATTAACACACTAACTATGTGAATATTTCATCCATAGAGGAAGACATTATGAATGCCACTAGTGTTGATAAATAAAAACAAACAGTCCACTGCATCAGTAACTTGTTTATTTGGCCACTACACATTTCGATGGCTCACATCATCATCTACAGTTGGAGAATCGTTTATTTACATAGCTGGTGTTGGTGAAGAGTACAGACATCTTTTCTCACTAGCAAACCAGTGGGCAGTGTATGCTGTGTTTCATCTTTTGCTAATGATACAAATTGTTTATTTAGAAAGGTGATTTTGAGAACACCACAGAAAAGTGCCTTGATGTAACTGATAACCCGAGAAGACTTCATGATCAAAATTTGCCAAGAAAGACTGCATTCCTATGTGGCACCATTGAGGTTAAAAAACATGAATTTCTAACTGTGGATTGAACTTACAGGGGAGGTGGAATTGTAAAAAGTCTGCACACTGTTCCCTATTGTACATCCTCTCCACTGTACATTATGCTTACAGTGTCAGTTCAAAGATGTTCTACATGTTACAGATATGCTTCTTTACATTGCATACAAAGATAAAAGATTAAATGTTTACACAACTGAATATGTTTTTCTTTAAAAAAAATTGAGTGGGCTGCACCAGAATGTAGAAATGTACACAATTCAGTTATTATATTATTTTTTATTTTTATTTTTTTTTAAAATAGGAATGTGTTGCAGCAAATAAAAGATAAAAGGTTATGTATGTAAATAAAAGGAAGAGCAGATAACCATTACTGTTCTTGTTTTATCAAATGCTCCAGCACAATCATTTTTTTTTAATATGAGAAAATATATTTATGGACATACAGCTGTGTAATATAATAACTGAATTGTGCACATGTCCTTATTCTGGAGCAGCCCTTTCATTTTTTAAAGAAAAATGTATTTGTGTAGAAACCAACTAATCCCATATCTCTGTATCCTATGTAAGTAAGGAAATGTGCAACACATAGGATACTGTCAGGTGATGGTTGGAGAGATGACATCACAAGTAATCTACATAAACCAATTGTTGGTCACTGATGCATTGTATATTTGGATCATGATAACCCCTTCAGCATCAATTAAGGCCTGAAGATGGTGTGCTGAAGTGCCGAAACTAGTAGCTGCACAATAAATGACATCATAAGGACAGCTGTAGGTGTTTCATTTTCTTACAGTAATGAATGACCGAAGTCCCTCAGACCTCCAGGCACAAGGATGGACATACAAAAACTTTATACCACTGTCACTACTATATAACCACTGGCTCTGAAGTTCCTTCTGTAGGACAAAATGCCAAGTGTCAGTTTGTTGGTTTTATAGTCGTACACCAGTATGTTGCAGGCAACTGTCCCACACTCTGCAGAAGTAATTCCCCACACTCCCCAATGCTATCACCCTGCCACATGCTGATTGATGCATATCTATACTGCCATCTTCACTTATAGTTACTTCTTTATTTTGAACCAGTGTTATTCCTCTCTTGTATCTCAATATAAATATTCAGCTCACCCTCCTTATTCTAATGTGTACTGTTTCATACTATATTCCCCCTCTTTCTCATTGGGTGACATCCCTGAAGTGAACACATTGTTTAATAATATGGTCTGGTTTTGCAAATTGCCCACAGTCGCAGTTACCATTTAGTTGATGTTGTATTCTGCTCAGATATGTCATGTAAGATCCACATCCTGTAAGAAAATGAATCTACCTCTCAGTGATAGAATATACTTCATATGAACCTTTTCCACACACTGAGAAAGATCTCATAGACATGCCATCTTGTAGTTCCTGTGTAATGGTCCCCCTACAATTCTTGTGTTATGCATGAGGTGACTTCTAGCTTGGTATTTGCTTTTTGCCCTAGTATCTGTAAATATTCATAACTAGTATTGTGCTTCCTTCTTTCTGATTACTAGGGCTAGGGGACATACTCCTAATTTTATGAGAAGAGCTTCCATAGAAGTACAGGTATGCACCTGTAACTCTTAGTAATATGCTTCTCTGCACTATTGTGCATTTCCCTAATCTTTGCACTCACACTATGGAAGCTTCATGATATACTCTAATGGTATCTATGGGCAGATGAAACTTATCTTGGCTAATTCTTCATAACTTTTCATCAAAATTAGAACTCTCTGTCACAATATTTCAATGTGTTTACTAAAATTTTGTTTCTCATAAATGTGCAGTCCCAAGTACCCTGCTACCTCCCATCTCTTGATCAGACTGTTATTATTCATATAGTTGGGTTGTTTGTCGATGACAGTTTCACTTTAAGCACCATGTATATTATTTTACTTTTGCTACTTTGAGTTTATTTTTTGAACACTGTGCGTGAAATGCTGCCACTACACCTCAACCATTTTCTTTTAGCTCTACCCTAGTATTTCCTGTTTTTCTGTTACTTTCCTCAGGCAGACCAGTTTGGCTTTCTTTGCTCTGCGATAATCCTGAAGACTCAGAGACTTCTCAGACATCCTATTTGCCTCAGTGTAGAGAAAAAGCCAGGCCACTGTATGTCATTATATCAAGCATGTATTTTTGCTATGATATGTTTATCACCTTTAGTGCCTAGTCCATAGCATTTTCAATGGTCTTCATTTTTCTAAATCCCAACTGAGATTCATTCACATCACCTAAGTTTCTATGTTCTTTGAACCTACAGCATTGAAGTATGTCTTGTATTTTCCTGAATGTACTTGGTAAATGTACTAGTCTCTAAGACTTTGTTTTCTTGGATCTCCTCTTCTCTTCTTTTGAAAATATAAACCCCTGCTCCTCCTTTCAAAGTATCTTACCTTGCACCAGACATTCATTTACTTCTACATCTACATGGCTACAATGCAGTTCACCTTTACCTGCCTCGAAGGGGATTCCTTGAACCTCTTTCAGACTATTTCTCTACCATTCCATTATTGAATAGCAAAAAAGACAGTGTTTCATTATGAAACTATTAAGAGGATTTCATATTAAAGTCCACACTGTTTCAAGCTTCAGTAAAACATCCCTTATTTTGATTTTTTGTTCTTTTAAACTTAGCATGCTTCTTTTCATTGCTTCTGCAATAGTGTTTTGACCTGTTTTGGTTGTCATGGGATGCCAGTTCTCTCTCTCTTTGATTTAATCGGCATAAATCTCTCAATTTCTGCTGATACTATTTGTTTGAATCACAGTCACATCTGGTCTATGCTTAATAGCTGGAATGAGTAGAAACTGTCTCTTAGGAAGACACAAGCAAATTTTCATCTTCCTTTATAAATAGAATAGTTAAAGTAACTTGTGAATGGAAATGTATATTTTTGCAAGAACGAGTATAGATCCTGCAGTAATTGCACACTAAAAAATTACTAAAAATTGCTAAGAAAAATTATTAAAAATTCAAGGAACATGCACATAATGTCAGAGATCAGTAATATTGCAACAGACTTAAGGCTGTATGGAACATAGTGGAATGAGAGACAGAACAACCAGCCACAGATCAGAATAACATCACAACTGAACTGAATGGAAGGGCCATAAATGATGAGTCACAGGTAGCAAATGTATTTAATAATCATTTTGTAAATAAAGTAAGAAACCTAGGGACAAACAGTTCAAGAGAAAAATCACAGCAGTATGTTGAAAGAGTAGTTCCATAAAATTCAATCATACGAATATATCAACAACTTCTCCATCTGAAATTCCCAATAACTAAAACTCATCTGGTTTAGATGGTGTTTCCAAGAGAACTAAAGATTTATTCCCATATAATAAGCCCAGTCTTATATGTGAAATATGTAATTCATAACAAACTGGAGGTATTTTTCCAGAGAGACTGAAATATGCCATTGTTAGATGAAAAGAGAAATGTCAATAGCTACTGACCTGTTTCACTGCTGACATCATTTTCCAATTTTTTTGAGAAGGTGACATATTCTAGAATAGTATCTCACCTTAGCAATATAATATCCTCAGCAATTCACAGTTTGGGTTTCAGAAGTGTTTTTCTGGGGATGCCATTTACTGTTCACTCACCAGACTCTGTAAGCATTTAATAATAATTAGTGTTTTCTGCAATCTATCTAAGACATTTGACCATGTGCATCACAGTATTCTCCTAAGATAAACTGAAGTTTTATGGGACTGATGGTATAGCCAACCAATGGATAATATATATCTAACCAAAAGAATGCAGAAAGTTATACTTAGTAATTTAACCTAATAATTCTGACTGTGGAGAAATCCCATATAGGGTTCCCTAAAGGCTCAGTCTTATGTCCACTATTGCTCCTCATATATGCAAATGATCTTCCAGGTAATGTACAACATGCAGAACTAGTTCTTTTTACAGATGACACTAGTATTGTAATCAATCCAAGTATACATACAAAAACAGAAGAAATGGCAAATAAAGTTCTTAAAAGTATCATTGACTGGTTTTCTGCTAATGGTCTCATCCTCAGTTATAAAATGATGCAACATATTCAATTCTGTACATCTTGTGGTACTACACCAATGTGTAACATGTGGCAAAGAAATTATAAATAGGGTGGAAACTTCAAAATTCTTAAGTGTCCATATTGAAGAGAATTTAAATTGGAAGAAGCACATTTTGAAAGCCCTAACATGATTTAGTTCAGCCACATTTGCAGTTAGAATCTTTGCAAATCTTGGGGAGAGGCAAATTAGTAAGTTGACATATTTTGCATATTGTCTTCATTGTACAAAAAGTGCTGTAAAAATAATATGTTGTGCTCACCCATGATCATCTTGTAGGCATCTCCTTAAGGAGTTAGGCATTCTGACTTTTGATTCACAGTATATTTATTCCCTCATGGAGCTTGTTGTAAATAATTGACTACAGTTCAAAAGGAAAAGTGGTGTATATAATTACAATACCAGAGGGAAAAATGACATTCATTCCCCCACATTAAGATTGTCTTTAGCACAAAAAGCAGTGCACAGTGCTGCATCAACAATGTTTGGTTGCTTACCCAGCAATATACACTCCTGGAAATTGAAATAAGAACACCGTGAATTCATTGTCCCAGGAAGGGGAAACTTTATTGACACATTCCTGGGGTCAGATACATCACATGATCACACTGACAGAACCACAGGCACATAGACACAGGCAACAGAGCATGCACAATGTCGGCACTAGTACAGTGTATATCCACCTTTCGCAGCAATGCAGGCTGCTATTCTCCCATGGAGACGATCGTAGAGATGCTGGATGTAGTCCTGTGGAACGGCTTGCCATGCCATTTCCACCTGGCGCCTCAGTTGGACCAGTGTTCATGCTGGACGTGCAGACCGCGTGAGACGATGCTTCATCCAGTCCCAAACATGCTCAATGGGGGACAGATCCGGAGATCTTGCTGGCCAGGTTAGTTGACTTACACCTTCTAGAGCACGTTGGGTGGCACGGGATACATGCGGACGTGCATTGTCCTGTTGGAACAGCAAGTTCCCTTGCCGGTCTAGGAATGGTAGAACGATGGGTTCGATGACGGTTTGGATGTACCGTGCACTATTCAGTGTCCCCTCGACGATCACCAGTGGTGTACGGCCAGTGTAGGAGATCGCTCCCCACACCATGATGCCGGGTGTTGGCCCTGTGTGCCTCGGTCGTATGCAGTCCTGATTGTGGTGCTCACCTGCACGGCGCCAAACACGCATACGACCATCATTGGCACCAAGGCAGAAGCGACTCTCATCGCTGAAGACGACACGTCTCCATTCGTCCCTCCATTCACGCCTGTCGCGACACCACTGGAGGCGGGCTGCACGATGTTGGGGCGTGAGCGGAAGACGGCCTAACGGTGTGCGGGACCGTAGCCCAGCGTCATGGAGACGGTTGCGAATGGTCCTCGCCGATACCCCAGGAGCAACAGTGTCCCTAATTTGCTGGGAAGTGGCGGTGCGGTCCCCTACGGCACTGCGTAGGATCCTACGGTCTTGGCGTGCATCCGTGCGTCGCTGCGGTCCGGTCCCAGGTCGACGGGCACGTGCACCTTCCGCCGACCACTGGCGACAACATCGATGTACTGTGGAGACCTCACGCCCCACGTGTTGAGCAATTCGGCGGTACGTCCACCCGGCCTCCCGCATGCCCACTATATGCCCTCGCTAAAAGTCCGTCAACTGCACATACGGTTCACATCCACGCTGTCGCGGCATGCTACCAGTGTTAAAGACTGCGATGGAGCTCTGTATGCCATGGCAAACTGGCTGACACTGACGGCGGCGGTGCACAAATGCTGCGCAGCTAGCGCCATTCGACGGCCAACACCGCGGTTCCTGGTGTGTCCGCTGTGCCGTGCGTGTGATCATTGCTTGTACAGCCCTCTCGCAGTGTCCGGAGCAAGTATGGTGGGTCTGACACACCGGTGTCAATGTGTTCTTTTTTCCATTTCCAGGAGTGTAAAATGTCTGACAGGCAAAGTGGAAGTTGAAAACAAACTTAGAAAGTTTCTCCTTTACAACTCCTTCTATTCTGTAGAAGAATTCCTATTATTGTAGTGTGTAAAAGGTGGTGGGTATGGAACAATAAGGTTGTTCACCTCTTGTAATATCTCAGCATTTTTGGAATCCAAACCTAGCACCATCAGTTTTGCTATTTTATTATTACAACTCACGCTTCTTCTTCTGCAGAAAGAATTAGCAAACTGTTGTTTCTATAGGGAGCTTCAATTTCTGTCTTGAATTGGCCCTTCTGCTCTGTATCTTCAAGATTGTAGTGATCGGATGGTGTGTCTTCATTAGTAGTTTGACTGTAGCTTAAATCACAGGTACCTCATGTAGATGCACCTTTGTGAGCACTATCAAATGCTATGTGGCCATGCATCAAATCCAGCTGTTTTTACTGATCATCAGCATTGTATATTTCCTCACTTCTGTTGAATACTTTGTTAAGCAAGCTGTACAGTTGAATTGTGTCAGTTGGCCTGTTATTTCCTTTCAACAGACTTTGTTCCACCATTTCTGGAACAAGAAATGTAACTTCATATTCTTCCAGATGTGAGTTTCTTACCATTTAGTGTACTACCACAATCAATAATTGAATTTACTCTAGTTTTGCAAGTCTCAGAGGGTCCTCATAGAATTTGTTACCCCATGATGCAAAATTATCTATTGATAATATGCTGTCACAGACTGCACACAAGCTACATTAAGAAATAACAGGAATTCATGCGTTTTTGAAATAATAATGTTTATCTGCCTAAATTAATGTTATCATCATTAAAAGCCAGTGATTTTCCCAATCCCAAAAAACTTCTGGACATCAATCTTTGGTAAATATTAGCTCTTTCAGCGATGCATATGTAATCTCATTTGTGCTTGTAAAATGACATCCCATAAGGTTTAATTTAATTTATGGAAACAAAAAATGACATGTTTCATTACTTCTATGCTGTTTTTTAAATAATCTGACAATTTGTGAGCAACTTACATTCACTGCTTTTTTTTCCCTTCAAAACTAAACAATTTTGGTCCTTTGTATTTGGTACCCAAACATGAGTTTAAGGGTTAAAATGTGATTAAACAAATCCATAGTCAAACCAATAACAAGTTACAGGAATAAGTGTTTGGAAGTCACAGAAAGAAATAAAAAGAGACGTATAACTTTAGGAATTGACCACTTGAGAGAGCATGTAGAATTTCCTCAGGTGACTGCATAAGAAATGAAGAAATATGAGAAAGTATGCTTACCCATTATAGTATTACAGACAAAATCAAAGAAAGACAGCTAGTATGGTTAGAGCATGTCAAGGGAATGGAAGAAGACAGATGGGCAAAGAGACCACTGTCATGTCAAGTTCTCGGGAGGAAAAGAAGAGGAAGACTACAGAAAGTGTTGCCAAAGGTTGTCTAAGAAGCGATGGAGAGAAAAGGAATAGAAGAGGATGAGGACAGATGACAAGATCAAGACATTTGGCAACAGAGATGTAGACTGCACTGACAGCTGTAGGACCGCACAAGAAGAAGAAGAAGAAACAAATTTTGCTGTTACACACTTCATACTCAAAATATCTAAAAAAGGTTTTAGCCATAAGCTAACTGACATGCCAACCTCTTCAGTGGCATCTCTGATTGTTATTTGGTGATCATTCACAATAATTTCTTTCATTTTTCTGTGGTTTCATTGGCTGAAGAAATGCTGTGATGTCCAGGGCATTTGTTGTCTTCAATATCTTCACAGCCCTCTTTGAACTACTTATACTCATAAGTCCTTGTCTGATAACAGACCACTAAAAGCCATATTTACAACAATATGTGCTGCTCACTGCTTAGGGGAGACATTTAGTAACAGACAGGCACAATGAAAAGGACTGCTAACATATTAAGCTTTAATACAAAGTACATCTTCAGAAATAGAGAACACACATTCACACAAATATGGGCACTGTCATACTATGAGCAGACCACTTTTCCTGTGTTGCAGAAATAGTCAATATCTTTGTTATCCTGGGATTTGTGGCATGTGTGTAATCCTAAGTAGTCAGTCCTGGCCGTATACCTGAAACCTAAAAATATCATTTTGCTTCCTATTGGTTCCATCTGTGTTTTGTAGTTAACCTCCAACATTTGATGCATGATTTTTCTTCTTTTTGTTTCAGCATTGAAACATAATTTGATGCTGTTCATGAAATCATTTTGTTTATTCCCTTGATGTTTTGCTCTAAAGTGCTTCAGTTTGTTCAATCACCTGATGGGGTATTGTATTGTATTACCAACAGCTTATGTTTTCTTCATGGCTTGCATTTTAACACTTGATTTAGCTTTTTGATTTCTAGAATCTTTTTTTATCAGCTTCCAATTCTTTTTGTACAATTAAAACATTGTTTACTGTTCATTGGTTTATTGATTTTAATTTTTTTCTATTTTGGGTTTGATTAGTTCTATAAATTTGATCTTAGTGTTTTTAACTCGTTATTTCTACATTGGGAGATAGATAGATAGATAGAGAGAGAGAGAGAGAGAGAGAGAGAGAGAGAGAGAGAGAGAGAGAGATTGCCATAGAAGATTTTCTCTTCTGTAGGATGAAGCTCATTCCTGTATCTCTTACATAGTCACATACCATAGCCATTTCCACAGCCATTTGCCTAGTGCTGAATTGAGGAAACCTAATGGACATGACCATTTACAGAAGGTGTGGCCACCACAGATAAAAATCCTCCATGGTCAACAGTTAAACCAAGATGTCAGGAAATTTCATAGATGTCACACAACCGACCTGACGGGCACTAGTTGACTCAGATGATTCTTTTTCTGCAATGTTGAATATGTATCGTTGCCGGATAAAGAAGACTATATTCCACGAACAAAAGAGATTGTGCTGAAGATAGCAAATGAGAAACACATCCAACAAACAGAAACATGTATTCAAGGATAACTATCTGTGACAGAACACATTCCTTCAAATATATCATTTTAACATAATATAGCCACAATGTTGTATTCCCAGATGGCACTTCTTACTGGAATCACCCACAAGCATGGGCTGTGGATAATCAGAGTTCTGTATTCACTAAGCTGTACATAATAAAGATCACTCTGGGAAGTAGTTTACCTGTAAAAGACAGGTACTCCACTGCCACCACCGAGATGAGATCCAGTTGTAAATCTATAGCCTCAGGTAATTTGTGAAGCTTTTGTTGATTGCAAAAATCTACTCAGGCTCACAGAAGAAATCTAGATATCAGTGATGATAATGAGCATTGCAGCTGGTCAAGGAGACCTTTGGATCACTAATTGTCCCAAGTAGCCACAACTCCTCCCTAAAGCAATGTGTGTAGGAACAGTCGAACAAGTCCAAGATGGGCATCTCAGTGCTGTTGATGAGTAATCATGCTTCACTACTGTTACAGACATTGCAGTGGGGAAAGCTGCTATTGAACTACCAATAGGACCTGGTCTGACCTAGAAACAATGTCAGCAAGTATTAATTATTCTGCACCAATTTTTTGATGCTTTCGAATCTGCATTGCAGAAAAGACAGATAAAATGAACCACAGTGAAATGCTGTTTCTACATTGTGACCATCCACCAATTAGTCAGTATACCTATAAGGTATGGAACAACTGGTAGAAGCCAACCTCGGGAAAGATTAGTTTGGATTCCTTAGAAATATTGGAACATGTGAGGCAATACTGACCTTACGACTTATCTTAGAAGAAAGATTAAGGAAAGGCAAACCTACATTTCTAGCATTTGTAGACTTAGAGAAAGCTTTTGACAATGTTGACTGGAATACTCTCTTTCAAATTCTGAAGGTGGCAGGGGTAAACCACAGGGAGCGAAAGGCTATTTACAATTTGTACAGAAACCAGATAGCAGTTATAAGAGTCGAGGGACACGAAAGGGAAGCAGTGATTTTGGGAAGTCAGTGAGACAGGGTTGTAGCCTCTCCCCGATGTTATTCAATCTGTATATTGAGCAAGCAGTAAAGGAAACAAAAGAAACATTGGGAGTAGGTATTAAAATCCACGGAGAAGAAATTTAAACTTTAAGGTTCGCCAATGACATTGTAATTCTGTCAGAGACAGCAATGGACTTGGAAGAGCAGTTGAACGGAATGGACAGTGTCTTGAAAGGAGGATATAAGATGAGTATCAACAAAATCAAAACAATAGAATGTGGTCGAGTTATCTCAAGTGATGCTGAGGGAATTAGATTAGGAAATGAGACACTTAAAGTAGTAAAGGAGTTTTGCTATTTGGGGAGCAAAATAACTGATGATGGTTGAAATGGAGAGGATATAAAATGTAGGCTGGCAATGGCAAGGAAAGCGTTTCTGAAGAAGAGAAATTTGTTAATTTCTAGTGTAGATTTAAGTGTCAGGTAGTCGTTTCTGAAGGTATTTGTATGGAGTATAGCCACGTATGGAAGTGAAACATGGACAATAAATAGTTTAGACAGAAAAAGAATAGAAGCTTTTGAAATGTGGTGCTACAGAATAATGCTGAAGATTAGATGGGTAGATCACGTAACTAATGAGGAGGTATTGAATAGGATTGGGGAGAAGAGAAGTTTGTGGCCAACTTGACTAGAAGAAGGGATCGGTTGGTAGGACATGTTCTGAGGCACCAAGGAATCACCAATTTAGTATTGGAGGGCAGTGTGGAGGGTAAAAATCGTAGAGGGAGACTAAGAGATGAATACACCAAGCAGATTCAGAAGGATTTAGGTTGCAGTAGGTACTGGGACATGAAGAAGCTTGCACAGGATAGAGTAGCATGGAGTGCTGCATCAAACCAGTCTCAGGACTGAGGACCACAACAACAACAACAGCATCATGTTTCTGGGAAGCTGTCCAAGCTACTGGGAAGGAATGAGAGTAGTAATATTCAAATTCACAATTTTCACAAGTTGCAGTTAGCAATATTTGCATGTTCATCATGCCTAGGGACTTTGAAAATTGTACGTTGACGGATGTGTAGTAAGTAATATGGCAGAGTTCATTCCCATGTAGAGTAAATCATCTGCATGGTCATCAATAAGTGGAAAGAAATGTTTGTTAGCAACTGAAGAAACATTTTGATGGGTAATAAGTCAGCACTGAGTCTATGTTGTAATCCCATCTGAATGATAGTATATAAAGTGTTGGGATTTAACTGAGTTGCTTGCATATTGTGTAACAGGATCTGTAATGTCTTGGTTACTTCCAGGGTGGCAATTAGTTTTGACAGCTCTTTGTACTCAGTGACTGTCTGACATTGGATCACGCTCTTAAGTTTTTCATATTGTTGTTTGAACTAAGTGGGTACACTGCAGATCTGTCTGGTAGTGGCCAGGAGGTTATATTCAGTATGTTGTGAAGGGGACTCATGATTTTCAGCAGCAAAAAACATAAACTGATGGAGGGCTTTATTCCAATGATAATCATTACTCTGATTGAGGGTTCTGAATATTGTTTTGAATATGGCTCTGTCTGCACTGAACCAGGGCTGCTTGACACAATGGCGTGGCATGGTGTCTGAAATACTCTGCAATCATTTTTGGTAGGTGGCAAGCAGTTGTTCATGTCCCAAAGGGTATGAAGCATTCTGCTTTTACCCTATCTCCTTAATAGAAGTTCACATGCTCTCAAGCAACTGGCAACTTCCTAATGTTTCAAACACTATGCAAAAGGACAGTGAGTGATCCTGAAATGGTGGTGTACTGTACATCCACAACACTAACAAACAGAGCAAATATGATATAACACCTCATCATTACTACTGCCAGTGCTTGATGAAAGTACAACAGCTTGGAATGTCCTGACAAGTATCAGTTTGCAATGTGACAGTCGTGCCACCCAGTTATCATGTGTCCTATTGCCTAGATTACACTCAACACAATGTGATGCAATGAAAGAATTCCTACCACAGTCCCACATTCAATAAATGTTAAACTGACCTAAATGAATGTTCCTCACAAGATAGCTGGCAGTTGACGGAAAGTTTGAAGTTACCTGTGCACTTTCATGTAAATGCTAAAAATGTCAGTGTTCACAGTATCCTGATGTAGTATGTGAAGGATCTGAATAGTGACTGAATTTTCGTGAATAGAACTACATTTGTGCAGTAGTGGTGGAAAACTGAGTCAGCTCAAGAAAAGGATAGAGAAGGCAGGGGGCACTGTGTCATTTCGAATGCTTGCAAATTTCATGACTCAGCACTTTTGTGGAGGCAGGGTAACATGACACCTGAAATCATTTTTCTTATAACCGAAATGATTGGTCAGCAAAAATGACAGGCAATTGGTGGGCTCTGATAGCCCCAAATCCTAGCACAAATTGCCAAGCTTGTAATGGTGTTTGAAATGGTGGCATAACTTCATTCAGTCACAGGATTTAATAATGGTACTGTCAGACTCATAGATAATGATGAGAAGTAGTGGAGCCTACAGCAACAACAACAACAACAACAACAACAACAAAGATTGTTAGAAGAATCCTTGTAGACAGTCTTCAAAGTACCTGATGAACCCTGCATGGAAGAAGGTAACCAGCAATGTAAATGCATGTGCAAGTGTAACTGGAAGTGTAAGGTGTATTAAGTTGTGCAAAAACAGATGTCGGAAAGGCCAGGTTGGGAATGTCATAAATATGTAGAGTTTAGGACCTTGCTTTCTGGTAAAGTTGGTTTAGCTGGTAAAGCTTTGTGTAAATTACATTGTGTACATGTTGAGCAACAATCATTATATGATGTGATTCTGCACATTCTCTAAAAATGGGACATGAACATGCAAACATATCTTTTTCATTGGTAGGGACTTCGCTGTGCCCATTTCAAAGTTTCTTTTCAAAGAATACATTAATGCCAACTCCGAAACATGTAAGTCAAAGTATACAGCTATGACTGTAAATCTCAGAAGTTGTGGCACATAGTCTGATTTTGAAGTGTAAGACAAAGCTGGGATGTGGAGGCATCAGTGGTGCGAGGGGCAATTGTGCTGGAAGTAATCTCACTGTCATGATGAGTCGAATTTAATAATTGTTTTGTAGTAGGGAGGTATGGTACAGCAGTCCATTGTAGAGCGATCTGATGAAAGTATAAATGTGTTTTCTAACACAGTGGTAGTATAGAGGGCACGGATAATGACAAACTCGACTGGCAGTCGAATGATGGAAAAATTTATTGAGTTAGTGGGAAAATAGAATGTTGGCATCAAGTCAGCTGGGAGGGTAATTGCAATCATCTTTTACAGCTTGTAGCATCCTAAGTCAGATGACCCAGAACAGCATGCAGAAAACAACAACGTGGTCAGTTCTGAGGACCCAGAAAGTGCAAGTATATAGTGTAGCTATAATGTAGTTCCTAAAGGGCATGCATAGAACCATAAAAGAAAATAAGAAGACATATTTAATTCCTTAAATGAGTCTAAGGCGATAGCGGTTTAAGTGGTTGTGGGACTACTATATTAAGACTGCATCTTAGATCTGTGGTTGTCTGAAAGGCAGCTACAGAGAAGTGTGCCATGCAGAAGAATGGTGAAACTGATTGCAGTTGGACAGTATTACCTATAAAATAACAGGAATAGTGAGATCCACTACAACAGACTCTTTCCATTCTAGTTTTTGACTCTGCATTGAAAGAAGTGTAATAACCTGCTAATCTACATATGTTGTGGTGTGTGTATAAGTGTCCTATAAGCAATTGTATAAACACGACCATTACAAAGTAGTACCAAGAGTACAATCACAAGAATTTTGGATCCTTAACAAACTCTTGCTTAGAGAATGACTGCTAAAAGCTAACTGATAGCATCACCAGTAATGGCGAGTACCTAGAAAAGGCAATCATAAGTTACATTTTAGCTTCAAATTGTTCACAGCTCTGAAAGAGATGATCAAGGTCAGTGTAAATAAAACAAGAAAGTGAATATGTGCATGAATCAAATGGAAAAGGGCAAATCCTTGCCAGACAGCATGATAATTCATCTTATGACACACAAAGAGATGGACAGACAGACTCATCTTGATTCCACTGTGTCAGTATGATGCTGTATTGTGAAATAATGTATATTAAAAGCGTAAATTCATAGTAAAATAGGCCATCAATAAAACGTGTGTGAGTACAGCAGAAGTGTAAAATATGGGTTTCGTAGAAACTATATGTATAGAACATTGTTTTATACTATTTTTCAGTAATCCATAGATTATCAAAAGACAGTCTGCATTTGTAATGGTGCCTGTGTGCAGTCATATGTATTACCTCATCCATTATACATGAATCAGTAATGTCATTACAATGTTATAACCTTGAAGAATTGTTAATTAATCAAGAGAGTTTGGTCAGATGTACAAAACAGGGTCTACCTTAGAAGTGACACCTCCACATATACAGGGTCTTGTCAACAGGAGACTGTCTGTCAAATGTAATTCAGTGTAGTATTTTTCTGTGTTTGTCATACTTTGCTGTATATACAAGTCATGATGGCTGGGGAAGAGTTAATAGTGTATCCTATTGCAAACCAAGTCATTCAACTACACTTCTGGGTGGTTGAGTGACCTTATGTTATGTCATAAGTCACACGAGTAACTTGTGAATACCCAATCAACTATTTCAGTGTGAAGCTACATCATCACATGGTGGCTGGGAGTTCCCATCTGGAGATGTTCGGCCACCGAGTTGCATGTTTCAGTTGAGATCACATTGGGTGACTTGTGTGCTGATGATGATGGGGACAACACAACAGCCAGTCCCCAAGCAGAGAAAATCTCCAACCCAGCAAGGAGTCAAACCTGGGCCTGTTGCATGGCAGTCAAAAGTTTGCTCTTTCCAAAAGTACGTCGTTCACACACAATAACATAATAGTTATAATTTTTTTTAAATCGGATGATTTTTTTTATATACGCTGTTTTTCATGGCAGTTATGTATTGCCAAGAGTGGGAGAGTATATTTGGTGTGGTTACATCAGGTATATCATTTCTTATTTGTATACTGGGAATAGTACTTCATGGGAATTGCGTCTCATCTAGATGTAGTTTCACTCCCTCTGATGTGAATCATTTAGTGATTGTTATTTAACATCTATTAAGGGAGCACATATAATACACACTACAGTGGTATGAATTATTCCTCTTGTGGAATTGTGGTACCAAAAAACATGTGCACTTTGACATGTGATGCCACACAATAGATGCAATTGTATGGTAACCATTCACATACACGGATGTGATAGAGAGGTTGTTCCCAATAGATCTGGCAGTACTTACCTTTAATAAAGAGGCTTTACATTGGAGTGACTATAATTCTAGTATTGAGATATTAAACCAGTCTGACAGATGCAGACACAGGATATATTGGGACAGACTGATTTACTCAGCTAAAGAACAGTGACAGCACCTAAGACATGGGGACAATGGCAGTGGAATATAGGTAATTTGTTGGAGATTGTTAATTTCATCTCCTAATGATAACTGGGAGGAGGAACATGTGCCATGAAAGGACACAGAGGACAGGAATCTTCTTGAGATACATTTGCAATGCCACTAATAGCTGCTCACAGCTAGATGGTGTTAATTGTTTGTGGCAAAATTATAATGCAGATAGCTAAGAAGTTTATGGATAGTTATGTAGTCATGTTAGTAGCTGCAATGGCTGAGGGTGTTTTCACTTGTGAGGTATAAACTAAGAGCCCTATGGCACAAGCTGCAAAGCCCCCAGAATCATTGGTGCACTATATTCACACGGATTTTGCTCCACTGCTACTCCAAGACAGAGCTGCAAGAAGATGGCCAGGGCTGCAGCTACAGTAGTTGCGATACCACACCTGTTGATAGCTCCTGCTCATTTTAGCAGTGCTTGGTCAGTCCTTGTTGTAGAGTGTTATGTGAATACGCCAGAAGAGAGTTGGTATCAGGAGCAGGAGAACGTGATGTTTGCATCAGGGAATCCTCTGAATCTTGCCGCAGAGTAAAAGTGTGCAATACCCTTTTGTGTTTTGTGTGGGTGTGGTCACTATGACATACTTGAGATAGCATATTGCCCAGTGTGGATTTGAGGCATGTGTGTCTCTGTTTGAAAGCAAGGTGACAGAAGGTAGGTGGATCATATTATGAAAATGAGTCAGAAGGAAATACTATGACCAGCTTGAGATGCCTGAGGTTGCTAATCACAGTGTGCTAGATGCACACCCCTGCAGGTCCAGCAAACTAACTGACCACCTTGCATCTGTGAATGATAGTTCAGAGATTAATGTCTGGAAAAGGGGAAAAGAACTGGTACTGTCAGAGTGGCATTGTTCTGGTCAGTCCCGGCTAGCCTCTCCTTGGCAGAAGAGGGAAAAACAGCAGGAGCATAAGAGTTAATGGCGAAGGGGTGTTCAAAAATTAACTGCAATGACATACAACTGAGGACATCCACTGGGGTCTCACTGGCCATACAAGTGGTCATGCATTGTGTCCTGTGACTAGCATAAGAAACTCTACTGCAGATACAAACATATATCTCTTCACAAGTCCATCAGCAAATAACCAAGTTACTAAGGGTCAGCATGATCCTCAGTGGTTGGTGACATTGTCATCAGATTTTCTAATAGTAAATCAGTCTGTCCCAATATATCCTGTGTCTGCATTTGTCAGACTGGTTTAATATCTCAATACTAGAATTATAGTCACTCCAATGTAAAGACTCTTTATTAAAGGTAAGTACTGCCAGATCTATTGGGAACAACCTCTCTATCACATCCGTGTATGTGAATGGTTACCATACAATTGCATCTATTGTGTGGCATCACATGTCAAAGTGCACATGTTTTTTGGTACCACAATTCCACAAGAGGAATAATTCATACCACTGTAGTGTGTATTATATGTGCTCCCTTAATAGATGTTAAATAACAATCACTAAATGATTCACATCAGAGGGAGTGAAACTACATCTAGGTGAGATGCAATCCCCATGTAGTACTATTCCCAGTATACAAATAAGAAATGATATACCTGATGTAACCACACTAAATATACTCTCCCACTCTTGACAATACATAACTGCCATGAAAAACATCGTATATCAAAACAAATCATCCGATTTAAAAAAATATATAACTATTATGTTATTGTGTGTGAACGATGTACTTTTGGAAAGAGCAAACTTTTGAGTTTTACATGCTTCCTGCTAGGTAGCAGCAGTATGTGACCACTTCAGTTCTAGTAAAAGTGGTGTCTGGACAACAGAAAGCATTTTGAATTCTATGTTTTTTGTAGTGCAGGTCAGTAATAACTGTTCAGCATGACATTCGTACTAGGTGTGGTATGGATCATCCTACAGCACAGAGCATTAGATCATGGCATGAACAATTCTGAGCAACAGGTTGTTTATGTAAAGGCAAATCACCGGGCTGTCCCCAAGTGTCTGACGCAGACGTCAAATGCATCCACCATAGATTCACAAGGAGTCTGCAGAAATCCTTCGAAATCCTTCTCCGTGCAACTCAACAGTTCAACATTCGCCCCCCCCCCCCCCCCCCCCCCCCTCCAATGTCTGTCTGGTGTGGGTTGCATGGACGTTTACACATGAAGCCATTCAAAATTTGGATACTGAAAAGTGTTTGCGAAGGTGACAAAAACAGTGTGTGGAGTTCTGTAATTTCATTCTTGGCAAGATGGAGCATGATAGTTTTCTTCCACACTTAGTGTTTAGTGATGAGACAACATTCCATTTAAATGGAAAGATGAACTGCCATAATGTGAGAGTAGGGGGTACAGAACAACCACATGAAGTTGTACAACATGAGAGGGACTCTCCAAAATTTAATGTGTTTTGGGCAGTTTCATGGGAAAAGGTGTATGGTACATTTTTCTTTGCCAGGAACACATTTACAGGGAGCACATATCTCAATACACTTGAGAACTTTCTTTTCTGACAGCTGGAGACAAATTCAAATGACTTCATATACTAGCAGGATGGGGCACCACCACACTGGCATCTGTAAGGGTGGGAATTTTTAAATCAAAGCATTACTGAACAATGGATCAGTCACACTGGACCATATGATTCAGCCTTAAATTACTGGCCTCCAAGGTCACCGGATCTGACTGTATACAATTGTTTCTTGTACCAACAACAATGAATAAACTGAAACATCGCATAACAGGAGCTGTGGAAGCTATAACTCAAGATATGCTCACTGCAGTGTGGGAGCAATTTGAATACGGCATTGACATATGCCATGCATGTCAAGGGAGGTGTACTAAAAACCTATGAAAAAGTAGGGGAGAGAAAAAAAACTTTTTGAGTTTCCTGTTCATCAAAAGACAAAATTCATTGTATATGTTTGTTAGTTTCAGAACTATAGACATGCCAAATTGGATGATTCTTTTTGATACACCTTGTATTTCACTTGATATTCCTACCTACAGTTTCCATTTTTTGATATCTCAGTCTTAGTAATAGTCAGTTCATTAGATGATATACAGATATACAGTAACTCACAATTATGGCTGAGGTGTGAGGGGAGTGGGACTGTCACCCTTTGTGGGGCAAAATGCATAAAATACAGTACACAAAATATGAAACAATGCAAATCTCAATAACCTCAAGTTAGTACACATGAAACGTATGAAAATAATCTGTACTGCCAATAACCACAGCAGTGGGAGCAGTTAGCTCATCACTATTTTTTTCTTCTATGAGTAGATTTTGTTGTATACCTCAATTCTGTAAGTGTCCTGCTTATATTATTTTGAGCTATCTGTCAGGCCCTATTTTCTATTGTACTGAACTGGAGATCTGGTCTTTGATACTCATGGTTTCAGATGTAGTATAGTAGCTGATAATTGCATAACAATAACCTTTGAAAAATGTGACATCACTCTCAGAAAGATTTTGTGCTACCTTCCTCTTTTTGTGTCAGTGGCTGAATTAAAATTGTTGTTCTCATGCATGTACATAGTTGTGTTCGAATAAGTGGTGCTCATAGGCATGCATGACAGAGGACACAGCCAGCCATTTGCTGGGTTAGCTTACCGAATTCTATTCTCCATTGTTGTCACATGCTTGATTCATGGTGGTAGTGTGGCCACTCATGAACTAACATTCATGTTTATTTCAGCCATGTAAATTCTTACACTGTCTTCCACTGGGTAGCAAGGAAAAGATGCAGGAATGTGAACATACTGTATCTACTATAATATAATGGAGTGTTTTTGCACCCATGGTTTTGTTTTTAGTATTTTGTTGTTAGTTATGAAGCGTTTCCTAGAATTACACAATCTGTCTAGCAATAATATGGGATACCATGGGTTGTTTCCCTGTCCTTGCATGTCCTAAAATTTCTGATAATTTGCTTCAGTGTCATTGTTTTAGTCTTATGGCTCCACATACATTCAGTAGGTTAACGTGAGGCTTATATAGTGTGGTGTACTGGGTTTTGGGGAGGCTTCCTTTGACCAAAGACCATGACAGTAGAAAGACACAGTTGGAGTATGTTCTACAAAGAGAGGCATGTGGCAAGTTTCAGGCCCGCAACTGCACGGTCTGTGACTTTGTTTGGACAAACACAGCAGACAACCCTCTCCAGGGAGTGGGTTGACCAAGCATGATGGCTGAGTCCTAGTGTGGTCTGACTAGCTGGTGTACCAATTCCACATAGCTATTTTATGGTTGCAAGCAAATCTTCCCGTAAGCAAGGAGAAAATTACTTGAGTGTCAACTTATTAGTAAGGAATATTGCAATGATCATTCAGTTCATTGTACACACAGATTTTAGCAATTAAAATTCTTAAATGAGTCATACAGAATTGTTGTAGTGGCAGATGGTCCACGGCAGTGTGTGTCTTACTGAAGCTCTGTTATACATGGTTCAGCAGTGCATTGCAGTGTGCCTGCATTAGGCAGTGTGTACTGCTGGGCTGTGGTACTATGCTGTTTAACCATGGGAAAAATATTTATGATCACATAAATGTCAGAGAATACTACATTAGACTTAGAGGTGTCAGGAATTAGATTGGCTTGTGGTAACATGCAAAAGTCAGTTACTGAATTTGCAAACACAAGCGTGTACGAGATCAATATTCGATAAACTCAAGAAAGCAGTAATTAACAGGCATACAGAGATTCCTTATGGATTTTCAGCACTCACTGAGCTGGTATTTGCATTGGAGCAATTACAGTTATATTGTAGTCCAGTCAGAAATATGTCAGTCACTGTCTTGGGTGTTTCACATGAGAAGGATGTGTAATCGATGCATCTGGCTGTGGAATGGCAGATTTATCTCTCCCAATAACTTAGACAAAAATCATGGGACAGTCTTCAATTATAAGTATGGTATGGGGGGTTAGTATGAAGTGTAAATATGGACAGAACTTAGATACAACTACAAACTTCATCTAAGAAATTTGTGTAGCATTGACATCTCTGTGTAAGATCCAGGAATTCGCTCTACGCTCCGCACAACTGGCTACAAGTGAAATGCATATCCTAGTGGCACCTTGCTAATATATGAACCTCCGCTAATTACTCATGCTATGGATGACAAATAATGCATTCCAACCCTGTGGGCCTGCCAACAGCTAGGGTTGTAACTAGGTTGACAAATGTGTCAATGTTGCCACAGAAATGTAGGGAGCAATATTCTAAATAGCCAGAAGCTTAGCCAAAATCATTTCCCATGAAAAAGGTGAGGGGATAATTCCAAATTTAGAAAAGACATTCATTACTCAAGGCATTTGTATTCTTCTTTTAAGTTCCTCAGTATGTAACCAAGATGAAAATGTAGCAATCAAGGGAATGAAAAAAGTTTTTCATACTATTATGTAGTTGTACACCAAAGAATCAATAAATTCACTCCATTGCAAAGTAAACAGTAGAGACGCAGTCAGCACTGAACAGTGGGCACAGTGGTTTATGTAGCATGCTAGTTGTAGCACCATATATTACATCAACGTTGGTGAATATATAGAAATACACGTTTTACTTTAGAAACTTATTAGTTTTATAATCTGTCTCATGCTCTGGTGGTCTTCATCATCATTACCAGTGGAATCAGAAACAATACTTTCCCAATTGGATAAATATTAGAAAAATCAAACACCAGTTGAATTGTTAGCATTATGCAAAGATTTCTTCACCAAGTGTGCCATGTGAGTTGGGCCCAGGACTGGTCAGACGATGCTGCATGGTACAGTGTGTTAACTGTAAGACGGCAGAGTTGTGAGGGGAGTGCGGGGAGAAGAAAAAGCAGCATTGGCTGGGGAGGGGGCGGGGGCGGGTGTGGGTGGATGGGGGGGGGGGGGGGGGGACAAGGCACGCCTACCAGTTGCAGTGCTGGCATTACAAATTTCGCGTCATGCTTACACGAAAGCAGACGAAAGGCTTGGAAGTAAACCTCGCTTTAAATGTTGTTCGCAAACGAAACTGAAATCGTCATGTACCTTAAAATATATATATAATAGAGGGAAACATTCCACGTGGGAAAAATATATCTAAAAACAAAGATGATGTGACTTACCAAACGAAAGCGCTGGCAGGTCGATAGACACACAAACAAACACAAACATACACACAAAATTCAAGCTTTTGCAACAAACTGTTGCCTCATCAGGAAAGAGGGAAGGAGAGGGAAAGACGACAGGATGTCGTTGTGTGTATGTTTGTGTTTGTTTGTGTGTCTATCGACCTGCCAGCACTTTCGTTTGGTAAGTCACATCATCTTTGTTTTTAGATATATTAAAATATATATATATATATAAAAACAAAGATGAGGTGACTTACCGAACAAAAGCGCTGGCAGGTCGATAGACACACAAACAAACACAAACATACACACAAAATTCAAGCTTTCGCAACAAACTGTTGCCTCATCAGGAAAGAGGGAAGGAGAGGGGAAGACGAAAGGAAGTGGGTTTTAAGGGAGAGGGTAAGGAGTCATTCCAATCCCGGGAGCGGAAAGACTTACCTTAGGGGGAAAAAAGGACAGGTATACACTCGCACACACGCACATATCCATCCACACATACAGACACAAGCAGACATATTTCAAATATATATATATATATATATATATATATATATATATATATATATATATACACACACATATATGTCTACTATGCGCTCACAAACCATTCATCCGATTGCAAAGTACTGTAATATGAATGTGTTTCGAAATAATACAGTAACCAGTTGTGTTTCCATACAAAGCAATACAGTAGCAAGGAAAAATGAAATATAAGGTAATTTGGACGAAATAGGGAGCTCCTTCAAAGTGATCGCGAACAAAATATCTGAAATGGAAACTCACCTTTTCTTGCCAGGCGTTTGTGGTGATATGCCAGGATGATTGTTGGAAAACTGTTTGAATCTTCCAATGCCTTCCTTTGCCTTTTGCAGCATTCAATCACACGCAATATAATTTTGCGAGCATTGCTACGTAATACTGGTTTCCTTCTAACCATAGGCCTACCAGTACGGGTTGTTGGCGACTCCCAAGATGGGCCAGCAACTGCCTCTTCTCTCATTTTGATAATGTTTAGCACAACTGCACAATAAAAACACGCAGAACAGTACAGCGCAAAACAATAATGAAGCAGACGACAATGGCTACCTTGTACAACACAGTCAGCTACATAATGTTGGCAGCAGTCGAAACTGCATGCCTACCGAAGCCCCCGACGTTTACCGACTTCTACCGATTCTGGACTAGGGAGAGGTCTGCCATGTAAAATTTTACACACTGTACCTGGCATGACCCAGTTGCCCAAGTTCTGGCCAGCAGGTGCACCTCAGAGCAATAACTGTAGTCAGCTTACTGGGGCCCACTTGGTGTGAGCTGTCACTCTCCCTGACATAATAGTGCAAGACCTGTGTCATTTTGGATTGGACTTTTCAATTCATAAATCTGCTCTCAGTTCAGGATGAATGACATCAAAAGATTTTATAGAATATGTCACTAATATTCCTATGTGTATTGTGTCCTATCAATTCTACTCCCATTAAATACTGTACTTCTCATTCCTAGTGAAAACAGAACTCCCCATAGTTGATTTCCTAATTCATAAAAGCAGGTATCTCTTTTCCATAAAAGCGCTACTTATTGTCTGTTTAAGAAACTAGTTTCAGTATACAGTGTTCATGACATTCAAAAAGGTCAGGTGTTGTGTTGACTTTTCAGTTAAAGTTTCCTAATTTTTTTTACTTATCTGTATGAATAAGTGCAGTTGTTCCACTTGGTTTAGTCCCAATGGTCAAATTTCGAATAACTGTTCCATCCCTTTCCAGTTGTTACAAATGTGTATTTTCATCTACTTCTTAGCTAAATGACACAAGTAGTTGTAATAGTATAATTTTACCTTCTCAACAATTCAGAACTGCTTAGCAGAGTTTTCCATGAACTGCATAATGAGAGCAAATGATAAACTATGTTGTAAGATGATCTCACACATGCTATACAGACAAGTGAAAGGCTTGGAAATTTAGTCTTCTGTGTCTCTAAAACAGTTTACGCACTTCACAAGCCTAGCACACAAGTTAAAGTAATAGGTTCCAAAGATTGCAATGGAGGAACAAACTTTGATAAAGTGTTTGGTACTGGTCAAAACATATTATATAGGTGCGTTCTTAAGTAAAACTTAACAAAGTATATAGTTCTACTGTATAGGTGGGTAGTAAAGTAAAACTTAATAAAATATATGTGTCCTTAGGTAAAGCTGATCATTGGTAAGCACTTCAGAGGCACTTTATCAGCTGTTCATATGACTACATTTTCTTTAGGATGTACAATAAACTGGCACTGCAAAGTATTTGTCTGTTTCAGACTTACTCTCTGTATCAATAGTTAAACTTGATCTCTTGTAGTCCAAGTGAATCTTTGAAATACTATGTTTCATGCTAACAAAACTGACTGAGTATAGCTTTAAATCATTCCGTATCTAGCATAGCACATTAGTGTGCTACTTTCCCCAACTCCACTGACTTTTATTGATTCACTTCTCGTGTTAGTGTATTCTAGTAGTACCTTTACATCTTTTCTTCCACTGTGCAATACCTATATGACACAACTGCTTACAACGTCACTGTTCATTGGTTCGACAATTTTTCTCTGCTCCACATTTCAAACATTTATATTACCAAATACCACTGCTTTGGTTACACACACTTATCATTATAACTTATGATATGACGCCTTGTACTCACATACTGTAGGACAGCACAAGCAGCTTCCTATTAAGAACAACCAAAATATGAAATGGAATTAACTTCAATGCTTCCTCTGCATATACAAAATGCCTAGTGCAGAATTTTTAAGTGAATCACAAGAATGGCATAACAACCTCAAAACCTTGTCACTATTCATCTTACTTACAAATATATCATTTTTCAACACTTTCACAAATCTGAAAATATAAACGTCTACTCTACACACAAATCAAAATTAATTCCTGGATGTCAGTGCATAAGGATATTTGTTCCTTAAAGCATACATAGCTTATGCTGGCAACAACTTGTCATTTTTTCTCACTGTCTTCAAAATGTCTTTACTCTGCTGTGAGTATTTGTAAGAGGGGGGCAGTAAACTGGATCGTCGTATTGCTTTGACTGATCAAAATCCACTATTTCAGTGTGATCTGACAATTGGATCTCTGCATTCACATGGGAAATTTCCCCATAGGAGGGGCCTTTCTGCATGAATTTCTTGGTTTTCCCTTTCATAATCACAGGGTTTCAGAGTGAAACGAGGTCTCCAGTTTGTACTGCAGAAGCATAGACATTTTGCTGCTGCATTGTAACTGTTTTTGATTAGCTTTGTAATTACTATGTTTGACTTCTTTCCAGAAGGCCTTAAGGTGGAAGGTTGGTTCCTTCACTTTGACTGTATGAATGCCCAGTGGCAGTTCATCAAGTTTGAACAGAGTGTTCATATGCCTTCCATAAACTGCTTCATGTGATACACAGTTGATTCATGAACACAACTATGATCGGCTGAAGCTACATAAGCAACATATCGATCTCATTCTGAATGTGAGTTATTTACACAGTAGGACAGTGTTCAGATAATTGTCTAATGGATATGTTCAGGATGACTGTTAGGTTTTGTATGAAATGATGTGGTGTGGTAGTTTTGATTTGCAACAATTCACATACTTATAAAAAGAAGGCAGATATAAAATTAGCTCCTTGACTGCACAAGATATAGTCAAGGCTTCTGTAGGATAGAACTAAATCATTGACAAAGGCACAAACACCAGTTTCTGCAGTCAAATTTGAAAGTGGTACTTGAATATGTTCCTGGAGGAGTGATCAATGGTAGGTGGGATGTATTTGTTATTCTGGGAAGGGTTGTTTTGTATTTTGAGCTTTGGCAGGGCTGCCTTTTGAGCATAAGGCAGACAATCCTGTATATATTTCTGAATGTTGGTCTGTCTACCTTTCCTCCAGAAGTTGGATGGTATCCTAGCGTTTGTGACATGTCACCCATTATGGCATACCTGCAAACTCTCTAGCTCTTGTGCCATGATAGCTATTGAAGCTCTTTAGGTATTATTCTGTTACTCAGAGAGATGTATAACATTATGGCTCAAAAGAAGAAATTAATGTTTTTAAGCTGGTAATATTAAACTCATTGTTATTGAAGTAGTGTATGTAGTGTCTCTGTTTGAATGTCTGAGAAGGACAACATCAATTTCCAGAGCGGTGTCGACTACTCCCACAGCATAAGTAATTTTGTACACGTAGACAAGTTACTTTCATGGTGTAGAAGCAGCTGCCGACTCTGGCAGTCACCTGTAAAATTCTTGAAATAAGAGAAAGAAAACTTCTATAAGATCTTCTCAAATTGAGATACTGCCATTTACATTTGGTCATTTGATGATTGTCTTGAGTGAAATGAATTTGTTTTAACAGAGAAACACTTTTCTATGCTTTTGACTGTGTTATTTATGCAGGTTCTACAGCAAACATTGACCACCAAATGTTTGAAGTCCTATACAAGCATGCCTTACATTACAGTTAATCTCAGAATCTTTTGATCAAAAATAAATACATGAAATTACCTTTGAAATGCACCAGACTGTATTATGGGTGCTACTCAACTCCACATTAATGTTACATATCACTTGTGAATCTCAAAAAACACTAATTATACAATATGGCAGCTAACAATGACTGTTTCCTTGCATACACTTCATACACGTCCTCTCATTATCCTGTCTTGCAACAAAGACCCATCAAATATCGATTTTCTTACATATCTTCACTCACCATGGAGCAACGTTAAGTCAAGGAATAAATATTTTACTCAGGCAGGTGAAACGTGCTGCCTCGCGATATATATTAACTTTGAACCAATGAAAATAGGAAGGTTGTTGAATTGATGAGCTGATCGATTCATGACCCCTAACCCTAGTATGGGCCAAGTGATATTACAAATCTTACAATATAAAATATCATATTCTGTAAATAAATCTGATGACATTCTATGTCTCTTCCCTGTGCTTATTTTTGATTGTCTATCAAAAAATCATCAGTCTGAACAGCTCTGGCTTTACAGCTTACTGTGCCAGCATTTTGTTGTAAATGTCTGGGCATGTGATGTACATCACAGTCATACTTCAATAGTTTCAATGCCCACTGAGTTAAGTGACTGCTGGGGTCATTTAAGTTCAACATCCACACAAGGTCACTGTGGTCAGTGACCACAGTCGATTTTAATACATACAAATAGCATTTAAAGTAGGTTACTAAAAAAAAAAAGTTAACAAATGCTTTTTGGTACTACTGTAGTTCATCTCTGCTGAGTACATTTGCTGTGAAACATATGTGTGCTATGTGTCTTTCTCCACCATTGTAATCATGACTTAATGATAGCTCTGATAATATAATCTGAAAAGTCTGTGGAAAAAATAAACAGCTTCTCAAAATCTGGGTAAATCAGCAAAGTGAACTTGTCAAAAAATGCCTAATATTTCTCATAGCTACCTCAGATTCTTCTGTCCACTCAAACCTGCCATCTTTCTTCAACAATTTTGTCAGCTGCTTAGCAACTGTGCCATAATCCCTCAATAAACAATGGTAATAGTTAGCAAGACCAAGAAAGATTGCATCTCTTCAACACTAATAGGGACCGGAAAATTCTCAACTGCTTCTGTCAGTCTTGGATGTGGTGTAACCCCAGCTGCATTAATGATATGGCCCAGGTAGTGGACCTGTGATTTTATGTAAGAACACTTCTCTATTTTCAACCTGAAATCCTGGCAACTTTGACAATATAATTCTTAACCTCTTCATATTTTCCTCAATTGTTCTGGAGTAGATTTATCTATATGTAGATGTAGACATACACACACACACACACACACACACACACACACACACAACTGCAGTCTCGGGCAACTGAAACCACAATGTGAGCAGCAGCACCAGGGCATTTTTGGTGTGTGTGTGTGTGTGTGTGTGTGTGTGTGTGTGTGTGTGTATCTACATGTCTACGTCTATTGTTGATGAAGGCCATAATGGCTGAAAGCTTCATTAGTGACAGTCTTTTTGTTGTGACTCTCTGCAGCTCAGCATCTCCACGAAATAGTGAGTAGCAACTTTCCTTTTCACAATATCGTTACATTCCATCCTGGATTTTCCATTTTTTGATTTATCTAAATATATAAGACACATAGTAGGCTTTAAACCTCTCAACAACAAATCAGTGAATCTTTGGAAAGTGGAAGGTCTGGTACTGAGCTGTGCAGAACTTGAATGCCTGCTGGAGCAAATGGAACTCGATGGACAACAGAGGGCAGTGTCGCTGCAGTGCTGCACTCACCTACTGTATCACTATATGAATACCCCATCCAGTAGTGTCCCTTACAGCTGGCATACATACCGCCACACCTTGACCACTCAGTCAGTCATGTACCTCATCTGATAGCATTTGTTACTATCTCCACCATACTTGACTATTCATTGACAAATTCACTTAGGTATTGGTTTTCCTCTTTGGTCTTGATTTGGATTTTGGCTCATACTTGACCTGTTGTCAATGATGTGTCACACATTCATTGCACTTTGTTGTTGAATAGGTTGCTGTTGACTTGCTCTTGTGTCACATCTGCCCTTTGACCAGCCCTGTTGCTCAACTCCAGCATGGGTTTGAGTTCCATCCACAGTCGGGCTTCTCATCTTGCATCATCATTGTTTCTCTCCTGTTTTTCTGATGTGTGCACCTGTATCTGGCTACTCACGGATATAGCAATTGATGATGAACAGAAACTAAGTTGTTTTGTAGTATAGAAGCTAAACTATTTAGCCTGCTTGAGCAGCAGCTGATGCACCAGCAGCAGATTTAGATGGACTTGTTACAGTAGCCACTCCAGCTCTTTGTGGACAAACTTAAAGTGTGATAGACCCCTGTTCCCCATGGACAGGTGCCCCCTGCATTTGAAAGCACATTCTGTCTTCCATCATTTTCCCCTTTCAATGATGCTATGGAGGGCTGGGACACATATTTGCATTGACTAAAGCAACATGTCACAGCGTTTCAAAGCATGGGCGATTCATTGAAGCAATAGCCCTTTCTGTTATGGGCGTCGTTGGGCACGTTTTTTCTCCCTTGAAAATTCTATGCCTGACCACGTCATGAGAGTGAGGTCTACTGACTAATTATTATTCCCAGTGGTACAATACAGTTGCCTCCAGGCCAGAATTTTATCAATACCATAAATCAGACCGTCGTATCACTTGTGGGTCACTTACTAGCAACAAATCAGCTGAAAATATGATTTTACTTGCTATTGTCAAGGCTGCAAGGCTTCCTATGCAACTCCTTGATTCATGTGTCGTGGTTCGATTAATCTGGAGGTTCACACACTGGCATTGAAACTGTGTAACCTGTCATTAGAGGAGATCTTGCACATCACTTATTCATTCAGAATTGCAAAGGCAGCTAACAAACAACTCATGGCAAGCCACAACCACACGCACCATCCCAGTGTCGTAAACATAGGACAACCACCAGGTTGCAGCAATGTCATGATTCATCTTTGTCCGATGTGTCAGTGACTTCTGAGCCTCCAGCTGTCCCTCAATGATGGCTACAGGAGCTGCTCTCATCTTGCTCGCAGCATTTTTCCTCTCATTCCCCTGCAGACAGTCCAAATCACTGGGTCTCTTGTACATGCTATGGCAAGGAGGGACTCCTCCACTCAGTATGTTGCAGATGTATGACCCATCCCCACCTGGTGCTGCGACCACACCAGGACATGGTACACACACTGCAGGCAGTAGCCCTTGAGGACGACCCCTTCACCCAGAAATTGTATCTCATGCTTCACATGTCTGATCACAACATCCATTTTCAGGTGAACACTGGGGCCACCATCCATCTCTTTGATCAGTCAGGCAACTTATGTCCGACTGGGTTCACCTGGCATGTCCCCACCCTTACACAATTTGGTGGCCTATGGAGATGACATGATTCCTCATCACGGACAGTTCTCAACTGCGGGAACTTACAAATATGTTAATTGGCTTTCGACATTCTTTATCACTGAGTATCCAGTAGCTACCAACATTTATGGCTTCAATACTTTCACAGAGTTTGGATTTTCTGTGTCAGATGAAGCCAAGGTGGTTTTCACTGTGGTCTCTTTCCAGGAACTGGACAACCTCTGCATGGCATTTTCGTCCCTCTTTCGACCAGATTTGGGGTGTGCTTCAGACTTCCAGGTGTGCTTCACCCTTCGGCCTGATGCCACACCTTGTTTCTGATGCGCCAGACTGATTCTGGTGGCCTTACAAACTGCCGTTAAGCAGGAACTCGATCGTCTGCAGACAGCTGTGGTTTTTGAACCTGTCAAATCTAGTGCATGGCTCATGCCCCTAGTCTTTATCCGGTAGTTGAATGTGTCTCTTTGCTTTTGTGAGGATTTCAAGGCGACCATCAATGCTCCTTCGCACGTAGAAACCTCTCCTGATCCCTGCCAAGAAGAACTCACCAATCTGCCTGGGTGAATATTGTCTTGCTTAACATGCCATTTGAGTTCTATAAGTACAAGTGACTCCCCTTTTGCATTTCCTCAGCACCTGCAATATTCCAGCGATTTTTGAAACAGCTGTGCAGCATTTTCCGGCTTGTGTCAGTACTTGGATGACCATACAAGGTATCTGCAAAAAATTCAGCAACCTGATGAGCTTTATTCGGTCATGGGGAATCTTCCCCAAACCATTGTAAAGATTGAAGCTTTATCTCAGCACCATAACTGTAGACCCACATCTCGCTCACCATTTATGATTCCCTTAGGAACAAGGCAGAAGTGAGAAGTAGAATTGCTCAAGCAAAGGCTGCTTTTAACAAGAAATAAAACATCATAACATCTAAGAGCATCAGCCTTGAAATCAGGAAAAGATTTTTGAAATCATATGTGTGGAGTGTGGCATGCTATGGGTGTGAAACATGGACTCTCGGGACAGAGGAAGACCAGAAGCTAAATTCTTTTGAAATGTGGTGCTATAGACACATGTTCAAAATAAAATGTATCGACAAGGTCACAGACGAAGTAGTTCTGGAAAGAGCAGGTGAGAAGAGAAGCTTCTGGAGTTTCATTGTTAAAAGGAGAGTGCAATTTACAGTCCATCTATTAAGACATAAAGGACTCCTGAACACAATCATAGAGGGATATGTCGAGGGAAAAAGACCAAGAGGTACATGGATCAAATCGTGAAAGATGTGGGTTGTAACACCTATAAAGAAATGAAGAGAAAAGCTGAAAGACGCACAGAATGGAGACAAGCTGCCATTGTAGCTGTTGCAAACCAATCCTTGGATTGACCACTACAGAAGAAGGAACATCTCATTCTCATTTGTGTAATCCAAAAGCTGTTCTCGGATGGATTGCGAGGTGAAGGTCTTTCTGGTTGTGACTCATGAGCTGTGGGACAAACTTGGTGGCAACACGATGCATTCCAAGATCCTATCTCAGGATTTCATTATGTGATCAAACTGAAATGTTACATTCTTCTGCAATCTATCAGACGGTCAGTCTTCGATTGGCATGCACAATTTCATTGACGTTCCTGACAGTGTCATCGGTAGATGTCGAAGGGCATCCTGAATAAGGATCATCTTTAACTTCCGTTTTTAAACTGCATGAACCATTTGTAACACCAAGTACAGCTCAAGTACATATCACTGTTGGCTTCCTGCATTATTTGGTGTGTGTCAGTAAAGGTTTTCTCAAGTTTCACATAGAAGTTAATGCAGACGCATTGCTCCTGTAAATTTGCCATCTCGAAATTTATGTGCTATGTGACACAATGTACTACCCAGTACAGCACTGAACAATAAATAACACACTTACAATAATGAAACTTCCAGCAGTTACACTTTAAAAACAAGACATGTTCACAGATACCAACTGCATTTCTCTCTGACAAACCATTGGCATGAAATTTTGAATGTTCTGGAATTTTTTGAAGAGACCTCTCATTGTCCCAGGATTCTTCCGCCAGCACCATTTGGGAAACCTCTCCACCCTGTTCACGACCCTGCAGGATGTGGGCCTGCATTGTCATTTGGAGAAACGCAGATTTTTTTCAGCCAGGACTGGAGTGCTTGGGGCATTGGTTCACTAAACAGGGAATCCAGCATACTAATCAGTATGTAGCCATCATCACTTCTTTACTTTGCCTGACAAACTCACCTGAATTACAAGCATTTTTGTGCAAGCTCAGCTGCTATCCTAAATTCTCACCCCAAGCAACCCACATTGCACAACCTCTCAATCAGTTGCGTAAAAGTGAAGTCCCTTATACATGCCGACCCCCCCCTCCCCCCAACTGCTACCAGCTTTTATCAAATTGAAAACCATGCTGACATCTGCACCCTTTCTCATGCCCTTTTCTACTGACTGTGCATTGGTCGTGGCAGCCGATGCATCCATGTATGATATTAGAGTGGCCCTGGCACACAGAGATGCAGATGATTCTGAACGGCCTATAATATATGCATCCAAGACCCGGACCCCAGCACAGTGCAGCTATTCCCAGCTCGAAAAAGGAGGTCTGGGCAATAGTGTTCACAGTCAAGAAATTTCATGTCTACCTTTTTGGGATGCAATTCTCACTAACTGGGGATCGCAAGCCATTGGTGGCATTATTCAGGCCACTTTCCAACCTACCAGAACAAACAACCCAATGCCCCCAGTACTGGGCATTGTTCCTCAGTGCCTACAGTTATACTATCTGGTACAAGCCGACAGTCCAGCATTCAAATGCTGGTGAATTGTTCAATGTTCCAGATTGTGCTGACCCTGATTTTGACCAACAGGAAATCCGCTGCTTTCACATTGATGCCAAACAACATCATATGTTGGACAGTTTTCTTCTTAAAGCCACATGTGTTGCCACTGCAATGCACTTGGACTCCACCGTGCAACAGGTCCTTTCTTATGTTATCCATAGCTGCCCCCATTATCTCACTCCATTGATAACAGAGCTCTGCCATTGTAAACAGCTTTCTCACTGAATCTCTGTTGTAGATGATTTCATCCTTTTGGATACACATTGTGTGATGGAATTGCATCATCAGGTGTTAAGTTTGTATCACTAGGGTCATTGGGGCATGTTCCGCCTGAAGAACCTGGCACGCCCCCATGTGTACTGGCACATGATCAATGGTGGCATCGAAAAGACAGTCTGCAGTTATGCAGCAACAGCCCAGAACCAGGTGGCACCCTCTCAGTCCTTTGTCCCCTGGCTTATTCCTCGCCTCTCTTGGGACTGTATCCATCACAGTTTTGCAGGCCCATTCTTGGGTTCGATGTGGTTGCTCATTGTGGATGCTTATACAAAGTGTCCCTATGTTGTGTGCATGGCATCCACCATAGCCAAGGCCATCCTTATGACCTTAGCCCAAGTTTTGGTCATCAAAGGGTTGCCTCACACATTGGTCTCTGACAGTGGCCCCCAGTTCATGGCCTCAGCTTTCAAAGGCTTCCATGCTGCCACTGGCATCAAATGTATCTGCAGCCCTCCATTCCACCCTTCCTCCAGTGGTGGTCTGTACTTTTAAACAGCAAATGGAGAAGGCTATCTAATTCTCCACCACTACAGTGGCCTGTACTTTGTTTTTGGGTACTGCACCACACCAATTAACAATCATAGCCTCATGGAGCTCCACCATGGTCACCAGCCTCAAACCTTGCTTTATCTGCTGAAACCATCAGAACCTCGAAACTTCCTGGCAGATTAAAACTGTGTGCCCGACCGAGACTCGAACTCGGGACCTTTGCCTTTCGCGGGCAAGTGCTCTACCAACTGAGCTACCGAAGCACGACTCACGCCCGGTACTCACAGCTTTACTTCTGCCAGTACCTCGTCTCCTACCTTCCAAGCTGTGAGTACCGGGCGTGAGTCGTGCTTCGGTAGCTCAGTTGGTAGAGCACTTGCCCGCGAAAGGCAAAGGTCCCGAGTTCGAGTCTCGGTCGGGCACACAGTTTTAATCTGCCAGGAAGTTTCATATCAGCGCACACTCCGCTGCAGAGTGAAAATCTCATTCTGGCATCAGAACCTCGCTTGCATCTCTCTCAGTGGTACACTCCTGGAATGGCAGTGGGGGTCATGCTTCTATGAGAGTGCTGAGGCTTTGATCCCAGTACTGTCCAACCTCAGGTGACGAGTTACATTGGTCCAAAATGCAAAAGAGGTTTGAGCACCATCAGCACAACTAACTCTGGCCTCAGACATAAGCATGCCCTCTGCAGCCCCCCCCCCCCCCCTCCCCTTTCCACCACCTTCTGATTTAACGTGAACAATGGCAAGCACACGGCAGCTACTGCAGACATCCTATGGTTGCACAGACCCTCCTGTTTCACTCATTGTGGATCAGTGGTTCCCTCTGGCAAGCCCATCTTCAACACTGTTCCAATGGACACTGCTAATCACTCTTCCTCCCCACAGCCTACTGTCATCGAGACTGAACCTCCACCTTTACCTTCATTTGACCTTCCATGGCACCACCCAGGGTATTTCAGCCCATATGCAGCAATTTTGTGCAGGAGGGATCTGGTATGGAACTGTGCAGGAATTAAATGCCTACCAAAGCAAGTGGACCTTGATGGACGATAGAGGGGAGTGCCACTGCAGCACTGCATCACCTAGAGAGTGTGGCCCTGTCTTGCCATGTGAATCCATCCATAAGTAGTGTCCCTTGCAGCTGGTGTAAATACCTCCACATCTTGACTGCTCAATCAGTCATTCACTTCATCTGATATTGTTCATTACTATCTCCACTGTGCTACTGACTACTCATTGACGACTTCGCCTTGGTATTGGTTTTCATATTTGGTCTTGATTTGGATTCAGACTCGTACTTGACTTTTGACAGTGATACGCTGAAAGCTTGTTGCACTTTGATGTGCGTAGGTTGTTACTGACTTGCTTTTGTTATCTCAGGCTCACCATTTGGTCAGCCCTGGGTTCAAGTCCTGTCTGCAGGTGGTCTTCCCACCTTGCATTGCCATCATCTCTCTCTCCTGTTTTTCTGATGTGTGCGGCAAATCTGGCTGCTCATGGACATAGCAGGCATGTAGAGGAGTTTATACAGTCCAGAAGGAACCACAAAAGTGGTCTTTGGACTATCTTGCAGTGCAGTCAGGATTTAGTGGCCACCAGAATGCATCTGAAGGGTGGTAAAATATCTACAATTCCTTAATCTGTCCCATTTTTCCTTAATAAGGGTTAGGGGCTAAATATCATGCACAGATGATAGCTTTCCCCCCTTAATTGACGTCGTAGGTACCATGTTGATCGGCAATGACCATATTCTTATGTACACACAGGTGGCAAGTTTTTCTCCCATTCATTGACTTCATCAGATCAATACTGATTGGTGATAACAATGGGCTTGTAGTAGGTTGACTTATCCCTTGAGCCAGCTGTTGTTAAATAGTATCCTAAATAACAGATTGTAGGTTAAATGACATTGTGTATGGTTTCTGAGCAGTTCGTCTAACCCAGCAGTGGGTGTGTGAGGTGGCAGCAGGCACTGTGGACATTTGTGTTGCCATACTGGCACAGTGTGCATGCATCCCTTTGCTCTGAGTATATATTTCCAACTATGCATGTGTATCTGTGCATGCATAAATTCCCGAAAATGAAGGCCATCTGTAAAGTGGGAATATTTGCACTTTTTAGCAGATGACAGGTAACTGGGCCCACATGTGTTTGCTTGTGTAATGTGTTAGAGGTTACCTGTGGCAGTGATAGTGGAAAATTATCTCACTGCAAAGAACTCCTTGTCAAATAAGTTTGTTAGACTTTATGTAGTCATAGTGTTGTTTATTCTTTGTTTTTACTTTTGGTTCCTATGCGTAAACAGAGACATATTTTATGCATTGTCTCTAGTTTCACTTTGTAAATGTTGGAATAAATCTTGTCAAATACCCAACATTTAGTGATGACCCCAACGTGATGTCTTAAATGACTGCTTCGGCTACAGTGATGCGACATACCCCCATAATGACCATGACAGCTGTGTCTCATACTTCTTACATAACTTACAGAGGATCCTAGACTGTACTCATATCAGAACCAGCAGCCACAAGCCAGCGATCCCAGCAGTCACCCGCATATCTGTAAAACTGCTTCCCTTTTGGCAACAAAGCCCAGTGCTTTGGTTTGCTCAGTTGGAGAATCAGTTTGTGTTGGTGCATGTCACCACCAACAAATTGAAGAACAGCTACATCATTGTGGCATTAAATGAAAAGATGGCCAGCAAAATACATCATATCCTAGCTGCGCCCCAGCCATGGAACGGTGCACAACAATTGAAAGTACACTAATCAAATGCCTGTCACAGTCAGAGACCAAGAGACTGGAGACATTGCTAGGCACAGAAGAGCTCGATGAGTACACACCATCACAGTTAACACCACCTGTGCCCTTTGGCAAAGAGTGCACTAGTTATGACATACTGAGGAGCATCTGGATGTCATGCCTACCTGCAGATGCGCTATTTGTAGTGTGTGCAGGAGATTTAGATGCGCTCCCACAGATGGCCAATCTTATAATTGGAATGTATTCGTCTGCAAGTGTGGCAGCTGTCACACCACAGCCAGAGTGTCCCATCACAGCAACATTTGCATCGTTACAGGCACAACTTGCGGAGCTTACAGCATATGTCGTAGCTCCACATGCAAGTGCCAACTGATGTCGGTGCCATAGCTCAACACATGGTTGTAGGCACTCACTGTCAACCACAAAGTTATCTTGGTACCACAGACAATTTGGTATGGAGATCAGGAAGTGTAACCCTCCATATGAAATGGGAAGCAACGACAAGTGATCACTGATGATGGCAATTGACTCATCGGATGAGAGCCATCGCCTTTCCATCAGCGAGCAATACATGAAACAACCATTCTTGGTAGACACTGGAGCAGACGTGTCAGTTCACCCAGCCAAATGCATACCTTGCATACATATATAGCATTCTGAGACTTTCTAATGTCTCTTTGATTTCACTTGTTATCCATAAATTAGATTTTTTGTTTATTTTCATTCTCTTCAGAGGGGATGAACTATCATAGCAGTATTTATAGAACTTGTTGAATTTTATATCTACAGAACTATTGGTTTCCATGTCCCAGTTTACATTTCTTAACATTAGATTAAAGACCCTAATTTTGTCATCATTAAGTAATCTTCTCTCAATATATCTCCTGTTGTCACTTTTCTCATGAGATTCTCTAAAGTCAATTTAACTGCTTGATGATCAGAGAAACCTGTATCCAATACCTCAGATTTAAAGCCACATTTTGATTTGTCATTGAATATTTGGTCTATAGTACTTTCACTTTTGCTGCTGTATCTGGTGGTATCTTCTACACACATGTCCATATTATATGGTTTTAGTAAATTAACAAGTTTCTGCCCTTTTTTTACAGTTGTCCTTGAAATTAACATTGAAATCCCCAAGCACAATTATGCATTTTGACTGACTATTTAAATAGTTCAGAATATTTTCCAAATTTTTAGAGAATAATTCAAAATTGCCAGATGGCGACCTACACATACATGCAATTATAATTTTACTATCTGTTAGTTCACATAAGCGATATTCAGAATCTTTTTCAATGCAGCAGACATTTTTAAACCTAATTCTCTTTGATTTAATACCTGTTCTTACATATATACATGTTCCATACCCTCTGTATGTTTCCCTGCAAAAGCTACTGACCAACTGTAAGTCTGAAATCCCAACTGCACATTTTTGTATTTCTTGCAGCCAGTGTTCTGTTACACACAAGATAGAAATCTCCTTGAATGAACCATCCAAAACAACCACTAGCTCATATAGCTTACTGGTTAAGCCCTGTACTTCTTGCCTGGTTACTTCTTTGAAGAGTAGGCTCTAGTCTTCTTTTCATTTCTGACTTGATTTTCACCTCCTGGACTTCTTCTTTGTTGTTTACTTCTGCAGTGGAATGGGCCATAAAAAATCGTTAATATGTTGTTTGGATGCTAACTTCTGCCTGGTGTTTCGTTGTGATCTGTTGTTTTTTAACTTCTGTCCACTCTGGTTTGTTTGACAATACAAATGAAGAGTGCTCACTTTAACAGATTCAAAGAATGCAATCTCAAAGTAGAATGTAAGCAATGTAGGAAAAGACAGATGGTTACTTACCATAAAGGTAACACATTAAGATGCATACAGACACAATTAAAAGAGACTTACATAAAACTTTCAGCCACAGCCTTCATCAGTAAAAGTGAAACACACACCATTCACACACACAAGCGAGCACACCTCATGCACACGTGGATGCCAACTCCAGCACCTCAGGCCGTAATGCAAGTATCATATGGGGTGCAAGCAGCAATCTGGAGGGGGCAGGGAAGGGGAATTCTGGTGGAGTGTGCAGGGACTAGGATACCAACAGGTGCTGTGCCAGGATGTTGGGCAATGATGAGGGGAGAAAGGGAGTTAAAAGGAGAGGAGCAGGAAAAGACTGATGGATATATTGGCAGAGGGCGGCACACAAAGAAAGTGGGAGGTGAGAATGGGGAGGGGATCATAGGACAGATAGGATGGAAACTGTTGGGTGGAGGGTGTGGGTATGGTATGTTACCATAGGTTGAGGTACAGATAATTATGGGAACAGAGAATATGTTGCAAGGAAAACTCTCATCTGTGCAGTTCAGAAAAGCTGCTGGTAGAGAGAAGGATCCAAATGGCTTGGATAGTGCAGCCATTGAAATCAGGCATGTTATGTTCAGCTGCATGTTGTGCCACAGGGTGGTCTACTTTGCTCTTGGCCACAGTTTGGCAGTGGCCATTCATCCTGGTGAACAGCTGGTTGATAAGCATACCAATATAAAAACCTATGCAGTGATTGCAGCAGAGCTGCAGAGCTGGTAAATGACACAGCTGCTTTCACAAGTGGCCCAGACCCTGATGGGTAGGATAAACCTGTGACAGGACTGGAGTAGGAAGTTCTGGATCTTCCACAGGGATATGATCCTTGTGGCAGAGGGTTGAGATTGGGAGTGGCATAGGGATGGACTATGATGTTGTGGAGATTGGGTGGGTGACAGAACACCACTTTAGAAATGGTGGGAAGCATCATGGGTAGGATGATCCTCATTTCAGGGCATGGTCATAGGTAATCAAAGCCCTGACAAAGGATATGGTTCAGTTGTTCCATCCCTGGTGATACTGGGTGACGAAGGGGACACTCCTTTGTGGCTGGTGGTGGGAGGATTGAGGGTGTGAGGGGAAATAGTATGGGAGATCTGTTTGCAGACTAGGTCTGAGGGATAATGCCTTTCTGTGAATGGCTTGGTGAGAGCTTCAGCATAACGAATAAGGGAGTTCTTGTCACTGCAGATAGACCACCCTTGGACGGTCAGGCTGAATGGACAGATTTTTTGGTGTGAGATGGGTGACAGCTGTTGAAATGCAGGTAATGTTAGTGGTTGGTCTGTTTAATGTGGACAGAGATGTGGATGGAGCCATCAGAGAGCAGGAGATCAACACCTGGGAAGGTGGCACACTGGGTGGTTGAGGAGCAGCATGTGAAGCAGATGGGAGAGAAGGTATTTAGTTAGTGAAATAACGAAGATAGGTTGTCTTGGCCCTGAGTCCAGGTCACAAAGATATCATCAATGAATCTGATCCAGAATAGGGGTTTGGCATTCTGGGAGGCTTGAAAGGTCTCCACTAGATGGTCCATAAACATGTTCAAATAGGAATATGCCATTCAGGTACCCATGGCTGTGCCACAGATTTTTTTGTGTGCCTTCCCTTCAAGGGAGAGGTAGTTGTATGTCAGAAAAATGTTATTAAGATGTATGAGGAATGAAGTAGTGTGTTTGGAGCCTGAAGAATGTTGGGAAATGAAATGCTCAATAGCGGTAAGTGTATGGGCATGAGGGATGTTGGTGTGTATACGGAGGTGGCATCAACAGGGATGAGCATGAATCAAGGAGGTAAAGGGAAGGGGATAGAGAGTCAGTGAAGGAAGTGGTTGTTGTCTTTCACATAGGTGGCGAGATTACAGGCAATTGGTTGGAAATGTTGTCAATGAGGGCCAAAATTCTTTCATTTGGGGCACAACAACCAGCCACAATGGGGTATCCAGAATTGTTAGGTTTGCAGATTTTTGAAAGCATGCAGAAGGTAGGTGTATGGAGTATCATAGTGATGCAGAGGGAAATGGATTCAGGGGAGATGTTTTGAGAAGGGACTCAAGCTTTAAACAGGTATTGTAGTGTGTGTTGGACTTTTGGGATAGGATCACTCTGGCAGAGTTTATTGGTAGTGGAGCCTGATAATTTGTAGAGAGTTTCTGCCAGGTAGTCACTGGCATTCATAAAACCAGTGGTGGAACCTTTGTCTGGAAGTAGGATGATTAGATCAGGATTTCTTTTAATTTTGTGTACGGCTATTCTTTCTTCTACTGAAAGGTTGGTATTCTGAGAAAGGGACCTGGGGAAGGATGGTGAGGCTAAATTGGAGGTAAGGAATTTCTGGAAGGTGCCCAGTGGGTGGTTAGGTGGGAGGGAGAGTGGGGCAGGATCACACTTGGATGGTGATACGAACTGGAAAAGGAAGGGTTCATTGTTGGAGTTAGGAATGTTTCTGTTGGAAGCATTGGCACCAGAGAAGTACTTCCATTGCAGGGATCAAGAGAAGAAGCGTTGGTCTTTGACAAGTCCAGCAAGGGTAAATTTGGGTTAAGAGCTAAAGATGAGTTTTTTGGATATGGCTGAAACTTCTGTGGAGCTGAGGGTTTGGTAGAAAGCTTAACGATAGTGTTACAGTGGAGGAGATGTTTTCATTTGTCCATTGTTTGGACAAATTACGACACCAGAGAGCAAGACAATTGATCTCCTTGAGTTTCTTACTGAAGTGCTGGGCTCACGGAGTTGTTCCAAAATTTGCAAGGTTGGTTCACTTAACCAACAACGTTGCAGTAAATAGAATTTTCATAGAGCTGGTTCTGCTGTTATCAGAGAAAGAATTCGTTTTACTCATTGGAAGTTAGACATTGTTTCTGAACACCTGTATCATCTGCATTTGAAGACAGCAGCTGTTTCATCTCCTGACTCATGGGACTGGATTGATGGCATGACATGGGCTAAGTCTGACTGGGTTCGTGAAGTGGCTACAAAAGACAGGTTGCCAAGTATAGCTGATTATACTAGTCTTCTCAGGTGGACTCTGTTCTTTGACATCCTGTCATAAATTTGATGGATAAGGATCTGGATGAAGTTACATTATCTGTCTAAATTTTGCCCCTACTCAAAAGACTTTGCCGACATCATCTTTCATCAGTGCCACTGAAGAAGCTGTTACACCTCTCTCAGAATTCAGCTGAAGAAACCAGATGTGAAAACTCTTTTCCAAAGGCCACACCCTAAGTCCTACACCCAAATTTGCCCTGCTGGACTAGTCAAAGTCCTACTCTCCTTCTCCCAATTGCTACAGCGGAAGCACTTTTTTTCTGCAATCCCTCCAACCAAAAACACCATAATTCCAACAATGAACTCTTCCGCTTGTAGTTCATACCGCCATCCAATTGTGATGCTTGTCCCCTCCCACCTAACCACTTGCTGGTTACCTTTCAGGAGTTCCTTACCTCCAACTTAGCCTCGCCATTCTTCCCCAGGTCCCCTTCCTGAGAACACCAACCTTTCGGTAGAAGAAAGAATAACCATACACAGCCTCAAAATAAATCATGACCTAATCATCCTACAAGAAGACAAAAGTTCCACCACTGTTATGAATGCTAGTGACTACTTAGCAGAAGACCCTTGTCAATTATCTGACTCTGCCAGAATGATCCCATCCCAAAAGTCCAACACAATCTACAATTCCTGCTTAAAGCCTTAGGCCCTTCCCAGAACCTCTCCCCTGGATCCATTTCCCTATTCACCCCTATGACACCCCACACACCCACCTTCTACATGCTCCCCAAAATCCACAAACACAATAACCCTGGCGCCCCATTGTGGCTGGTTAATATGCCCCCACTGAAAGAGTTTTGGTCTTCAATGACCAACATCTCCAACCATCTATCCACAATCTAGCCACCTACACCGAAGACAACAATCAATTCACTGACTCTCCATCATCACCACCCCTTTACCTCCTGGAATCCTACTTGTCACTGTTGATGCCACCTCCATATACACCTACATCCATCATGCTCATTGTCTTACTGCTATTGAACACTATCTTTCACAATGTCCTTCAGGCACATTCCTCATAAACCTTACCAACTTTGTTCTGACCTACAACTACTTCTCATTTGAAGGGTAACTATACAAACAAATCTCTGGCACAGCCATGGGCACCCACATGGTACACTCCTATGATAGTCATCTAGAGGAGACCTTGCTAGCCTTCCAGAACGCCAAACCCCTAGTCTGGATCAGGTTAATTGATGATATCATCATGACTCAGGGCCAAGACACCCTATCTTTGTTCTTTCACTGCCTCTGTACCTTCCTCCCATCCTCCTCACACAGCCCTCCTCAATCCAGTGTGTCACCTTCCCAAATGTTGACCACCTCATCTCTAATGGCTCCATCTGCACCTCTGTCCACATTAAACAGACCATCCACCAACATTACCGACATTTCAACAGCTGTCATACATTTCACACCAAAAAATCTATCCCATTCAGTCTGACCACCCGAGGATGGTGTATCTGCAGTGACAAGAACTCCCTTGCTCAATATGCTGAATGTCTCACCTAGGCATTTACGGACAGGCGCTATCCCCCATTTCTAGTCCACAAACAGATCTCCTGTGCCATTTCCTCTCACATCCTCAATCCTCCCACCACACAAAAGAACCAGGCACAAAGGAGTGTCCCTTTTGTGACCCAGTAACAGCTGAACCATATCCTTCACCAGGGCTTTGATTACCTACCATCATGTCCTAAAATGAGTGTCATACTGTCAGTGGTACTTCCCATCCCTCCTAAAGTGGTGTTCCATTGCCCGCCCAACATCCACAACATCACAGTCCATCCCTATGCCACTCCCTATCCCAACCCCTTGCCACAAGGATCAGATCCCCATGGAACACCTAGGTGCAAGACCTGCTCAATCTACCCACCCCGTACTGTCACAGCTATATCCTTCCCCATCAGGATCTGGGCCAAGTGTGAAAGAGGTCATGTCATTTACCAGCTCTGCTGCAACCATTGACTGAGCAAGGTGGTACAGTGATAAGCACACTGGACTTGCATTTGGGAGGACATTGTTCCAAACCCACGTCTGGCCATCCGGATTTAGGTTTTCCATGATATCCCTAAATCACGTGGGGCAAATGCTGGGATGATTCCTTTGAAAGTGCATGGCTAATTTCCTTCCCCATCCTTGACACCACCTGAGTTTGTGCTCCATCTCTAATGACCTCAATGTCTTTGGGAAGTTAAACCCAGTCTTCCTTCCATCCTTCAGCAATCATTGCACAGCTTTTTCTATGGATATGACTATCAACCAGCTGTTCACCAGGATGGATGGCCACTGCCAAACTGTGGCCAAGAGCAAAGTAGACCACCCTGTGGCACAACATGCAGCTGAGCATAAAATACTTGATTTCAATGACTGCTTCACTACCTGAGCCATCTGGATACTTTCCTCCACCACCAGATTTTCTGAACTGTGCAGGTGGGAATTATGGAACGTATTCTCTGCTCCCATAATCATCTGTGCTTCAACCTATGGTAACATACTGCCCCACATCCTCCACCCAACAGTTTCCACCCCATCAGTCCTATCATCTCTGCACCATTCTCGTCTTTCACTCTCTTTGTTTACTGCCCTCTGCCAACACATCCACATATCTTTCCCCACTCCTCATCTTTTTCACTCCATTTTTCTTCTCGTCCCTGCCCCACAACCTCCTGACACTGTGTGTTGGCGTTCTAGTCCCCATACATTCCTCCAGATAGGATTTGTCTCTCTCCCCACCCATACATTACCATCCCTTCCCCTTCCCTTTCCCCCTCCAGATTGCTGCTTGCATCCCACGTGATTGTTGCATTCTGGTTCAAGACGCTGGAGTTCACAGTCATGTGTGCATGAGGCATGGTTGCTTGTGTATATGAATGGTGTGTGTTTGTTTATTGCTTATGAAGGTTGTGGCTAAAAGCTTTACGTAAGTGTCTTTTGATTGTTCCTGCCTGCAACCTAATAAATCTTCTTTACAGTTTAACAGTCTCTCAGCCAATCTCAAGAGCTCAGAAACTTTAGTAATGTAATCATTTTACCTATAATGCTTTGTTGTTTAAATACTTATTGTGCTTAATATCGTCTTTTGTGCAAATTGTAATTTCAGCCTTAAGGAACAAGTTTGATGTACAACATTGTATGCAAGTGGTTTGTGTCTTTGCTTATAATGTTTGGCTATCTAAGAACCAGTGTCCCTTTCAGACATTAATCAGTTGTTTCCTGAAGTTGGCCCAGTAACCCAAAAGTAGTTTGAAATAAATGAAACTCAGTAGAACATAAACAGTTTACTTATTATTTAACCTTAAATAGTTATCCATGAGTTATCACACTCCAATGATCATGCCTTCCATCCCCTACACACTTTTCTCTGTAGGTCTTCTGTCACTCCAGCTATCCATTTGATTCATGGTTGACCCCATCCCATTTGTCCCTTTGAATTTCCATCTAACATCCTTTCAGTTACTTATATGTCATTCATCCATGCCATGTAATCTGCCAATTTCAATCTGGCTGGTTTCACAGTTTTTCTAAAAGGTGGATCTTTGTATATAACATATTACTCATGATTGTACTTCTTCTTCAGCATTGATTTTCACAGGTTGGGCCAATGATCCTTCAAAGTATCTTTCTCTCAAAAGTGGGTAGCATTCCTTCATTTTTTGATGTAAGTGACCAAGTTTATGGGGCATATCTGAACACTATTATGTGTTTTATAAATCATTAATGTGTTGATAACAAGTCTACAGTCTTGAGGAAATAGCTTTTTTAAAGCAAAGTAGGCTCTGTTGGCTGCTATCAATCACAGTTTAATTTCATAAGAGATATCGTTTGAGTGGGTGACTGTCAATCCATGATATTTAAACTTCTCAACCCTCTCAAAAATATAATCATTCAAGTGTTATTGAGAGAAGCATGTTCTTCTTGCATACTTTCTCAGCAGCCATGTATTTTGTTTTTTGTTGGTTGATATTCAGTCCCATATTCATGCTGGCCTGCTTGAGTCCAATGAACATTTTCTCCATTGCCCACCTAGTTTCTGCACCTATATCTGTTTCATTACCGTAAGCTAGAATTGCACTGATTTATAAAAATTCATTCCCCTGATCAACACATTTTCATCTTTCATTACCTTCTCCAGTGCAACATTGCCTTACACCATCTTGCATATTTAGTGGATTTCACGCCATTGCTCCTCCTCTCGTACTACTCTGTTCCTCACTGATTTTTGTTCTCACAATCCTAACAATTTTCAAGGACTTCCTGGTTCAGTCAAGGCATGGTACAGTTGTTCTCTGTCTGTGCTCTCATATGTTGATTTGTAGTCAATGAATAGCTGATGCATGCCAATTCCGAATCCAGTTTTTTTTTTTTTTTTTTTTTTTTTTTTTTAAATAAAAAACTGCTTTAAGGTGAAGAACTATTATTGATTTCTCTGGGAGAAATCCACACTGATATGAGCAATTTCATCTCTGAACAATTGGGAGGGTATGGCCAAGTATGTTGGAGAATACTTTATTTCCAAAGTTTATTAGTGTATCCAGAATGAGATCTTCACTCTGCAGCGGAGTGTGTGCTGATATGAAACTTCCTGGCAGATTAGTGTAATTTGTCAACAGCTGTCACACTTCAACATTATTCATTTCTTATATATAGGGTGTATAATTCCATCTCTTCACTGATGGGGAATTTTCTCCTTCCTCCTATACTGAAATGACTAGTTTTGGGAGTCTCTGTGCTGACTGTCCACATCTTATTTGAACAGTTCCATTGAAATATTATCTATTCTGGATGACTTATTTTTCTTGAATTTCTTCAAATCAGTTCTCGTCTCGTCCAAAGCTGATGGACCAGAATTTTTATCTGAGTCATTTAATCCAAGCACATCTATGGGATCTCTTGGTATCATTCTGAAGTTGAGGAGTTTATCAAAATGTCAGTACCATTTCTCACAAGTCTCCTCCCCTAACTTATGATTTTCTCTGTTTCATCCTTTAGTGAGCTAGTATTTCCACTGGACAGTTTTTGGCAGCATTTACCTCCCTATAAAATTTCCTTGACTCATTCTGATTCCTCAGAAGCTCCATTCTTTGGTGATTGCTTTCATTCACTCTCTCTCTTTTCAGTGCTCTTCTTCTCTTTAAGAACTTCCACGGTTGCTCTTGTACAGTTTGATTGTAATGTTCTTCTGTAGGTCACATTATTTCCCTGTCTTACTATCTCATACTCAGTATGAAACCATGGAGATCTTATGTACCTTGTTTCAGTTGCCAACTTTTCATTGGCTGACATCTGCATACATTTTTTATCATTTCCCATCTATTCTCGATGTTGTCATTCTCTTCAGCCCTTCTATGTTCCTGTGATACTTTTTCCTGGTATTGCTCTTTAATTGCAGAAGGTTCTTGAGCTTTTACATTATATTTCTGTTTGTTGGTTCAGGTTCATTCACATGCATTGGGGATTCTAGTTCTCACTTATGCCTATACCAAAAAGTGGTCCAAATCTACGTTTTGGCCTCTGAGTCTTCTCTCATCCAAGAAGTCCAACTTATGTCTTGTGTCAATCAACACATGATTAACCTGGTTAACAATGTTCCTGCTGACTGACTTCCACTGTATATCTTCATGTGAGAACAGTGAGGAACCCACAACCACATTTCGGGATGCTGTGAATAATATGAGCCCTGTCCCATTATCGTTCCTTCTGGTGTGTTTGTAGGGTCCAATTGTTTGTGTAAATACCTGTTAACTCACCACTGAACATATAGATCATTCATGACTATTTTTACATCGTGTTCTTTCCAGAAATTCATAAAAAATGTCCCTTTCCTCTTCCTCAGCTTGGTTGGTTGGTGCATGGACATTGTTTATAGAATAATTGGAAAATGCACCCTATATTCTGAGTGTTGATAGCTTAGGACTGATAGATGTGAACCAAATCACAAGGCGCTTAACCCTAGAACTGCCAGAACACATTGTCTACCTAGAACTGCTGATGCAGTCATTTTGACTGCTATATGAAAATTATTATTTTTGTTCTCATTATTATCATTTCAAATGTGTATTTCAGGTTCATAAGACTAAAATAAGAAGAATTATATAAATTTTCTCAAAATTAATATTTTTTCCATTTATTATAAACAATAATGTGTTTTTAGTAATGTTTTATCTAATTAAGAAATACAGTTTTTATTTCAAATTCTTTTAGTAAAGAAGCTGACATATTTATTATGTACTCATTATTATAAAATTACTGTAATATTTTATGTAGTCCACTTATAATCATGAAATCTGTTTGCCAAATCCAAATACCATATACCATAACATATTTGTAAAACACTGCCTGACTTTTTCTTTTTTATTTGCACTCACTGGTGTGAATTACATATCTTTAGTAGCAAGAAATACATACCAATAATTAGATATGTCCTTTGAACAAGAACCACACACTTGCTCTTGGTGCTTTTTGCAGATATAACTTTCTTATTCCTACACTTCTTCATTTGACCTTGTCTCCTCATTTTATTTCCTTCCACCGAGTTTCCAGATCCAGCTTCTGTTTCCACCAAGTTACTTTTTGAGTCCATGTACCCTGTACAAAGCTACTCTGATAGCTTCAGGATATGATTCTGATGAGTGATCTTCATCCCTATTACTTTCCTGAGAAGATCCATGAATTGATAGCTGCCACGTCAAGAATATTATAAAATACATTAACTGTCCATCTACGAGTACCAGCTTGAACAGTGTATTTTCTTGCCATTTGATCCACTATATAAACACCACATTTTGTATTGTTGTAGACATCTATTGTTTATGGACTTTTTTTTAGACCTGTTTGAAGTCCAACTTCTGAGTGCAAAGTGCTATACAGAAGCTCAGTCTTGTTTTGTTTGCCCTTAAATACAGTAAGAGTGCCACAGGAATGTTTGAAGAGGTCTGAGTCATAAAGATTAGCCTTCTTTGCCTTCACAGCATTAGGGATTTCTCTTCTGCATCATCTAATTGTTTCAACAATGCTAGTACATTAGTTCCATAGTCATGTTTTGCACTTTCATCTGAAGTGGCTCCATCAACTTCATTACAATACTTTCAGGAAGAGTCAGGTCATGTGATCTGTCATTTCCTAAATAAGGGAACCCATTAACTTCATTGAGTGTTCCAGTGGCCACTTGAATTTTTGGTTTTAGCTAATGAGTTTGTGAAGTTTTGTTGGTATTGCTATTAGTTGTGGTTTGATAGTATTAATACAAGTAATAGCTTACTTCATAGAGAGAGAATTTTGAGACCACTATTATTAGTTTTGTAAATAGTTCTACTAGTGTAAGTGAACTTAGGTAATGTAGACGTATAGATTTTACCATCGTGAGAAGTGTGGGCTCTGTCGTAGGTTTGTGAGTGGTGGGTTGTGGGATTTGTTCAAAGTATTTTCATTTGGGGGAATGCAGTGGGGAAGCCAGTGGACATTCTAGTGAGATCCTCTCCTGGGAATGCAGAATCTGTCGCATAACCAAGTTGATAGAGGAGTAGGAGTGTAAGATCTGTGCCCTTCAGGTGCAGTTACAAACCGCAAAGGAGGAACTATATAGTTTGAGGAGGGTGAAGGCTGCTGGGGAATGGAAACTGGCAGTTGGCAAGAAGGCAGCAAGGAGGAGGAGGTATTCAGACAGCTATACTTTGCATATATGCAATAGATTTGACCAACTGTCAGAGTTGAGTGGAGAGGAGCCTCTTGTAGCTGTAGGTGTAGAGAACATGCAGCAGTCCTCAGCAGTTAGGAGGCCTAGATCAGCTGCAAAGTCTGACAGAAAGAAGAAGTTTCTGCCGCTAGGTAGTTTGCACGGTAGAGGTGTGGGCCAGCAGTTGCAGGAAGTATTGGGGAGTGAGTACCAGGTCACCAGCATTGTGAAGCCTAGTGCAGGGTTGGCTCAGGGATTTATGTAGGAATGTTATGAAGTATGATCAGGTAGTGATAGTGGGTGGAGCAGGGAACAGTCTTGTAGGGACAGGGAATGTGATATAGGTGGTGACCTGGTAAAGATAGCTACTCAAACTGGTGGCACTAATGTGCATTTCGTGCAACTGTTTCAGCATCATGATGGGCCTCATCTTAATGCATCTGTTAGGCATGTTAACACAGGGCTGGAGGGGGCACTCGTGGCAGAGGTCATGGGACACATTTCAGTGGTGCCAGTTAAGTCTATCAGTAGATCGGGTTTCACTAGGCATGGCCTGCACCTCAATAGGTATGGGAAGGGGAGGCTGACAAAGCTTATAGGTGACAGTGTAGTGTGGGTGATGGTGGGATCACTCATGGAAAAATTCCTGTGGTGCTAGAGCTGCACCTTTTTTAGACTGAAGTCAGCTGATAGGTATACCTGCTTAAAGGAAGCCCCTCTAACTAAGGGCTCACTTTTAGAGGATGTCATGTTTCCAAGTAGAGAAGGAATTGGCATGTTTGATAAAAATATATGAGGTATTAGAGATAAAGTTAGTGAACTGCTCATAGATGTTGGCTCTGAAATTATTGGTATAATGGAGCACCACTTAAATTCAGAGGCTTCCTATACCAGGATACAGATTAGCTAGCTGTCTTTCAAGGAGTTTCTTGAGGAGTGGGGAAGTGGTTATGTACATAAAAAACAGTATTCCATTTGAGTCCATAGAGCTATCATGGCACTGCAATGAACAGATATTTGAATGTTGTAAAGGAGCAGTTGAATTTAGTAAAACTAAACTTCTAGTTGCTGTTGTTTATAGGTCCCCTAACTCTGACTTCAGAGCATTTCTGCTCAAGCTAGAGAGGGTTCTTGATTCAAGTTATAGGAAGTACCAGAAATTACTTATATGTGGTGAATTCAGTATAAATTTTGTATATCATGGTTCAAGGAAAATGATGTTGGTAGATCTCCTAAATTAATATGATCTGATGCAAACTGCGGTTTTTCCAACTAGGGTGCAGGGGACAGTAGCACAGCCATAGACAATATTTTTATTCATTCTTCATTACTAAATGGGCATTCTGATAGTAAAAGCGTGAATGGCCTTTCAGACCATGATGCACAAATTTTAACACTAAAATGCTTTCGTACACAAACAAATGTCACATATAATTACAAACTATGTAGGTAAGTTAATCCAACAGCAATAGAGAGTTTTGTAAACCTTGTCAAGGAACAAGAGTGGCAAGATGCAAGATGTTTATAGTGCCAATAACATAGATGATAAATATAATTTTTTCCTTAACACATTTCAAAAATGGTTCAAATGGCTCTGAGCACTATGGGACTTAACATCTGAGGTCATCAGTCCCCTAGACTTAGAACTACTTAAGCCTAACTAACCTAAGACATCACACACATCCATGCCCGAGGCAGGATTCGAACCTGTGACCGTAGCAGCAGCGCGATTCCGGACTGAAGCACCTAGAACCGCTCGGCCACAATGGCTGGCTCCGTAACACATTTCTCATGCTTTTTGAGAGCTGCTTTCCATTAGAACATTCTAAACAGGGTAATATCAGTAAAAGGCAGTCGAGGTGGCTGACTTGTGGGATAAGGATATCATGTAGAACAAAGCAGGAATTATATCAAAATGTTAAAAGTAGTCACAATCAAGTTACAGTAATCCATTACAAACAGTATTGTTGGGTGCTTAAAAATGTTATTAGGAAGGCAAAGAGTATGTGGTATGCAAATAGAATAGCCAATTCACAAGATAAAATTAAAAGCATATGGTCAGTTGTGAAGAAGTGTCTGGTCAGCAGTACAGGGTTGGCAATATATAGTCAGTTCATAGTAAAAATATTTCTGTTACTGATAAATCAGATATATGTACAGTACTTAACAATCATTTTCTGAGCATTACTGGTGAATTAAATAAAAATTGATTTTCTACTGGAAATCATATAACTCTCCTGGCAAATGCCTTTCCGAGATTGATATGTGAAATATTCCTCTGTGATACAGACAAGGGGAGATTGAGTCAATAATTAAATCTTTGAAGACTAAGGACTCTCATGGATATGATGGAGTGCCTAGCAGAATATTAAAGTACTGTGCTGCACATGTTAGCCCTGTATTTAGCCATATTTGTAATTTTTCCTTTAGGAATGGTCAGTTCCTTGAGCAATTAAAGTACTCAGTAGTAAAGCTGCTTTGTAAAAAGGGATAAAGGGATAATGCAGACAATTTTAGACCTATTTCTATGCCATCAGTGTTTGCTTAAGTTATTGAGAAGGCTGGGTATGTAAAGATAATTTATCATTTTATATCACACGATTTGCTATTAAATGTACAGTTTGACTTTAGAAGTTGTTTAACAACTGAAAATGTTATATTGTTTTTTCTCTGTGAGGTACTGGATGGGTTAAACAAAATGTTTTGAATGCTAGGCATATTTTTTGATTTAACTAAGGTGTTTGACTGTGTTGATCGCAAAATATTGCTCCAGAAGCTGGACCATTACAGAATATGGGGAGTAGCTCGCAATTGGTTCACCTCTTACTTTAGCAACAGACAGCAAAAGGTCATTATTCACAGTGTTGAGAATGGCTGTGATGTGGGGCCTGAGTTGGGTATGGTCAAGTGGGGGGTGCTCCAGGGATCAGTGTTGGGCCATTCCTGTTATTTATTTATACAAATGATATGCCCTCTAGTATTACAGGTAACTCTAAAATATTTCTGTTTGCTGATGACACTAGCTTGGCAGTAAAGGATGTTGTGTGCAACATTGGCTCAGTTTCAAATAGTGCAGTTCATGACATAAGTTCATGGCTTGTAAAAAATAAACTAACGCTAAATTGCAGTGGGACTCAGTGTTTACGGTTTCTAACACACAATGTAACAAAACCTGACGTTTTTTAATTTCACAGAACGGGCATATCACTAGTGAAACTGAACAGTTCAAATTTCTAGGTGTTCATATAGATAGTAACCTGTCGTGGAAAGCCCATGTTCAGGATCTTGTTCAAAGACTTAATGCTGCCGTTTTTACTATTCGAGTGGTATCTGAAGTGAGTGATGGTTTGACACAAAAATTAGTCTACTTTGCTTATTTTAATTCGCTTATGTCATATGGTATTATATTTTGGGGTAACTCTTCCCACTCTAAAAGATATTTTTGGCTCAGAAACGGGCACTTCAGGCAATAAGTGGTGTAAGTATACAAACCTCTTGTTGACCCCTGTTCACGAGTCTGGGTATTTTGACATTAGCCTCTCAATATACATATTCCTTACTGTTGTTTCTTGTTTACAGCTGCTTTCACTCAGTTAATACTCAGCAGAAATCAAACTTGCGTTTGGATCGGACTTCCTTAACTCTTGTGCAGAAAGGTGTGCAGTATACTGCATCCATTTTCAATAATGTACCAGTAGAATTCAAAAATCTTAGCAGTAATCCACGCGCTTTCAAATCTAAACTGAAGAGTTTCCTCATGGGTTACTCCTTCTATTCTGTCGAGGAGTTCCTTGAAAAATTAAGATGATTCTTGTTACATTGTTGATTGCCTTTACTTAAACTTACGGCTTGACTGTTTTCGGGTTCATAAACATTTTATTTTTATCTGTTATTACTTTTATGTTGTAATTTCATGTACTGACACATTCCATTACCTTGGAGTTTTGCTCCTCAGTTTGGTCCTACGATACTAGACGTGAAAATAATAATAAAAAATAAGCCAAAATTTTGTACCAAATTTATCTAGTTTGTTTGGCATATACTGTAAGAATGGACATGTTATTTTGCTTGAAAAAGCTGTTCATCAACAGTTAGATTTTCACCAGTAATATAGGTCAAATGGCAATTTTCAATGAATTTGTTCCAGACTTTTGATACTAAAGGGAATTTATCTGTCTTCAAACATGTTGATCTTTTGTTTCTAATGTCAAAGCACAAAAATCTTAGAATTTCTTGAAAGCAATTTCTCCCCATAGTATCACTGAAGATAAGGTGGCCCCACTTTTTAGACCACAGTTCATCAAGTTCAGTACTATTGGCTCCAAGAACGCCATGGGCATTCAATAATGCAATAAAAGCCTCCAGTTTCTCCAAACTTACACTCCACAATTCATTTCCTAGAACATGTTCTGCCTCCATTTCCATACAGTGTTTTATGTCTTTTGGTACTGATTCATCAATAAACAGATGCCATGCTCTCACTCCACTGGCATCAGAAACATACCATTTTGAATATGGTCTAGGTCCTGGATTTTCTCTCATGATGTTATAACTCGCCAGTCTGCCAGATATGGTCTTTCCAAACACTGCTACAGTCCTCTCCGTGATCCCATCAGTACCCAACAACATATCACGTGGTTTTGGGAGACATACGTTGATCTGTTCCTTCGGATATCTTGTTTTATGTGATACATTTTCTGCTGCTGTAATAGAACAATAGTAAACTTCAAGCTAGAAGTGTCTGCTCAGAGTAACTGTCATCTCAATCCTGAATTTTATATGAAAGTTGAATTTTGACCTGTAAATAATGCATTTTGTAATTATTACTAACCTGGCTGAACAACGTTTTCAGAATAATCTGAATCACTGCTTCCAGAGTGATCATTTGGTTGACAGTAATCTTTGTCCACATCTTTTCTTGGGTCTTCTGCATCTAGGTCATATTCTGCTTCAGACTTATCATCTGGAATATCATGTAAGAGAGCAAAAAATTCTGCATCAGTAAGCAATGGAGACCTGCGAACCGTGATTATTATGTTGCTACAAGCTAATGAATGACAATATGACTGGAGATGGAGAGACAAACAATGGACATAAGTAAATTAGAAGAGTTTCATTATTGTGCATATTATTGCTGTTTAGAGACTGATTGTTAACAGATTGTGTGGTGTCACCGCCAGACACCACACTTGCTAGGTGGTAGCCTTTAAATCGGCCGCGGTCCTTTAGTATACGTCGGACCCGCGTGTCACCACTATCAGTGATTGCAGAGCGGGCGCCGCCACACGGCAGGTCTAGTCTAGAGAGACTCCCCAGTACTCGCCCCAGTTGTACAGCCAACTTTGCTAGCGATGGTTCACTGACTACAGACACTCTCATTTGCAGAGATGACACTTTAGCATAGCCTTCAGCTACGTCATTTGCTACAACCTACAAGGCGCCATATTCAGTTACTGTGTCTTCTGAACAGATAATATTGTGACTCATGTACCGTCAAGAGTGACGTTCATCATTAATGGATTAAAGTTAAGTATCAAGCTAATTACGTCCGTGTTCTGAATTCTAATTCCTTGTCATGTTCCAGACCTCACGTCAGTATAGTCCTTCCCTCCTCACGCCAGCCTGCGTGAGCTAAAACGCGTGCATTTCGGCCTCCTCTCGTAACACGGTGTTGGCTCTTCTGCCAACACTACAGATTTAATCTCAACCAAAGGAAGGAGGACATGTTGTAAGACATTTTATTACAATAATCAATACAGCAGTCAAAATACTGCTCTTGCAGTCTAAGTATACTTGTTAACAATGTCCTCGTTAACTTGTTTTTCAAAAAATAGATACATTTAGTTTGGGTGATTCTGACTTCAACCTGGAAAAATCACTTAAGCTCATTGCAATATGGCAAAAAATGCAGTTAAAATAATATTTTGAAAACATGTTGTGGTCATTTTGATCACTCTGGAGGTTCTAGTGTTAAGCTGATGTTAATCACAAATCCTATATGAAGTTCATGTTTCTCCACATTACAGCTATGGAACATGTTGTCTTCTCACTTTTCTAGGGTTTTGCTTCTCGTCTGCCTTACCTACTGTGGAGCTATCAGTTTCAATGTTTGATCTAGTACCATCTTATGTCGTCCTGGGGGATACAGAGGTCTCACTTTCCCAATTCCAATATATAAGTCTGCCTTTCACTTTATACTTCTGCTCTTTCTTCCATGACTTGTTTTTCCATTATTATTGTTCTTTTCCTGGCATGTTTGTTACCACTTATCAATCCAGCTTCATTTTGTTGCAGTTTAATCAGGACCTTCTCTCTTAGCCTTTCGGGAGCCAACCGTACATACTACAAGGCCGCAGTGTCTTCACCAGAGCTCTGTCAGCCACATCTGGGCCTTGACAGTTCAGAGCCAAATGCAATCAACACTGTACACCATCCTACCATGTAGTTCCCTGTTTTGTGCAATTGACCATCTCCAATGATGTGGATGAAGGGCTGGACTTAAGGGAGGCCCACTGGTTATGCTGTACCAACTGTCTTACCACACCTAATACATCAGTTCTTGCCAGGTCACCAAAGTTAGCAACATGGATGACCACCTGAAAGCACAGGTTGGTGTTGGCTCAGGGACAAGTCAAGTGTGAAGTGACATCCAATTGCAAGACTTGCACCAGGCCATTGAACCATATGACATTATTGTTACTGGCTATGCTATAGTCACATAAGTCACAGTGTGTGCTTTTGACAAGTTACTCACTGTAATGATTTGAATATAATGAAAAACAGTCAACTTTTTATAAATTGGTCATCAATAAAAATAAATTTTATATTGAAAAAATAAGATTTCCGTTTCTACAAATCTGACCTTGTCAAGTCCCATAACATTTTGCAGTTCAGTGCACAAGATGCCCAGCAGCATTTATCATATTGGGAAAGCCTGAAATAACACAGTTAGAATGATGTTTAATACTACTCTTTGTTTACTTACTTCATATAAAGGAGTGAACATGACTCAGAATTTTTTATATCTATTATCAACAGGATTTTGAAAATGATCAGCGTCTCAAGAACCTTACAATTGAGTTTCTTGATGATATCATCTACAGTCCAAATCTACTACCTGCTGAGCATAAAGCAGCTTCTCAGCTTCTGAGACTTATAACAAAAGAAGAACCTGAAAGTAGTAAGGTGGATCTTGATCTGCTGCTTGCACCTCCTATGGTAAGTATGTGTGCTTGAAATATCATTTTATTGATTAGAAAGTCAATTCTGTTAATGTGTAAATAATTTAGAACTAAAAGTAATGTCTAGCTGAGTAATAGAGGTGATGAGTCGTCAATAGGCATGCAGACAAGACTGAAAGCATCCCCAGCTTTTGGGCGAACCCTTTTTCGAGCTGGAGTGCACGCGCGTGCGCACGATCTCTCACACACACACACACACACATTGTGTCAGAAGAATACGCAATTCTGAGGTGTACTGGGATGGGGTTCTGTGTCTGGTGAAATAGGTAACAGCGGAAAGAAGGCGGGGAGCAGGAGTGATGGTTGGCGAAGGGTAGCTGATGGAACAGAGTGTGCATGTCAGGTTGGTGGCAGGTGGACATTTGGGGATATTTTTCCTGCATGAAAAATGATAAATGCGAGGTTTCATAGAAAACGTGGGCTTTTTCCCAAGTCCTACCACTTAGGGGTACAATGTGCATGACAACTGGCTGTAGCCACGGAGTGAACGCACATGGTATGAAAAGAGCATTTCACCCTCAATAGGAAGAACTGGCGGACACATCCAGAGGGCAAGGAAGCTGGCAGGCAAGAGAGTGACCCACTGTTGTGGCCGCTACCTCACTGACCCTCTCTCATACCTCACATGATGGCACCCAGCCCTTCCATTCATAGTGAGTGAAAGACCATTGGCTGCGAAGTTGATATGATATGTCTGAGACTTGGCCATAGGGTGGTAACAAGTTAGAAAGGTGGTAGTTGGCCATAGGGTGGTAGGTTGACACATGGATTATATTAGACTATTGCCGACAGGGCTGAACCAAGGTCCATGCATTGTCAGAACAACAGGGGGCAATTTAAGAATACAAGATAGATACAAATATAGAAGAAGGTGATGTCTCTCACTCAGCAATACCAAGGTGGCATCTCTAGCTCAGCATAATACTGTGGCCAGGGCCAAACCGATGTCTATGCATTCTCAGAACAACACGAGGGCACAGAGGGGTGGTAGTTCCTTCTAGAAATAGCGTCAGTTCAGCTCTTTACCCTAGTGTTAAGTGATAAAATAGGACGCATGTAGTAATTGGTATGTGGACAAGACTAAAGGTCATTGAGATACAAGGTAGCATGTGTTTGATGATCTTTGCTAATTACCAGGGTGTCATTGGTTTCCCAGAGTATGTGTTTCGCAGTTGTAGGCCAGGTAACTGGGAATGGTTGTAAGCAGTTGCAGTTGCCACAGGTCATCATCAGGATTTCCTTCCAGTGAGCCGGGTAGGAACTTGGTGAATGATGTGGTCCCATTGGTTTCTGTCCTGGTATAGCTTTTCCCTCTCCACTACGTCCCATATTACTCCTCTCCTCTTGAGATCTTCCTTAACCTGGTCTGTCCATCTCTTTCTAGGCAGCCCAATTGGTCTTCTTCCTTGCACTTCCATCTCCAGATACTCATGCGGAGTTCGAGTCGGGTGCATCCACTTCACATGACCGAACCACTTCAGTCTCAAAGCACTCATCGTCTCCTTTGCAGTCAGTCACCTGCAGGTCTTCCTGGCTCTGTCTCTCCTAATCTTTTTGTAGAGCTGACCTAAGGAGCTTATTTAACATGCTTGTATTTGACTCTCTTCTCTCTTATTTATGACACAGGCCTCTAGGCTATACATCATGATTTGCTGGAGATAAGTTTTATACAGGGTCTGTTTGGCTCTTAGAGGGACTTCCTTTTCCCAGATTACATTTCGTACTTGGTGGAAGAAGCTAGATCATTTTGTTATTCTGTTTAATACTTCTAGTTTGGAACTTCCATTGTGTGATATGATGCTTCCTAGATAATTGAAGCTTTCCACACATTCAACCTTCTCCCCCTCCAGTATGATGTTAGAAGGTGTGGGCATCTTGCTCATCTTCATTGCCACTGTCTTGTTCCTAGTCACAGTTAACTTGAAATTTTTAAATTTCGTGTTCCGGTAATCTAGTCTACTCTGAACCTCCATTCCTGTCTCTTCCCGAGTGGCAAGGTCATCAGCAAAAACAAAAGCACTGAGATCTTCATTTTTCTTCCTCCTTGATTTCTTTCATGATTGTGTCCATAAGTGTAATGAAGAGTAAAGGGGAGAGTGAACTGCCTTGCTGAACACCTCTCTTTTTCTTAACCTATTTTGATCTTCCACCTCCTACTTGTACACTGCTCTCACAACCATCGTACACCATCTGGACTTTTTTAATTAATAAATCAGGAAGATTACGTTTTCTCAAACATTCCCATATTTTATCCCTTGGTACACTGTCATATGCTTTTTCCAAATCCATGAATACTACTATCATGTCCATTCCTTTTTCCCAATACTTCTCCATTAACTGATGGAGGGAGAAAATGAGGTCTATTGTTCCCCTATTACTTCTGAACCCATGCGGTTGTTCCTCTAATTGGTGTTCTAGAATTTTCCGCAATCTTTTTTCTGTGACCTTCTCCATTATCTTAAGGCAGTGTGATAACAGTGTGATTCCTCGGTAGTTGGTGCATTTCTTTCTACCACTTTTCTTGAACAATGGTATTATAATTCCTTTCTTCCATTCATCCGGCACTTTGTTTTCTTTCCATATCACCCCCAGCAGCCAGTGTAACCATTGTATTCCATGGATTCCTGCGGCTTTAATCACATCCACTGTCAGCTCATCTACTCTATCCGCCTTTCCACTTTTCATCTGTTTCAGACAATTCTCTGTTTCTAACCGAGAGATTGGATCCTGCTCCTCCTCTAATTCAATGACTTTGGTGTTACTTTCTTGTGCACCTTCCTCTTTCAGTAATATTTCAAAATAATTCTTCATCTCTTCTCTGATACCTTCCGTGTCCCTGTTAATACCCCCAACACCTGTTTCAATCACTTTTACGTCTTCCCTATCAAATCTTTTACTTGTCAATGACCCATATAGCAGTTTTTGGTTCCAGTTGCTATCCATCTCTAGTTTCTGGTGAACGTTTCCCAACTCTTCTCCTTTTCTTCTTTCACAATTCTCTTTGCTTGGAGTTTCTTTTGTTGGTATTCTTTCTCCAGTGCTGTCGCCGTGTGTTGATCTTTTGGCACCAGCCCCTGGTTCTGATTTCTTTTTTCAAACTCCATGTTTTTCTTTGCCATATTACATTTTTTAATTGCGTCTCTTTCTCTATCATTCCACCAACTGGTTTCTTTGTCTTTCACTTTACCCTTCATTTTGCTGCATATCCGCACAGCACTGTTAACTGTTGATGTTTTAAATAGGTTCCAATCCTCATCTACCCTACCCCTTTCAGTTTTTGGCAATTTTTGTGGTTCTAGATTTTGGAAACTTTTCTTCTTTTCTTCTTTTCTCAACTCCTTAATTTTTGGCATTCTTTGTACAGCTTATAATTTAGATCAGCTACTAGTAACCTGTGGTCACTATCCAAGTGCTCACTTGGTATGACTTTAGTGTCCCTTTTCCTCCAATTAATTTGTCTGTTAATGTATAGTCTATAACTGTCCTAGATTTGCCATCCCAGCTATATCTAGTAATCTTATGGCTATCTTGTTTCTTGAAAAATGTATTCTTCACTAAAATATGATTCCTTATGCACATATTTAAAATTTCTTCACCCTCAACATTTCGTCTTCCGTATCCAAAAGGACCCATCACCTCCTCATATCCATTTCTATCCATGCCAGTCTGAGCATTCAGATCCCCAATTATCATAATGTTATCTTCTCTTACTTTGTCTTCCAGTTCTTCAATGAATTTCATTTTATCTTCCTCACTGCACCCTTGCTGAGGTGCGTACTTGGAGTATAGTAAAACTATTCTTTCCCAAGTTCACTCTTGCTCTAATTATCCTTTCACTTACAAAGCTTACATCTGTAACTGGGTCAATTTCTTTGTGAAACACAAGCTTCACTCCATTTTTGCCTCTGTATTGTGACCCTGCTAGTATAATTTGTACCCACCTCTCAGCAATTTAGAGATTTTTCCCTTCCACTTGGTCTCACTCAATCGAAGGATATGAATCTTTCTCCTCTCCATCATGTGTCCAATCTCTTCGGTCTTTCCTGTCAAGGTTATTACATTTAATGTTCCCACTCTCAATCTGTTTTTGTCTTTTTGTTGAGTCCTAGTTTCCTGTTGTTGTTTGGTGTACCTTCTTGCATTCCTTGGTTTTTCTTCAGGCCATGAAGAGCCGTCATTCGTTTCATGAGCATAAGAAGTGCTGTGTACATTAGGTATTTTTAATCTGAGGCTTGTTCTTTTATTGAAAGCAATAACAACTTTTTCTCCTCTGCTGGCCTGCTGAGCGTAACACATCTGAGGATTTTCTTTCAGGGTTTACTCTCTCAGCCTTTGAAGATCCCCCTGCACCACAAGGCGGTGGTTCCACTCCTCATTTGCCCCTAGGAGGGAAAGTGTGCCTCCTCTACCAGCTGTGCTGTTAATGACTTTTCCACATCCCTGGCAAGGGTTGATAATGGTAAGGAAGAAGGAGAGGGTTAGGATAGGAGACAGGCTTGGCACAAGTAATAGGTACAAGCCCACCTGGATAGCCGTGTGGTCTAACACACTGCTATCTGGGCGGGAAATTAAATAGTTGGTAACTTGTTGTAAGGCTGTCTCTTCTTCTTGAAAACTGCCAAATTTAAGTCAGCCATTATGGACACTTGATGCAGCACGTACAATAAGTTATCTAAACATTTGAATACTATACCTGATAAAGATGGATAGTTTTTAAAGGATGGAGTGCCATTAGTACTAATGAGTAGAACAAATACTGTACAGCACCTCATCATCAAATAGGTATACAAGCCTCTTGACAAAGGCATTAGTCCTAGTTGGTTCAGGTTGACAGCTATACTGGCATGATAACCAAGTTCCTACAAGGCATCAACATACCATAAAATTGAACAGTTCTATACAAGTAAACTGACAGCCATAAGTAAGACTGGTAGTTACTGCGAATGAGTAGAATGATGATATCAGTGCATCAAACTGATATCGTTTGACATTGTTGATGGAGGAAGGTGAAACTATCATCACTGGTGAGAACAATGTTTAACATGCCTAAGGCAATGAGTTAATAAAACAGTTTGTTGATGGCAACTTCATAAAGTATGCAATGCTGGAATGCACTAGCTGAAGCTCGCAATGGTTCTGTTAAGTATCCGCGAATCAGCTTTGTTAGAAGGAGAACAAAAAGACATTCTATTGTTCCCATTGCATGCTGATTGCAAGGTCAGTGTCTACATGGATGCGGGTGTAACCCAATGCTTGAAGGCATTTGCTGGTGTGGTATTGGTCAGTCAGTAGCATAAATAGCAGTGTCACCAGGATCAATCTAAGCTACCTGGAGTGGGGAAAACTGTCATATCCAAGTTACTTGTGTTATTTGGATAAATTTGTTTTATATTATTTTCAGTGTTGATGACATTCCAGGTGAGGAGGAATGCTCTGTGGACATCAAATAGAAACATAAATGAAAACATAATCTTAACAATCTAAGGAAACTGAAAGTTACACCAGCTGTGGACACCAAGATGGTAACTGATATCAGTGAGTATATCACCTTTCTGGACTGCAGAGGGTAGGTAAATGATCATACAGGAAAGAAGAAACGAAAAGGTGTTGATCATGGCATGAAAACGAAATGGAAGAGAATGCCATGAACGGCTAGGGGACTTTGTGGTTGCCAGACACATTGTGCAAGCTGCGCATCCCTGGAGATTCATCAAAAACTCTCAATACTTATCACAACCCAATCAGCAAGCATGTGAAATGATTATGTAGGAACAATTACACATTCAACATACCTCACAATAACTACACTCACAAAAATTTAGAATTCAAATCATCCTAGGTAAAGACACCTCCAAAAAACAAGTGATAACTGCATAAGATGCAAAATTCAATTGTGTACTATAATTTACTGATCTCTACATTCTTCTCTGAACAAATGTCTGCCATCGCCTCAGTACATCTCAACACTCACAGTACAGTCATCACATCGTGCCACGCAGAAGCAGCGGTGGCGGGCTGCACGACAGCGAAAGTATGTGCCCTGAGCAAGGGCCAGGACCTTAACGGATATGGCAGCAGGGAGCTGAGTGGTGACAAATGTTGGACGGCACCTCTGGGCAGCATGGTGGCAGGTGGGCCACCACCAGCTAAGCCTGAGTCACGGCCATCTTTGCTGGTGCATGGCGGCAAGGCTTTGTGGCCTGCCACAGTGCACTCAGCACATGGACAACATCATTGGCGATGGAGGTGGGCGGCGTCAGCAGCAGGGGAGTGGCGGCAGTGGCAGGGAAGCCACACCGACCGTGAATAGTGCACCCATGCACTCCATGATAAACAGCAGCAGCACAGATGCTTTGCATTTTTCTTTTGTGCCTTGGCGCCTGGCTCAGAAATAGTGGGCAGCGGTGGAGAAGCTGGGCCTGGCCTGCTGGGACCATAATATGGGGCTGGAGTGCTACATGTACCCGTATACAGAGGCATTGGTGGCAGGATGACTGGCTGCATGGTGGCAAAAGTACGCAACCCAGGCGTTGAGGCCAGGACCCTAATGGAGATGGCAGGAGGGAGCTGACTGGCGGCGAACATGGGTCGACACCTCAGGGCAGTGTGGCAGCAGGTGGGCCGTGCACCTGAATGACAACAACAGAACCTGCAATGCAGACATCTTGGCCAGTGTGTGGTGGCAAGGCTTCATGGCATACCACACTGCACTCAGCAGATTTACATTGTCAGTGGGCAACTCAGGTGGGCAGTGGCAGCGGCAGGGAATCTGCACCAAGCGTGAATGGCTTGCCCTTGCACACTGAGCCATGGCAGCAGCACAGACGCATCACGCATGTTTCCTTTTGTGCTTCCGCACCTGGCTCCATGTTATCTGCTGGTGATGGATCAGGGGAAGGGTAAGAAGGTTGTTGCATCCAACTTATGATGACTGTGTACAGATGGTCGAGCAGTCAGGACTTGTGAGTGGGTATCCAGGGCTGCTGTTATGTGAGAGAACAAGAAAATTAGGTAAAATAAAGAGAATATATTTCAGTGTATGGTATACAAAGGGCTTGCCTAGGGTCGGAAGGCTCTGCCTTCCATGAAAGATGCCTGTTCTGCTCAAGGTCTGGATCACAAAAGAGAGAGTCAACTGTGCTCTGCACTGCGGAATGCTCCAGCATTCACACATGTGACCTGTATCCCCACGCACACTATTAGCTAAAACCGATGGCATGAATTCACTAGCAGTTTTGGTAGAGGACTGAAGGCATCTCTTGTCACCAGCTTCAACTGGACAGAACTGCCTCAGTTTTGAAAGGCAGGCAACTTATGTCACGTAGGCACAGCAGCAGTTGCTCTGGGAGACAACTCGTAAAGATTTTACTGGACCTTTGAAATAAATTTTTTAATCAAATTCCCTTGGAAGTTGCCAGGACTATCAAATAATAGTCAAAATCTTAGAAAATCAAAAGGAAAGATATACCTATTTGTAAAACTTCAATAAAGGAAGGGAAAGAATGCAGGAAGTTTATCATCAGTTCATAAAATATGAAATGATTCACAGCTAGAATGTGGTTCTGTGCGACAGAAGTGCACACGTTGTTTGTAAAGAAACTGGCGACCAATGGAAAAAGAGCAGGTGGCTTGTCCAGTGGTGAGCAAGAGACATGCATGTGTGATGTCGACAAACTTTAGTAGTGCTTCTCTCTAGTTGGATGATGAAGGGGGGTATTATCTGCAGCGTAATGCACGTCTTGCGGGAGGGGAAAGAGCAGAGAGGTAGGCGCATGGGCAGTGGGAGAGCAAGAGGGGTGAGGGTGAGGTGGCACTTTCAGCACTCGACACAGTATGTGTATGCTTTCTAAAGCAATATCGAAGAAAATGTTTGTTGAAGCACAACTGGTGGCATGTACTTGCAGTATAACACCAAGTACATGTAAAAATAGAGAAAGACAATTCTGTCTAACAGCTGGTCAAACACCAAGTACAGAGTGACACCAAATTTGTGCATGAAAGAATCTTAACTGTTGTATGACAGAAACAAGGGTTAGGCCAGACTGTTATTACAGTACTTGTTTTAAATTTAAAGCAGAAATAGGGTGATAGAGTGCATCTCTGTGTTGAATTTCAGCAACTACAAAATTCAGAAAACTCTGGCCATCCATTTGAGGAATCTGTTGTCCCAAAATGGCTAAAATTTCAATACAGAAGGACTGAGATGCAATAGAGTACTGCAGGACTTAATATACCATGTAATACCATAGGCCAGACTTATTACAGTACTTGTTTTAAATTTAAAGCAGAAATAGGGTGATAGAGTGCATCTCTGTGTTGAATTTCAGCAACTACAAAATTCAGAAAACTCTGGCCATCCATTTGAGGAATCTGTTGTCCCAAAATGGCTAAAATTTCAATACAGAAGGACTGAGGTGCAATAGAGTACTGCAGGACTTAATATACCATGTAAAACACATAGGTAAGAAAAAAGTAAATGTTAATATCACTGGAAACAGGTCAGGGAAGTTTTGTAAAGAGAGACTGAAGGGAAACAGTCAATTTGGCAGACGTGAGAGTCAAAAAATGTGTAATCATTTTTTAACTCTTAGTGACAGCTTGAAAGAAAACAGGGAAATAAATGCTTCTAAACTGACAGTGGAATTAGCTCATCTGCAAAGTAGTGGACATTAGTCCGAAAAGCTAGATGAAAATTCGAAGTATCACAATCTGTTGGACAGTAAAAGACAAATGGAATAAACACCGCAAAGAGGGCTGCACATTCTGGGTTTGACAACAAAACGAAACATTCAGTGATGCAGACTTGTAATAAGTAGCGTCGTAGAAAAACTTTAGTAAGGTAAACTTGATGCATTCTTTTGAAAGACAAAACAAAAGCATTGTCAATAAAAGATATCTACAAGTGAAATTCAGTACAACACTAAAATTCTACAACAAAGCTGAACAATGCAAATAGCTTCATTCATCACATGACAAAGACCTATACAGTATTTGGGAGTAGGTACTGTAAGCACCTCAGAATCTTCAAAATACCTGAACTTTCCACATAACACATGTACTTATGCACCTGAGTCATCCTTCTCACAAAAAATTTTAGCTGTTACTTATAACCACTTAAAACTTAGTACATACTATGCAATAGTCAACTGAGCAAGTGCATTGTCATATATACATCCTTGGTTAAAGAAAAATTACAACTTAAAACAAAAGTAGTGAACAAAAGATCATATGAAAGATGATGGAATAGTTTACCACAAAATTCATTACAGTTTATGCTCACTCAAAACCTATACGATAAATGATATATAAATCAAATGAAAATAAGATTTAATTTATGACACACCAGATGAAGAAGAGAGAGAGAAGTGATAGTGTGTAGGGGTGTGTCTGGCTTATCGCAAGGTGACAACTATGCCAGTCCATGTGTTTGCGCCTTGCGGCCTCTGCTTATAATAAGCGTTCACTGGTAACATAGGCTGCAATTTAAATGATGCCAAAAACACATTGTCTCAACTGGAAACTCACTGTTTGGTAGAATGAATCTTGGTTAATGGCTCTGCACTGCCCTCTGGGGATGACAGCATAAAATAGACCATTTAACATCACTGAATCATCTTCTCTCATACAATTATCACTTAAAACAACTAAGCATTAGTTAAGCTACCACCACCATTTAAATCAGCTGACACAGGAACTCTTATCTGCACATAATTACCTTCAACTACATAACCACAGAATCTTGTGCCTACTCACAAATAACCTCAATAAAACAACACCTTGTATTGCATCATATCAAGAAAACTTCACTGCCCCCTGGGGGATAGCAGCCAATAGTCATCATATCCTCCCTTATCAACTTACAGGGCACAACAGATCACTTCTCTTTCATCATTCATTATAACTTTCGTTACAGTACATCACTTAACACACTTAGCTTCGTGCATTGAGTTAACCAGTCAAGCAACCACCACTTGCAGAAAACGGAAGGTATGGACAGAAAAATAATTTAAAAAAACTGGAGAGGGAATGTAGAGAGATGCAGAAACAAGAGAAAGAGAAGGCAGAAAATTTATTCCTTTCATTCTGAAATCTGTGTGTGTGTGTGTGGGGGGGGGGGGGGGGGGGGTAAAGCTAGTGTCCTGGGGCAGGTTGTTGAAGGTGAGAGTGCAGAGTAGGATGCTAGTGCATATCCCCTACTCCAGTCCTGTCACATGCGTATCCTACTGCATCAGACACAAACTCACCCATGGAAGCAGCCATGTCATATACCAGCTCTGCTGTAATTTCTGTAAACATTTTACATGGGCATGACCACCAACCATCTGTCCATATGAATGAAAGGCTGCTAAAAAGCTGTGGGCAAGAGCAGAATTGACCACCCAGTGGCCAACATGCTGCTGAACAGAACCTACTCAGTTTCAATGGTTGCTTCATGATCCATGCCATCTGGATCCTTCGTGCCAGCACCAGCTTTTCTTAACTCTGTAGATATGAGTTATCCTTGCAACAGAAGTTTCATTCCTGATATCCTCTTGCCCTCAATTTCTCCACACCCTCTTCCCTACACTTTCCCATTCCTGGTTTGAGACCCTCTCCTCTTGTCATTGTCATTCTCATTGTATGCTGCATGAACTCATAGGCCTATATGTTATATTCCTATACTGTGCACCTGCTGCTTCACCCTCCCAAATTCCTATCCCTTCTTTGTGCTCCCACCCTCCGGGAGCTGTCAGCCATTTTTGCACAACTCTCCCTCACACCCCCTGCCATCTTTGTCTCAATCACTCCATCCAATATAACCTCTCACCCAATTCTACCAGTAGAACTTTTACCAGTAGAACTGTATTTCTGGAATTTGTGTGTGTTTGTGTGTGGGGTGAGGCGGAGAGGGGACGCTTACTTACATGTACTCCAGCTTGAAAGGGGATTCATTTGGAAGTTAATAATGTGCTCAGTCTTATGTGTGTGCCTATTGATGACTCAAACCTCTACTATTTGATGAGTTGTTACCTGTATTCCTCAATTATTTACTTTTTGCCAGAACTTTCCATGCCAAAATTACTACGCTTATTATATAACGCTTGTGATCTGTCATTGGTCTGTGGAAAGTGAAATATATAAACATTCCAAAATTCTTTCATAATATTCCCAGTCACATATGCTCAGTATACAGTTGATATTCCCAGATGAATTTGGATGTAAAACACAACCACCAGTAAATGAATAGATCAGTCCTCAGACTATGTTGAAACAGCATTATTACCAATTTCAACTTCTTAGGAAATTATCATGAAATGTTACATAGTAACTCATCAACTCAACAGGCCAGAAGACATTCACATATTGTGTTACTAAGTAGTATATTAAAATCCGTATCATTATTTATTGGAGTTATTTTGATTTGTAACTTAGTTTTATAGTATTTTTCTGTTGCCCTTTTTTTAAGAGATCATCTTGTGATAACTTGCTAAGAATTCTAAGAATTCAAAACTGTTAATGATACTATGTGACCCAAGACCGAAAAATATAATAAACGTATTTTGTTACTTGATGGTCACTGTGTCCCCTTAGACAATGTGCATACCCTGCAGGTGAATCACAAGGCTGTGACAGTACAAATTTATACTAGAAGGGCTGTACCTAAAATAAAGGGAGAAAAAGACGAGCTTCAGTTATGAGTAAATGAAAGGTGAAGGCATGCTGGATATTTATACATACAGTTTTGCTACCCTAAATTTTGTAAGACATCAATCTATTGTCAGTTAAGCTCTTTAAGCCTTACATTCACTTGCCTTTTCAGTTCTTTTGCCTTTCATGTAACAAGGAAGGTGAATAAATCTGTGAATGTTGTGCATTATTGGGGACGTTTTGCTACCTTGGCAATGCATACCACTTTGAATATCATTTCTTTAAAACTGCTCGGTTAACAAAGAGCACTTGTAGAAACTGGGTGGTAGGCCTGGTGTGATAGGTTGTGGGAAGCTGCCTGGTGCCAGGTGCACACTCAGCAGCTAACAACCATTCCTCTGATATCTACATTGATCTCTGGACAGTACACATGTCGACATACTAAGGCCTTCGTTTGGACATCTCCCAGTATACTCGGTGCAGCAAGCTCAATATCCATTGGCATAATTCTGCTAGGATCACCACCTAATGCACACCACCCTCAGTGTCCAAAAGAATGACATCATCTACATCTGAGAGCCCCTTTTATATTTGAGCCTCGGGTCTTCACTACTGTCACTGGCATCTGAGCCTCAGCAGTCCTATACGAGTAGGACCACATGTCTGCACCAGGCATAAATCACTGGGAGGGACAGGAATGGAGTCTGAAGGGTGTGTTGTCAGAAGATGAAGTGGGCTCTGTGGTTGCTGCCTGTGGAGTAACTTGTTATAAGCATGGTCTGATAAGTGCTCAATAACAGGACGAGGGTCAATATAAGTGTAAAGGATTTGACAACTTTTTTCATTTTCTGCTTAAAAGTACAAATGAGACATGCTGCTTCACCATTTGAGGAAGGGTGGAATGGAGGGCTGGAAATACATTTGATGCCACTGACCTTACAGTAATCTTTGAAGGCAGATGTGAATTGCAGCCCATTATTGGAGACCAGTGTGCGAGGCAGTTCTTCAGTGGCAGAGACCTGGGCCAAGGCTGCGAGATGGTGACGTTGCTTGTAGTGGACACTGTGGGTACAACATGGGTGTATTTTGAGTTAGCATCAACATTGAGCACCACATCAATCACAAAAATGTACCTCATCCATAACTGAGATAGATGCGGTCTCAGGGGGCAGGGGTGTAAGCCTCAGTATGAAAGATTGTGGGGGTGCTATTTGGTGCTGGGCACACGCAGTGCAGTCACGGACCATTCTTTCGATATTGCTGTTGATCCCCAACAGTAAATGTATCGGCAAACTATCGCCTTCATGCAGGACATCCCTCAATGTCCCTGATGCAGCAAGCTCAGTACCAAATGCTGCAGTTCCACTGGGATGATCACCCAGTGTGTTTCAGTCCTAGTGATTGAAATAATGACATCAGTGACAAGTGACAGCCTGTGAGAAATATGTTTTCAGGAGCTGAGCTTGGTCACCAACTAGTGGGTGAGGTAAATTGGGCATCCGTGGGTCATGTAATGGAGGATGTGCCACAAGTTAGGATCGCAGTGCATGGTAGTGGTGACACAAGTGACTGTAATGGGGAAGGCATCCAACACATATTTCCACTCAGCCTCAGTGTGGAAGCAGAGGACCTCCTGTCAGTCAGAGTCATGGTCCAGGCCAGTGAGCAGAAACATTAACATGTTGGCATTCAAATGCTGTGCTGTGGGCTTATACTGTCTGGACTCAGTACAGTGCCCAGCACTGGAGCTGTTGTGCTGACTGCACCGGGAGGATGGAGTGTGGCCCAGATAATGCCACCAACAGCTTTTGATCTGTAATTAGAGAGAACTTTGTCCTGAAAAGATAGACAAGAAAATTTTTAACAGCAAACACTGAACATTTTTAATAGCAAACACTATCACCTATGCTTCCTTTATCTGGTGGCTTGTAATCTCACTCTCCCCATACATCACCAGAAAATTTTCAGTCTCTTCATAAGATATATAAAAAAAGTTTTTCACTTATCTTCATTTTCTCATTGTTGGCTGCAGTTCTCGTGTCTCGGATTAGATTCTTGGGGCTGAAATTTTGACTTTGTGGGTTCTAGTTGACTGGATAATTGATGAAGTAATTTCTGTTTCTATGACTTTTTTATTTTTTCCCATTCTTCTATATCACACTGACTTTAGAATCTCCACTTCCATGAAACCAAAGGTTACATTGTTATTGCCAAAATCAAAAACACATCCAATTCCATCAGAGGCATGCCCACTACTACTAACTCATTCTGCAGTACTAACAGAATTGCAAAGAGCTTACAAAGAAAAACAGTTTACAACCTTTCTTGATAAAAGAAGAGTCTTCACCAAGTTATATCATTATTTTATGAATGAGATCAGAAATAAATTTAATAAATATCATCAGGTTGTGCAATTAATAATAGGAATTTTAAGTATGGGAGATATTTGATAATTTCAAATATTTATAAATGAAAAGTAATTCCAACTGCACACACAGAGCCAGCATATATCGATTTTAACAAATTAATTTCTTTTTATACGTTTCAGCCTGAAATATAATACATCATATACAAAATCCTGTGAAATTCATTTAGTTAAGCAGCTGAGGTAATGTTATTGTATACAAGATTCAAAAGTATTCCTGGTATCAACTATTTCTCTAAAAGAAAGGTAAAGTGAGCCGAGGGCGTCCCATTACAATATCCCCCCCAGAAAATCTGGAAACAGTGCATTTACGATATTCTGTAACAGACTACAATGTTTTCCAATCAGTGTACAAAATGATGCCAAGAGATAGAATACAGATTTATAGAAGTATCTGATACAATACATATTACAGAAAACATAAGAAAAATATCTGCTACAAAAGTCATATTCTATACATGTATTCAGATTTTCAGATCTGTGGAGCATACTGTCACAAGACAATTGATACAAGGTCAAAATTACAACATTGCAACACTAAACTATAGAAATAAATACAGAGCAAATGCAAGTTACTACAGTTACAAACTGTAAGTTTACATCCATAAAAGCAAACCTTCAAAGTCTTAAAAAGAGAAGAGAAAAATTTCAGAGCCTAAGTGTACGACGAGTGAGCCAACTCAAAAAACTCACGATGATGGGTACAGACCATAAGAATATATGCAACCATGAGTAGGCATGTAGTAAAAATCAATCAGTCACATAAACCAGAGTATTTAAGTATGTGTTGACTCATGACAGAACAAAATAAAGGAAAAATATTAGGGCCTAAGCTTACGATGTGGGGACCGACCCATAACTCCTAACCACACCGGGTACAAACCAGCAAAAAATGATTCGACACAACAAAATAATAAAGTTCACAATCATATCAATAAGTTCAATTAAATGCAAAGAGTAACTGTAAGAAGGATCTAGCCTCAATCGATGGTTGTACGCTCTCCTTGAGTAGACATACACAAAATTGCGAGGACCAGGGGCACCCAAAATGGAGTTAAACATGAATCTGCCCACAACTCAAGTTCCAGTCACATGTTATTGCTATTGTGGTCTTCAGTCCAGGCACTGGTTTGATGCAGCTCTCCATACTACTTACTCTATCCTGTGCAAGCTTCTTCATCTCTGAGTAACTACTGCAACCTACATTCTTCTGAATCTGTTTAGTGTATTCCTGCCTTGGTCTCTTTCTACGATTTTTATGTGACGCACTTCCCTTGATCCCTCAGAATGTGTGCTACCAACTGATCCCTTCTTCTAGTCAAGTTGTGCCACAAACTCCTCTTCTCCCCAATTCTGTACCTCCTCATTAATTACATCTACCCATCTAGACTTCTGTAGCACCACATTTCGAAATCTTCTATTCTCTTCTTGTCTAAACTATTTATCATCCATGTTTCACTTCTGTACATGGCTACACTCCATACAAATACTTTCAGACGTGACTTCCTGCACTTAAATCTAGACTTGATGTTAACAAATTTTTCTTCTTCAGAAGTGCTTTCCTTGCCATTGCCATATCCTCTCTACTTTGACCATCATTTTTCTCCCCAAGTAGCAAAACTCATCTAGTACTTTAAGTGTCTCATTTCCTAGTTTAATTCCCTCAGCATCACCAGATTTAATTCAACTACATTCCATAATCCTTATTTTGCATTTGTTGATGTTCACTTTATATCCTCCTGTCAAGACACTGTCCATTCCATTCAACTGCTCTTCTAGGCACTTTGCTTTCTCTGACAGAATTACAATGTCATTGACAAACCTCAAACTTTTTATTTCTTCTCCATGGATTTGAATTCCTACTCCAAATTTTTCATTTGTTTCCTTTACAGTTTGCTCAACATACATATTCAACAAGATCTGGGACAGGCTGCAACCCTGGCTCACTCCTTTCTCAACCACTGCGTCCCTTTTGTACTCCTTGACTCTTATAACCGCCATGTGGTTTCTGTACAAATTGTAAATAGTCTTTTGCTCCCTGTATTTGACCCCGCCACCTTAAGTACTCAAAAGAGAGTATTCCAGTCAACATTGTCAAAAGCTTTCTCTAAGTCTACAAAAACTAGAAATGTAGGTTTGCCTTTCCTTAATCTGTCTGCTAAGATAAGTCGTAGGATCAGTATTGCCTCACGTGTTCCAACATTTCTAAGGAATCCAAACTGATCTTCCCCAAGGTTGGTTTCTACTAGTTTTTCCATTAGTCTGTAAAGAATTCATGTTTGTATTTTGCAGCCATGACTTATTAAACTGATCAGTTATTTTCACAACTGTCAACACTTGTTTTCTTTGGGATTGGAATTATTATATTCTTCTTGAAGTCTGAGGGTATTTCGCCTGTCTCATACATCTTGCTGACCAGTCCAATCAGATACAATATTGCAAAGCTCAGGATAAAACAGAGTTATAGAAAGCTTTGAATCATGACATAAACAAGTAGCTTGAGGACAAAAATCGGTGTATGCAAGCAAACATGTGTACATCTTGTTATATTGTCCATACTAGTAAATGTCTTCCACACTGTTTGCTAATTGTGCATACAAACTAACCTATGTATGTAGAGACCTAAAAGATTCATTTACAACTGATAAAAAATACATACTAATTTAAAATTACATAATGTATTGGAAGTTAATGCCTCTGCTTGAAAAAACATTCATTCATGTGAAATAACAATGTCTTTAGCAGTCTTGGCTAACAATTCACAAATATCAGTTGCAACGCTGATTTAGTTGACAGATGCTTAAGTACATTACCCAGCCCCTATGATCTCTTGTAAGTTGACTGGTCCAGCAGGGTGCAGCCATACAGCATTGTGGGGACTGGATCCGCACACATCTTTCAATTTTCTCCCTAGAGTTCTCATCACATGCTTCAGTGGATAGGTAACTTCCTGTCTGGCATTCACATCAAATCCTGAAACATTGTTTTGTGTACTAAATACACTGTTCAATACCTTTTTCGCATCACATTAAATATGCTCTCCCTATTCATTTTTCAAAAGTCATTTATGTGGGATTTATATTAGGCGCAATTAAAAAGTGTTCACAAATGAAACATTAATAATCAGAGTTAAATGCAATAAAAAAAGAAATGAACTAACAAGGTGATACACACAGATATACTAAGATACTATTCCTAATTTTTGCAGTACAAATTATGAACGTTGTCCCATTTCAAAACTGTAAAAAGGTCTACTCATTTAATCTTATGGCATATACGTATCAAATTCTAAAGCACAAATCTATTACAGAGCATAACTATATAGGGTGGAGAAAATCGTGTCACTAATTTTTAACCCTGGATAGCTGGTGCCAGTAGGAACCAGAATTACTAATTCTGTGTTGGTCAAAAACGCACCATTTTTAAAATATGTAAACTTATTGCCACACCCTCTGATTGGCCATGGCATTACCCTGTTGCTGTTCATCTGTTTACGGGCAGCGCTATGGTTGTCAGTTCACACATACAAACGTCCCCCGCCCCATCACTGCCCCAATGTGATACACACAAGTGTCAAATAGGTCTTGCTCTTTGTCTCCACCTCATGTCAGAGGCATTCACATGTAAGCTTTGCATCGGAGCACACACACACGTCATCTGCGATTTAGTCATACAGTAAGCATGGTGGCACAGTATTCGTTTGAAGAACAATGAGATATGGTTTTTGTTTATGGAGTAGCCAACGGTAATGCACATGAAGCTTGACCATTGTATGAGGAATGGTACCCAGTGAGATGCCACCCACACCTGCAAACATTTACAGCAATTCACCGGTGACTTGGTGAAACAGGCTCATTAGCGGGATATCACGGTGATGATGAAAGACCTCAAACATGACGGGATGCTGCATTTGAAGGGACTGTTCTTGAGCGCTTTGAGGAAACACCTATAGTGATTACTCGAGCAGTTGGACATGACATGGTGGTCACTCATCGGTTAGTCTGGGAGGTTTTGAGGGATGACGGCCACCATTGGTTTAGTTTCCACCCTGTCCAAGACCTAAATCCTGTGGCAGACTATGAACACAGGCTAGGGTTTTACCAGTAGTTTGTGCGACATGTTGCACAACATCTCGATGTCCTCACCATTGTGTTGTTTACTGATGAGTGCACCTTCCATAGGGATGACCTTTACAACACTTGAAACGTTCATTATCGGGCAAGGGGAAATCCTCATGTCGTGTATGTCCACAGACACCAGGAATGATTTTTGCTCAACATTTGGGCAGGCATTGTGGGTGACCATCTGATTGGGCTGGTCTGTCTCCCTCCTCTACTTACCGGATCAAAATACCTTCACTTTTTGCAAAAAGCTCTACCTGGCCTACTGGAAGATGTTCCCCTGGACATACGCCTATGCACGTGGTTGCAGCGTGATGGTGCACCCTCACATAATAGTCATGCTGTGCACAGATATTTGAATGAACTCTTCAATGGCCAGGTAATTGGCAGAGGTGCTCATAGCACATGGTCCTTGCGATCACCAGACCTCACGCCATCGGACTTTTTCCTGTGGGGATTGTTTGAGGTTCTAGTTTGCCAACCCGGATGTGAAAGGCCTAGAAATGAAGAGGAATTAATGTATTGCATTCAACATGCCACCAGTCACTTCAGGGCAATGTCAGGAATCTTTGAAAGAGTTCGGCAAAACATCGTTCAATGTTACCGAGCTTGTGTCCCATCACAAGGTCACCAGTTCGAGCACGTGCTTTAAGTAAACAATGTCCTAGCTACAATAAAGGCCGTTTTCAGGGCCAACACAATTTGTAAAAGACTTTCTGTATGTGAACTAATAGCTGCTGACAGGTTTGTTCCCAGTACGTCTTATCATTAAACTACAATGGATGTGTTGGGACCCTGGTGGATTTGCCCCCAGGCCCCCAGAGTGGAAGGCTGGTGCGCTACCACTGAGCATGCGGGCCACCTTTCATATGTCGTGATCTCCGGCAGGAAAAGCATTCGTGGTCATGTGTTGTCTAGAGCATCCGGCAACAGGGCAATCCCACGGCCAATCAGAGTGTGTGGCGCCAAGTATTGGGCTGCCTGTACCAATCAAACAGTTCCCTTCCCACTGATTAATCTTAATCTTAATGTAAGGACATCCTAAATCTAAATAATCGTCATGTAGACCTACACAGCATTCGTAATTTTGGTACCTACTGTCATTAGTTATCCAGGGTTAAAATTTTGTGACAATTTTTCTCCACATTGTTTAGTGTACCATAGATTTTAACTCAGTTAAAACATAAGATAGAACTCTACCAATCACATCATCCTACATACTAAATTCATGACAAACAAAACACAGTTATCTGTTATGAATCTACGGATAGATTTAACCTCTGACAATGGATGAGGTAGAACTCTAGAAATTACATGGTCTTACATACTACATTCATGATAAACAAAACACTATTTATACAATCTGTTAAATCTACAAATGCAGTGAATATTTTCTTATATACTAGATATCATTATGCATCTATGTTCAAAGGTTTTGCCTTCTATACCAAACGTTAAAAGTACCTGAGATTTTACCAATTTGCTTTGCTTACCTACCTACAGTTCCTCTTATCCTTACACCTGCAACGGGCATTTCCACAAAGTTCTTACTATACTTGATCTTGTCTCTAAATTGTTCATTTATACCACAAATTGGGCAACCAGTACCAATCAAACAGTTCCCTACCCACTGATTAATCTTAATCTTAATGTAAGAACATCCAAAATCTGAATCATCATCTCTGGTTTTAGACACTTCACGTACTGGACCATTTTAAATTTCATCAAATGCTACATTCACATGGTTTTACAGGGTTTTATCAGCTTTACTGGTATCATAATATTACTTTGGTTACAAATGTTATCAGGTATAGATTGAACACACTGAATGCATTCCATAGCACAACCAACATCATTCATTACAGAAGGAAAACAAAATATATTACTGTCAAAATTACACTTCCTGATTAGATCTTCTTTCACTGTGTTCCATCAATTTGGGAACAAATTTTGACTAACAACAGCTAACTTATTCCAGAATGCACTTTTATTTATGTTATCATCAATCTGGTCCCATACAAACTTCAAAAAGTTTTCACCTTTATTCTCTAGGCTCACAGATAACTCACCTTTACTGTTTGGATCATTATTGTGCATGGCGTTAATGAAAAATTGCTTTGACTGGACTGGTATTCCATGAATCTCGCCTACATCATCACAAACACCACTTACCTCATCTGTATTCACAAACAACTCTGAAACTTCATTATTCTTAAACTCCACAAATATCTGATATTCATCATCATCATCATCATTATACCATTATTATGCTCTTCCAAAATTACTTCATCAACAACATCATTAACGACACAAGTCTCATCTCCATCAAAGTCACATACTTCAGCTACATTCATTTGCAATGAGCTACCAGATTCAGACTTACCAACCTCAGCTATTTCACAGCTCTCATTCACATCGACATCAAGAATACCACCTAATCCAGATCCATTACAGTCATCATATATTTTACATACATCAATAACACTGTTTTCTGACCAATAGAAGAAATCATTAGTACACACTACATCAAAATTCTCATTACTCTCACATTCTGGTTTGTGTCTAGCACCTACATCACTACAATTAAACATAGTATCCCAAAACGTTTGATCAAAATATACATGAGAAATCTGGTATTCCTTCTGTTCAACTTCAGATACTTGTGCCACATTGTTAACACTGATATTATTGTGTAATTGCAAGTGTCAATTTGGGGTCCTGTGCTTGATGTGTTTCCTCGCCCCCAAACTGTGGACCTTCATTGAGCTGGACTACCATTTCCCTAGTAGTTACCTCTATGATTGTTTCTCCTAATAAGTTGCCCATGGTTTTCCCCATTATTCCTATTCTGCAGATGTTCAAAATTTCTGTCTCTATTACCGATTTGGACCCTGATAGAAGTTACCACCATCTCTGTTTCTGTAGTTATTACAGTTGTGATCTACCGTATATTATTTTGATTATTATGGCACATGCCTCTTTCTACTGCTCTATCCTGCCTGTCAACTGTCAGTCCATGCACTAATACCACTGCAATCTCTCTAATAATCTTCTTTTGAGTGCATCAATCAATGTCATTGTGTCAAATAGTTTGTCAAGGTGTGTTAGTTTCTTAAGTTGAGTCTTACAAAACTCTTTCAGAGTTCCATCCCTATTCCAATAATTAGGACCATTCAAAAATTCACTTTTAATTCTCCCCTGTTCAGCTTCCAACCAAAATTTATTTTAAAAACTTTTTTTTGAAAACTTTGATATGTCTCCCATTGATTTAAATTTAAATTTATCCAAGACAGAGCTTTGCCTTCAAGACATCTTTTAACAAATTAAATTTTTTGATCATCATTCTTGTCTGACACAAAACTATCTCTACAGTGGTGCAGAAAATCCACTGGATGTAAATTGTCTGATGGAAAACTTTTGATTGGAATGTTGGACCCTGCAGTACCATTGCTGGAATAAAGATTTTTCTGAATACAGTTTTCCTGAACTACTAAAATTTTTTGATCTAAAACATTTACATTAGTTAGAATACTATTTTCAACATTTAAATTTTTTTATCAAAACTACTTAAGCTCTGTTCCATTTTTTTCCACAATGGCCTTCTGTGCAGCACTGATGTCATTAACAATCTTTGTCTGTTGTGCATATTGGGCTACTCATTTTCCAAAACAATAAATTTATTTTCTAAGACATTGACTTTTTAACCCCTCTGATGACCCATTTTTTAGCTCCAAAACCAGATTACTAAGTTGGTCTAACTGGTATTGTACCCTATCCATTTTACTATTGTTCACAGTTTTTATGTCATTTAATTGTTCTGGTAGTGAAGTAAATTTGCTGTCATTGTCTGTCCTTATTTAACTGCTCATTAACTGCACTAAATTTGCTGTTGTTATCTATTTTTATTTCAGTTAACTGGTCATTAACTGTTTTAAATTTGGTATTGTTATCTGTCTTCATTTCACCTAATTTTGCCAAAATCAACTGCAAAATATCTGTTTTCACCATTTCTTTGCTAACTACACTTTCACTTGGTTGAAACATGTTCTGACTGGGTCCTACAGCTTTCACATCTACATCACTTCTACCCTCATCTCTATTCATTTTTCCAGCAATCGCACGAGTCAAAAAAAAAAAAAAAAAAAAAAAAAAAATATCACTCTCCATCTACTTTCTTTGAGTAATTGGAGATTCAAATATACTGCAATTGACACAAATCACTGTCTTTTTTTCTTCTACAACAGGCTAGACTTCATTATCAGTCAACTGATCCAGGATGATGCCCATAGTTGTAATCTTACCCTTCTCACACATCACCAGAAAATTTTCAGAATCTTTGATGGGTGTAAGATACACAAAAATCTTTTTTACTTATGTTCATTTTCTCATTGTTTGCTGCAGTTCTCGCGTCTAGTGGTAGATTCTGGAGGCTGAAATTTTGACTTTGTGGGTTCTAGTTGACTAGAAAATTGATGAATTAATTTCTGTTTCTGTGACTTTTTTATTTTATCTCATTCTTCTACATCACACTGACTTTACAATCTCCACTTCCATAAAACCAACAATTACATTGTTATTTCCAAAATTAAAAACACACCTGATTCCATCAGGGAGGCATGCCCACTACTATGAACTCATTCTGCAGTACTAACAGAATTCCAAAGAGTTTACAAAGCAAAACAGTTTACAACATTTCTTGACAAAAGAAGAGTCTTCACCAAGTTATATCATTATTTTATACATGAGTCCAGAAATAAATTTAATAAATATCATCGGATTGTACAATTAATAATAGGAATTTTAAGTATGTCAGATATTTGATAAGTTCAAACATTTCTGAAAGAAGAGTAACTCCAGCTGTGCACACAGAGCCAGCACATATTGATTTTTAACAAATTAATTTCTTTTTATACATTTCAGCCTGAAATATAATACATCATATACAAAATCATATGAAATTCATTTAGTTAAACAGCTGAGATAATGTAGTATACCTGGTATCAACTGTTCCTTTTTTTTTTCTTTTTTTTTTTTTTTTTTTAAAAAAAAAAAAAAAAAAAAAAAAGGAGAGAGAGAGAGAGAGAGAGAGAGAGAGAGTAGAGGAGGGTGTCCCATTACAAGCTTTTGTGCTGTGCAGGGGTCAATGTCTTGGATGCGTAGGCTATAGGCTGTTCAGGCTGATTCCCATTCTTGTGTGCCAAGACTGCTCTGATGCCATAAGTAGATGCATCACCAGCCACAACAAACGTGCAACTGAGATAGTATGTCATGAGGCAAGGGGCAGATTTGAGCATGGTTTTCAATTCAGTAAAAGCCCAATTCCAGGCAGGGTTCCAGTTGTAAGGCACACCCTTTTTTATGGAACAAATTGAGGGGTTGTGTAATGTGGACCATCTGAGGATTACACTTTAAATAATAGTTGATTTTGCCCAAAAACACCTGTAATTCAGGTAATTTCCTCAGATGGTGTAAGGAATATGTTGCAGTGACATTCCAGTCAGTATGCCTGACTCCCTCTTTGTTGAAGCAAATACATCACTTCTGGCTGAGAAAACCTGCCCTTCTCCAAATGATAATACAAGCCTGCATTCCACAGTATCATAAAAAGGACATGGAGGTTTTGCAAATGTTGCTGGTGGGAATTTGCTGCATCAGCTGTTGTAGAAATCTTTGGAAATCTCTGAGGGCTGACACAAGGTAAGCATCAGTGAGGTCAATATTGGAGTAATATTCTCCTCCAGCAAGTTTGGCATGGAGATCCTGTGACCAGGAGATAGGATAAGTTTCCACCTCCAATTGGGTATTGACTGTTGTCTTGAAATTTCCACACAACTAAACAGAGCTATTGGACTTTCTGATGAGCAATGAACCAAGTAATGTGTTTGATGCTGCAACGATCGAGAACTGCCGACAAAGAGAAATAGAACAATCTCCATAGACCACCAGTGCCACAAGGATGAGGACAATTCATGCAAACTAAGGCATGCATAAGTTACCTGATTTGTGTAAGAAATAGTGGCCCTGTGTCCAACTGGAAGTGGATGTCGTAGTGAGAAATGTGAAGTGCAAGAATCAGTTTACGCATGAAGGGGTCGCCTGGAGGGATTATAGACAGCAGTGGATATATGGTAGATAGTGCAGTCTTAGGGCAGGATGGGAGTGGGTTGTGCAGCTTTGGCACACTGAGTGGAAATGCCCCTCCTTGCCACAGCACATGCAGGACCCCAGTAATAATCACAGTCTACTTGAGACTGAGCAGAACACTGTGAGCATGAAGGGAGTGGCATCCGTGACCATTGACGAGACATGACCAGAGGCTTGGACACAATAGAGACCTTGTGAAATGAAAAATCACAATGTTTCTGCAATCTAGGACTCATCCTATGCCTACAACACAGGAATGGAATGCATGGTGGCATGTTAGCTGCCACAGTTTGTGGCCTCACCATGAGTTGTTCATTAGCAGCCTCTGCAATTTGAAACTAATGTGTGATGCTCAGTGTATCCTGCAATGAAGCATGCCCCTGTGTGGACCTCTGAATCGGATGCCAGCTGAACTATGATGTCTCGAATCCAGGAGACCACATACAAATCTTCACTGCTTGGTTGACACAAGTGAAATCGTATTAACAGCTGAGACAATGCAAGTCAGTGACCTATGGGCTGTATGTTTGTCCAGCCTGTTTATGATATTGGTGGAACTTGAGCCTAGAGGCAATTGCATGATATCTCTGAAAATAAGAATTAGTTAACAGAACGCACGCCTCCTGAAATGAGAGTGTTACTGGGTGGACAAAGGCGCTAATTGTTTCAGCTGAAAAAATGTTACCCATGTTGCGCTTAGCAGAAATAAAAATTGCTGCAGTGAATCATTCATGACTTGAATTGCTGAGAAATATTGCTTCAGTCGAAGCAAAAATATGTCCCAGTCCCCTGCAGCATCACGGGAAAATGGAAACAATGTACGATGCATGGGAGCATTGGTTGCTGGTTTCGCTGAGGCCTGGAGGAAACTGGCCTCGTGTGCTTGGAGTTCATGTGCCTGAAGCTGTAGCAACTTTCATAGCAAGCCTATCTGTACCTGCTGCTCTTACATTAGCTGCTGCTATGGTCGCAGCAGGAAAACCAATTTAGTGTCCATACTAGTAAACAACTTCCTTTCTCCTTACTGTCAATTCTATATGGGTAATCCAGCTGGCTCCTATCTATGAGTTCCATGCAACCTGGAGTGCCTTCGAAAACCATGTAAAAGATGTTCATTCTCTCACTTTCTATGCACAAAATGTTATTCCTACATAAAAAATGAACATGGCCTTTTTGTTTGAAATTTAATGTATATAAATTTTCTACTAGGAAATGTTTTTGCCAGATGGCATAGTTTTCGAATTATTCAAGAAAACATACAAAAGTGACCTTCAAACATGTTTTTCTTGAATAACTCAAAAACCTTGTCCTGTAGTGAAAACATATCCAAGTACAAAATTTAACTACATTAAATATCCTGCAAAAATATCCTGTTCATTTTTTTCTGGATTCCATAAAACCCATAGGTAGTGGCAGCTGAATCACCCTTTATATAAGAGTAACTGGATATCAGCACATGTGTCAGTAACCAGAAGAGAAATGTGTGAAGTTGCAAGGTGGAAGAGCAAGGGAGTATTGGTACAAACATAACATAACAAAACATATAACTGTGTGGCTGCAACAATCCTGCCTGCATGTTATTGTTTGCATGGGGAGACTGATGGATCATAGTGTAATTTCAAAATGTAGACTGAATCTGCTGGCAATCATGATAGTGATGGGATAAAATGAGTAACTATTGTTAACTGAAAGTGTGTTCTATGATTGCTTTTAGAACAAATCGAAATAATTATGTAACCTGTATCATCATCAGCAGTTTGACATCCACTTCTGTATAAAGGCCTCTTCTGGACTTTTCTGTGTATTATGGTCTTCATCAGCATGCTTCCTCACTACTGTTGTATGATTTCTTGTGTTGTCTACCCTCTCTCCATGAGATCATCATCTCATTCTTTTCTTATCCATTTCAATCCAGTAAAGTATTTAATTTGCCCACCTGTCATTTACCTGGTTGTGTGTCCCACTTCCAGTTCCACTTCATTTTCATTACAGCCATAATTACATCTCCATTCCAGTTTGTTCTCTGATCCATTTGTTTCTCTTCCTATCTCTCAAAGTAATGCCACACATTCACCTCTCTGTGTCGAAAATTCTGTTTAGTTTACCTAATGCACCCCATTACTGTTCTGCTTATTTGTTTTCCCATTCATCAAGTCATTCTCTTCAACTGTCCTACATACAAAAACTCACCATCTGGGACTGTAACTTCATTATTAATTTTTAAATTCTTATACACTCCTGGAAATGGAAAAAAGAACACATTGACACCGGTGTGTCAGACCCACCACACTTGCTCCGGACACTGCGAGAGGGCTATACAAGCAATGATCACACGCACGGCACAGCGGACACACCAGGAACCGCGGTGTTGGCCGTCGAATGGCGCTAGCTGCGCAGCATTTGTGCACCGCCGCCGTCAGTGTCAGCCAGTTTGCCGTGGCATACGGAGCTCCATCGCAGTCTTTAACACTGGTAGCATGCCGCGACAGCGTGGACGTGAACCGTATGTGCAGTTGATGGACATTGAGCGAGGGCGTATAGTGGGCATGCGGGAGGCCAGGTGGACGTACCGCCGAATTGCTCAACACGTGGGGCGTGAGGTCTCCACAGTACATCGATGTTGTCGCCAGTGGTCGGCGGAAGGTGCATGTGCCCGTCGACCTGGGACCGGACCGCAGCGACGCACGGATGCACGCCAAGACCGTAGGATCCTACGCAGTGCCGTAGGGGACCGCACCGCCACTTCCCAGCAAATTAGGGACACTGTTGCTCCTGGGGTATCGGCGAGGACCATTCGCAACCGTCTCCATGAAGCTGGGCCACGGTCCCGCACACCGTTAGGCCGTCTTCCGCTCACGCCCCAACATCGTGCAGCCCGCCTCCAGTGGTGTCGCGACAGGCGTGAATGGAGGGACGAATGGAGACGTGTCGTCTTCAGCGATGAGAGTCGCTTCTGCCTTGGTGCCAATGATGGTCGTATACGTGTTTGGCGCCGTGCAGGTGAGCGCCACAATCAGGACTGCATACGACCGAGGCACACAGGGCCAACACCCGGCATCATGGTGTGGGGAGCGATCTCCTACACTGGCTGTACACCACTGGTGATCGTCGAGGGGACACTGAATAGTGCACGGTACATCCAAACCGTCATCGAACCCATCGTTCTTCCATTCCTAGACCGGCAAGGGAACTTGCTGTTCCAACAGGACAATGCACGTCCGCATGTATCCCGTGCCACCCAACGTGCTCTAGAAGGTGTAAGTCAACTACCCTGGCCAGCAAGATCTCCGGATCTGTCCCCCATTGAGCATGTTTGGGACTGGATGAAGCGTCGTCTCACGCGGTCTGCACGTCCAGCACGAACGCTGGTCCAACTGAGGCGCCAGGTGGAAATGGCATGGCAAGCCGTTCCACAGGACTACATCCAGCATCTCTACGATCGTCTCCATGGGAGAATAGCAGCCTGCATTGCTGCGAAAGGTGGATATACACTGTACTAGTGCCGACATTGTGCATGCTCTGTTGCCTGTGTCTATGTGCCTGTGGTTCTGTCAGTGTGATCATGTGATGTATCTGACCCCAGGAATGTGTCAATAAAGTTTCCCCTTCCTGGGACAATGATTTCACGGTGTTCTTATTTCAATTTCCAGGAGTGTATATTGCTTATATATTACAGTAGTCTTATTCTAACTGTTTTGTAGGCCTCCTTTCAAATGTGCTCCAGTAATTTCTTTTAATGTTGATGTCTATCTGCAGCAGAGGCAAATAGTACAATGACATTAGTAAAATGAAGGTATCTCAGATACATTTCATTGATGCATAGGACTTATTCATTTTCCCATTTTTTGCTTTTATGTTTTTAAAATTTTGTTGTTTGCATTTCTTTGATTGTTTTGATGTGGCCTGCCACAACTTTATCTCCTGTGCCAACATCTTCATTGCAAGTAGGACTTGCACAGAATGTTCTCAGTTACTGCCTTTGCTATCAGTACACTGTCACTGTGTGCTTCAGTTTACCTTATGTTCTCATTATCATTCTTTAGCAGACCAGTTCACATTGCATCTAAACTGACATTAATTTATTTAACTTGAACAGTGGACATTCAGACCCTTTATTACATTAGACCAGGTTTTAGAAGGAAAGATAGGTAAACTGAAATACAAAACAAATATCAAATAAAATAAAATAATAAAGATGAAATAAAAGCGCAATAAAAAGATTAAAATATTTATGTAAAATCAGAGAAATGATTATAGAAATGGCCAGACAAGAAAAGACTTCCAAGCAAATTTTTCTTTTAGATAGAATTTGATGTTTTTCAGAAGGAAAAATCTGGGAAACATGAGTACTGGAGTAGCTTTGAAACTTTAGGTGTTCATATTATAAAATATGAGTGGATGCTACAAGTAGCTGTAAAATAAGCAAATCATGTAGCTGTTAAAATTTATGATCATTAGTAACGTGTAACCCACCTTTTGTTTCAGTGCATCAACCTAGAGCTTTCAACAAGTAGAAAATCTCTTAGCACAGTTACCACTAACTGCATTTATAGAAATACAAAAGAGCTTAGTTCTTTCTGCTCCATCATCTACAGAAAAGGATGCTCACAGAAATATATCAGCACCAATAATAAAAACATGTTATTCCCTGTGGACTGGATATCATTTTCCATCATGCCATGACAGGTATGGTGGGAGAGTATGCAATGAACATGCGATGTCTTGCAGAAGTGTTTCCCAGCTCTCTTGATTTCTTACTTACTTACTTGTAAGGCTGGCTAAACAAACTGTAGTCATCCTTTAGCCTCACCAATTAGACTCCTCCATCTTCTTCAGTCCACATATTCTTGTGCAGCTAATCCTCTCATAATCATATTCTCTCTGACCCCATCAATCTATCTCAGGTATAGTCCTCCCCTTGGTCTGTTGCCTCTGATGTCTTCTTCCACCACTTTCCTGGTGATTTGGCCTTCTTGACAAATATGTGCCAATACCACTTCAGTCTCCTCTCTTTATTCACTGCCACAATGGTCAGGGATTTCTACAAATCCTGCAGTCTGCAATTTTTCCTTTCTCCTCAGTTGTCTCTATTCTACACTGGTCCAAAAATTTGTCTCAGAACAGCACTCTCAAATTTCAGAAGCTTTCTTTGAGTCTTCTGGGTCAGAGTCCAGGTATCTTGCCTGTGCAGAAGCATGGATCGGTTATATTTTAACCCTGTGCATCCTAATCTTTGTGGATCTTGATACAAGCCATGCCTTAAGTAGATTTCTGAGTGCAAATGTGGACCTGCTTCCTACTTGAATTCAAGCCATTATTTCCTAGTCTGTCTCATTCCTTCATTGAGTAATGCATCAAGATATTTTAACTCTTTCATGCTTCCAAAGGATTTTACATTCATGTGTAAAGGGCTGTTGTTATTCTGTCAGGGATTTGGTCTTGTCCATATTCATCTTCATCCCTGTTCTCATTGCCTCTTCCATTAACCTCTTATCACATGAATCAGATCTTCTTCATACTGCATTATTAAAATTACATCATCCGCATAGGTCCGGGTGTTGATCCTTCTGATTTCTTAACACGTTAATTTCATGTCATAGCAACAAGGGCTATAAAGGAAGTGGATGAGGTAAGGAAGAATGATAAGGAAAGATATAATTGAAAATGAATTCCTCCACATGACATTCCCTATTTAACACATTCACACAAAATTAGTTTGTAAAAATTACTAATATTGTGAATAATATGTGGGTAGAAGAGGATGCTTTAATGCTCCTAATAAAAATCATTTGTATACAAATTTTGTGTTTTGTGTCTTCCAGTGTAAGTAACGTAATTAATTCCTTACAGAACAAAATAAAAAAGAGTTTAAATATGATTGTATTATTTGTTTTGTGTAGAGCTACTTTGCAGAACATGTTTATTATATATTATTAATGAGTTAAAAATGGAAAAGTTGTATGTTTGGAACTTAACAATTGTTTGAAAGTTGTATGTTTCATTTTCTTTCATTATAAATTCTAAAGTAAGAAATAGTTATGAAATAAATAATTGAATGTTCCTTTTACTATTTCAGACACCAAGTAAAGAAAACATAGAAACACTTTCAGCTCTTGAAATAGCAGAACAGATGACATATGTGGATCATCAGATATTTATTTCGATTTCAAGCGAGTAAGTGTTGAATTTTTTTCAATTTCTCTGCCAACACTAATAATAAAAATAATGTAATTTTTCCTTGTGGATTACTGTCTCTTACTGAAAATGTTCTAATAACTCACAATGTGAGATGGAAGGTGAATATCCGTACATCAACGATTGAAGCAAAAAAAGCAGAGTTTTTCTGGAATGCAGATATCTTACTTCCAGAAATCATACATATTTCATTCAGGTTTTCCTGGTTTCTAACTGGTTATTTTTCATGATGTAGAAAAGCTTGAAATTCTTTTGAATTCATTAACCAAGTATAGAACTTTTTCTCAGCAACTTGACAGCTTATGAGGATATACAATATATTGGAAGGTACTTTTTCTTATTTGTTTGGCATCTGTAACTGATCATTCTTTTATTCAATCACACATTGTGTTTGACAAACCCCATTAAGAGGCACAATCCTCAGGGATGCATAACAAGTCAAAATTTATTTTAGCATAGAAATAAATTTGCAGCTTAGTGTCTGGTATAATTAACAGAAAAACTATACCTTAAAAATGAGTTTATGACCACTCTTTGGAAGTAATAGGGTAACTGGTCATCCATAAACCTTGAAGTCTCATTACTACATTTAAGTTTGTATTATTTTTGGAAACCACATCACAGGAGAGGTTATGAATGAAACAAACATTCAGTTTGAGAAAGTAAATAAATAACGCAGTCCTGTAATAATGTGTTAATGCAAATGAGTGTTGGTTCAAAAATTTAGTCAGTCACCAGAAATTTAATTTCTACCAAATTGTACACCATACAGTGTGAAATGCTAGCTATCTTCATTGCATCAGAAAATTTGAGGATGCAAGAGAAAAATAGAATGAACTACTTATTTGTATCTAAGAAGACATCAACTGAGAAAACTAAAAAAAACCTGAGACAGATTTTCATCCAGTGTTTACCATCAAGAGGCGAAATATGTATCACTGCCTATAGACACAAAAAAGTAAAAGTGAGGTACTACGTACCTTTTAGAACTAATAATTCCCATAGTCGTGAGAATATGTCGGAGACAATTACAAATGAAGGATAGGGCAGGATGAGACCCACCTGTATAACCCAATAAATTGTTACCTCCAGTATTTGTATAGTTCACTTGTTCAAACACAACCATCTGCAAAAAGTGAAGCTACTACTGATATTTTCTGTCAAGTCATTAATACATAATATCAGCAGCAAGGTTCTGAAAATGCTACCCTTCCCTGGGGTACACCTAGAGTTATCTCTACTTGTGTTGGTGACGCTCCATCAAGGATTGCATCCACCCTGCCAATAAATCATCAATCAAGGCACAAATTTTGTTTGATACCAACATCATTATTGCACTTTCATTATAAATTTGGTGTTGCACTGTGTTAAATGTAAAATTACTTGAGGACTGGCAGCTACAAATGATCTAGTAAGAGAAGTCTTGTGCAGAAAGCACAACATACATTCCACTGAACTGTGACACCTGCAGCCACAGAAACCACCTGCAGTTGCCAAAATTTCATAACTACTGTCATAGGAGGCTTTAGAAGGGGGCTTGTTCCTTGCAGTTGACAAAAATATTGTCTCTATTGCAGTCAAAGTTGAGTGTAAAACTGAAGCTATTTTGTAGTGTATAACAGGTGCAGGTAAAGCCAAGTTAATTATTGTAACAATATTGTGAAAACGAAAGTTGCTACTCACCATATAGTGGAGATGTTGAGTCACAGATAGACACAACAAAAAGACTTTCACAAATATAGCTTTTGGCCAGTAAGGCCTTCATCAAAATTAGACAACAAACTCACGCAAATGCAATTCTCACACATGCATAACTGCAATCTCAGGCAGCTGAGGCCCCACTGAGAGCAGCAGCACCAGTGCATGATGTGAGAGGTGACTGGTTGGGGGGGGGGGGGGTAAGGAGGAGGCTGAGGCAGGGAGGGGGGAGGCAGGGAGGGGGAGGAATAGTAGGGTAGGGGTGGTGGACAGTGAGAGGTGGGGGGCGGGGGGGGGGGGGGGGGTAGCAGAAAACAAGAGAGATAAAAAGACTGGGTGTGATGGAGGAATGAGGGCTGTCTAGTGCTGGAATGGGAACAGAGGGGGAGAGGACAGTGACTAATGAAGGTTGAGGCCAGGAGGGTTATGGGAACATAAGATGTATTGCAGGGAAGGTTCCCACCTGCACAATGCAGAAAAGCTGGTATTGGTGAGAAGAATCCATATGGCACAGGCTGTGAAAGAGTCACTGAAATGAAGGATGTCATGTTTGGCAGCGTGCTCAGCAACAAATGGGCCACTTGTTTCTTGGCCACAGTTTGTCGGTGGCCATTCGTGTGGACAGACAGCTTGTTGGTTGTCATGCCGACATAGTCTGCAGCACAGTGGTTGCAGCTTAGCTTGTAGATCACATGACTGGTTTCACAGGCAGCCCTGCCTTTGATGGGACAGGTAATGTTTGTGACTGGACTGGAGTAGGTGGTGGTGGGAGGATGTATAGGTCTTGCATATAGGAGTATTATAGGGGTATGGCCATGAGGTAAGGGGTTGGAAGCAAGGGTTGTGTAGGGATGGACTAGTATATTGTTTAGGTTTGGTGGATGGCAGAATACCACTGTGGAAGGGTTGGGAAGGATAGTGAGCAGGGCATTTCTCATTTCAGGGCATGACGAGAGGTAGTCGGAACCCTGGCGGAGAATGGAATTCAGTCGCTCCAGTCCTGTGTGGTACTGAGTTATGAGAGGAATGCTCCTCTGAAGCTGGACAGTGGGACTTTGTGAGGTGGTGGGAGACTGGAAAGATAAGGCATGGGATATTTGTTTTCGTACAAGGTTGGTCGGATAATTACATTTTGTGAAGGCTTCAGTGAGACCCTCGGTATATTTTTGAGAGGGACTGCTTGTCACTGCAGATGCAACAACCACGGGTGGCTAGGCTGCATGGAAGCAGCTTCTTGATATAGAACGGGTGGCAGCTGCCAAAGTGGAGGTATTGTCGGTGGTTAATAGGTTTAATATGGATGGAGGTACTGATGTAGCCATCTTTGAGGTGGAGGTCAGCATCGAGGAAGATGGCTTGTTGGGTTGAGTTTGGACCAGGTGAAGCAAATGGGGGAGAATTGTTGAGGTTCTGGAGAAACATGGATAGGGTGTCCTCACCCTCGATCCAAATCACAAAGATGTCATCAATGAACCTGACCAGGTGAGGGGTTTGGGATTCTGGGTGTTTAAGATGTATTCCTCTAGATGGACCATGAATACGTTGGCACACGATTGTGCCATGTAGGTGCCAATAGCCGTACCCTGGGTTTGTTTGTGGTAATGTCTTCAAAGGAGAAGTAACTGTGGGTGAGGATATGGTTGGTCATGGCAACTAGGAAGGTGGTTGTTGGTTTGTTTTCAATAGCGGTAAGGCCATGGGCATTAGGGATATTTAAAGAGAGGTGGCATAAGTAGTGATGAGCAGGGCACCCTGTAGTAAAGGGACAGGAACTGTGGAGAGTCAGAGGAGGAAATGGTTGGTATCTTTTATGTAGGAGGGAAGGTTCTGTATAATAGGTTGAAGGTGTTGGTCTATGAGAGCAGACATTCTCTGTGGAGCACAGTAACCAGACACAATGGGGCATCCTCGGTGGTAGGGTTTATGGACTTTAGGAAGCATGTAAAAAGTGGGAGTGCTGGGAGTGGTAGGGGTGAGCAGAGAGATTGACTCCAAGGAGAGGTTCTGGGAAGGGCCTAAGCATATGAGGAATGACTGGAGATCCTGCTAGATTTCTGGAATGGGGTCACTGTGGCAAGGTTTGTAAGTGGATGTATCTGACAGCTGGCAGAGTCCTTCTACATCTGCATCTACATCTACATCTACATCCATACTCCGCAAGCCACCTGACGGTGTGTGGCGGAGGGTACCCTGAGTACCTCTATCGGTTCTCCCTTCTATTCCAGTCTCGTATTGTTCCTGGAAAGAAGGATTGTCGGTATGCTTCTGTGTGGGCTCTAATCTCTCTGATTTTATCCTCATGGTATTTTCGCAAGATATACGTTGGAGGGAGCAATATACTGCTTGACTCTTCGGTGAAGGTATGTTCTCGAAACTTTAACAAAAGCCCGTACTGAGTTACTGAGCATCTCTCCTGCAGAGTCTTCCACTGGAGTTTATCTATCATCTCCATAACGCTTTTGCGATTACTAAATGATCCTGTAATGAAGCGCGCTGCTCTCCGTTGGATCTTCTCTATCTCTTCTATCAACCCTATCTGGTACGGATCCCACACTGCTGAACAGTATTCAAGCAGTGGGCAAACAAGCGTAGTGTAACCTACTTCCTTTGTTTTCGGATTGCATTTCCTTAGGATTCTTCCTATAAATCTCACTCTGGCATCCGCTTTACCGATGATTAATTTTATATGGTCACACCATTTTAAATCACTCCAAAAGCCTACTCCCAGATAATTCATGGAATTAACTGGTTCCAGTTGCTGACCTGCTATATTGTAGCTAAATGATAAAGGATCTTTCTTTCTATGTGTTCGCAGCACATTACACTTGTCTACATTGAGATTCAGTTGCCATTCCCTGCAACATGCGTCAATTCGTTGCAGATCCTCCTGCATTTCCGTACAATTTTCCATTGTTACAACCTCTCGATATAGCACAGCATCATCCGCAAAAAGCCCCAGTGAACTTCCGATGTTATCCACAAGGTCATTTATGTCCATTGTTAGTGCGTGCCATTTGGGGAAGGACACCTTATGTGGTGTTTTTCTATTGGTCCATCATGCTCCGCCATCTTGCATGTTACCTATTGTCGTGTGGGGGGGGACTACGCCCAACATCTTCTGGGTTGTCTCCTTCTCGCCTTGTGCGCACTCTTCTTCTTAGCGCCTACGACAACTGTGGACCCTTTCAACACCTAAAATCCAGCACGGTAGCCAGTCCGTTGTGGTGGGGTCGTCATGTACCCTCTTGGTGGTAGCCCCCTGACCACGCAGGGATTGCACTACAGATGCCAGAGCTGTTTCCTCCCCATGCATGCCAAGGTGTATGTGCCCATCCTGTCTGGGGCACGGGGACTCCGGGCAACAGGATATCAGCCAGGTACCCGTTGCTTTGGCTGGGTGGCGCCCTTGGGGAGAGCCCTCATTCGGAGTAGGTGGCATCTGGGCGGATGTGGCGCAATGAAGCGCAATGAATCACACCAAGCTGGTGGTCGCACGGCCACCAGCGTCTCTAAGCGTGGTAGAGTCGACTTTGATGCTGCACAATATGACCCTCAGTCGTTCCCCTCGTTGGCTGCGCCATGGGAGGGACGCCGATCTAGTGCCAAGTGGGAGCCTTACGTACCGCAATACCTTGTCTGCAGCAGGACTGATGGTGACTCCTTTCTTATGACGAAGCCTCTGTTTTTTGTGGAACACCTGGAGGATAAGTTTGGGGAAGTGGCGGGGTTGTCTAAAATGAGGAATGGGTCCATCCTCCTCAAGACGTCCTCCCCAGCCCAGTCACGAGCGTTGCTCTTGTGCGATAAGCTGGGTGACGTCCCTGTTACCGTCACTCCCCACAGTAGCTTAAATATGGTCCAGGGGATTATTTACCATCGTGACCTCTTGTTACAATCCGATGACGAGCTGAGAGCCAACTTGGAACGACGTGGTGTCCATTTTGTCCGTCGTGTACATAGAGGGCCCAAGACGAACAGGGTGGCCACCGGTGCCTTTATCTTGGCCTTCGAGGGTGATGTCTTGCCCGAGAAGGTCAAGGTGATGGTTTACCGTTGCGACGTGAAGCCATACGTCCCTCCCCCCGATGCGGTGCTTCCAGTGCTGGAAGTTCGGGCATATGTCCTCCCGTTGCCCATCCAGCGCTACATGTCGAGATTGCGGACGCCCCTCTCATCCTGATTCTCCATGTGCGCCTCCGCCTGTATGTGTCAACTGTGGGGAGCACCACTCTCCATGCTCGCCGGATTGCCCCGTTCTTTATAAGGAGCAGAAGATCATGGAGTTTAAGACCCTGGACCAGCTTACTTATCGAGAGGCAAAACTGAAATATGAAAGGTTGTATCCTGCTTCCATTCGCACATCTTATGCTGCAGCCACGTTATCGTTGCCCACGCGAGCGATGGTTGTCGCCTCATCTGTGCCGCCTACAGTGGGCCCTCGGGGCCGTGTGTCTCTGTCTGCCCCCCTCGTGTCTGGGGGCAAGCCTTCCTCTGTTGCCCCCTTAGCAGTTGGGGGCAAACCCTCTTCTGTCGCTCCCCCCACGCTTACTTCGGGAATGACGTCTGCTCCACAACCGGGAGGCTCGATCCCTCCCCCTCCTTCTCCACCGGCGTTGCCTCCGCTGGTTCCTCTCTCGCGGAAGGGGTCCCTCGGGGCTCTCCCTTCCTCCGTTTCTTCTCCTTCCCAGCCAGATGTCAGCCAGTGGCTGAAGGTTCCGCCAACTGCTGGTCGTAGGGCTTCTGCGTCGTCGTCAGCCTCCGACGCTCCTTCAGAGAAGCTCTCCCAGCCCTCTCACCCTAAGGGCCGACGTGAGAAGAAGGAACGGCATGTGTCCAAGAATAAGGACGTTCCGGCGGTTTCAGCACTGCCTGCTGTACATAGTCCTGGCTCGGGGGATGAGGTGGAGATCCTCGCCTCTGCCGCGGATCTCGCCCTCACGGAACCCTTGGGGGCCTCTCCTATGGACTCAGCTGACTCTCCCCCGGTGGCGGCGGTTGGCTCTGAAGCGCTGTCTGCCTCTTAGTCGCATTCACGCCCTCCCAGTCCCTTCCTGCTTCTGTTCTCCAATGGAACTGCGGCGGTTATTTCCGCCACCTGCCTGAGCTCCGGATGCTTCTGAGTGATTCCCCTGTTCTCTGCATTGCTCTGCAGGAAACTTGGTTTCCTGCACTGCGGACCCCCGCCCTTCGTGGTTATCGGGGATACTATAAGAACCGTGCTGCCTGTCAACGAGCGTCAGGTGGGGTTTGCCTCTTTGTTCACCACTCTGTCTGTAGCTCGCCAGTACCCCTTCAGACGCCTTTAGAGGCAGTTGCTGCCAGGGTTGAGCTCTCTCCGGCTATTACTGTTTGCTCTGTTTACATTCCTCCGGATGGGGAGCTCCCCTGACATGTCTTGGCTGCGCTGCTGGCTCAACTCCCGCCACCATTGCTGCTTCTGGGCGATTTCAATGCCCACAACCCTCTATGGGGTGGGACTGTCTCTGATGACCGCGGTCGGGCCGTGGAGCATTTGTTGGCTCAGCTCGACCTTAGCCTCTTGAACACCGGTGCTCCCACGCATTTCAGTGTTGCCCATGGCTCGTTCTCGGCCATCGATCTCTCTCTTTGCAGCCCCGGACTTGACCCATCCCTCCACTGGAGGGTGCACCCTGACCTGTGCGGTAGTGACCGTTTTCCCGTCTATTTGTCACTACCCCAGTGTCGTTCTTCTGGGCGCCTGCCCCGCTGGGCTCTCCACAGGGCAGACTGGCCAGCTTTTACTTCTGCTGCAGCCATTGAGTCTCCCCCACAGGGTGACATTGACGAGGTGGTCCGTGTTTTAACCACGTCCATCATTTCAGCGTCCGAGGCTGCCATCCCCCGATCTTCTGGCCTCCCTCGGAGGAAGGCTGTACCCTGGTGGTCGCCGGAGATTGCTGAGGCTCTTCGCGACCATCGGCGGGCTCTCCAGCGTCATAGGCGGCACCCGTCTCTCGAGACCCTCATCGCCTTTAAGAGGCTCCGTGCCTTGGCCCGTCGTGTTATTGCACGGCGTAAGCAGGCGTGCTGGGAGAGGTATGTCTCATCCTTGGGCTCCCATGTCTCCCCCTCACTCGTGTGGTCCCGGATCCGGCGGATTTATGGATACCAGACCCCTATGGGTGTCCCTGGGCTCTCCTTGGACGGCGCTGTCTGCACGGACGCTGCCGCCATTGCTGAACGGCTTGCCGCGCACTTTGCTCAGAGCTCTGCGACTGCATCTTATCCCCCCGCCTTTCGCTCTCTCAAGGAGCGAGCCGAGCGGACGCCGTTCTCATTCCACACGCGTCGTTCTGAAACATACAATGCTCCTTTCAGCGAGAGGGAATTCCTCGCTGCCCTCGCCGATTGCCCTGATACAGCACCAGGAACAGACTGCATCCACGCGCAGATGCTGAAGCATCTCTCCAGGGACTGCCAGAGACACATTCTCGCGATATTTAATCGCATTTGGAGCGAAGGCGTGTTCCCGTCGCAATGGCGAGAGGGTATTATTGTCCCCATCTTGAAGCCCGGTGCGGACCCACTGGCGGTGGACAGCTATCGTCCCATTACCCTCACCAACGTTTTGTGCAAATTGCTCGAACGTATGGTGGGGCGGCGTTTGTGTTGGGTCCTTGAGTCGCGCGGTCTCCTCGCTCCATCCCAGGGTGGCTTCCGTCAGGGCCGGTCTGCAGTGGACAATTTGGTGCGGCTGGAATCTGCTGTCCGTACGGCCTTTGCCCGACGTCAGCATCTCGTTGCTGTATTTTTCGATCTGCGGAAGGCGTATGACACCACATGGAGGCATCACATCCTCGCCACGTTGCATGAGTGGGGTCTTCGTGGTCGGCTCCCGGCTTTTCTTCGAAGTTTTTTATTGCGCCGCTCTTTCCGGGTGCAAGTCGGTGCCACCTCTAGTTCATCTTATATACAGGAAAATGGGGTCCCGCAGGGCTCAGTGTTGAGCGTCTCCTTATTTCTAGTGGCCATTAATGGTCTGGCTGCAGCAGTGCGGTCGTCGGTGTCTCCTTCTTTGTATGCCGACGACTTTGCATCTCATTTAGCTCCACGACTACTGGAGTCGCTGACCGCAGGCTGCAAGTCACTGTTCGCAAGGCAGCATCATGGGCTCTGACTCATGGTTTTCAGTTCTCTGCACCCAAGACTCGAGTTATGCACTTCTGCAGGCGTCGGACGGTCCACCCTCATCCTGAACTTTACCTCGACGGCCACCTGCTTGAAGTGGTGGACACTTGCCGCTTCTTGGGACTCGTGTTTGACGCCCGGCTCACATGGGTTCCTCATGTTACTCAGCTGGCGGCACCTCAACGCCCTCCGCTGCCTTAGCCACACGTCTTGGGGTGCAGATCGCTGCACGCTGCTGCGATTGTACAGAGCCCTTGTGCAGTCCCGGCTTGATTATGGGAGCCTGGCCTATGGGTCTGCGTCACCCTCAGTGTTGAAGTTGTTAGACCCCATACACCACTGTGGGGTTCGGCTTGCAACTGGCGCTTTTTGTACCAGCCCCGCAGATAGTCTACTGGTGGAGGCTGGGGTTCCCCCGCTGCGGATTCGCCGCCATCGTCTGCTCGCCGACTATGCTGTCCACGTGCATTGCTCGCCAGGCCATCCCAATCGTCGCCTGCTTTTCCCTGCCATGGTCCTCCATCTGCCCAAACGGCGACCTAGGTCTGGGCTTTCCGTAGCTGTCCGTGTCCGGTCCCTGCTGTCAGAACTGGGGTCATTCCCTCTTCTGCCTCCCTTCCGGGTCTGTACACCTACGCCTCCCTGGTGTTTGTCCCGGCCGTCCGTCCGTCTGGATTTGGCACAGGGACCTAAGGACTCGGTTCCACCTGTGGCCCTCCGTCGCCGTTTTCTTGCGCTCCTCGAATCATTTCCGGGCTGTGAGCCTGTCTACACTGATGGTTCCCTGGTTGATGGTCGCACTGCCTACGCTTTTGCTCACGCTGCCCATGTTGAGCAACGCTCCTTGCCGGCTGGCTGCAGTATTTTTACTGCAGAGCTGGTGGCCATCTCGCGCGCTCTTGAGCATATGCGTTTCTGCTCAGGTAGGTCCATCGTCATCTGCAGTGACTCCTTGAGCGGCCTTCAGGCCATCGACCGCTGCTATCCCTCTTCTCCTCTGGTGTCCTCTATTCAGGAGCCTGTTTCCGGCATTGCCCGTTCTGGTCGTTCGGTGGTCTTAGTTTGGACGCCAGGTCATGTTGGCATCCCGGGGAACGAACGTGTTGACAGGCTGGCCAAAGGGGCGATTGACGCCCCAGCTTTGGAAATTCGGCCTCACAGCTCGCGACCTGCAGCTGGTGTTGCGCCGTAAGGTGCTTGGGGTGTGGTCTGTTGAGTGGCGTGGCATGACAGCCCTGAATAAACTGCGGGCTGTCAAGGAGACGACCGATGTGTGGCGCTCCTCCCTGCGGTCTTCTCGCAGGGAGTCTGTTATCTTGTGTTGGCTCCGCATCGGCCATACATACCTGACGCTCGACCATCTTTTGCGTCAGGAGGATCCCCCCCTGTGTCGGTGTGGGTCCCGGCTGACGGTCGCCCACGTTTTATTGGAGTGTCCCCGACTGCGCACCCTTCGGCAGTCTTTTAATCTCCCGGGCACCTTGCCTTTGATTTTATGCGACGATGCCTCCATGGCTGACAGTGTTTTGCATTTTATCCGTGCTAGTCCTTTTTATGGTTCCATTTAGAGTGGTCCTGCACCTTTCCCTTTGTGTGTCTCTTGTCCTCGAGTCTCTCATATTTGGTTGCAGATTTTAGTGTGTAGTCGGTTGGTTGACTCTTTCCCTTTTTTGTTGTCGTGGTCAGTCAACCAGTCTCCGGTCAACTTCTTTTGCTCTGTTTCCTTTTGTCTGGTGTCTTCGTGTCTGTAGTGTTCGTTACTGCATTTGTGTTCTTTTAGGGCCTGGGGGGGAGTCTCCTTCCCCTTGGGGTTTTACCTGCGTTGTGCATTTCTGTCTCGCCTGTTTTCGGAATGGGGGACTGATGACCTTAGCTGTTTAGTCCCCCTTAAACATCCCAACAACCACCACCACCACACCTGAAATCACTCTTACTTCGGAAGACTTCTCTCCATTGAGAATGACATGCTGCGTTCTGCTATCTAGGAACTCTTCAATCCAATCACACAATTGGTCTGATAGTCCATATGCTCTTACTTTGTCCATTAAATGACCGTGGGGAACTGTATCGAACGCCTTGCGGAAGTCAAGAAACACTCGATCTACCTGGGAACTCGTGTCTATGGCCCTCTGGGTCTCATGGACGAATAGCGCGAGCTGGGTTTCACAAGACTGTCTTTTTCGAAACCCATGCTGATTCCTACAGAGTAGATTTCTAGTCTCCAGAAAAGCCATTATACTCGAACATAATACGTGTTCCAAAATTCTACAACTGATCGATGTTAGAGATATAGTTCTATAGTTCTGCACATCTGTTCGACGACCGTTCTTAACGATGGGGATGACCTGTGCCCTTTTCCAATCCTTTGGAACACTACGCTCTTGTAGAGACCTACGGTGCACCACTGCAAGAAGGGGGGCAAGTTCCTTCATGTACTCTGTGTAAAATTGAACTGGTATCCCATCAGGTCCAGCGTCCTTTCCTCTTTTGACCGATTTTAATTGTTTCTCTATCCCTCTGTCGTCTATTTCTATATCTACCATTTTGTCAGCTGTGCGACAATCTAGAAAAGGAACTACAGTGCAGAGTGTCTGGACATTTTGTTTTGATCCACCTACCGCTTTGACATAAGACCAAAATTTCTTAGGATTTTCTGCCAAGTCAGTACATAGAACTTTACTTTCGAATTCATTGAACACCTCTCACATAGCCCTCCTCACACTACATTTCGCTTCACGTAATTTTTGTTTGTCTGCAAGGCTTTGGCTATGTTTATGTTTGCTGTGAAGTTTCCTGTGCTTCTGCAGCAGTTTCCTAACTTGGTTGTTGTACCACGGTGGCTCTTTTCCATCTCTTACGATCTTGCTTGGCACATACTCATCTAATGCATATTGTACGATGGTTTTGAACTTTGTCCACTGATCCTCAACACTATCTGTACTTGATACAAAACTTTTGTGTTGAGCCGTCAGGTACTCTGTAATCTGCTTTTTGTCACTTTTGCTAAACAGAAAAATCTTCCTACCTTTTTTAATATTTCTATTTACAGCTGAAATTATCGATGCAGTAACCGCTTTATGATTGCTGATTCCCTGTTCTGCGTCAACTGTTTCAAATAGTTCGGGTCTGTTTGTCACCAGAAGGTCTAATATGTTATCGCCACAAGTTGGTCCTCTGTTTAACTGCTCAAGGTAGTTTTCAGATAAAGCACTTAAAAAAATTTCACTGGATTCTTTGCCCCTGCCGCCCATTATGAACGTTTGAGTCTCCCAGTCTATATCTGGCAAATTAAAATCTCCACCCAGAACTATAACATGGTGGGGAAATCTACTTGAAATATTTTCCAAATTATCCTTCAGGTGCTCAGCCACAACAGCTGATGAGCCAGGGGGCCTATAGAGACATCCAATTACCATGTCTGAGCCTGCTTTAACCGTGACCTTCACCCAAATTATTTCACGTTTCGGATCTTCTACCAGATAATCCTTGCAGTTCAAAACAACAGTGGTGGAGCCTTTATCCACAGGTAGGACTATAAGGTCAGGATCAATTTTTAGATGGTGGACTGCAGTTCTTTCTGCTGATGCAAGGTTAGTTTGCATGATGAGAGATTTGGGGAATGATGGTGAGGCAATGTTTGAAGTTAAGAAATTCTGGAAAGTTAACAGGGAGTGATTTGGGGGCAGTGAGGGTGCATCATGGTTGGTTGAAGGAGTGGACTGAGTTAGGCAGGGTTCAACACTGGTTGAGTCTGATCAGTAGGGTTGGTGGCGAAAAAGTGTTTCCACCATAGGGACTGGGAGAAGGAGAGAAGGTCTGCATTACTGAATTTGGAAGTAGGGCAAAAGATGAGGCCTTTTGAAAGGATAGATATTTCTGTAGAGCTAAGATTTCTGGAGGGAAGGTTTATGACTGTGTTTTGGGTCTGTTTAGGTTCTGTATTCCGTGTGGTGGTGGGAAGGAGTTTTGGAGGGTGGGATAAATGTAGTAGGTCTGCAAGACAGGGTTTTCAGCTATGAGGGACCATGGAGGAGGTTATAGACGGGGTGGACAGTGGTACTTCAAGGCGGGAGTAGGCAGTGAGCACGGTGGAGAGCCTTTTGAGGTGGCATTGTGGATGTTGCTCTAGTTCTTGGAGGGCAAGTGTTTCAGTGTGTGTTATGGGTTCCAGAAATTTGGGATTGCATAACAGGAGAATATTGTGGATGGAGAGAAGGTACTGCAAGGAGGTTTGGGTTTGGTTGATGTGGTTTTGCAGGACTATGATGGTGAGGGCTAAGGATTGGTGGAATCTGAACAGGTGGATATCATTGTGGAAGGAGGGGTGGCAGCCAGAGCTCGGTAATTTGATGGTGACCTATTTGGGTGGATTCCATGAGCCAAGCAACAATGCAGGAACAGTATGTGGGATTGGGTTCTGGCTAGTGATAAGGAAACTTTTCTGTACAGCCAGAACCGTACACTACCCTTCTCTCTTTCCACCTCATCCCTCCACACTCCCCAATAGCGTGACACTGTCCACCACCACTGCTCTACTATCCCTCCCCAACCCTGCCCCTGCCTCCCCCTTACCCCCACCCAGTCACCACTCCCATCATGCAATGGTGCTGCTGCTCACAGTGTGGCCTCAGTTGCCTGAGTTGTGTTTTGCGTGAGTGTGTATATGTGTGTTTGTCATCTAATTTTCATGAAGTTCTTACTGGCCAAAAGCTATATTTGTGACAGTCATTTTGTTGTGCCTATCTGTGACTCAGCATCTCCCTTATATGGTGATTTCTGCTGTGACAATTCTAGAATGATTTAAAGTCTATGGTCAGTAGCATGCGAATACCCAAACCATGGAGTACTAATTGGAGATGAATTTAACCCACTGAGTATAGTTTGGGTTGTCTGTGGATTCATTGCAAGGGGTTACAGATGGACCATCATACAAATTACTTTTGAATACGTTTTCTGCAAACTGGCTTGAGCAGCTAGTTCGACAGCCCACATACAATAGAAAACCTTGTAGCTACAAATAGACTAGGCCTTATCGAAAACATTCGGTATAAAAACAGGGATTAGCGATCATGATGTCACTACAGCAACTATAGTTACTATAGTTAATAAATCAGTTAGGAAGGCTAGGAGAGTGTTTCTGCTAGAATGAGCATCTTACTTAGGAACTGAATTGACATCACTTAGTTTCAGGAAGAAGGACATAGAGGAATTATGGGGAAGTTTAAGCAGATTTTAAATCATGATCTGCTGTTCCTAGTAAGTGGATCAAGGACAGAAAAGACCCACCATGGTTTAATAACAAGATTTGGAAAATGCTGAGGAAGCAGTGTCTGTTGCACTCTAGGTTCAAAAGAGAATGTGCAAATGATGACAAGCAAAGGTTAGCAGAGATTCAAGCATCTGCAGAAAGCTCTAGGTGTGAAGCATACAACTACTACCACTGTCAACCTTAGCAAAAGATCTGGCCAAGAGCCTAAGAAAATTGTGGTCTTATGTAAAATGACTGAGTGGTTCTACAACTAAGTGGTCTAGTAAGGCAGTTGAAATTAGCAAAACAAAATCTGAAGTTTTAAATTTCACATTCAAAAAATTGGTCACACAGGAGAATCACACAAACATACCTTTGTTTGACCATCAAATAGACTCCTGCTTGGACAACATAGTAATAAGCATCCCTGGTGTAGAAAAATGAGTGAATGAACTGGAAAAAAAAGGTCACCAAATCTGGATGGAATCCCAACTTTGTTTTTGAGCAAATACTATACAGCATTGGCCCCTTACTCAGCTGGCATTTATTGTGAATCTGTAGCCCAGCATGAAATCTCAAGTGACTGGAAAAAAGCACAGATGACTTACAAATCAGAGTGGTTTTAAAGAGCATCACCTGTGCAAAACTCAGCTTGTCCTTTTCTTACATGATATACTGTGAACTATGGATGAAGGGCAACAGGCAGATTCCATATTTCGAGATTTCCTGAAAGTGTTTTGACACAATAGCCCACTGTAGGCCATTAAAGAAGGTATGGGCATATGGAGTAGGTTAACAGATATGTGAGGGGCTCAAAGACTTCTTAAGTTATAGAACCCAGCATGTTGTCTTCAATGGCAAGCGTTCATCAGACACTAGGCTATCACCAGGAGTGCCCCAGGAAGTGTCATAGGACTGATGTTATTCTCTATATACATAAATGATTTGGTAGACAGGGTGGGTAGCAATCTGTGGTTTTTTGCTGATGATGATGGGGTGTATGGTAAGCTGTCAAAGTTGAGTGACTGTAGGAGGATATAAGATGACTCTGAATATAGAAAAATGTAAGTTAATGCAGATGATTAGGAAAAACAAAACTTGAGTGTTTGGATACAGCTTTAGTGGTGATCTGCTTGACAGGCAGGTCATTTAAATATCTGGTTGAAAAGTCATAATTAAGAAACAAGCATACGAGGATGGGAAAGGTGAATTGTCAACTTTGGTTTATTGGGAGAATTCTAGGAAAATCTAGTTTCTGTAAAGGAGACCACATATAGGATTCTAGTGAGAGCTGTTCTTGAGTACTGCTTGAGTGTTTGGGATCTGTACCAGTTTAGATTTGGAAGACATGGAAGGAGTTCAGAAGCTATATTTGTTACTGATAGGTTCGAACAATATGCAAGTGTTACGGAGATGCTTTGGGAACTCAAATGGATATCCTTGGAGAGAAGGCAACATTATTTTTGAGGAACACTATTGAGAAAATTTAGAGAACTGGCATTTGAAGATGACTGCAGAACGATTCTGTTGCATCCAACATACTGTGCATGTAAAGACCATGAAGATAAGATATGAGAAATCAGAGCTGATACGGATGCACGTAGACAGTCATTTTTTGTTCATTCTATTTGCAAGTGGAGCAGCAAAGGAATTGAGTAGTAGTGGTGCAGGGACCCTCTGTCAAGTGCTGAAGGTGGATTATGGATTTTGATGTAGACACTCAGCATGTTATTGGTCACCCTCAGGGAATCAGGTATTTTTCAAAGCAGCTACATACCATTATTCACTGTTTTGAATAATCTGTGTTTTCTTTGAAGATATTCCTGGACCCATAAACTACTGATCCTCAGAGAGAACGTAGGTGCATGGTGATGCCAATTTGAAGGCAGTTCTGATGTGTGAATATTTGCAAAGTTGTGTGACTTGATGAAATGTTTGTCAGTTTTGGTCACAGTGTTGTACAGGTGTGGATGAATGTCACAGCCAAATGAACAATGGAAATATCTTCTTGTGATGGAGCAGACACATTCATTTTGCATGCAAACACCTTGCAAAGTTTACTAAGTAGTTTGTAACATCAATAATTCCAAATCTGGGAAAACTGTCAGCAATTGTTCTTGATAATACTCCTTACGATTCAGTTCAGAAAATACCTACCGTGGCAAAATGAAAGGAGGTGATTTATTGGCTTCAGCATCAGAACATTGACAGTCTTAGAAAGGTGGAACTTATGGAACTAATATTTCTTCATAAACCAAAGTTCCTCATATACAAAATCAACAAGGTGGCAAAAACATAGGAGCATAGAGCCATTAGCCTGCAAGTTTACCACTACCATTTCAACCCAATACTGTTAAAATGGGCCCAAATTAAAGGCTATGTTGTCAACATTAACGATGAATTTACTGTCTGCTTTCAAGGCAAAGCTGTTAGGAAAATCAGCTCTGAAGACTGAAAGGAACCCGTCTATCATATGCAGTGCATCAGGGAAAGAACATGCCAGAATGATTCTGTTTTGCAAACTTCTGTGGAGCAGGTGATTATTTTCATTAAACACCAGTGAGAGTGACAGTGACAGTGACGCTTCAAGCATCTGTGACAGCAAAGAGAGTCATGTCAGTGGATTTTCTCCATTGTCACTATATAATGATACATAGTTAGATTTAGCTAAATGTTTGGAATGAATGGTATATGATGGTAAGTAGCTACATAAAATAATTTTTACATTTTAATAATAAGACCATTATTAAGATGTAACTCCAAATGAACTTTAGGAATTAAGTCTCCATCACACAAAAAAAAAACACACTGTCTGCACAATAACTGCTGCAATATGGATGTAACCATTTTGTGTATTGCTTTTTTTCTTTCTTCCAGTGCTGGTTTGCCTATTTAAGATAAGTTTTCTCACTGTTATACACTTGCATTTGTTATGTTACAAATAAATAGGTGGATCACATAAATCTAGTGATCTGTTCCTCATACCAAACCCATACAGGCCATTGCTTAGGACTTGGCATACAAGCAAACTATTATGCATCCAATTTCACTTAATTTATAAGATGTATTATCTTAGAAGCTAGATTAAGGAAAGGCAAACCTACGTTTCTAGCACTTGTAGACTTAGAGAAACCTTTTGACAATGTTGACTGGAATACTCTTTCAAATTCTGAAGGTGGCAGGGCTAAAATACAGGGAGCAAAAGGCTCTTTACAATTTGTACAGAAACCAGATGGCAGTTATAAGAGTCGAGGGACACGAAAGGGAAGCAGTGGTTGGGAAGGGAGTGAGACAGGGTTGTAGCCTCTCCCCGATGTTATTCAATCTGTATACTGAGCAAGCAGTGAAGGAAACAAAAGAAAAATTCGGAGTAGGTATTAAAAGCCATGAAGAAGAAATAAAAACTTTGAGTTGATTGGCGACTCCATGGAGTGTCCTGTGCACCACAACCATATAACGGGTATACTTGGAAGGAGAACCAGCATTGGTCGTATTTTTTTGTTTTATTAAACGCAAAATCAATTTTCGGTCACTTAGTGACCATCTTCAGTGCTGTAATATATAATTTAAATTGGTAGGCACTGGTGTCAACAAGCTTACAGCGATCACATAAACTGCAACTGTTTATGTGATTGCTGTAAGCTTGTTGACACCAGTGCCTACCAATTTAAATTACATATTACAGCACTGAAGATGGTCACTAAGTGACCGAAAATTGATTTTGCGTTTAATTAAAAAAAAAAAAAAAAAAAAAAAAAAAAAAAAATACGACCAATGCTGTCTCTCCTTCCAAGTATATAAAAACTTTGAGGTTTGCCGATGACATTGTAATTCTGTCAGAGACAGCAAAGGACTTGGAAGAGCAGTTGAACGGAATGGATAGTGTCTTGAAAGGAGGATATAAGGTGAACATCAACAAAAGCAAAACGAGGATAATGGAATGTAATCGAATTAAGTCGGGAGATGCCGAGGGAATTAGATTAGGAATTGAGACACTTAAAGTAGTAAAGGAGTTTTGTTATTTGGGGAGCAAAATAACTGATGATGATCGAAGTAGAGAGGATATAAAATGTAGACTGACAATGGCAAGGAAAGCGTTTCTGAAGAAGAGAAATTTGTTAACATCGTGTATAGATTTAAGTGTTAGGAAGTCGTTTCTAAAAGTATTTGCATGGAGTGTAGCCATGTATGGAAATGAAACATGGACGATAAATAGTTTGAACAAGAAGAGAATAGAAGCTTTTGAAATGTGGTGCTACAGAAGAATGCTGAAGATTAGATGGGTAGATCACATAACTAATGAGGAGGTATTGAATAGGATTGGGGAGAAGAGAAATTTGTGGCACAACTTGACTAGAAGAAGGGATCGGTTGGTAGGACATGTTATGAGGCATCAAGGGATCACCAATTTAGTATTGGAGGGCAGCGTGGAGGGTAAAAATCATAGAGGGAGACCAAGAGATGAATACACTAAGCAGATTCAGAAGGATGTAGGTTACAGTAGTTACTGGGAGATGAAGAAGCATGCACAGGATAGAGTAGCATGGAGAGCTGCTTCAAGCCAGTCTCAGGACTGAAGACCACAACAACAACAACATAAGATGTATCTCCATCTGGAGTAGACAAAAGTGCTGTTTATCATAAGATTTGGTCACATAGTGTGCTGACCTAACTTCAATAACAAAAATTCAGTAACATCATCAGAAAACACATTTTCATAAGCTATCCATATATTGTCTTAATAATTTGGTAGGGGACTGATGACCTCAGAAGTTAAGTCCCATAGTGCTCAGAGCCATTTGAGCCACTAATTTGTTGCTGTAAATAAAAGAGAAATGATAGCATATTATAGCTCTTCCAGGAAACTCTGATGCCAGTTTCATATTTGCACAGAAAATAGTTTCTGACTATGAGAAAGTTGAATGAAATTGGAGATTACACACACATTGGAAAGTGTGGTCTACCCACATGGTGCCGTTCTGTATGGGCCAAACTAGCTTGCAATATGTGATGTGGCAACTCTGCTCCACATCTCCTCTTACCCCTGCAGAAGTGTCAGTGCAAAAGAATTTTTTTAGATTTCCAAATCATGTTGCTTTTTGTTGATAACTGCGAAATTCCTGGGCTAGCAGGCCAGAGCGGGTTAGGTTGTGGGAAGGGGCCAAAATGAGGTTGCTGTCAGTTGCACTCAACATACAAACTTTATTTGTCCACACACAATATTACACAAGAATGCAAAACACTCAAAGTTGTAATAGGATCTCCTTTGATTAACTTTAGATCAGCTGAAGGCCACATTCAAAATCCAAGATGCAAGGCCTAAGTAAGAAATTGACATAGAAGGTTCTTCTGGAGGTGTCACCCAAAAATATTTTCTAAATATTCAATCTAAACAAGCTGAAGGCCTTAGCACTTTAATTTTAGTGGAACTTGTATGGAGGAAGTTTCTATGTAACAGACATGGAACAGAGCTCAGAAGTTCCAAGGGTCAACCTGGAATTGTAACACTAATGCTCATTTAGGCAAGACAGGCAGCCTGACCAACAATTTCTTAAGGGGAGGTTTACTATCTTTGGCCCAAACAAAGCATGTTCTTTGAGAATTTTTTTCTTGGGATGTGTTATAGATATCAGTTTCAAATTTGGTCAAATTATTTATTGATATTTCCTCTACAAACTGGAAATTTTTCGAATTGGAAATGTTGAAGAGCAAAGTCGGAAGTGCCGTCGGAACGAAACAAAATTTCAATGTAGACCTCCACGCGCGGTATGTCACAGGTCAGCTGGCTCATCTGAAATCAAAATTGAGTTGACATTAACAAAGTATATAAGATTCTTTAGGAGTTGTACCTCGCTTAAGTTATTTGGACCATAGGAAACAAAATGGCGGCCATTTGAAAAAAAAATAGGGTTTTTTTCATCGATATTTCTCCTTCTTCGGCCAAGCAAAACTATTTATAGTTGATGTATCAGAATGAAAGTGGTACAACTCCTAGACAATTTAGTTAGGTTCGTCTGAAACAAAGAATCGTGCCAATTGGTTCAGTAGATTTGAAGTTATCATACCGCACGATAAAAAAAAGTCATTTAGAGAAAAACGCGTTTGAAATTTTGACTACATATAAATGCAGTATTATTCTACCTATGTTCAATCTGCTATTTCGGGTCCATAGACTAGTCCTTCCTCTTCCTCATAGAGGGTGTTCTGCTCGATCTGGGCCATCGTGTGCTGCTCCAGAGCTGCTCTTCTGGCGGTGACAAGCGGTTTTCGGCTGCTGGAATCTGGTGGTCGTCTGAATACTTGGCGAACTATGTCGAATAGAGTCCTAGGGTGACATCCATCATTGTCATGTTCTTCAGAACTGCTGAATACCCTTTGTTGAAGCTGCTCACTGCCAGGAAAGTTGCAATCTGCACAGTCTTTGCACCAGAATGCAAATGCTTGGGGGCTAACTTCCAAACACACACGTTCAAACTTTCATTTGAATTTTGTGTGTTTCCCCCCAAGCACCAGTACAATAACTTGTCCTCAGAAAGAAAAAACTCGTGCAAGAAAAAGGCCGATTTCAGGCAGGTGTATTTTTTGTTCAACCACGAACAACAAACATTTCCGTTCCGTATTCGGAAAAACCGTTTCAGGGGTGGATTATAAACACTTTTATGGATCCAAAAATGCAATTTTTTAAAAAAATCGAGTTTTTGAACCAAAACATAGTAAACCTCCCCTTAAATGGAAGACAACCCAAGTGACAGACAGCTGACCTAACTGGGGCTCCATCTCTGACTGCACTGCTGGTCTGTCTCAAACTGACTTTCTTCCTTTGGATGGATAATGTCCCGGAGACACTGGCTCTGACCAAACCATGCAGAGGTAACACAACTGACATCTCTGCACAGGAAGAAACCGACCTAAATACACGTTGACGATGAGACGACTGACCGAACAACCAACCAATGGTCGTCCCCACTGGTACTGGCCGTGCCGACCTCACTGGGGCTCCATCCCTGACTGCACTGCTAGTCCCTGCTGGACCATCTCGAACTGACTGCCAGACACACGATGACCCGGAAACACTATAGGTCACTCCGAGTATGGTACAGCAGTGCACTTATCGATATGCGCTGCTGCTGATGCTCAAGGGCAAGTAAGGCAGGAAGTTAGTGATGCCAGTAAATGGAATAAGAAAACGAGGCAGCAGTACCATAATAGAAGATGACAAACAATAAATGGCATGAACATGAGCCATGCACACCTCAAACTGTGACCAATGCTTTCTTGCAACTATTGAGAAAACTACAGTATATTATAATTAAAGGGTGCCAAGCTCAGTTACTAATTATGTTTAGGATCTAACAGGGATACCACCAGACCCTGCAGCTGTGTTTAATTTGAGTGATTTTGGCTGTGTTCAACATTCCTAACACTTCATCTGTATCACTCATCTGTTTGAAGAAATGAAGCTATTATGAGAAAAGCACTTAATGTGTAAATGTATGGATTGTGAGAAAAGCACTTAATTTGTAAATGACTCGATTGATGAAGTGACATCAAATCTGAAAAAAAAAAAAAAAAAAAAACGGAATAACATGCCAAGGTTTCTAAAGCCATTGACACACAGTCCTGAGTATTAGTTCAAATTACATCCATAATAAAGTGAGGTCATTGTACTGTGTGTTGAATGTCTCATAGAATAAGAGCAAGAGAAGGACTGCAATGTGGCTCTGGGAATTATATGCTAGGGTCATCATGACTGCCCAGTAGAAGTGCTTGCCGGCTGGCATAGTATTATTTCTTCTGAACAGATAGTTCGTCTCTGACCTGCAGTCACACTCGATATGTGATGATACTAAATCGTCCTCAGTACACATGTGGCTGTAATGAAAGAATGAAAACTCCTGGTTGGAGTAGCAACAATATTAGGAAAAGGACAGATTGCTACTCACCATAAAAATGATACACTATATGATCAAAAGCATCCGGACACCTGGCTGAAAATGATTTACAATTTTGTAGCCCCCTCCATCAATAATTTTGGAATTCAATATGGAGTTGGCCCACCCTTAGCCTTGATGACAGCTTTCACTCTCGCGGGCATATGTTCAATTAGGTGCTGGAAGATTTCTTGGGGAATGGCAGCCCATTCTCCACAGAGTACTACACTGAGGAGAGGTATCAATGTTGGTTGGTAAGACCTGGCATGAAGTCGGCATTCCAAAACATCCCAAAGGTGTTCTGTAGGATTCAGGTCAGGATTCTGTGCAGGCCAGTCCATTACAGGGATGTTAATTGTCGTGTAACCACTCTGCCCCAGGCCGTGCATTATGAACAGGTGCTCGATCGTTTTGAAAGATTCTGTCACCATCACTGAATTGTTCTTCAACAGTGGGAAGGAAGAAGGTGCTTAAAACATCATTGTAATCCTGTGCTGTGACAATGTCACACAAAATAACAAGGGGTGCAAGCCCCCTCTGTGAAAAACATGACCTTACCATAACACCACCATTTCCGAATTTTACTGTTGGCACTACAGATGACATTCACTGGGAATTCACCATACCCACACCCTGCCATCAGTTCGCCACATTGTGTGCCCTGATTTTTCACTCAACACAACATTTTTCCACTGTTCAGTCATCCAATGTTTGTCCTCCTTACACCAAGCAAGGCGTCGTTTGACACTTAGCGGCATAATGTGTGGCTTATGAGCAGTCACTCGACCATCAAATTCAAGTATCCTCACTTCCCGCCTAACTGTCATAGTACTTGCAGTGGATCCTGATGCAGTTTGGAATCCCTCTGCGATGGTGTGGTTAGATGTTTGCCACATTATGATCCTCTTCAACTGTAATTTTTTCTTTTCTGAAGAAGGCTTTAGCCAAAAGCTAAATATTTAACAGTCTTTCCATTATGCCTGTCTGCAATTTGATGTTTCACCTTTACTGTGAGTAGCAACCTGTCCTATTTCTAGTATCGTTATAATGACTTGAGAAATGTGATTATCAACATGTAATAGAGGAGCAAGGTGCTGGGAGCTCGCCCTGTGGGGTCCAGCAGTAGATTCATGTGAAGGATGATCAGCTGCAAAGATGACTATGAGAGACCTATTGATAAATAAGGGTTCGAGTGTGGACTCAGTGTGAGACATCATCTACACCAGCATGCCAAAGATGAACATTGTAACATTAATTTATCTCGCTCAAAAGTGAAAATTGTGAAGCACACCAAAGTATGTATACATGGGGTAGCTAACTGCGCATTCCATCATAGTGTGTAGAGACTTTAGTGAACAATATTACTGTTATATTACCTCGTTGTTGGGGAAAACTGTATGCAGTATGCAGATTGGAAAAACTATTAGTAACCATTTATCAACTACAAAGTAAATACACATCAAAAGGTTTCTAATATTATGCTGATTTTTTATGATATACCTGTTGGTGTTAATGGTAAGGTCACTGGCAATTTCTTTTACTATATCATTGCTAACACTTATTTTAAGAGTCATAATAATTTATTAGTTATGTATTGCAGATTAATACAGAAGAGTCTGCAGAGAGATAGGAAACTAAGGAGATAGAACCGAGATTAGTTGAAAGAACCAGAGACGAATATGAGTTTCAAGGGGAAAGATTGATTGAGACTGGGTAAAGGAGTACAACAGAGGAAAAATGGAGTGCTTTTAGAGATGAAGTAGTGAACGCAGCATAGCAGGAACTTGGTAAAAACAAGACACAGTACAGATGCTTGGGTAACATCCAAGACGCTGACTTTGTACGAAAGAAAAACTTTCAGAAATTACAGCTACTTTGTCAGGGAGGAGAGATGGGTATATTTGAGGAAAATTAAAAGGGAAGGCAGGTCACTCAGACCCCAGAATGAGAGAGTCCCACTTGTCTCATGGGAAGGGTAAATTTGGAATATTTATTAAGGTTCAGGGAGATGAAATAAAAAAGTTGTCAGTGGCAACTGTTGCAGTGATGTGTGTGTGTGTCAGAACCTGCCACAGGCGACAGTCTATTTAAGGCTAGCCGAGCTATGCTTGGTCTCAGTTCTCTATGAGTACTGCTACAGCTCTTTGTATATGCAACTGGTTCCTGCTGGACATTACTGAAATACTGTGTTCAGGTTGTTAATACTTCCGTTGAATATAGTTGTGTTCTGTCTACTGGTCGTGTTGCACTTATACCTAATTACAACATAATTGGCGATGAGTGTGGTTCTGTTCTCCACATAAATTTTTACTCTGGTTGGTCCTCCATTTACTCTCACAATGGCTGATGGTGTTATGGAGGACATTTTACATCAGTTGGTCGAAAGCTAGATTCATTCTCCATGGCACTGCACCACTAGTCACAGGTGCTGGACAATTGAACTCAGGTACTTCAACCACTATGTGTGCGTTGCCCCCCCCCCCCTAGTTGGCTTGCTCCTCAGCCTGTGTAGCCTGCTGTTTTGCCCTCTGTGGTCCCAATGATTTATCTGGATCTCTTTTCTACATACAATGAGTCCATTGAAGAATGGGATGCATACGAGAAATGTCTGCGACAATACTTTCAAGCTTTTTGGATTACTAATGCTGTTTTATGGTGTACCTTGTTGCTTTCATTGATATCTCCAAGAATATATTAAGTCCTATGTCAGCTCACTCCTTTGCAGGATCCGTCTTCTTTAACATTTGATCAAATGTGAGAACTTCTTTCAAAATACTGCCATAAGTGCACCCATGTTATTGCATCCCAGGTTGAGTTTAACCACTGTAGGAAGCTACCTCATCAGTCTTATCAAGCATGAGTGGCTGAGCTCTCCACATCCTAAGCCACCATTGTCATTTTGAGAGCAGTGTGCGTAAAGAGCCTTATCCTTATCAGATGGTGAGTGGTGATATCATTCGTTTAGCTCTGGATCGTGAGGTGTGAGAGTGTGCCCTCCAGTGTAAAATCCACCCCACTGCAAGGTATTAGCTATTCTTCAGTTGCTCGAGGTGTCGCAAGCTCTTGGTAACCAAGTTGAATCATGGTGTGATTTATCAGCAATCCAACCTTCTCCTCTACACCAGGCTTCAGATAGTTCACATGAGGAAGACACAGTCATGGTGGCCTGCACACGAGCACAGTGACAGGGCGGCCAGCCTCACTCCCAGCAGCAGCCTCACCAACAAAATAAACAGGCCAGTAAACAGCAGTGTAGGCATTCCATGATCGCGTCCTACCCTTATTGTTTTATTGCTACCTGTCATAACTGCAATGAAAAAGGTCACATTGCTTCTGACTGTAATGCAAAAATTCAGCACAATGATCCTGATGCAGTTATGGTTTGTTGTAAAGTTTTGCACAAGCATGTTGATACAGGAGTTTTGGTAATCTTATTAAATTTACAAACTTACGTGGACTTGGGCTCCCCTCTGCTTCTCCCTGTGTCACGAAAGTTAGTAAATTACAATAAACAGAGTATCCCTATACTTGGCCATTTCTCTGCCCCAGTGACCTACAAGTCAGTAGTCCAGTCCCTTACATTTCTTGTTGTAGGTAACACATGTACAGAGAATCTTTCTGGATTAGATTCTTTTAAGTTGTTTGGTTTTACCATTTCAGATGATGTGATTTTAGTGTCAGAACAAGTGCCATTTACACAGTTAGATGCCTTATGTTCTGAGTTTTCGTCTTTGTTGTTGCCTACATTAGGGTGTACCAACAATTTTCAAGTGCACGTTACCATGAAATCTCCTGCTTGACCTTGTTTTCTTCTGGGCCAGTCGATTTCCAGTGGCATTTGACAAACAAGTCAAAGATGAATTACATCACCTCACAGAATCCAGCATTGTTTGGCCTATTGCATCAGGTGAATGGTCTACCCCCTTAGATATAGTAAAGAAACCATCAGGCCGGTCATGCCTCTGTAGCAATTTTAAAATGTCTGTGAATGCACAATCCATAGTGGATATATACCCAATACCACATCTGGATGAATACTTTAAAAAGTTGTCAGGTGGTCAATATTTGTCAAAACTTGAGTTGTCGGTTGCCTATTTACAACTTCCTTTAGATACAGAGTTGTAGCATACATTAGTTGTCAGTATCCCATTTGGACCATACCAGTAATTGTGGTTACCTTTTGGAGTTGCCACCATTCTTGCTATCTTTTGATGTTTTTGGAACAACTTACAGCATTTGTGCTGGGTTGTGTGAACAGTTTGGATGACATTGTATTTCTAGTGCCTCCACTGAGGAACATTTAAAAATCTGTGATCTCCTTTTTCCAAGTGACTGGGTTGAAGTGTAATTGAGAAAAATGTCAATTTTTTCAACCTTCTGTCATTTATCTTGTTTCTGAAGTTTATTGCAAGTGTATCAGTCTCCTGCATCGACATGTTTCTGCTGTTATGACCTGAGCATCCGCTACTACAAGTATCATCAGCACCACGTGCACCGTCACCAGAGCTGAAGCCTGAGATTGACATGGAATGGAAATGGCCTCAGCATGGCCAGTGTTGTCACATGGTTTGGCATGGGAAGGTGGGCAGAGAATTGTTCACACTCAAGGTATCTCAGACTGGCTGCAGCACGCCAGCTTAGCTAGAGCCCAGTGGACAAGAGGCCAGTATGTACATTTCAAGAATCCATGATCTTGCTAAGAGAGTAAGAGTGCACTGATGCATGCACGTGCTTTCAAAAGGCCATGCATGCAGTAGTGCTGTGTCATCTACACAGGGCACCTCAGAGAGAGAGAGAGAGAGAGAGAGAGAGAGAGATAACCATCAGAGCCTGCCATGGACACCAGTCTATTTAAGGCTAGCCGATCTACACTCAGCCTTCGTTCTCTAAGTGTACTGCTACAGCTTTTTGTGTATATAATTTGCTCCTGCTGATTGTTACTTAAATATGTGCTCATGTTGTTAATGCTTCCATGAAATAAAGTTGTGTTCAGTCTGCTACAATAACTGTATTTCTGTCAGAGGCAGCAAGGATTTGGAAGATTGGCTGTCGGAATAGAAAGTGACTTGAAAGGAAAGTTATAGGATGAACATAAGCAAAAGTAAAACAGGGATAGTTGAATACAGTTGAATTAACATCCTAAAGGAATTTGTCTGGAATGCAGCCTTGTACAGAAGAGAAATGTCAACATAAGCAGAAAAGAAAAGAAGACAGTAGTAACTTTAGCAATGTGATACTAGAGAAGAATATAGAAAATAAGATGGGAGCATTGAATTGAGCACCTAAAGGAGGTACTGAGACTGTTGAGAAAATAAATTTATGACACTACTTTACTGAAATATGTGATTGGTTGATGGGACTCATCCTGAGGCTTCAAGGAATAATTTATTTAGTACTGGAGGGAAACTGGGGGTAAAAATTGTAGAGATAGTCCAACGCTCGGCAACAGAAGCAGGTTCAACTGGATATATGATGCAGTAGTTATACAGAGCTTGGGAAACTTGTACTGAATAGACTGCTTTCTTACCTGCATCAAGCAGAAGACATGCTTTGGTGATCCTGCATATTTTAGCAATTTGAAGAGATGAACTCATACTGTAGTGTTCTTCTTTGGCATCCCAGTATAGAAGCGTGCACAGAATCAGCTAATTGAAAAATCCCATCAGGCCATGTGCACAGGATTGTGTGGCAATTTAAAGTTCTAGATTCACAAATTGTACTGTTTGCACCATTTCTGTGTAATCTTTCATTCATTGTATCAGTACCCATTTCTATTGTGGTATATTGTGAAATTTCAAACATTTGCAAGTGCCACGATAAACTTGTACTGTTAATGTTAATTATAGGATGAAACTCAATTGTGCTCTTTTAAAATTTTTGGGGAAATTAGGCCTATCCCCATACTAAACAATAGTTCTCTAATTTCATCATATGGTTACTGGAGAAACAGGTTGTTTTGAGAATTTTTGGATGCTTAGAAAACTATATTTTTGTAACTTTCCATTATGAATGTTTTGGATGCGTATTTTATTTCGTAGCAAATCAGCGTTTGTGGTTCACAGTTCTGCCAAAGAATACATTGTTTTGGGACTCTTGTGTTCATGTTGTATATTAATAACCTTGCAGACAATATCAATAGTAAAATTAGGCTTTTTGCAGTGATGCGGTTATCGATAATGAAGTGCTATCTGAAAAAGCTGCATCAAAATTCAGTTAGATCATGATAAGATTTCGAAGTGGTGCTGAGACTGGAAACTTGTTTTAAATGTTCAGAAATGTAAAATTTTGCACTTCACAAAATGAAAAAATGTAGTATACTATGACTATAATATCAATGAGTCACAGTTGGAATGGGCCAACTCATACAAACACCTGGGTGTTACACTTTGTAGGGATAGGAAATGGAATGATCACATAGGTTCAATTGTGGGTAAAGCAGGTGGTAAACTTTGGTTCGTTGGTAGATTAATGGGGAAGTTCAATCAATCTACAAAGGAAACTGCTTACAAATCACTCGTGTGACTGGTTCTAGAATGTTGTTCAAGTGAATGGGACCTGTACCAGATAAGATCAACAGGGGATATTGAACACATACAGAGAAGGGCAGCATGAATGGTGACAGGATTCCCATGGGAAACTGTCACAGAGATTCTTGAAGATAGATGTGAACTATCCTGAGAACATCTATTAACAATGTTTCAAGAACCAGTTTTAAATGTTTTCTCAAAGAATATACTACAGTTCCCTATGTATCACTCATCTCGGACCATGAGGATATGATTGGAATAATTACTGCACATGCAGAGGCATTCAAACAGTCATTTTCCCTTGCTCGATACATGAATGAAACAGGAAGAAACTCTAATAACTGGTACAATGGGCCATACCCTCTGCTATGCACCTCATGGTGGTTTGCAGAGCATAGATGTAGATGTACAATAGACTAATGTGGTGGAGAGCTGCATCAAATCAGCCATCAAACACGACAACGCTCTCTCTCTCTCTCTCTCTCTCTCTCTCTCTCTCTCTCTCAAAAGGTTGAGTTCAGCAACGTTCACATTATGCATTGTTTCTTCTTATAGAAGTATGAAAACCATGAAGGCAGCCTGTTATGGTTATTTTCAAGCCATTATGGCATATGGAATTATATTTTGGGGTAATCAGTCACTGGCTAAAAAAGTACGGTGTGCACAAAAATGAGCCATAAGGATCATGTGTGGAGTCCATCCTAGAGCCACATGCAGGAATCTTTTTAAGAAACTTGGTATCCTTACATCCACTATGCAATATATATTCTCTTTGGTGTGCTTCATAAGGAAAGAAAAATCCATTTTTAAACTGAATAATGATGTCCACTACGAACAGGAAAATCTAAGTATTGTACAGAAAGGAGTCCATTTCACTGGCTGTCAGATTTTTAATGCCCTCCCTTCAAGAATTAAGTGTTTGGTAGAAGATGAGCTCTTGTATAAAAATTTTTTAGGACAATTCCTATTACAAGGATTATTTTATACAATTGAAGAGTTCCTGAACTAAAGAATTTAGCATTTATTGTATTGTTAAATGCAAAAATATGCCCGAATCTACATTTGTAATCCTGACTATTTTTTATTGTAAACACATATTTTGCAATATTTATTTTCTCTAACCTTATTATTTTGTAATATTTATATCTCCCAAAATTTATTTTCTGTAGTAGAACCTGTTTACCGTAATATGAAATCATTTTGTTTTGTTTTTATGTGTTACCATAGGTCTCGGACATCTTCCATATCCTGCGATATTGTCACAACATGGATCTCTCTCTCTCTCTCTCTCTCTCTCTCTCTCTCTCTCTCTCTCACACACACACACACACACACACACACAGACATACTTAACATTGTTGCTACATATTTACGTATAGTCTCCACAATTAGCTCTTTGTAATATGTAATAGTATGGATAACCTCGGGGAAGATCAGTTTGGAAGATCAGTTTGGATTCCGTAGAAACACTGGAACACGTGAGGCAATACTGACCTTACGACTTATCTTAGAAGAAAGATTAAGGAAAGGCAAACCTACGTTTCTAGCATTTGTAGACTTAGAGAAAGCTTTTGACAATGTTGACTGGAATACTCTCTTTCAAATTCTAAAGGTGGCAGGGGTAAAATACAGGGAGCGAAAGGCTATTTACAATTTGTACAGAAACCAGATGGCAGTTATAAGAGTCGAGGGACATGAAAGGGAAGCAGTGGTTGGGAAGGGAGTAAGACAGGGTTGTAGCCTCTCCCCGATGTTGTTCAATCTGTATATTGAGCAAGCAGTAAAGGAAACAAAAGAAAAATTCGGAGTAGGTATTAAAATTCATGGAGAAGAAATAAAAACTTTGAGGTTCGCCGATGACATTGTAATTCTGTCAGAGACAGCAAAGGACTTGGAAGAGCAGTTGAAGGGAATGGACAGTGTCTTGAAAGGAGGATATAAGATGAACATCAACAAAAGCAAAACAAGGATAATGGAATGTAGTCTAATTAAGTCGGGTGATGCTGAGGGAATTAGATTAGGAAATGAGGCACTTAAAGTAGCAAAGGAGTTTTGCTATTTGGGGAGCAAAATAACTGATGATGGTCGAAGTAGAGAGGATATAAAATGTAGGCTGGCAATGGCAAGGAAAGCGTTTCTGAAGAAGAGAAATTTGTTAACATCCAGTATAGATTTAAGTGTCAGGAAGTCATTTCTGAAAGTATTCGTATGGAGTGTAGCCATGTATGGAAGTGAAACATGGACGATAAATAGTTTGGACAAGAAGAGAATAGAAGCTTTCGAAATGTGGTGCTACAGAAGAATGCTGAAGATTAGATGGGTAGATCACATAACTAATGAGGAAGTATTGAATAGGATTGGGGAGAAGAGAAGTTTGTGGCACAACTTGACCAGAAGAAGGGATCGGTTGGTAGGACATGTTCTGAGGCATCAAGGGATCACCAATTTAGTATTGGAGGGCAGCGTGGAGGGTAAAAATCGTAGAGGGAGACCAAGAGATGAATACACTAAGCAGGTTCAGAAGGATGTAGGTTGCAGTAGGTACTGGGAGATGAAAAAGCTTGCACAGGATAGAGTAGCATGGAGAGCTGCATCAAACCAGTCTCAGGACTGAAGACCACAACAACAACATGGATAACTTTTAAAATGTACCTTTAATGTAAGATTTTGGTATTTCTATAGCACTACACACTTATTATTACCTTTTCTCTACGTTTTCACTTGAATCAAACAATGGAAAATCCAGGGTGGAATGGAATAATGTTATGAAAAGGAAAGCTGTTACTTATCATATAGTGGAGATGCTGAGTCGCAGATAGGCATAACAAAAAGACTGTCACAAATTAGCTTTCAGCCAGTATGGCACACACACACACACACACACACACACACACACACACACACACACACACACACAAATGCAACTCACGTACACATGATTGCAGTCACTGGCAACTGTGGCCAGAGACTGCAGTCGTGTGTATGTAAGTTGTGTTTGTGTGTGTGTGTGTGTGTGTGTGTGTGTGTGTGTGTGTGTGTGTGTATGTCATCTATTTTTGATGAAGGATACACTGGTCAAAAGTTAATGTGTGCCAGCTTTTTGTTGTGCCTATCTGTGACTCATAATCTCTGCTATGTGGTGAATAGTTTTCATTTGAATAATCATTCAGCTTCATTTTGGTATTTTCTGTCTATTCTTAATTGACTCCATGGTATGAGAGATTGAAGCAACTGTAAAAGTCACATGCAAACTTACTGAGTATAATGCAGTTGTTTTCTAACCATGGGAAGCCTTTCAACATAACTTAGATCTTATAGATTGTTACCATGACTGATTCCTCTTTTTTTCTGTGTTATAATGACTTTTAGCATACTTTGTGATGTTTCGAAATAACAACTGATACACTGATACACTGATTGTTTAACTAGTCAACACAAAGTGCAACTACAGATTGAAATTATTAATAACCCCACTGTTGATAGACCATAGCTCTCCATTTTGCTCCACAAGTCGAACTCAAAAAGCCATAGAAAACTTTGACTCAAACTAAATCAAGCCGCCAACTAAAAGTAGAAAACAAAAAGGTCCCCATGATACACTGGTTGAATGAATCCTCAGCATCTCTCAGTTGTCCACATTTTTATTTAATTCTTCCCTCTCACAGAGGTGAAAGGAAGAGACTATGTCACTAATAAATGACTCCATTACTACAGTGAAGCAGAATGTGTTTTGAATACATGTTTAGGAACTGAAACTTTTAGCGTAGAAGAGACATTATTATATCTGTTGGAGACACATCGTAAACCAATTATCACTCTTCTGCTTAGAGGATGCAGCCTCCACTGGGTAGATGGTAGCAGTTTTGACAGAACCAATGGGTGATTTCAGCAGAGAGCTGTAAACACAGTGGCCATCAATGAGATGTGATCAAAAATAATGGGGATTTTTTAATTTTGTGGGCTTCACAAATCTTATTTTCAACCTTTTTTTTAACTTATTGGTACTCATGTTCCTGATGTATGTTTGCATTTTCAGCTGTTTTGAATGTTAAGTTTATTGTCAACAATCAAAAAGTTATATGTGTTTTTGTGTGCTCAGCAAAGTTTTACTTACAAAAAAGATGAATCAAACAATTTGCATTAAATTTTTCTTGAAAAGAGGAAGAGGTGCAGCATCACATTCAAAATGATGTCTGTGGCCTTTGGCAAATCTACCATGAGCAAGATAAGAGCTTATGAATGTTATAAACATTTCAAAGTGGACTGAAAAGATGTTGAAGTCAATGTCTGTGCTGGATGCCCTAGCACATCAATTGCTGATGACAATGTGGGAGGAATAAAGAAAATGGGTCTGGAAAATTGCTGAATCACCATAAGTGAGATTATTGATGATGTCAGTACATCCTTTGGCTGATGCCAAGCAATTTTTTGCATGTTTTGGGGACTAAACATGTAGCAGCAACGTTTGTTCTGAAATTGTTGAATTTTGACCAAAAATTACATGCCATAGACATTGCTCAAGAGTTGCTGAATGAAGTCGACAATGAACCAGAACCTCTAAAGAAGGTTATAACAGGTGACAAAACATTGGTATATTGGTATAACATTGAAACCAGGCCCAGTCATCACAGTGGAATCTACCTGAAGAGCCAGGACCGAAAAAAAAGATAAATAAATAAATCAATCAACAAGTTTGGTCACATGTGAAGGTTCCTGTCACTGTTTCCTTCAATCACAGTGGGATAGTTCATCATGTGTTATTCCCTTAATGGTTCTACAGTCAATAAGGAATACTGCCTGGAAGTTATGTGCCTTTGTATGAAGCAGTCTGAGGAAAACAACTGGAATTGTGCCAAAACCACTCATGGAAATTGCATCACAGTAATGCTCCTGCTCACATCTCAATGTTTGTTCATGATTTTTTTGTCAAAATAAAGAAAAAAGTGATATTTCCTCATCCACCATATTCACTGGATGTGTCACCCTGCAACTCCTTTCTGTTCCTGAGACTAAAGAGATCCAGGGAAGGATATCATTTTTCCACCATTCATGAGATAAAGACTGAATCAAATAACGAGCTAAACACAGTAATGAAAAGTGAGCTCCAGAAGTGCTCCCATGATGGAAAAAAGTGCTGGCACAAGTGTATTATACTGGAGGGGGGATCACTTTGAAGGAGCAAAGTTGATGATGTTGATGAATAAACAAAGTTAGTTTAAGAAAGACAAAAATTACTTTTTGATCACACCTTGTGTGTGATTTACAGATACCATTCCACCTCGGTCGCTCACACAGGTAATCCAAGCAGTTTGTGTAAAAATGTAAATTCCATGTAATATTACATCTACATCTACATGACTGCTCTGCAATTCACATTTAAGTGCTTGGCAGAGGGTTCATCGAACCACAATCATACTATCTCTCTACCATTCCATTCCCGAACAGTGCGCGGGAAAAACGAACACCTAAACCTTTCTGTTCGAGCTCTGATTTCTCTTATTTTATTTTGATGATCAGTCCTACCTATGTAGGGTTGGCTCAACAAAATATTTTCGCATTCGGAAGAGAAAATTGGTGACTGAAATTTCATAAATAGATCTTGCCGTGACGAAGAACATCTTTGCTGTAATGACTTCCATCCCAGCTCGCGTATCATATCTGCCACACTCTCTCCCCTATTACGTGATAATACAAAACGAGCTACCCTTTTTTACACCCTTTCGATGTCCTCTGTCAATCCCACCTGGTAAGGATCCCACACCGTGCAGCAATATTCTAACAGAGGACGAACGAGTGTAGTGTAAGCTGTCTCTTTAGTGGACTTGTTGCATCTTCTAAGTGTCCTGCCAATGAAACGCAACCTTTGGCTCGCCTTCCCCACAATATTATCTATGTGGTCTTTCCAACTGAAGTTGTTCGTAATTTTAACACCCAGGTACGTAGTTGAATTGACAGCCTTGAGAATTGTACTATTTATCAAGTAATCGAATTCCAATGGATTTCTTTTGGAACTCATGTGGATCACCTCACACTTCTCATTATTTAGTGTCAACTGCCACCTGCCACACCATACAGCAATCTTTTCTAAATCGCTTTGCAACTGATACTGGTCTTCAGATGACCTTACTAGATGGTAAATTACAGCATCATCTGTGAACAACCTAAGAGAACTGCTCGGATTGTCACCCAGGTCATTTATATAGATCAGGAACAGCAGAGGTCCCAGGACGCTTCCCTGGGGAACACCTGATATCACTTCAGTTTTACTCAATGATTTGCCGTCTATTACTATGAACTGCGACCTTCCTGACAGGAAATCACGAATCCAGTCGCACAACTGAGACGATACCCCAGTCGCTTGTGAGGAATGGTGTCAAAAGCTTTCCGGAAATCTAGAAATACGGAATCAACTTGAGATCCCCTGTCGACAGCGGCCATTACTTCGTGCGAATAAAGAGCTAGCTGCGTTGCACAAGAACGATGTTTTCTGAAACCATGCTGATTACGTATCAATAGATCATTCCCTTCGAGGTGATTCATAATGTTTGAATACAGTATATGCTCCAAGACCCTACTGCAAACCGATGTTAATGACATAGGTCAGTAGTTAGATGGATTACTCCTACTACCCTTCTTAAACACTGGTGCAACCTGCGCAATTTTCCAATCTGTAGGTACAGATCTATCGGTGAGTAAGCGGTTGCATATGATTGCTAAGTAGGGAGCTATTGTATTAGTGTAATCTGAAAGGAACCTAATCGGTATACAATCTAGACCTGAAGACTTGCCAGTATCAAGCGATTTGAGTTGCTTCGCAACCCCAAAGGTATCTACTTCTAAGAAACTCATGCTAGCAGCTGTTCATGTTTCAAATTCTGGAATATTCCATTCGTCTTCCATGGTGAAGGAATTTCGGAAAAATGCGTTCAATAACTCCGCTTTAGCGGCACAGTCGTCAGTAACAGTACCATCGGCACTGCGCAGCGAAGGTATTGACTGCGTCTTGCCGCTTGTGTACTTTACATACGACCAGAATTTCTTCGGATTTTCTACCAAATTTCGAGACAATGTTTCATTGTGGAACCTATTAAAGGCATCTCGCATTGAAGTCCGTGCCAAATTTCGCGCTTCGGGATTTCGCGTTCTTCTGAACTTCACATGCTTTTTCCATTGACTCTGCAACAGTGTTTGGACCTGTTTTGTGCACCATGGGGGATCAGTTCCATCTCTTACCAACTTATGAGGTATAAATCTCTCAATTGCTGTTGCTACTATATCTTTGAATTTGAGCCACATCTCGTCTACATTTGCATAGTCAGTTCAGAAGGAATGGAGATTGTCTCTTAGGAAGGTTTCTAGTGATACTTTATCCGCTTTTTTAAATAAAATTATTTTGCGTTTGTTTCTGGTGGATTTGGAAGAAACGGTATTGAGCCTACCTACAACGACCTTTTGATCACTAATCCCTGTATCAGTCATGATGCTCTCTATCAGCTCTGGATTGTTTGTGGCTAAGAGGTCAAGTGTGTTTTTGCAACCATTTACAATTCGCGTGGGTTTGTGGACTAACTGCTCGAAATAATTTTCGGAGAAAGCATTTAGGACAATCTTGGAAGATGTTTTCTGCCTACCACCGGTTTTGAACAAGTATTTTTGTCAACATATCGAGGGAAGGTTGAAGTCCCCACCAACTATAACTGTATGAGTGGGGTATTTATTTGTTACGAGACTCAAATTTTCTCTGAACTGTTCAGCAACTATATCATCGGAGTCTGGAGGATGGCAGAAGGAGCCAATTATTAACTTCGTTCGGCTGTTAAGTATAACCTCCACCCATACCAATTCGCACGGAGTATCTACTTCGACTTCACTACAAGATAAACCACTACTGACAGACACAAACACTCCTCCACCAATTCTGCCTAATCTATCTTTCCTGAACACCGTCTGAGACTTCGTAAAAATTTCTGCAGAACTTATTTCAGGCTTTAGCCAGCTTTCTGTACCTATAATGATTTCAGCTTCTGTGCTTTCTATTAGCACTTGAAGTTCAGGGACTTTCCCAGCACAACTACAACAATTTACAACTACAATTCCGACTGTTCCTTGATCCAAGCACATCCTGTATTTGCCATGCACCCTTTGAGATTGCAGCCCACCCCGTACCTTCCCGAGGCCTTCTAACCTAAAAAACCACCCAGTCCATGCCACACAGCCTCCGCTACCCGTGTAGCCGCCAGCTGAGTGTAGTGAACTCCTGACATTTGTTTGTCAACTGATAAATGAGATGGGTAAGTCCTGTAACAAACACTTGGCATGATCAAAGTTTTGAGTGCACATGGTTTTACTAAATCTTAATTGTCAAGTAATTCCTCAAAGAAAATCTTTTTATACACATTTTGTATCTATCATTGTGTAATCAGTAGAATGTGAGTTACACTTTTAAAAAACAGCAATCATAAAAACAGTTTTGTTAAAGATTTTTGACATTCCAGGTAAATATTGTACTTGAATTAGAGAAGTGAAAAAAAAAAAAAAATTATCTCAACTCCATTCATGAGAAAAATTTTGAATCACATTGAATCCATTCCGTAGATGCTTAAAAATTATTAATTGAATTTTTGACATGGATAACGTACAGTAAAACCCCATGTTCCTGTATTTTATGTTTTCCAACTTTTTACATTCTCTTTTGTCAGTCCCAAGAGAAGTCCTATTTTCTCAGTACAATACTTTCCCATCATTTACAATTTTGTCTTACAATAATTCCCAAATTTTTAGTTTTCATTGAAATTATCATGACCTTTAACATTAAATAATGAAAAGTCGAGAATCGAATAATGACAACATTTTGAAAAGGATAGTTGCTTTCTCTCTCTCTCTCTCTCTCTCTCTCTGACACACACACACACACACACACACACACACACACACACACACACACACACACGGAAATCCAACTCACACATACATGACCACAGTCTTTGGCAACCAAAGACCTGCTATATGCTGAATAGGAACTGTCCTTTTCATAATGCTGACCTTTTAACCTTGATTTTCATACAGATTTCTGGTTTCGTACAGATTTCTGCAAAAAGTACATCGTATTCCTACTATGAAAAGTTATTGGTCATGTAATGTACCATTAGCACAGTAAGCAATGTTTTCATTGCTGGCGCATTGGGTCATGGCATCCTGTATTACTGGTTCATAGTGTTTGGAGGATGGGAAAGTATGCTGAGTCACTGCCTTAATGATAATCACAATCTGACAATAGTGACTCTAGTAGCAACCTTCCTTCAGCTCACTGTGCTGCATTACAACAGTTTTTATTTCACAGTCATGTATACACATAAAAATGCTTTTGAAGACTGACATATCTATAATAGGCTTTCACAAATTGTTACTTCCATGTGGAGTACACTAATCCATCCTAGGTATGCACTTGGAATGACCTGATGTCATATGTAAAAATTCCTCCTCAGGACACACTGTAAGATGATGACAATTTCCACCCTCTTTCTATTCCAGGATATATCTGAACCAAGTGAAACATTAAATATTGTCTTACAAGTTTTATTTACAGCAATTTTACTATCAGTAATAAGTCTCACATTAAAACATGAATATCTATTTAATGTGGTGTCATGAAAGACTTTTGTTCCGAGTTTTATTTAGACTGCTGGCCATAATCAGAATTTAGAGAAAACATGCATTATCATTCAGCCAGTGCCTAACTGCCTATGTGATAATCGCAAAGGCGGTGGCTGAGTGTTGACACACGCTAACATGTATGCAGTCCCCCCCCCCTTCTCATTCCAATCATGTTCAGTGGTCTAAACAAAACACAGAAGTAAAAGCCTTTTGTGGAACCACATTAAAAAGATATATAAGTTCTCATGTGAGACTTATTACTGATAATCATTACACAATTACAGTAAATAAAACTTGTAATGCAATACTAGTTAAAACATGCAAGTTTGCTGTCTGTGTAAACACGGAACAATATGCACAAAATGTACTGCTTTTTGCTGACAAGGAGGTCACTCGGCTGAGAGATATCCTGTGTGAGAAAAAAAGGGTAGACATTATTGTCATGTTACGGAACATTTTAGGGAAGAATGGTTGTGTCTGACATCAGGTTGTACCAACCTAAGACCTTGCACCTAATAGGGATTAATGTATTTCAAGCAGAAATAACAATGATTCCTCAAAGCCCATTATAGAAATGGTCATACCCAAAAGTAGTGTTATTTGTGTAAATGATGGTGAAATTAAATTAAAGCTGTTGGAACACAGCCCATTGACCAGAATGAAGGTTGCTGCTAGAGTCATTACCTTCTGATCATTTATGAAGCTGCAGTTGAAAACAGAAGACAGTCAACAGGAGATGTTCTGAGTCATGCCAAAATATGAAAAGAACTTGACAAAAAGTGTTCTTGTCACTAAAAAATATAAGTGATTACTGCATATTTAATTAAGAAATCTGAAACAAAATTTGCCATCAGATTAAACTTCACTAACAGTAGTCAGTAAAATTTAGGTCCTGCCTTTTCCATATGGTGACTGCTTCTTCGTATACAACAAAGGAGCTGTAATTCTAACAAGGATCATGAAAAATTAGTACCATACTGGTAGTAATAAGCAAACAGACACTACTGTAAAAGGCATATTCTGTAATAAATTTACTCAGTACTTCCGAGTAAAATTATTGGAACAGATAGGAAATGTTTTCCTGTGGAAGAAAAAATGATGAGTCTACAAAGTGTATATTCGCATTTTGGATTGAGAGTTCAGTTAGCAAGGACCATGGACTTTCTGCTTCAGCCCTGAACAAGACTGTGAGACAGTTTGAGACAGTCTGGTTTCATTGCAAAAAAGCATAAATATATTCAGCCATCAGTATATGACCATTTAGATGAACTCATATCAGAGTGTTTTGAAGCACGAGAGCATTGGGAATTCCACTTCATGATAATATACTAAGAGAAAAGGCTCTTCAGTTTGCTGCCAAAAATTTAATATTGACAAAACTAGTCTTCCTTATAACATGTTATGAAGAATGACCTGATGTTTTAAAGAAGAGAAATGCCATTTTGGGAAACTAAGTAAGCAGAGGGTAACTGCTTTATTTGTGATCAATGCTGATGGGTCTGGAAGTTTACTTCATTTGGTAGTCGGTAAATTTAAAAAGTCAAGGTGTTTCAAAAAATGTGAGAACTCGGCCCACTAATTATGATTCCAACAGCACTGCATGGATGACCAGTTCCTTCTTCACATCCACCATGCATGCACTCGATGCTAAAATGGGACAGAAAATATGAGAATTATGCTGCTGTTGACAGATGTCCAGCACCCACTGACAGTCTGCTACTCAGAAATATTAAGTCAGTGTTCCTGCCTCCTAATTGTACAAGGAGTTTTAGCCATTAGATCAGGAACTCATCCATTCATTTTAATAGAAATATAGAAAAATACTTGTCCAGACTGCTGTATTTATGCACGATAATGGCATGGACTCAATATCTATGACCATATCACTTTTATATGCTATGCATAATGTAGCCAAAGCAAGGATGATGTGACTCCTTTAACTATTTCTAACTGTTTTATGAAAGCAGAATTTAAGTTCACAGAAAACACACAGGAACTAGTAGAAGAAGATTCATCTGAACTTACAGATTTTTTTGTGATAGGCATATCATCTGTGTTTTAAGAGAATGTCGATTTTGATGCTTCAGTTGCCACTTCAGAGGTGCAAACAGTAGATAGAATAATCACCAAACATTTTGAACAAGGGAAGAGAGAGGTGAGTGGTGAAGAGGATGATGATTATGACCAAAAACCAGTTGTGCCAAGTAGTACAGAAGCTATGGAAGCTGTTAAAATTTTTGGGCAGTACATTGGTAGTGCATCAGGTGTTGATGTTGCGTTTGATGCTTAGTATCCTGGGAAGAGACAAACAGAGCTAATTGCTGTTAGAAAGAAACAAAAATAATTAATTATTTCATCATTTTTCAAATGGGCAAAATTTAAATTGTTTTGTTTCATATTTTGAACAATATAAAAAGAATGACAGGAAGAGAAATTTATTCATTTTCACTTGTAATGTTTCCTGTGATTTCTTGTGTTTTACACTTTCCTGAATTTTACACTTTTTTGGACCAGTCTGTTGGAAACTGTAAAAAAAAGGTTTTACCGTAGTAAGAATGCTTGGCAGTGGTAAGATGTAGCCAATAAGTTGCTAGACGGAATAATTAGTTTCTGCAGTTCTCAAAAACATCATTAATAACAAATCTGAGGGCCTTGGCACAGAAGGCAGTAAGTCCACATTGTAAGATAACAATCTAACCTATTAGGTCTTTTTTTTCCCTCAAATATGTTTCTTTTTGTTATGTTGCTGTCAAAGTGATTCAGTTATTTTATTAACTACCCAGGATGGCAATAAAAATGACAAATGTAAAGGAATCAAGGATATTTTCTTTTTGGTCTTTAAATGTCATGCCAATAAAAATGAGACTGGTGGATACTGACAATCCTGAAGTACAACCTTTAGAAGAAAGGTGCCAGTCAACTAAAGGCATACACAGGCAGGAGCAGATGATAACAGCTGCCACCATTACCACCTCCAACCCTCCCACTTTACCTTGCAGGGGTGGGGGTGAGGAGTTCTTCACAAATCAAACTTGCATCCCACCCAGCAACGCACCAGACATATAATTTTGGTGTAAGTTTTATGATAAGTAATGTCAGTTTGGCAAATGACAATGAGGTATCTGTTTGAAGAAAACCAGAATGTGTAATGGGTATTGACTAGCACCAAGTGCTCTCAGTCATTTGTTGTGAAATCCCTGAACTGTTTCTCTGTTCACCAGTGTTCCTCTAGAAACTGAAAATGTTGGATGGCTTTGGGTTCTAAACTCTGCCAGCGATGTTATACTTTTAGTTCCCAATACTTTTCTCAATATTTTCTCTCATGCTACCAGCCAATATCACAAACTTCTAAAACTCAAACAATGGAAACTCCAGGATGGAATAATGATAATATTTTGAAAAGGATAAATTGGTACTCACCATATAGTGGAGATACTAAGTCACAGACAGGAAAAACAAAAAGACTGTTAAGTAAGCAAGTTTTCAGTCAAAAGACCTTCTTCTGAAATAGACAATATGCATGTTCATGCAAACACAGCTCACACATGAAGGAGAGAAGGTGGGACAGTTAGGTGCAGATGGAAGGTGGGGGTGAGGGCAGAAAAAAAGAAAAGTAAAAAGAATATGGATGCATTGGTGGAATAGAAGATTGTGCAGTGCTGGATTGGAAACAGGGAAGGGGATAGGTGGGTGAGAGACAATGATAATTGAAGGTTGAGGTCAGGGCAGTTACAACAATGTAGGATATATTGCAGGGAGTGTTACCACCTGCACAGTTCAGAAAAGCTGGTGCTGGGAAAAAGAATCCAGATGGTGCAGATTAGGAATTGGTAATTGAAATGAAGAATATTGTTTTGGACAGCGTGCTCAGTAACAGGATGGTCCATAGTTTGTTGGTAGCCATTCATGTGGACAGACAGTTTGTTGGTTGACATGCCCTCATAGAACACAGTACAGTGGTTACCACTGAGCTTTTATATCACATGACTGGATTCACAGGTAGCCCTGCCTCTGATGGAATAGGTGATGATTGTTGCCTGGCTCATGGAATCCACCCAAATGGCATTACCATCAAACTGCCCATCTCCATCTGCAACCCCTCCTTCTACAATGACCTCCATATGTTCAGATTCTGCCAGTCCTTAGCCCTCACCAAAACCATGTAACTCAAGCCAAAACCTCATTACAATACCTACTGTCCATCTGTAAAATTGTCCTGCCCTACAATCCCAAATTATTGTATCCCATCTCTCATACTGAAATTCTTGCCCTCCAGGAACTAAAGCAGCATGCACAATGCCACCTCAAAATACTCTCCAAACGGTTCACCAGTTACTCCTGCCTTCGACTACTCTATTCCATACAACAGGCTCCGAACTTCCTCTACATCCCAATACATCTGACAAACTGTGCCTTGCAGACCTATATTTGCCATGCCCTCAAAAACTCACTCCAACTGATTTATAGGATGAAGAACTTAAACAGACCCAAAACACATTAATGAACCTTTCCTCCGAAACCTTAGTCCCACAGAAGTATCAGACCTTTCCAAAGGCCTTACTTTTATCCCCACTCCCAGTCCCTACAGTAGAAACCCTTTCTTGCCATGAACCCTACCAATGAATTCAACCCAAAACCAATGTGCCTGACTCAGTTCATTCCTCAAACCAACCGTGATCCACCCTCACTCCCCCCAAATCACTCCCTAGTAACTTTCCAAAATTACTTAACCTTGAACCCTGACTCACCATAATTCCCCAAATCCCTCAACATGCAAGCTAACTTTACATCTGCAGAAACTAACCTTACATCCCCAGATAGAACTGCAACCCACCACCTAAATGCTGATCCTGACCTTGTAATCCTACCTGCTGACAAAGGCTCCATCACTGTGGTTTTGAACCACGAGGATTATCTGGTGGAAGGAATCCACCAGCTTTCAGATTTGTCCACCTAAAAACCCTGCCATAGTGACCCCAGTCCAGAAATCCAACAGGATTTCCAGTTGCTCCACAAATCCTTAAGCCCATCCCAGAATCTCTTCCCTGAGTCTCTCTCTCTCCTTATCCCTACCACTCCCCACAATGTTACATTGTATATGCTTCCTAAAGTCCATAAATCCAACCACCTAGGACGCTCCATTGTGGCTGGTTACTGTGCTCCCACTGAAAGAATTTCTGCTCTCATAGACCAGCACCTCCTGCAACCTACACTTCTAAATAAAAGACACCAACCATTTCCGCCATCGAATCTCTAAAGTTCCTGCTCTTTTACCACACAGTGCCCTGCTCATTACTGTTGAGACCACTTCCCTTTATACTAACATCCCTCATGCCGATTGCCTTGCCATTATTGAACAGTATGTTTCCCAACACCCAACAGATTCTAAACCTAAAACCTCCTTCCTGGTCACAATGACCAACTATATTGTCAGCCACAATTACTTCATCTTTGAAGATATCACATACAGTTAAATCTGTGGTATAGCAATGGCCACCCACATGACACCAGTCTATGCCAGCCTGTTCACCATCCTATGCTAGCTGTTCATGAGGCATCTAGAGGAATCTCAAAACCCCTCACCTGGTTCATGTTCATTGATAACATCTTCATGATGAGAATTGAAGATGAGAACGTCTTATCCACATTGTTCCAGAGCCACAACACGTTCTCCCCCCATTTGTTTCACCTGCTAATTCACAGTCCACCAAACCCTTCTTCCTCAGTGTTGACCTCCACCTCAAAGATGGCTAAATCAGAAACTCCGTCCATATCAAACCTACCAACCACCAGCAATACCCCCAATTTCACAGCTGCCACCAATTCCATACCAAGAAGTCATTTCATATAGCCTAGCCGCACATGGCCATTGCATCTGTAGTGATGAGCAGACCCTCTCCAAATGTACCAAGGTTCTTACTGATGCCTTCCCAGACCCAAATTACCCTCCAAACCTCGTATGAAAATGGACCTCCAGTTCCTTATCTCTCCTGTCATCCACCACCTCCCCAAGTCCCGCTATCCAGCCGCATGACTGAGTACCAGCCAGGACTGGAGCAATGGAATCACATTCTCTACCAGGGTTTCAGCTACCTCTCATTGTGCCCTGCAATGAGTAACGCCTATCCATTATCCTTCCTACCAGTCTCTGGGAACTCATAGTATTCCACTGCCCACCTAACATACACAATATCCTAGTCCTTCACTATTCCAGCCCTGTTCCCAACCCCTCGCCCCATGGCTCATATCCCCTTGTAATAGACCAAGATCAAGACCTGGCCATACATTCTCCCTCCAACGCCTACTTCAGTCCAGTCACAAGCATCACGTATTGCATCAAAGTCAGGGCCACCTATGAAACGGGCCATGTGATATAGAAGCTAAGTTGCAACCACTGTGCTGCTTTCTATGTGGGCATGACAACCAACAAACTTCCATCTGCATGAATGGCCACCAACAAAGTGTGGCCAAGAATCAGCTTCATTTCAATGATTGCTTCAAAATCTATGCCATCTGGATCCTTTCTACCAGCACCAGCTTTTTCTCCATTGTGCAGGTGGGAACTTTCCGTGCAATATATCCTAAATTGCCGTAATCCCCCTGGCCTCAGCCTTCATTACTCACTGTCTTTCACCCACCCATCCCCTTCCCTGTTTCCAATCCAGCGCTACACAGTCTTCTATTCCACCAATTCGTCCACATTCCTTTTACTTCTCTCCTTTTTTGCCTCCCTTTCCTCCATCTGCATCTAACTGCCCTACCCTCTCTCCACCACATCCCTGTATACTCCCACGAGCAGCACTTTACCATACCCCACCCCTACACTGCTATCCCTCCCCCTCCTGTCACCAGCCTCCTCCTTACCCCAACCACCCAGATTGCTTGCAGTTTGACCTCAGTTGCCAGAGACAGTGGTCACGTGTGTGTGAGCAGTGTTTGCATGAACATGTGTATTGTATATTTCAGAAGAAAGCACTTTGGCTGAAAGCATGGTTGCTTAACAGTCTTTTTTGTTTTGCCTGTCTGTGACTCAGTATCTCCACTAAATGGTGAGTATCAATTTATCCTTTTCAAAATATTGTCATTATTACATCCTGGATTTTCCATTGTTTGAGTTTTAGTAGTTTGTGATGCAGACTGGTAACATGAGAGAAAATATTGAGAACTGAAAGTATATCATCAGTGGCAGGTTTTAGACCCTAAAGCCATCTGAAATTTTCAGTTCTAAGGTAAACTTTGGTGAACAGACAAACATCATCTTACACTAACCAAATTGGAAACATGGATGAAGATTACAAATTGAGGACTTTGCTTGGAAACTATCATTGACAGTGGATGTCATCCATCTCTGAAGAGTTGAAAATTGAACAGTGAACCTAAAAAATCACTTTTTGAGCACATTTAAATTGTAAGATAAAAAAATCACACATTTTACTATTAATTATGTACTTCAATTTAGCAAGTGCAAATTAGCAAGGGCCATTTGGATCTTCCCATCCTATAACAGTTACCCTGAAATTCCAGTGTAGGAATTTACTCATCTATATTTCCTTGCATCCCACCACCCGTGTGCATCATTAACAACTAACCATTTTTCTCATTGGTATAATTTATTATATTTATTTCATACTATTTTATCTTTATATTTGCCTCTTTCTGTCTCTGTGGTTTATCCTTCTCTTCTTTATACTTTCCTCATATTTCTAATTGTACTATTCACTGTACTTTTCATTTCTCTTCCTTTGAAATCAGTCTACATGCTTTAAAACTAGGTTTAATTTATCCTGCTTGTAACTGTTTTTATTGGCAAGTATTTCAAATTTTTCCTTCAGAAGATTGCCATCTGTTCTACCTTGTTGCAGTTTTACAGTTTTCTCCTTGAATTTTACTTTTCAGACAAACAAGTCTTTACGTGTCATGCAAAACTAATCTCCACTAATCTGATTAAATTCAATTAGAAAGCATAGGTCGTATTTCACGGACAAACTTTTGACGAGAGAAATGAAATAAATCATCTCACTTTTGTTCACTTCTGAAATAAATAATTTAGAACTTGTCTTAGTTTCTAAGGTGAAATGTTTCTACCTTTAAATCAGACCTCAAATATAAAAAATTTACAAATAAACCAGTCTTGCCATACCACAGTAAGCTGAAAAAAGTAATTTGTTGTGAACTGATGAATTCAGAAACTATTCCTTCTGTTATGTGATGTAGAATAAAATTTTTAGTATTAGCAAGTTACTATAAATTTGCTAATTATACTTCCACAGGGAATTTCTGGGGCAAGCATGGATGAAAACCGACAAAGCGACGAAGGCACCACATATCCTACTCATGACTAAGAGATTTAATGAGGTAAGATTTGGCTTTGGAATAACTTTTAAGGCCTGAACTTCATACGTCCCTTAAGGAAATACCAGAAAGGCATCTGTATCTGATATGTAAATCTAAATTTCTAGCAAAACAGAAATCAGTTGCCAGTGCTACTCAGTGACTTCATTACTCCAGTTACTTTTAGAGGCTAGGTAAAATTATACCTTCACTTTTCCATGCTTTAGCTGCATTAGTTTTTTGGTCAGTGATCCCTGATTAATATTTATTTATTTTTTATTTATTTCCTTGTTATTACTATATTCTCCAGCAAGCTATTCTTAGATAGTCGGTAGGTTCAAAAATATTTATAATTGTTTCAAGTTTACAAAATATTTATTCTTGTGAGTGACCTTCTACCTAAGTCCTTAAGAAATCTGCTCATATCTCCCATGATTCAGATAACAAATAGCTCTTTGGGAAAAAAGAATGAAAAGTAATTGTGTGACTATCAAGAGCACAGATGGTAAGGGAGTATGAAGCAAAGCAAAATAGGTACAATGAATATGTAGAAGGGTTCTACAAGGGAAATTTCATAAAAATATTATGAAAAAAGAATAGGAAGCAGATAAAGATGAGATGGGAGATATAATAGAGCCAGAAGAATTTGACAAGGCACGGAAAGGCCTAAGTCAAAACAAGACCCACGGAGCAGACAGCATTCCTCAGAATTATTGAGATTGTCAAGAAAGCCAATCATGATAAACCTATTCGACCTGATGTACAAGATATATGAGACAGGTGAAATGCCTTCAGATTTCAAGAAGAATGTATGATGGCATTGACTGCTTGCATCGACATGGCCAGGAGTGTGGACACAAAAAGCACTGAACAAGTGTATCTCTTTGGAGGTTATTGTTTTCAATGATTGTTTTGGTGTATAAAGTGTGCTCTCTTTACACTTTATGTGCAAGAATTAATAAAGTGTTAAAGTGTATGATTTGTAGCCTCAGAACACATTTTTAGAAAGTATCCAAATAGGCCACTGAACACACCTACAAAATTATATCTTTGTCCGAGATATTGTTTAGAAGATTGAGCTGTGTAAAAACGAAAGTGCAGGATGAAATTCAAAGTTCTCTACAGATAAAGATGAAATATGTGTCCAAATATGTGTGAAATATGTGTCACATATACATACTCTGGCAAATCCACAGGTAAAAAGCTCCTCCTGAGTCATTGGATTAATTTCAACCGAACTTTGTAGGCATATCACTTAGTAACTGGAAGGAAATACTTTTGGGGTAAGAATGACCAGTCATCTATTGAGATGGGGGTGATAACTTGAAGAAAGGAGGAAGGCAGGAGGAGAGGGACATAAAAGGGGGAGGGAGTAGATAGAGCCAGTCCAGAGAGATGGGGAGCAGGAAATGGATGTAGAGAGGAAAGAGGATGAGATGGACGGTGAGAGGGTGAGAGGAGGAAGCAAGAGATGGACAGAGATAGTGGAGAGGAAGAGGTGGACAATGAGAAAGGGGGTGATGAGTAGATGGACAGAGGATGAAGAGGAAATGGAATAACAGGATTGGAATACATACCTGGGCAACACCAGGTACTCAGCTAGTTTATAAATATAATAATAGAAGGAAAAACATTTGAGCATGTGACACAAAAGAAACAATGAAAACTGTGCTAGATTTTGATAAATCTGTTGTTGAATTAGAATACATATACACATTCTACTTCTCCTGACTGCCATCCAATTCCAAACCCATCACCTAATTCTGAAGGCATATAAATAATTACATCCCCACACCTAACTATGCCTGTTTCGAGGGGAAGATATATAAACAAATTCACTGCAGACTGTGGGCACGCACATGGCACCTTCTTATTCCAATCTGTTAATGGGCCATGTAGAGGAAACACTGTATGAGGTGGCACAGCGGTTAGCTCTCTTGACTCACATTCGGGAGGATGATGGTTCAAATCCACTTCTGGCTCTCTAGATTTAGATTCTCCGTGATTTTCCTAAATTGGTCAAGGCATATGCTGAGATGGTACCCTTGAAAGGGCACAGTTGATTTCCTTCCCCATTCTTGAAACAATCTGATCTTAATGCTCCAGCTCTAATGGCAACATTGTTAACAGGACATTAAACTCTATTCTTCCTCCCCTCCTTCTTCTAGTGGAAAAAACTTCCAAGCCTTGCAAAGTCCCAAACCTCTTGTCTGGCTCAGGTTCACTGATGATATCTTCATGTTCTGGACCCAGAACAATATACTCTACCCTCATTCTCCCACAGCCTCAACACCTCTCCCATTTGCTTCAGTTCATCCTCCTCAGCCCAATGTGCCACCTTCCTGAACACTGATCTCCACCTCTGATGGCTCCATTCATACTTCTACATCTATGTCTATATCTACATAGATACTCTGCAAGCCATTCTATGGCACATGACTGAGGGCATCTTGTACCACTAGTAATCATTTCCTTTCCTGTTGAATTTGCAAATAGAGTGAGGGAAAAACAACTTCCTATATGCCTTTGTACGAGCCCAGATTTCTCGTATCTTATCTTCATGGTCCTTATGCACAATGTATATTGGTAGCAGCAGAATTGTTTGGCTGTCAGCTTCAAATGCCAGTTCTCAAAATTTTCTCAATAGTGTTCCTCAACATGGGTATGACCTTCGGTCCAGTCATCCACATTTACCATTCCTGAGCATCTCTGTAACACTTTTGTGTTGTTTGAAGATACCAATAGCAAATCTAGCAGCCTGCCCCTGAATTGCTTTGATGACTTCCTTTAATCTGATCTGTTACAGATCCCAAACACTCAGACAGTACTAGAGAATAGGTCGCACCAGCATCCTATGTGCAGTCTCCTTTACAGATGAACCACTTTTGCATAAAATTCTCCCAAAAAACTGAAGTCTACCATTCATGTCCCCTAGCACAATCTTCATGCACTAATTCCATTTCATGTTGCTTTGCAACATTATTCCCAGGTTTTTAAATGGTGTGACTATTTCAAGCAGGACACTACTAATGCTGTATTGGAACATTAGGGGTTTGTTTCTCTTACTAATCACCATTAATTTACATTTTTCTGCATTTAGGGGCTGCTACCATTCATCAAATCAATTGGAAATTTTGTCTAAGTCATCTCGCATCTTTCTACAGTCACTCAACTTCAACAACTTACCATACATCATGGCATCATCAGCAAAAAACCACAGATTTCTGCCCACCCTGTCGACCAAATCTTTTATGTATATAGAGAACAACAGCAGCGCTATCACACTTCCCTGGGGCACTCCTGACAATATCCTTGTCTCTGATGAACACTCACCATTGAGGACAACATAATGGGTTCTATTATTTAAGACATTTTCGAGCCACTCACATATCTGTGAACTTATTCCATATGCTCATACCTTTCATTAACTGCCTGCAATGGGGCACCATGTCAAAAGCTTTCTGGAAATCTAGAAATATAGTATTTGCCTGTTGCCCTTCATTCAGGGTTTGCAGTACATCATGTGAGAAAAGTGCAAACTGAGTTTCACACCAGCAATACTTTCTAAAACCATGCTGATTCATGGACATATGCTTCTCGATCTTGTTGTTGTAGTTGTGGTTTCAGTCCAGAGACTGGTTTGATGCAGCTCTCCATGCTACTTTATCCTGTGCAAGCCTCTTCATCTCTGAATAACTACTGCAACCCTCATCCTTCTGAATCTGCTTAGTGTATTCATCTCTTGGTCTCCCTCTATGATTTTTACCCTACACGCTTCCCTCCATTTCTAAATTGGTGATCCCTTGATGCCTCAGAACATGTCCTATCAACCAATCCCTTCTTGTAGTCAAATTGTGTCACAAATTCCTCTTCTCCCAAGTTGTATTCAGTACCTCCTCATCAGTTACATGATCTACCCATCTAATTTTCAGCATTCCTCTGTAGCACCACATTTCGAAAGTGTCTTTTCTCTTTTTGTCCAAACTAATTATCAGCCACATTTCACTTCCATAAATGGCTACACTCCATACAAATACTTTCAGAAAGGACTTCCTGACATTTAATTTTATACTCACAGTTAACAAATTTCTTTTCTTCAAAAACGCTTTCTTTGCCATAGCCTGTCTGCGTTTTATATCCTCCCTGATGTGGCAGTCATCAGTTATTTTGCTTCCCAAATAGGAAGACATATTCACTACTTTAAGTGTCTCATTTCCAAATCTAATTCCCTCAGCATCACCTGATTTAATTCAACTACATTCCATTATCGTCATTTTTCTTATGTTGATTTTCATCTTATATCATCCTTTCAAGACACTGTCCATTCCTTTCAGCTGCTCTTTCAGGTCCTTCCCTGTATTCTGACAAAATTACAGTGTCATGAGCAAACCTCAAAGTTTTTATTTCTTCTCCATGGATTTTAAATCCTACTCCAAATTTTTCTTTGTTTCTTTTATTGCTTGCACAATACCCAGATTGAATAACATCGGAGATAGGCTACAATCCTGTCTCACTCCCTTCTCAACCACTGCTTACCTTTAGTGCCCCGCAACTCTTAAAATTGCCATCTGGTTTCTGTACACATTGTAAATAGCCTTTCGCTCCCTGTATTTCACCCCGGCCACCTTCAGAATTTGAGAGAGAGTATTCCAGTCAACATTGTCAAAAGGTTTCTCCAAGTCTACAAATGCTAGAAATGTAGGTGTGGCTTTCCTTAACCTATCTTCTAAGGTAAGTTGTAGGGCTTTCTCTTACAATTATTTCCCCAGTCTGTGTTCTCTAATTATGTTCTCTGTCTTCGTTTTCCTAATATTATTTTCCAGTCCCCTGTTATAATTAAATTTTCATCCCTCTGAGTGGTTGGAAGAAAATAATTTATCTTGTCATGCAGTTTTCTGTGACATCATAAGCTACAGAGATAGTAAGCTTAAAAAATTTTAACTACTGTGGTGGGAGTTTGCCTTATGTTTATCTTGGCTACAAACAGCCCTGGGTGTATGATACTTCTAAACAGGTGCTCCCCCCCCTTCCAACATTTGAGATAGGACATCAAAAATTTAAAAACAAATCGAATTTTCAAAAGTATGTTCATTTCGTAGTGCACGTTTTTCTGAAGAGTTTGATATCCAAAACATGTATGTTTGAGGAAATATAAGACACGTTATTTGCTCTTAAGTGTGACAAAGTGCAGTGCCACGCCTCTTCACACAGCATTCCTCTATCGCACATCACTGTATTTTGCTCTGTGGAATTCAAACGTGTACAGCTGGTAATGGAAGCCATCAAACCTATATTCTGGATAGTATAAGTTAAAAGGTCCTGTGGTGCCTCTCCTGCTCCCTGTCAGACAGTTTGACATCATACCTCCATTTAAAAAAAGTCACAATTAATACTGAGTGGGCTTATTTGTGACTGGGAGAATAAGAACTCTTCAGAAAATTTGCTCTCTTTATTGCCTACTAGCTAACAATTTTCTCTTTTGTGTGACATAAAAGTAATAAAGACAAGACACAAACAAGACAGTACACATTTCTTCAGTCCTTAGATCCCAGCGTTTTTTTTTTTTTTTTCTCTCTCTCTAATCTTGCTACAGCTTTACATGGTGTGCTTTCCTTTCTGTGAAAGAATCTATTGCAAACTTCCAGCTTGCTGGAGTAGCTTGGGTCAGCAACTTCTGTTAATCAGTAGAACAAAAACCAGTCCAATTTGCAAATTTTTGCTTTTATTCATTCAGTGATTCATTCAGGCTGAGACCCATTTTCAAATCAGCATAACATAGTTGAAAGTGGCATTTCTGAAAATGCACTTTAAATGTTTGTGGCACATGTTTGACATCTCCAGAAATGTCATTTTCAACAGATTACTGTGTGCACTGTAAATGTTAATTGCACATTTTTGACATGTTTGGAAATGCCATTTTTGACTATGTTATGTTGATGTGACAAAGGGTCTCAGCTTGAAACTAATCGTTGGATGAATAAAAAGCAAAATTTTGCAACTTGGAGTGGCTTTTCACTCTACTGAGAATTTATTACCTCATCAAAGTTCATCAAATATTTTGTTACAAGGAAAATCAAGATGTCACTGTCTAATACTGAAAAAGCTGTTAATACAAACAGTACCCAAGACTGGTGTGGTTCCTCAATTTGATTACACATATTTTGTCACTGTCTGCTACATAAAATGAAATAGGCCTTTGTAATATTGCAGCAATTGTAAAACACACCAAGTAAGCAAGACTATTTTGGCACAAATGGTCATTTTTATCTACCTCATTTACAAAAGTAACATGACAAAATATAAATCATGAAGTACCAATATCAAATTAGACATACTACAAGTGAATAGTTTTTAGAGTAGCAAATAGTATTACCTTTCATTCATATGCTCCAGTCTCTCAGCCATCAGATCGAAAAGGACTATAGTGCATGTCATTTATGACGGTGGCCGAGTTTTGGTTCGTTCTGCGCATCTGACATCACAAAACACAGTCAGCCAATGAACAGACAACAACGTTGCCAGTGCTCAACTGCAGTGCAGAGCATGGACGAGTGGCTTCAATTTTAGAAATGTTCAGTCATAAATAAAGCAATTGAACAAAAGCAATGTCTTGATAGCAAACTTTCTTTTATAGAAAGTTTGGAAAAAGCATTCTTTATACCAATTGCTTCATATACTATTAATTAATTAAACCAAACAAGCAATAAGCCTCCCAATTGAGGCAATAGCAAGGAAAGGTGTTCGTATCATTCTCACGAACCGCTTTTTCGCAATAACAAACAGCAGTAATTGTTTGTTTCCTATTGTACTTCGATGAAACGTGAATAATCCATTGTCATACCAAGTGTGTGTAGGTAATTTGCGTTATATTTTACAGTCCTCCAGGAGATCATTTGAATGATGAGCAAAAGGTTCTAAGTTCAAACCTTGTTCAGTTCATAATATTTTCTTTATTTAAAAACAATATCGAAGTGTCTTACTTCATGAATTTTATTCATTTGAATGTAATTTTTTGACATTTCTTGTGCTTTGTCTCTTCATTATAATCATAATAAGTTTTCGGTTTATCTAATCTTTTCACAGCAATTAAAAACAATGAAAAGGCACACATACAATATTCATGTTATCTGTTTTGTTTGTATATCTTCTCTTACGCAGTTGCTGTTTTACTATTCATATTGAGATATATTCTTTGCGACAGTATTAAAAGTATTATTTAGAGCAGAATTTCGGCTCATACGTTGCCAAGCTACTTGATTGTCTGACGCAGTTCTTTGCTTCGCTGCTTTGGCAACATCATCATATTCAATGTTTTCGTCAACTGATCTATGTTTTAGCAAGTATTTGCTACCCGTTGTGATAAACACAAATAGTTTGCGTACTGCGCCTCACTGACAATATATTTTAGTTTCTATGTATTATTACCGGAACATTTCTCAATATTACATACGACACCTATCTGGTACTTAAATTAAACGAGGTATTGTTATACAGTAAATTTTATATGAAATGTAGGTTTCTTGTCCACATTTCATTCTCAACATTGTGGCAACTAAAATCGACCATACGGAAAATATACGATATGGACTTTTACCTCTGCAAACTCTTCAAAATTTCATTCAATGGTTTATTACATTTAATGCTGTACAGTAACTGCATTGAACATCAAAACAAAATTAAATCATTTTTGGGGGGAAGGTATCAGTCAAGATGATGTTTAAAAATCAAATTTTTGGGCCAAATAGTTTTTGTGAAATCGAATGATAAGTGTGTCAAAGCAATCAGAACACCATGTGTCAGCACAGGCGAGCAGTGCAGTGATGACAAAATCGCGCACAGCGCGGAATGCGGGGAGCACATCTCTGTAGCAGCGAAAAGGTTAATGCGGCCGTGATGGATTTACTTCATGCGCTCCCCCCTAAACTAAGTTTGCAAACTATACTATACTATGGTGCTGCTTCTCTTGGAGCATGCGTCATTTGCAACTTGCAATTCAGCGATCTCCCATGTCTGCGTGGGCATGTACGAGCCACCAAGATAAAAGAATTCAACTATAGTAGTACAAATTTTGTATGTAAATTTGGAATCATCATATTCTTCCATATAATTTGTGTGATGTTCCCATTTCTTCTCCTTCCTGATTCTAAAAAACCATCTTGTGATCAGTAATTCTGTAACTATTCCTGCCATTGTTTATTCTCTGGTTTTCACCAACTTTGCTTAGGCGTTATTACGTATTCGTACAACCAGTGACTGTACAACTGGCCATTAGTAGTGTAATGATCTGGCAAAAATTTTCTGTGAAAATTTCACTTTACTGGGTATACACCAAGTAGATAATATATAATATTTTGTATCTGTTATTCCTGTTAGTCTTTTATTTCGACACTGGTAGTCGGAATCTGTGAATTTCGCCAATGATTGTAACAATGCTTATGATTCACACAACCAATCATACACATAAACAAACAGCGACTGATATTCACCCATTTGGGTTTTTCAGCTCAGCTTGTATAGCCCCATCCCCTTTTTTCTGAAGGAAAGTTTTTATTCTAGATGCGACTGGGATTTCCCTGGCAGAGACATATCACATACATTATGCATGCTTTCAAAAATCAACTTATCATTCATTCAGAAATCAACTTAGAATGTGTTCAGAAATGTTAAAAAATCAACAGGGATGCATTTCAAAATCATATGAACAATCCATAGATCAACATAGCCTAGATGCTAGGCGCTTTGTGGAAAAAGATATTTTTCTTCAAGGACGTGAATTTGACGCCCCCTGAAATTGCCACCTGGGACAGATACCCTGACTTTCATCTTTATAGATCTGAGCCTGGCTACAGAAACCTCCAACAGTGCTCTTTGTGGTTAGAGAAATAAGTGTAAGAACACACAGGTCACTTGAACTGTTTCAGTCTACACATAGCCTAAGTAGGTAGTGATACAAACATTTTATTTGAACTACATGCTAGGGAGACTTATTAGTCATCAAAGATAAACTGAATAAATTTTTAGGCATTGGATAGCTAGCTAATGTGTGCAAAAATTGTGGTCTCCATGAGCATTTGATTCAGTGTGACCTTATAGAAAATTTAGAAGACACACAATTCAGAATTGAATCCCTCACTTTTTGTAGACAGTTGCTTTTACCAACTATGTCAATTATCCACTATATCACACCAACTCAAATTCTCAATGTCATATGTGTGCCTCCAGTTTTTTCAAGCATGTGTTCAGCAGTAAAGAACCACATTTCCTATTAAAACAGCATACTTTTCTGTTGTAGCCTCAAGTGTTGTTCCCATATCTAACTGTTCTTTCTGTTGTCCCTCTGCTAACATACTGGGTGAGATTTTTGAGCTTTTGTTTGTGGAAGTCATTAAAAAAGAGCTTGTGGATTTGAATCTCATGTCTGGTACAAATTTTCAATGAACACTTATGAAGCATCATATAGCTTTTCCAGGATTAGCAATCTGTTTTCTTCAGTGTGAACAGAGGTATGTTCAGTTATATTGAGATATCCACTAGAGAGATATGTAGCCACAATATAGTAAGTTTATTTCTCACAACTTTAACAAAATCTTCATTGTTATAGGATGACTTAGTAAATAGGCCACAAAGTGGTATAGAGACATCAGAGCTGTATGTATCAGTCTGAAATTTCTTTTCTTTTTGAACATACTCCCCTTGTATAATTAAAACACTTATCCCATTGTTTGATGACTTGTTTAAAAGCCTGCAGCATAGGATTCTTGTGGCAGCATTCACATCTGATGAGTGACCTCTCAGGATATAACAAGTTTATTTGATTCCATAAATTGCTGCAACCCATAAGACTCTTGTGTCCTGGGGGTAGCAAAATATCCCTAGACTGGGAAACAGTGTGCCATACTGGATCACCAAGGTGGTCAGGATGATTGTTGTTTGTGACTTTTTCTTGTCATGTGCTGTAGTCCTCCATCCAATTGACATGAATTTCCATGAAATACAGTTATAATCATATAAGGAATGAATTTCCCAATGGATATGCTCTGCAGACAGTATCTCAGCTCACAAAAGTTGTGTTGTTCCAGTTGGATGCACACTGTCATCTTTGTCTGACTGCAGATCATTAACCACTGGCTACCTTCCATGTGGCATTTGCTGCCATCTTCTAGATACATGTAGGTGCTTAATTTAAAATGATATACAGTATTCTGGTATTTACTACTTACTTATTGACTCAACCTTCTATTACAGAAGTAAAGTTTCTTCAAGTCTCAAATTAAAAAAGTTCCTCCACATTGGAAAATAAACAGTAGTTCTCATATGGCAGACAAAATTAAAGTTTCTGAATAAAAGAGGAAAAAACGAGGGGGAAAATTAATTTCCTCAATACATGAAACTAATCAGTTGATAAGTGCAAATGTAATACTCTTCGCAGGGTAGGGATGATGGGGAGGGGGGGGGTGGGAGGGGGGGAGAGGGGGAGGGGGAGGGGGAGGGGAAGGAATCATGAGGTCTGAATAAAGTTGAAGTTCAACTTAAGACACGTTCATTAATTCTTGCATTTGTAAATAAACTAAGTCAGCACTCTAGTTTAAGTCACCCAGTAGGGATAGAAGCACAAAATAAAGTCTTGGTAAAGTAAAAGCAGGAGAACTTATACCAAGTTTCGGTTAACATGTCACTGATCACACTTAAAAGTCCAGATGAGGTGGCTGCTGGCTGTCCTAGAACATGGTGGCATAGTCAATAGTGAGGCATTGGTGAAATTTTCATGTCAGTTGCTCTCTGTGGTGGAACTGCTTTACTAAGTTCATGCGCTTGCCTGAATAGCAGTCTCACGGTAGTATAGAAGCTGACCTATTTTTGGCTTTGCAGGAATAGGTGCGATACTCCAGCAACCTCTACTGTCAACATGCACACCACTTGGTGGCCTCGCCAGAATGCTATTATCACCACCTGCTGGTGTGGCCATGGGGTTCTGGAACTCAGATATCCCATGATGTCTGTTTCTTTGGAGCAAAGCTCGTGGCAACCCTGACCACTTAGACATTGGTGTGGTGCTCTCGACATCTGATGTCTGAGGCTTTTGCAACATCATTTAATGTGGCTGCAGATGAACGTAAATATGCCTTACGCATCTTCATCTACATATACTCTGGAAGCCACCTTCGTAGTGTGTGATGGAGAGTACCACTGTCACTTCCACCTTTTCCTGTTCCAGTCACAAACTGTTCACAGAAAGAATGGTGTCGGTGCTACTGAGATCAAATCTCTCTGATTTTACCTTCATGGTCTTTTCATGAGTTATTCATAGGACAAAACAATACTGAGCATCTTCATGATGCTTTTGTGCTCACTAAATAAGCCTGTAACAAAATGCGCTGCTCTCGTTTGGTTGTCCTCTGTTTCCTATCAGTATTAAATGGAACAGATTTCAGACTGATGAGCAATGGTCAAATATCGGTCGAACCTCCATCGTAGGCAAACTACACTTCCTGAGGATACTTCTAGCAAATCACTGTCTGGCATCTGCATTCCCTCTGATTAGTTTTATGTTGTCATTCAAATTTAAATCAGCCTGTACAGATACTCCTAGATATTTTGTGGATAAAACTGCTTCCAGTGATTGCTCTGCAAACATGTAATCATACAATAATGGACCTTTTTTGCCTAGTTATGCACTGTACACTATATTTGTTTGAGCTGAGGGTCAACTGCCAGTCCCAGTTCCAAGCGTCAATTCTCTACAGGTCTTCCTTCATTTTGCTTGATTTTCTAGCACTGCGACTTCTTTGTGCACAACAGCATGACATGTGAAGGGTCTCGTGGAACTTGCAGTATTATCCACTAGGTCATTTGTATATACTATGAAAAATGGAAGGTTATTATAAATTCACTTTAGCTACATTAATTGACACATTGTCACAGTGCTCATACAGAAAAACTGAAAAAGTTTTATATTGTTGCAGACACACTTCAGATTTCTGCCATTAGAGCACAACTGTGAACAGTTAGGCAGCATAGCAACAAGTACTGAGAAAGCATATGTTGTGCTTGAAGTGCTTTCACATGAGTGTACTGTAACAGTGCAATGGTGGTTCAGAATGAAGCTGACAAAGATCCACCATCTGTCAACTCCCTTCAGTGTTGGAACACACAGTTTAAATCTTCATGATGCTTCTGCAAGGGGAAATGCACGGGATGACCTGCAATGAGTGAAGAAATGGTTGACTGCATGTGAGAGAGTCTCGCACATAGTCTGCAGAAGTCAACAGACAAAACAAGCTGAGAGCTGAATGTACCACAACCGACCATTTGGAAGGTCTTAAGGAAACAATTGGAGCTGAAGCCTTACCACTTGCAATTGATACAAGCCCTGACGCCTGATGACGAAGTAGGATGCTTTGAATTTTTGGGACAGTTGCAACACCTTATGGAAGACGATGGGTTTGATGAGAAACTCCTCTTCAGTAACGAAGCAACATTTTTCATGAATGGTACAGTGGATAGTTGTAATGTGTGAATCTGGAGAACAGAGAATCCCAATGATATTGTGCAGAACATTTTCAGATTCTTAAAAAGATAATGAGTTCTGTGCAGTGTCGTGGTTTAAAGGTGTGTGAAAAGACCATTACAGGGCATGTGTATCTGGACATGTTGGAAAATTGGCACATGTCACAATTGGAGATCTACAAAGGAGGCTTCATCAGCCAATAGAATGGTGCTCTACTCCATTTCAATTATTATATTTGTGAATTCTTATACATGAAATAGAGAAGCTGATGGGTCAGTCATGGTGAGGGTGTTTATGCCTCCTGTACTAACAGACGTACCAAACTGTGAGCTTGCATCATCGACAGTGCATTTTAACAGGGTTATGGGGACATGCTGCACTGAACATCAGACAACTTGGTGATTGACCTGATATATACAGAATCAGTAGGAGGGGCACAGAGCTTTTTGAGTTTTTCTATGTATGTGCAAAGCCGTGTGACAGTATGTCACATAATATGACTGCAGCAATTCGGTCAAATTGCTTTAGTCATTTGTAATAACCTTATAATGATCTTATAACACTCCCTTGAGGTATGCCCAAAATCACTTATATATCTGAAGATTTCTCTCTGTTGAGAAACAGATGATGTGTTCTGTTTCTAGGAACTCTTCAATGAATTCACAGCACTGGTCTGATATTCTGTACACTCATATTTTGTTCATTAGGCAGCAGCGTGGAACTGAACCGTATGCCTTCTGGAAGTCAAGGAACATGGCATCAAACTGGGTCCAGTATCTATTGCTTCTGCATCTTGTAGATGGAAAGAGAAAGCTGGGTTTCACATGATCATTATTTTCAGCCCCATGTTGATTCCTACAGAGGAGATCTTCAATCTCTAGAAATGTCATCATGTGTGAACAGAAAACATGTTCCAAATTCTACAAGAGGTTGTAATGGAACTGACAAATAGACATCATTTTGTTATATTATACACTAAAGTTGTGTTAAAAAAGCTTTTGCTTAATATAATACTAAGTTAGGTGTTGCGATCAATAATCGATATTGGAATTGTATGTTCTTTGTAGCTTATGACCGTGATCTTTGGTCTACAATGGCTTTTTGGCCACTTGAGTTTTGGCTGCAGTTGAGTGTAGTCGTTTTTTGAATCTTGGCAATAAATGTGTGTTTTTGTTACAAATAAACTGTGGAATACTGTGTCATGATTTCGATAGTCCAATATAATTAAAAAAAACCACACCTTTCCTTGGACCCAGAGCAGCAAAGGGCCTAGACAACGAGAAGCCACATGGACAATGCAGACTCAGCAGCATCAACAAAGGAGACCTCATGGCCAGCTCTACTAAAGTACTACACAGCCATTAGCCACACTGTAATGGTGTCCTTATGGAGATAACTTTCCCAGCACAGTAGAGAGGGTTCATGACAAGGTCAACATCAGAGATAAAGGGCTAAAATTTTGTGCATTTGTTTGATGAACCTTCTTGTGAATGGGAATGACCTGCATCTTTTTCCAATCACAAAGAATGCTTCACTTATCCAATGACTTACAGTGCATTGCTGTCAGGAAAGGAGCTAGTTCTTTAACATACTCTATGTAGAATTGCATGGGTTTCATGGTATACACACCAACATTGCAACTGGAGGATGAAAGTACAGAGAAAGTATATGTTTTGAACAGATAATTTGATATGCAAAGGGAGATGAAAATGTAATAATCATGGGGGATAGTAATATGGCTGTAGAGAGTGGAAGTAGAAGAAAGAGTTACCAGAGAATAAGGGCTTGGTAGTAGGTAAAAGAAAGGTGAAAGACTAATTGAATTTTGCCATAAATCAGTCAGTAACAGTGAGTACTCTGCACAAGAGGAGGAGGTGTGCAAGGAAAAGGCTGTGAGATATGGGAAGATTCCAGCTCACGTCATGGTCAGCCAGTGATTCTGAAATCAGATATTGGATTGTAAGGTGTATTCAGTTCGAGAGCAGATATAGAGACTAGTCAGGAAGAATCAATGCACAAGGAGGTAGGATATGGAAGTACAAAGGAAATGCTGAGTCATAGCTAGGCACTGCATAAAGACTGTCAAACATATAACTTTCGGCAAAAAGGACTTCATCAGAATTAGACAACATACAAAACCACAGTCTCTCATTGCTGAGGCCAGACTATGAGCAGCCGCACTCTGGGTGGTGGGAGTAAGGAGGGGCCTGGGGTGGGGAGTGGGAGGGTTAGCAGTGTAGGGATGGGAGACAGCATACAGGGACGAGATGGAGAGAGAGTAAGACAACTATGTGGAGTCAGAGGGCTAGATGTAGGTTGGGGGAGGGGGAGTTCAGCAGAAAAGAAGAGAGGAAGACTGTTGATGCATTGGTGTAATGGAGGGCTGTGTAGTGCTGGAGTAGAAACAGTGAAGGAGGTAGGTGGGTGTAGGACAATGACTAACAAAGACTGAGGTCACAAGGGTTGTGGGAATGTAGGATATACTACAGCGGGACTTCCCACCTGCACTATTCAGAAAAGCTGGTGCTGTTAGCAAGTATCCAGATGGTACAGGCTGTGAAGCAGTTATTAAAATGAAGAATGTTGTGTTAGTCAGTGTGCTGAGCAATGGATGGTCCAGCTGTTTCTTTGCGACAGTTTGTTGGTGGCCATTCAAGTGGATAGACAGCTTGTTGCTTGTCATTCCCTTATGGAATGCAGAACATTGGTTGCTGCATAGTTTGTGAATCATATTACTGGTTTCACTGGTAGCGTTGCCTCTGATGGTATAGGTAGTGCTTGTGACTGGAGTGGAGTGGAGTGGTGGGAATAGGTATGGGACAGGTCTTGCATTGAGGTTTAACACAGGGATGTGAGCCATGAGGGGGGGGGGGGGGGGGGGGGGGGGGGGGGTTGTGTAGGGATGAACAAATATACTGTGTAAGTTCAGTGGGTTGAAAGGATAGTAGGTAAGACAGTCGTCATTTCAGAGCGCAACGAGAGGATGTGATTCAGTTGCTTCAGTCCTGGGGGGCACTGAGTCACGAGTGAAATGCTCCTCTGTGGTTGGACGAGTGGGCTTTGGGACATGGGGGGGTTATTGGAGGGATAAGGTACAGGAGGTCTGTTCCTTTAAATGTTGGAAGGGAATTTACTATCTGTGAAGGCCTCAGTAAGACCCTTTGTATATTTTGAGAGACTCTGCTGATCACTGTATGTGTGATGATCAGGAGTGGCTAGGCTGTATGGAAGGGACTTCTCCAGCTGTCAGATTCATCCACTTAAAAATCCTGCCACAGTAAACCCATTCCAGAAATTCACCAGGATCTCAGTCTCTCATTAGACCCATCCCAGAGCTACTCCCCGGAGCCCATCTCTTTCCTCACCCCTCGCACTCCTCGCATTCCTACCTTCTACATGCTTCCTAAGACCATAAATCCAACCACTCATGCACCCCATTGTGTCTGGTTACTGTGCCCCACTAAGACAATCTCTGCTCTTGTACACCAACACTTTCAGCTCATAAGCAGCTACCTGCCCTCCTGTATAAAAGATATGAACCATTTCCTCCACCGACTCTCCCCAGTTCCTGTTCCTGTAACACACAGTGCCCTGCTTTTCACCAATTATATCATGTCCCTTTACGCTACCATCCCTAATGCCCATGGCATTGCTATTATTGAACACTACCTTTCCAAACACCCTACAGATTCAAGACATGCAACCTCCTTTCTTACCACCATGACCAACTATGTCCTCACCCACAATTACTCCTCCTCTGAAGGCATCACGAAGAAACAAATCTCTGGTACAACAATGGGCACCTACATGACACCATCCTATGCCACCTTATCCATGGGCCAGATAGAGGAATCCTTTCTAACCACCCAGAATCCCAAACTCCTCACCTGGTTTAGTTTCATTGATGACAACTTCGTGGTCTGGATTGAGGGTGAGGACACCTTCTCCACATTCCTCCAGAATCTCAACACCTTCTCCCCAATTTGCATCATCTGGTCCTCCTCAACCCAAGAACGTACCTTCCTTGATGTTGACCTCCACCTCAAAGATGGCAGTGTCTGTACCTCTGTCCACATCAGATGTACTGAAAACCAGCAACACCTCCACTTTGACAGCTGCCACTCATTCCATACCAAGAGGGTTCTTCCATACAGCCTAGCCACCTATGGCCATCACATCTCTAGTGACAATCAGTCCCTCTCAAAATATACCAGGGGTCTCACTGAAGCCTTCATAAACTGTGATTACCCCCTCAACCTTGTTCAGAAATGTGTTTCATGTTTTATCTCCAGTCACTCCCCATGCCCCAAAATCCCGATGTCCAGCCAAAGAGAAGCATTCTTCTCGTGACACATTACCACCAGGGACTGGAGCAATGGAATCACATTCTCTGCCAGGGTTTTGACTAACTCTCGTCATGCCCTGAAATGAGGACTGTCCTGCCCACTATCCTTTCCACCCATCCTACAGTGGAATTATGTCACCCTCCAAACCTACACAATGTTCTCATCCACCCCTACAAAACCCCTGCTCTGAAGCTCTTGCCTCATGGCACATATCACTGCAATATACCTAGATGCCATGACCTGTCCCATGTATCGTCCCACCACTACTTGGTCTAGCCTGGTCACAAGCGTAATTTATCCCACGAAAGGCAAGGCTACCTGTGAAACTAATCATGTGAATCAAGAATCAAGAATTTTGTTCACCATAGGCCGTTTTACAGTGATATTGGCTTCATCATACAGGATGTAGTAGTACATACATAATAATAAAATAAACTAATGTCAACACATGATAGTATATTTTTGAGCGTGGCTGTGTACCATATTACAGCATGATAGTTTCTAAAAGTTAATGCAATAAGCGATACTATAACGTAATACAATATAGTATAGTATATTCTGTAAATAGCATATTGTGCATTGTATACACTACATAATTACACACAACTTAACCACGACACACAGTAATATGTTTAAGTACAGAAAACTTTTAAATGCTAATATCCTCCTCAGGAATCTCAAAGAATTATTTGATGTCATAAAATGGATGATCTGACAGCCAGCTGTACCACATAATTTTTTTTAAAAAATTATATACATAGACTGAACATGAATTGGCAGTTTATTGAACATTTTGAGTGGGCTTGCTTTGAGGGAATTTCCTGTTCTTGCTAATCTGTGGCATTTCTAAATTGTATGTCTAAATTACCCATAACTCAGGTGTTGTGTTCATGTATTTCCCCTCTGGCAACAAATTCTGAAATATTATTTTTAATGTAGAGTACAGACACACAAATGTATAAATTTATAATTGTGAGTGTTTGATGTACAAACTATGCTGCAACCACTGTGCTGCATTATGTGTGAGCATGACAACCAACAAGTTGTCTGTCCACATGAATTGCCACTGACATACTATGGCCAAGAAATAGCTGGACCATACAGTTGTTGAGCATGCTGCCCAACACAGTGCTCTTTATTTTAATTACTGCTTCACAGCCTGTGCCATCTGAATCCTTCCTACCAACACCAGCTTTTCTGAACTGCACAGATGGGAGCTCTCCATGTAGCATCCTACATTCCCACAACCCTCCTGGCCTCAACTTTCATTAGTAATTGTCCTACACCTACCTATGCCTTTATCTGTTTCCTCTCCAGCACTACACATCCCTATATTCCATCAATGCACCCACAGTCTTTTTTCCTGTCTCATTTACTGATAGCTCTTCCCCCCCCCCCCCCCCTTCCCCCTTCCCACCCTTCATCTAACCTCCCAACTGCATCTAGCTACCCAACTCTCTTCAAAGGCCTTTCTGGCCGAAGGGTTATGCATTTGACAGTCTTTTATTGTTCCTATCTGCTACTCAACATTTCTGCTATATGATGAGTAGCAATCCATCCTTTTCATAATGTTGTTATTATTCCAGCCTGGATTTTCCATTGGGTAAGTAGTAAGGAATGAATAGGTGTGCTTTAAGTTCTCTGAGACTATAGATACTGCGATAATGAATAGCTGAGTAGCCAGTTCAGTTGTAGCAGAATGGACATCTCTAAAAAGGTCAATTACAGAAGTTGGAGAGAAAAACATAAGTGGAAGGAAGATAACTGTGAAGAAACCATGGATAATGCACGAAATACTTCAGTTTTTTGATGAAAGAAGGAAATACTGAAGTGTGTGTGGAAATTCAGGAATACAGTCACTTAGGAATGAAATCAGTAGGAAGTGCAGGGAAGCTAAGGTGAAATTGCTGCATGAAAAATGTGAAAATGTTGAAAAAGAAATGATTATTGGAAGGACTGGCTCAGTACATGGAAAATCAAGAGCAGTAACACCAAGAGTGCAGTGGGAATACTACTGTTAAATGCAGCAAAGGAGAATGGGGATAAGAGGAAAGATTACATTGGAGGCCTACATGAGGAGGGAAGGACATGTCCAATGACATGGCAGAAGATGACTGAGAAGAGCTAGGGGATCCAGTATTAGAATTTAAAAGTACTTTAGAGAGTTTAAGATAAAATGAAACAGAAGAAATACATAACATTCACTGGAATTTCTAAAATAATTGTGCAAAGTGGCAACAAATGACTATCCACACTGGTGAGTAGAATGTATGAGACTAGCAATATACTGTCAGAACACTGGGAAAATATATTTTCACACAGTTCAGAAGTTTGCAACAGCCAACAGTAATGAGAATTATTGCACAATCAGCTCAATAGCTCAGGCATCCAAGTTACTGACAAGAATGGTATATACAAGAATGGAAAAGAAAATTGAGTATCTGTTAGATGAAAGTCAGTTTGACCTTAGGAAAGGTAAAAGCTCCAGAGAAGCAGTTCCGGCATTGTAGTTGACTTTTTGATTTTGATTTTTGATTTATTGATCCATTTCATCTACAGCTGCACAATGTGCAAGAGATATTTGGATTTTTTGTTAATATTAACAGTTTTACATATAATATACTGTTGTACATAATAACACACATTAATATATCAATGAATGATGAATACTTAAATAAATGTTGTTACGCTATATACAGAGAGATAAAATACAAATGTTCTTCTGAATGAGACCACATTGGGTAAACACACAAAAATTTAGTTTTGTAGGTATTCATTTACTGTGTAAAAGCAGTGATCAACCAAGTACGACTTCAGTTTAGATTTGAAGTGACCAATGTTTTGTATGTGTTTAATGGTATCTGGTAAGGCATTGTATAGTTTGATACTAGGATGGATAAGGCTGTTTTGAAATAACTTTTGTTGGCGCTTTGAACATGTACGTCCAATTTTGTCTCGTATCATAGCTATGTATTGTGTGATTTTGAGTGATGAGTGGTCTTTTTCTATGCAAGTTTTGCTTTAAATACATTATATTTTCATATAATAGAGGGAAACATTCCACGTGGGAAAAATATATCTAAAAACAAAGATGATGTGACTTACCAAACGAAAGTGCTGGCAGGTCGATAGACACACAAACGAACACAAACATACACACAAAATTCAAGCTTTCGCAACCAACAGTTGCTTCATCAGGAAAGAGGGAAGGAGAGGGAAAGACGAAAGGATATGGGTTTTAAGGGAGAGGGTAAGGAGTCATTCCAATCCAACCGCACATACACATACATGTCTGTGTATGTGCGGTTGGATATGGGTGTGTGTGCGAGTGTATACCTGTCCTTTTTTCCCCCTAAGGCAAGTCTTTCCGCTCCCGGGATTGGAATGACTCCTTGCCCTCTCCCTTAAAACCCACATCCTTTCGTCTTTCCCTCTCCTTCCCTCTTTCCTGATGAAGCAACCGTTGGTTGCAAAAGCTTGAATTTTGAGTGTTTGTGTTTGTTTGTGTGTCTATCAACCTGCCAGCGCTTTCATTTGGTAAGTCACATTATATTTTCAAGTATATATATTCAAGGAAGTGGCAGGATCATCCTTTTTTGAAACAATGGTCTACATGATTTGCGATTATCTACCCCTTCCATTATTCTTATAATTCTTTTTTTTTTTTAATTTTGAATTTTTGATGGCATCTCCAGAATTTCCCCAGAACATAATCCCATACCGGAGGTGAGAGTGTACAACTGCATAATATACACACTGAAGGATGTTGTAGCTGGTACAATTTTTTAATGTACGCAACACAAAACAAGAAGTACTTAATTTTTTGTTCATTTGCTCAATATGTGTTTTCCATTTCAAGTTGTCTTGTAGATGAAGTCCAAGAAATTTGGTACAGGCTGTTTTGACAATTGTCTGTCCGTATAGCTCTAGATTGGGTGATATCAGATTTTTTGTTTTTGCTGTGTGTATATCCATAGCTACAGTTTTTTCAGTGTTTATTATTAAGTCATTTTCATCAAAGTAACATGTTAGCTGTCAGTGGTTTCTTTTATGGTTTTTACAAGAGTTTCTTCTGAGTTTCCTGTAATTAGAACACTCGTATCATCAGCAAATTGAAATATTTTACTGCTGTCATTGCTTATGTTTATGTCATTTACATAGAGTAAGAACAGAACAGGACCCATTACTGATCCTTGTGGCTCTCCATATTTAACAGTCAGTAGCTTGGAATTATATTTCCTAATGACATTGTCCCTTTCTTGATCTATTTCCACATATTGCTGAGCCAGTTGTTAGCTGTTCCCCTAATGCCAAGATTTTCTAGCTTGTGTAGCAATTTGTCATCAATTATGGTGTCAAATGCCTTTGACAAATCTAAAAATATGCCCATGGTAAGTTTTTTGTTGTCTAAAGCTATCAGTGCCTCTAATAGAAAGGAGTGAACGGCAGATTCTGTTGAGCGGTTTGCTCTAAATCCATGTTGAGATTCTGACAGAATGCTATTTACCTCTAGGAAGTTTGTTAGCCTCTTATTGAAAAGTCTTTCTAATATTTTTGAGAAAACAGAAAGAAGTGCCAGGGGTCTGTAGTTGGAACCATCATCTTTGTTTCCTTTCTTGTATAATGGGTTTACTTTTGCTACTTTCAAACATGAAGGAAAAGTTCCTGTAGCAAGAGATAGGTTACATAGGTGGGTTAAGGGCTCAGTAATCAAGTCCCCACACTTCTTTATAATGAAATCAGGTATATCATCTATACCTGCAGAGTGTTTCATTTTGAGACTTTTTATTGTAACCTGAACTCCTTCTACATTTGTTGGGTACAGAAACATTGATCTGCTTGAGACAATGGAAGCAAGACTGAAGAAAAATCAAGACACATTTATAGAACTTGTTGAACTGGAAAAAGCATTTGACAATGTAAAATAGTATTCAAAATACCATTCAAATATTCAAAATTCTGAAAGAAACAGGGGTAAGCTATAGGGAAAGATGGGTAATATATGATATGTTCAAGAACCGAGAGGGAACAGTAGGAGTGGAAGACCAAGAATGAAGTGCTCGGATTGAAAAAAGGAGTAAGATAGGGGTGTAGTCTTTTGCCCTTAGTATTCAATCTGTAGTGGCAGTAAAGTTCAGAGCGAAAGGATATCAATCATAAGCATCACTGATGACATTGTTATCCTGAATAAAAGAGAAAAGAAATACAGGATGTGCCAAATGGAATTGAATAGTCTAATGAGTACGGAAAATGGATTAAGAGTGAACTGAAGAAAGACAAATTTCATGAGAAGTAGCAGAAATGAGAACAGAAAGAAGCTTAGCATCAGATTTGAGGATCACAAATTGGATGAAGTTATGGGATTCTGCTACTTAGGCAACAAAAGAACCGAAGATGGATGGAGCAAGGGGGACATAAAAAGCAGACTAACATTGGTAAAAGGGGCATTTGTGGCCAAGAGAAGGCTGTTAGTGTCAAACATAGTCCTCAATTTGAGAAACTAAATTTCTGAGAAAGTTCATTTGGAGCACACCATTGTATAGTAGTGAAGCATGGACTGTGGGAAAATTGGAGCAGGAGAGAATTGAAGCATTTGATATGTGCCACTACAGAATAAGTTGAAAATTAAGTGGACTGATAAGGTGAGGAATGAAGAGGTTCTCCACAGAAATTACAACGAAAGAAATATATGGAAAACACTGATAAGAAGCGGGGACTGGGTGGTAGGACATATGTTAAGACATAGGAAATAAATTCCATGGTACTAGAGGGGGCAGTAGAGGGTAAAATCTGTAGAAGAAGATGCAGATTGGAAATACATCCAGCAATTAATTGAGGACATAGGTTGCAAGTGCTACTCTGAGATGAAAAGATTGACACAGGAGAGGAATTCATAGTGGGTGACATCAAACCAAACCAGTCAGGGAAAAAAAAAAAAAAAAAAAAAAAAAAAAAAAAAAAAAAAAAAAAAAAAAAAAGGGGGGGGGGGGGTCATGGTGTCTTGTCATGTCCACTGGCCTTTTATCTATTGAGCAATTTCAGTTGCTTTTCTATGCCATAATTTCAGCTGCTTTCCTATGCAATAGTCATTTACTTCTATATCCGTGGTCCCCCCCCCCCCCCTCCCCGCCCCCCCCATGCTGTAAGTTTAAAGGTGCAACTACAGTGTAATCTTCATCTACGAAACAGTTATGTAGAAAGACATTTAGTATTTTAACCTTATTTTTATCATCCTCATTTCAATGTTACCATGGTCACAGAGGATCTGGAAAGATGGCTTCAATCCATTTACTAATTTAACATAAGATCAAAACTTCTTAGGATCTTCCGTCAAGTTAGTAATAGATAGAATTTTACTTTCAAGCTGTTATAGCTTGCACCTGTTATAGCAAATCAATCAGTGTTGTTGACTAAACTGCATACATTTGCGCAATAATATTTGGAGCACCATTTGGAGTCACAAAATAAATCACTTTGTGTGCTTGTACAATGAATATCCATTTCCAGTGAGTTGTTGAATGTTTGATGTCAGTCACAAGTCTACATATTTAGAAAGTGATTTGAAATACAACAGATACACACATTACAGTAATTGTAGTATGTGATGTTTACCAAAGACTAAAAGCCTATCATTTGCCACCCAGTATGGTTAGACCAGGGTGACACATTCTTATCCTTTGTCTGTGAAGCCATACAACATGGTATTTTAATGTAGAATAATGTGTCCAAGTGTGAATTAAATTGGTCTATTTACAGTCATGATATGTACTACATATCATGAACTTCTAGTTCATTATTGTCATTATCACATCATGGATTTTCCATTGTTTGAACTTGTCGTTGCATTATTTATATGTTGCAGTTCTTGTTATTAATGAAATGTAGTAAAGAGTTGTGTTAGTAAAATATGATGGGAACCATTAATGTAGTTTGTGGAGACAGTATCAGAATGTGGTATTGCGTGGTGGAGGAAATAATTTCTTATAACAGTGCCATACCTTATGAGACAAACTGTAGAAACACAGAATCTGCCTCATTTATTTGTTATTTTTTGCCTGAATGTGCTCATGTGCTCAAGTGCATCCTCTATTTAAACAAGATGAGTAATGATTACATCAGTAGATGGACAAATGGAGTGTTGGAATCTGTGTATTATTATTCATTTTATCATGTTCTTCATAAATAAAATGGAGGAATAATGACCTGTTGACAATGTACTTGTAGATGTGGCTCATGCTCAGAATGGAGAAGGATGGGTAAGCAAATTTCGTATGTCATTTTGAAAGAAATGTTTCCAGCATTTGCCTTCCATAGTTTAGGGTAACCATGTAAACACGAATCTGTATGGCCAGCTGCAGACTTGAAATGTGATTCCAGTATCCTATCACTGCACCACATGGGTTGGTGTACTTTTAATAGTATCCTCCCTGTAAACGTGAGGTGGTAACAGCCTACTAAAGTCAAGATGAGAGCAGGTAACTACTTGAAAAGAGCTGACTCGGAATGACCAGGCGTTGATAAGAGATCATGCTCACCTCCACTCTTGATATGTTCCTGTGTAGCCACCTCAGTGGATTAATAACTTTCTGATTGAGAAGGGATATGAAATGCTGGCTGATATTCAACTATTTACTCATCTGAATGGTAATTTTTGTTCTATATGAATGGCATGATAGCCATAGGAAACCAAGAATTATCAATTTAAGAGCCACAGAAATGCAGCCCACAGGGGAAAGTATGAAGATCCAAGTGGTTAACTGCCAAAATATTCACAACAAGATGCCACAGTTTGAAGCACCTCCTAACAACCAGTGAATCTCATGTAATACAGAGTGCAGAAAGCTGGTTAAAACTGGAAAATGAAGGTAATGAGACTTTTGGGAAACGTTTCAGCATATACCCAAAGGATAAGGTAACGGAAAATAGTGGTGGTGTGTTTGTCACAAAAAAAATAAATAAATAAATAAATAAATAAATTCAAATTCATCAAGATAGAAATTGAAGCTGCACACAAGATTAAACAGGCAAGACTCAGTAACAAGGCAAAAATAGGCATAAAATTATACTTTGATTCTTCTATCAATCAGCATGATATAACTGGAAACCTTAGACAGAACCTCAGTTCACTTTTAAATAAGCTCCTAATAATACTGTAATCACTGGAGGAGACTTTAATCATTCAACAATCAATTGGTATTATTAAGTTTTGTTAGTGGTGGACTAACTTGGCTTTCTGTGAAACATTACTTTATGCCTTCACCTAAAACTACTTTGAACGGATAGTTTGGAACTCCACTCATGGTATAAATATATCGGATCTAATATCAGAAAAAGGAACTGATCTCTTTGAGGAGGTCCACATTGAAACTAGTATCAGTGACAATTAGGCAGTTACACCAACAATGAATACCAAATTACAAAGGTGAACTAAGACAAACAGACAAAGAAGCTTTAGTGTCATATCACAATGAGGAACTTGAAACTTTTATCTGAGGACTGATGTGTGTATAGGAACTATGGCTCAGGCGTAGAAAAAAAAAAAAAAAAAAAAAAAAAAAACACCACCTGATGTCTTTGAGGAGTTCCACATCAAAACGGGTATAAGTGATTATTAGGCAGTTATAGCATCAATTAATACCAAATTACAAAGGGCAACCAAGAGAAGTAGAAAGATTTACATGTTCAACAAACTAGACAAAGAAGCTGTTGTGTCATATCTCAATGAGAAACTTGAAACTTTTAGCTCAAGACAGGTGTGGAGAGGAACTATGGCTCAAGGGTAGAACTGTAAGGATATGTGCACAGTAGAACAGTTCATGAAGGAAAGGATCCTTTATGGTATACAGTCACTATAGAGAAGCTTCTAAAGAAATAGAGACTGCTGTGTAAAAGATATAAAACAAAGCACACAACTATAGACAGATGCTGATTGAAACATGTTTCACTGTCAAGAAGCAATGTGTAATGCTTTAAATAACTACTGCAGAAATGCAAAAGCTGAAAGGCTTGACTCTGTTTTCAAATGTTGCTTTACAAAGGAAAACCCAGGAGTATAGCCTTAATTTAATTTTTGTAAGCTCAAAAGATGAATGAAATAGACCTTAGTGTCAATGGTATTCAGAAAAAGCTGAAATCATTAAAATGGAACAAAACCTCAGTGCCTGATAGAATCCATGTCACATACTATACTGAATTTGCAGTGGAGTTAGCCCTCTGTTAACTATAAGCAATGGTAGAGCCTTTGGACAAAAAACTATGCCCCATAGTAGGAAGAAAATGCAAGTCACACCTGTCTGCAAGAATGGTAGCAGAAGTGATCCACAAAACTACTATCCAGTATCTTTGACCCATTCATTTGTTGTAGAATCTTAGCACATATTCTAAGCTAAAACATAATGGGGTATCTAAAACGGAATGAACTCCTCTGTACAACCAGTATGGATTTCGAAAACACCATTTATGTAAAACTCAACTCAAACTTTTCTCACATGACGTACTGAATGCTGTGGATCAAGGCAGTCAAGTAAATGCAGTGTTTCTTAATTTTCAAAAAGTATTTGTCTCAGTACCACACCTACACTGATTGTCAAAAATATCATCATGTGGGGTGTCAAGCAAAATTTGTGACTGTATTGAGGATTTTTTGATAGGGAGGGCATAGCAAGCTATACAAATACTTGGATGTATCACTTTGTAGGGACATGAAGTGGAATGATTACATATGCTTAGCCATGGGTAAAGCAAGGAGCATATATGTAGAAAACTAGGGAGATGCAACCACTCTACAAAGGGAATTTCTTACAAATCACTCGTGCAACTCTGCCTAGAATATTGCTCATGTGTGTGGGACATGTGCCAAGTGGGACTAACAGGGGATATTGAATGAATATGGTCACACATTTGTTTGACCCGCAGGTGAGTGCTACAGAGATATTGAAAGAACTGAACTGCTAAACTAAAACAATGGGAAGTCCAGGTTGAAATATCAACAACTATGAAAAAGATGATGCGACTTACCGGACGAAAGTGCTGGCAGGTCGATAGACACACAAACAAACACAAACATACACATGAAATTCAAACTTTCGCAACCTGAATTTCATGTGTATGTTTGTGTTTGTTTGTGTGTCTATCGACCTGCCAGCACTTTCGTTCGGTAAGTCACATCATCTGTGTTTTAAGATATATTTTTCCCACGTTGAATGTTTCCCTCTATTATATCCAACTACGAAAAAGGATAGATTGCACTCATCATAAAGATGACACATTGACATACAGAAAGGGATAACAAAAAGGTTTTTAACACCTCACCCATCCTCAAAAAAGAAAGGAAGACACACACATACATCTACTAAAACAGGCCCACATGACCACAATCTCTGACCAGACTGCAATTGTTGTGTTGAAAAAAAGCAGCTATCCAGCATGAAACAGGGAATGGGGTGAGTGATGTGAGAGATGAGGTCTGTCTGGTGGAGCATGCAGGGACTAGGCTAGAAGGTAGCAGGACAAGACTGCCAGATGTAGAGACAGTGACAGACAAAGACAGAGAAAATAATAGTGAGTGCATTGGCAGAGAGCAGTACAAAATGAGGATAAAATGAGGATAAAGGGATGTGAATTGGAAGAAGGTTGTTGGACAGAGGGAGCAGCAACCCCATCTGTAAATTTGGCCAGAGTGATCCTATCCCAGAAGTCCACCACAACCTCTAGTCCCAGCTTAAAGCTTTAGGTCCTACCCAGAACCTCTTCCCTGAGTCTACTTCTGTCCTTACCTCTCCAAAACACCACACACCTACATTCTACATGCTCCACAAAATTCACAAACCCAGTAATCCTGGACAACCCCTTACAACTGGTAATTGTGCCCCAATTGAAAGGTTTTTTGCCTCATTGACAAATACCTCCAACAAACTGCCCACTATCTAGCCTCCCACAACCACTTCATTGACCGACCCTCCACTATCACTGCTCCTTTACCTTCTGGATCCCTGCTCAACACTTCCAACATCACTTTCCTACACACCAACATACCTCATGCACATGGTCTTGCCCTCAGACTACAAACCCATTACCTTGTTCCTCATACACATTAGTAACATTATTCAAACACACAACCACTTCTATTCTGAAAGGAAGTTATACAAACAGCACAACCAAGGGCACCTACATTGCACCCTTCTACACCATCCTGTTTATGGGCCATCTAGAGGAAATCTTCCTAGCCTCCCAACACCTCAAACACCTTGTCTTGTTCAGATTAATTGATGATCTGGACTGAGGGCCAAGAAATCCTATCCTCTTTCTTTCACAGTCCAACACCTCTCCCATCCACATCACCTGATCCTCCTCATCACAGTGTGCCACCTTCATGGATGTTGACCTCCTCCTCTCTGACAGCTCCAGCCACACCTCTGTCCACCAACCACGTGCATTTTGACAGCTACTTTCCCATCCACACCAAAAAATCCCTTCCACACAACCTGGCCACCTGGTAAAAACATATTTGCAGTGGCAAGAAGTCCCTTGCCCTGTATACTGAGGGTCTCACAAGGGCCTTCACAGTATGGCACTATCTCCCAGACCTAGTCTGCAAACAGATTTTCTGTGCCATATCCCCCACATACCACAACCCCCACACCACTCCAAGAACAAATTTCAAAGGTGTGCCCCCTCCATCATCCAATACCACCCAAGACTGGAAGAACTGAACCACATCTTTTGTCATGGTTTTGATTATCTATGATCCTGCCCTGAAATGAGGGACATCCTACCCAAGATTCTTCCCACCCCTTACAAAGTAGTTTTCTAAGGCTCACTCAACCACCACATCCTAGTCCATCCCTAAATCACTCCCAATCCCAGCTCCTTGCCACAATGGTCCGTGTGCAAGACCCAGGTGCAACAGATGCCCTATCCATCCTGCCAACACTTCCTGTTCCAATCCTTTCACAGGCTTATCCTTCCCAATCAAAGACTAGTTCACCTGTGAAAGCAGCCATGTCATATACCAGCACTGCTACAATAACTGCAGAGCTTTTTATGTTGATATGACTACCAACCAGCTTTCTAACAGGATAAATGGCCACCACCAAACTGTGGCCAAAAGTATACTGATGCACAATGTGCAGCTGAACATAACGTGCTTATTTCAATGGCTGCTTCACACCTGCACCATGTGGATCCTCCCTTTATCAGATTTTCTGAACTCGACATAAGGGAGTCATCCTCACACCACATTCTCTGCTCCCTAAATTGTTCTGGTCTTAAGTTATGATAGCCTACTGAAACCACACTGTCTACCCAACGTTGTCACCCCTCTGTAATCTTCTCCCAGTTCATTTCCTGTCGCCCTCATTGTTTGTCGCTCTCTGCCAACGTACTTACTAGTCTTCTACCTTCTCATGCATGTCTTCTTTTTGGTTCTATTCTGATTCTCATCCCCTCCCCCCACCCCCCCCCCCCACCCCCTGCTCCGCACCCCCTCTACCCAACAGCTTTCCAATGCTGCATTTAGCATCCTTGTCATGCCCCATTCTAGTTCCTTCACACTGCCAGACAGCATTCTTCTCTCCCTTAACCTATATTTTGCATTCCCTCCCCTGTCCCTTCCCAACTCTGGATTGCTGCTTTCATTAAATGCAACAATTGCCGTCTGGTCAGAAGAGCTGGAGATAGTGGTAATGTGTGCATGAGGTATGTGTGCTTGTGTGAATATGAGTGTGTTTTCCTTTCTTTTCTGAAGAAGGCTTTGGCCAAAAGCTCAGTTTTAACAGTCTTTTCATTGTGCCTGTCTGCAACTCGTTATCTTTATGGTGTGAATGAATCTGTCCTTTCCATAATTGTTAATATTCCAAACTCTTTAAGATAGGTGTAAACTATCCTAAGTAAGCCTACTTTCAAAGTTTCAATAACCGCCTACATATGATGACCCTTGGTATATCCTGCAACCCCCTACATATTGGTTCCTTAGTATGGATGAGGAGGAAAATATTAGATTGATTATAGACTGAACAGAGACAATTAAACAATCATTCTTTCTGCATTCCATACGTGAATGGAATGGAAAAAAGCTCTAATAACTGGTACCATAGGACAAAGTCTCTGCCATGCACTTTATAGCAATTTGCAGACTATGGATGAGGATGTAGATGAACTAATAAAAGTCAGCTGTAGTGGGTAGTGTCTTGACTAGTGTTTATTGTCTATGTGAGAGACTGGCTCAAAACTTTTAGTGTCTCACATCTGTTAAATTAGTGACATAAAATGTTAATTCAATAAATATATTACACTGAAGTGCCAAAGAAACAGGTACACCTGCCTAATGTGGTGTACTGCCCCTGTGAGGATGCTGAAATGCTGCAACATGATGTGGCATGGACTCGACTAATGTCTGAAGTAGTACTGGAGGGGCTGACACCATGAATCTTGCAGAACTGTCCATAAATCTGTAAAATCCATGGAGATCTCTTCTGAACAACACATTGCAAGGCATTCCAGATATGCTCAATAATGTTCATGTCTGGGGAGTTTGGCAGCCAGCGGAAGTTTTTACACTCAGAAGAGTGTTCCTGGAGACACTCTGTAGCATTTTGGAACATGTAGGGTGTTACATTGTCCTGTATGAATTGTCCAAGTCTGTCAGAATGCACAAGGGACATGAGTGGATGCAGGTGATCAGACACGATGCTTGCATATGTGTCACCTGTCAGAGTTGTATCTAAACATATCAGGGGTCTCATACCACTCCAAATGTACATGCCTCACACCATTACAGAGCCTCCAGCAGCTTGAACAGTACCCTGCTGACATGCAGGGTCCATGAATTCATAAGGTTGTCTCCATACCCATACTCATCCATCCACTCGATACAATTTGAAATGAGACTCGTCTGACCAGGAAATGTGTTTCCAGTCATCAACAGTTCAATATCAGTGTTGATGGGCCCAGGCAAAGCGTAAAGCTTCGTGTCATGCAGTTATCGAGGGTACACTAGTGGACCTTCAGCTCCAAAAGCCCATATCAATGATGTTTCGTTGAATGGTTTGCACGCTGACACTTGTTGATGGCCCAGAATTGAAATCTGCAGCAATTTGCAGAAGGGTTGCACTTCTGTCACATTGAACAAGTCTCTTCAATCATTGTTGGTCCTGTTCTTGCAGGATCTTTTTCTGGCCACAGGAGTGTCGAGGATTTGTTGTTTTACCAGATTCCTGATATTCTAGGTACACTTGTGAAATGGTCATATAGGACAATCCCCACTTCATTGCAACCTTGGAGATGCTGTGTCCCATCGCTCATGCGCTGACTATAACACCATGCTCAGACTCATTTAAATCTTGATAATCTGCCATTGTATCAGCAGTAACCGATGTAACATCTGTGCCAGACACTTGTCTTATATAGGTGTTGCGGCCGGCCGGTGTGGCCGTGCGGTTCTAGGCACTTCAGTCTGGAACCGCGTGACTGCTACGGTCACAGGTTCGAATCCTGCCTCGGGCATGGATGTGTGTGATGTCCTTAGGTTAGTTAGGTTTAAGTAGTTCTAGGTTCTAGGGGACTGATGATCACAGATGTTAAGTCCCATAGTGCTCAGAGCCATTTTATATAGGTGTTGCCGACCGCAGTGCTGTATTCTGCCTGATTAAGTATCTTTGCATTTCAATATGCATGCCTATACCAGTTTCTTTGGGGCTTCAATGTATATGGAAGTAAAATTATATGTTAAGGAAAGCGTGCATATTGATGACAGGTACCCACAGCTCATCAGTGTTACTGGTTTTGTGCAACCTTAAACCAGTCTGTGTTGAACTTGCACAGCATCTGTAGGTGCTTCAGTAGAACATTGTGCTCTAACTGTTTCTCTTTTTTGACGTAATGAATCGCTTGTAAATATGACTGCATAAAATATATGTCTCACCAGACTTTAAGGTTTTGAATCATGAACTTACTTTTCTGAACAAAGAGTCCATAAGAGATGCTGAGAGATATGTGGAACAAAAAAAGTGCATAATGTATTTTTGCTATTGCCAATAGGGCCTCTGCCTCCAACTGTGTGTGTAAATATGGTATGAAGACTTCAAAATTTTGTATATTACATACTGATATTGCTTTTCATAAATTACTATTAGCTAGCTAGTCAATTATACTGGCTGAAACTCAAAATGCCTGGATCTTCTCAAAAACAGAACAGTGTAGAAAAACAAGGGCATATTAACTGACCATGAGACAAGTCAATCAATATAGTACAATGTAACAATGATATACTATTTTCCAGTTACCGAGCTTTTATTACATTTAATGCTGTAAGTTTCAGACTTCTGACTAATAAAACCTTTTATTAATTTTCTAGGTGTCACAGTTAGTTGTATCTGAAATCATTCGACGCTCAAATATGACTGCAAGAATTCAAGCTATTGAGAAGTGGGCTGCTGTAGCTGATATCTCACGGTGTTTACATAACTTCAATGGTGTTCTGCAAGTCTGTGCAGCCTTTACCAACAGTTCTGTATTCAGACTGAAGAAAACTTGGGAGAAAGTCTCAAAAACAGTATGTTGTATGTTAAAAGTCTTGACTTGTTAGAATAATATAAAAAAGTGCAGAAGGGGTATCATATCACTGAATACTGAAAATGAAGCACTAGTTAATGCATTCTACATATGTTGAAAGGAGCCTGGTAACGATGTACAGAATTACAGTCTTAAATATGCTGTTGGTTGCTGCCTGTATGTGAGATTCATTTATAACTATTTCTTTGATCTTGTGCTAGTCACCTCTACCTCCCTCTGACTCCACTCCTCATTTTCCTCTGTTTTCCATCTCCATTCACTCATTTGGTTATTTTGAGCTTACTCCTCCTTCTGTAGTTATCCTACATTACTAATTGCAAAATAGCATCCTCACAATCACTAGAATTATAAATTTCCTTTCTCTTTCCCATAAGCACTGATGCTCAAATTATTATTGGCACTGAAAGCTGGCTAAAGCCAGAAATAAGCTCAGCTGAAATTTTTGCGAAAAACTTAATGTTGTTCCAAAAGGATAGGCTGAACACGGTGGCGGTGGTGTGTTTGTTACTGTTAGAAGTAGTTTGTCTTGTCGATTGAAGTAGATAATTCCTGTGATTTAGTATGGGCAGAAGTCATTGTTGGCAACTGGAATAAAACAGTAATTTGGTCCTTTTACTGACCTTCGAATTCAGATAATACAATTGCTGGAAGGTTCAAAGAAAACTTGAGTTTGATTTCAAACATGTATCTGACTCATGTGATTATAGTTGGTGGTGACTTTAATTTACCCTCAATATGTTGGTGAAAATACATGCTTAGTCCCGGAGGTACACGTAAAACATCATATGGAATTGCACTAAACACATTCTCTGAAAATTATTTTGAGCAGTTAGTTCATGAGCCCTTGCAAACAGTAAACAGTTGTGAAAACACCTTTGATCTCTTAGCAACAAAAATCTTGAGTTAATAATGGCATCAAAATGGATACAGGGATTAGTGAACACAGGATTGTCATAGTGAGATTGAACATTGTAACACTCAAATCCTCCAAAAAGAAACAAAAAGAATACCTATTCAAAAAATCAGAAAAAAATTCACTTTATGCCTTCCTGAGAGACAATCTCCACTCCTTCCACATTAACAGTATAAATGTAGACCAGATGTGGCTTCAATTCAGAGAAATAGTATCAGCAGCAATTAAGAGATTTATACCAAATAAATTAACAAACGACAGAGCTGATCCTTCTTGGTACACAAAACAGGTCAGAGCACTGTTGCAGAAACAGTGAAACAAACATGCCAAATTTAAGCAGATGCAAAATCCCCAAGATTGGTGGTCTTTTACAGAAACTTGAAATTTAGTGCGAACTTCAATGCAAGATGCTTATAATAGTTTCCACAATGTAACTTTGTCTTGAAATCTGGGAGAAAATCCAAAGAGATTCTGGTCGTATGTGAAGTATGTTAGCGGCAAGACACAATCAATGCCTTCTCTGTGTGATAGTAATGGAGATACTATCGAGGACAGTGCTGCCAAAGCAGAGTTACTAAACACAGCCTTCCAAAATGCCTTCACAAAAGAAGACAAAGTAAATATTCCAGAATTCTAAACAAGAACAGCTGTCAATATGAATAATGTAGAAGTAAGTATCCTCGGAGTACTGAAGCAACTTAAATTGCTTAATAAAAGCAAGTTGTCTGGTCCAGACAGTATACAAATTAGGTTCCTTTCAGAGTATGCTGATGCAATAGCTCCATACTTAAGTCATATACAACAGTTTGCTCAATGAAAGATCCATACCCAAAGAGTGGAAATTTGCACAGTTCACATCAATGTTAAAGAAAGGTAGTAGGAGTAATCCACTAAATTATAATCCATTAAATTACAGGCCCATATCATTAACCTCAATATGCAGCGGGATTCTGGAACATTATTTTGTTCGAACATTATCAATTACCTCAAAGAAAACGGTCTTTTGACACACAGTCAACATGGATCTAGAAAACATCATTCTTGTGAAACACACCTAGCTCTTTATCTGCATGAAGTGTTGAGTGCCATTGACAAGGGATTACAGATAGATTTTGTAGTTTTGGATTTCCGGAAGGCTTTTGACAGTATACCACACAAGCAGCTTGTAACGAAGTTGTGTGCTTATGGAATGTCATCTCAGTTATGTGACTGGATTTGTGATTTCCTGTCAGAGAGGTCACAGTTCATAGTAATTGATGGAAAGTCATAGAGTAAAAAACTAGTGATTTCTGCCATTCCCCAAGGTAGTGTTATAGGCCCTTTGCTGTTCCTTGTCTATATAAACGACTTGGGAGACAATCTGAGAAGCTGTCTTAAGTTGTTTTTTGATGATGCTGTCATTTATCAACTAATAAAGTCATCAGAAGATCAAAACAAATTGCAAAACAATTTAGAAAAGATACATGTATGGTGCGGAAATTGGCAGTTGAACCTAAATAACAAAAAGTCTGAGATCATCTGCATGACTGCTAAAAGGAATCTGTTAAACTTCAGTTACGTGATATATCAGTCAAACCTAAAGGCCGTAAATTCAACTAAACATCTAGGAATTACAATTACGAATAACTTAAATTGGAAGAAACACATAGAAAATATTGTGGGGAAGGCTAACCAAAGACTGCGTTTTATTGGCAGGACACTTAGAAAATGTATCAGATCTACTAAGGAGACTGCCTACACTGTGCTTGTCTATCCTCTTTTAGAATACTGAGTACATAGAAAAAGTTCAAAGAAGGTCAGCACGTTTTGTACTGCCGCAAAATATGGGAGAGGGTGTTACTGAAATGATACAGGATTTGGAGTGGACGTCATTAAAACAAAGATGTTTTTCATTGTGCCAGAATCTTCTCACGAAATTTCAATCACCTACTTTCTCCTCCAAAAGTGAAAGTATTTTGTTGACACTGGCCGTCATAGGGTAAATGATCAGAATGATAAAATAAGGGAAATCAAAGCTTGAACGGAAAGACATAAATGTTTGTTCTTTCCGCACGCTATACAATAACAGAGAATTGTGGTTCGATGAACCATTTGCCAGGCACTTAAATGTGATTTGCAGAGTATCCATGTAGATGTAGTTGTAGTAAGTTTGGTGAATGGTTTTCTGCTTTATTACATTTTCTCCTCTTGCCTGTTACACTGTTGTCTCTTTAATTTTTTCATTTTTCCTCTGTACTAACATTATCTGAGTCTTCTATTTTACTGAGACTTTATGAGTGACTGATAATTGGATGATGGTATCATCTTTGTTACAAACACATCCTAACTTTATGAAATAATTAGAGGTATATTCACTATTTATTAGAGTCTACAACTCTTTCAACTTTCTTTCTGTGTATGATATTTTCTTTCTTGTATCATTTTGAGCGCCATGTCATTGTCCTTATCACAAATTTCTTTCAGTACTGTTATCTATCCAGTAATAGGTATGTACTCAAGACTTTGACTTGAATTTTTGATATTAATATCAATTAGATCACACCTTCCTATCTGGATATAACTAATGTGTCTTGTTTAAGTTCACTATTCTCACTTGTTCTCTCTACCTTGTAAAAATTTGTGGTTGAGGGTGTCAACTTGGGATAAGCCATTGTATCAAATGATCTGAGGAGCACTTAAAAAGTCATTCTATAACAATCTAATCAAAACTTTGTGTATAGTAAGCAGCATTAAATTATCTACAATTAGAAATTGTAAAGAAAGATTTTTTTTCTGTTTAATTACCTCCAGAATTATCCAGGACATTTCACAATGCCAAAACATATTATGCTTTGGATTTCAGCAATTGCATTCTTTTAACACCCCTGTGGAGTTTCCTCCACAGTCATGCTGTTAAAGAAACATTTTTGCACAATAAACAGTGTTACCATGCTGAATGTCTTAAAACAAATCAGAAACACTGAATAAAACATAGCTAATTTATATACGTAATTAATGTGATATCTGTCAACATAACATCTTTCATAGTGTCTGTGTTTCTATAATTGGTGAAAGTTTCTTACCTGCTCCCTATTCTTATTGGTGTAATGTTCTTGAGCTATTTTGTTCATTGTTATTGTTTGTTAATTTTGCATGTTTTTAGTACTAAAACTATAATTATCAAGATGGTTACCATCCGTTTTTACTGACAGTCCTGGTTTTAATTATTGTTCCAAAAAATTATTAATGGTGTTCATTTGTACTTGCAGAGCTGTTGATGTTAGCATGTAAGATTGTATTTGAAGATAAATTTCTTAATCATTATAACTGTGTAGTAGAAAATAAAAATAGCTTACCTCACCATTTTGCAAGGGAGGTGAACAGTAAAAGTCTAGAGCTTTGTTTATGCACCACATCTTTATTGACTGACATAATCATGAGTACTTTTAACAGTGTAAAATTTATCATGCTTCTAAAACCGATTGTAATTTACTTTTCACTCATAGGATCACATCTTTTTCTTCTTCTTCTTCTTCTTCTTCTTCTTCTGTAGTCAACTTAAACTTATTGTGAACTGCATATCTCATGATCTCACTGTTGTTTTTTCCAAAGCTATTTCTGCGTGAGTGTTACTTGTGGTTCCAGAAATCCATGTACCTTGTTTCTGAGTGTGTTTCTGTTGTAATGGTACAAACAAATTTGACTTGCACTTAAGTGAAAATGACAAGTTTTCTGTTTGATTTGGAACTTCATTGGTAATCAACTCATCTTTTCAGCAAGTATAGCAATGACCTTTCATTTGATTCCTTTTGTTTCATTATTTGAGGCTTGCATGCTTTTATTCATCATTTGAAGATGAGTAAAGCTTCCTCTCTTATAGTAATTCAGTAAGAGGATTAGTGAGTTGGCTTCTTTCAAATTAGTGTTCTAGAATGAAAAGTGTCAAAGTTTGTTTTTCTTCTTTCTTCTTTGTTATAATGCTGAAATTTACAAAATCTTTACTTCTGTACGTGACATACTGATAAACATTAAAAAATAGACTCTGGCCTGGTGACATCAACTGAAAGGCAACAATACTTTTTTCCAAGTGCAGTTGCACAAAGTGTCACTGGGACACTGTCATTTGTGGAATATGTGCTTTGTGGTGCTTCACAATTTCCACTGTTTTGACTGGGATAAACTGATGCTAGACTGTTCACCTTTGGTACACTAAAGTAGGAGGTGTCATCAAACAGTCCAAGTGAAAAATCCAAGTATTTTGTGCATTTATTTACATACATATACCGATTTCTGATATTTCCTTTATGTATTAATGAGAGCACATGGTGTCAGTGATATTCACGTGGAAAATCTAATTCCTAACATTATATCTAAAATGTAAACATGTTTTTCATGTTAATTATCTCATAACTCACGCATATGTCATAATATATTGCTTAATTCAAATGATGTGTACCGGTACTGCGAGAATAGCATTTCATGCTACATCATCAGTTGTGATCTATATTTGTGCTTTATACAACTTTTGCAATAGATTCCTCATTCACACAATTGTTTTGCCTCATTTCAATGTATATCTACATGAGTAAAGGCATATTTTTGAGAATTTTCAGAAATTCACGAGTGGTCTTTATAACATAATTCATAGTAAATCAACATTTACAAATTACATTTGTACATTCTAGTGTGGCGTTTCTGATGATACGAATTTATGATAGATTTGAGAGTACCTTCACGGCTGAAATGTACAGTGGTAGAAATGAAATTAAGGAGACCTCTCACTTCAACCAGTGACAACAATGCTGTAAAATGATATCATTCAGTCAATTTGTAGTGACTGTGTTCCCTGTTGTTTTCAAAATAATGGATTTCTTTTTTATAGGCCAAACTTTTCGTGGTCTCAGCAAAGTTAATGAAAATTATTCATTGATTAATTTGACAACTTTCTGGACTGAGTGAGTAACTATAAGTGTTTCCATATACTGTTCTCATTTCTAATAAAGATTCCCTTAACAGAGTTGTTGGTTTTAAAGAGAGATATTTCATTAAAGAATAGATATACTAAGAAGTATTAGTTAGTATATCGAGTTCTCTGAACAGGCTTCAGATAGACCTACTTCAATTCACTCCGCAAATAGTTCATTTGACACACTGTTGGTTTTGGAAAATTTAATCTTAGTTTGATGAAGTACCCCAGTGATACCTTACGGCATTAGGGCAGGATAATATGCCAGTATTTCAGTCTCATGCCAGCAATGTCTAACAACATTTGCATTGTAAGCAACTGGTAAAATGAAATGATGGACAATCCTGAGTGGAATGTTACAGTGAAATAGGGGAGATGGCAACTCAATAGAGAAGGCATTGAATAATAGACAGGCTAGTTCAACAGTGGATTACACTGTTGGACACAGTCCTTCCTGAGATATGGGGGGGGATGTGGACCACACACACACATTCATACCTGGGCAGCTCACACACATGGTCACTGCATCGGGCACTCATACTTAAATGCAGTGAGCTTTGATTTCATCTGGGGTGGATAGTGGTGATGTAGAAGAGGTGTGAGATGAGAAGGGGAGGTGGATTGTGGCAAAATGAGATGGAGTGCTAGTTGATCCTGTAGTACTTGGAGGTGGTGGGCTTCTAGGTTGCAGCATTGGGACGTGGAAACAGAGAAGGGAAAATGACTGTGCAGGTGCACTGGGAGAGGCGGGAGGGGGGGATAATAAGTATGTGTGATGTTGGAGTGAGAGCAGGCAGGTGGGGACAGTGACTAGCGAAGGTTGAGGTCAGGGGGTTACAGGAATAATAGATGTGTTATAGGGAGAATTTCTGCCTGAGTAATTCAGTAAGGTAGGTGTTAGTGGGAAGAATCCAGGTTGCACAGATTGTGAAGCAGTCATTGAAGTGAAGCACACAGTGTTGTGTGGGATACTCAGCAACTGGAAAACTGAGCTTAATTTTCAGTTACGTGATGGATAGTCCAACTGTCCCTTGGCCACGGTTTGGGGTGATCATTCATGTGGACAGACAGCTTGTTAGTAATCATGCCCATCTAGAATGTCACACGATGTTTCCATGTAAGTCAGTCGACCACGTAGCTGCTTCTACAGGTGTCCTTGCCTCTTTGGGGAAGGAGATGCCTGTGACAGGACCGGACTGGGTGGTACTGGGAGGATGCATAGAACAGATCATGGGGGAGGAATAGGGATGGACAAGGATATTGTATAATTTGGTTGGTTAGCAGAATACCACTGTGGGAGGATTGAGGAGGATATTTCTCATTTCAGGGTACAACAAAAGGTAGTCAAAGCCCTAGTGGATAATGTGATTCAGTTGTTCCATTTTTGGGTGGTACTGAGTTATGAGAAGGCTCTCCTTTGTGCCCAGTTCAAATGTGTGTTTGGAACGGTAGGTGACTGAGGAGACAAGGTGTGAGAGGACTGTTTGTAGACAAGGTATGTGGGGGAGGGGGGGGCATAATTTTTGATCTGAAGAGGCCTCAGCGAGACCCTTGGCAGCTGGTAATGTTGCTGTTCAAAGCCTATTAATATACAAAAGCAAAAACAAGGATGCTACAATGAACACAATCAGAATCACTTACAGAGTGTCTCCGTTGTTATTTGGCATCACCTTTGAGGCGCTTATTATCATGGTTAGCATTGCTTTTGTTCATATTGTGATCTGCATCTGATACCTGGTTTCCAGTTTTTATTCCAGACTGAAGCTGTGTGTTCACTTCTCTTTACTTGTAATGATACACAACAGGAGGGCCTAATCCTGATTAGAGAAGTATTGTACATTCTTGCTTAGATAGGTATTCTCATATGCCTTTATCTTTTAATCAGGCCTAGAATTCACTGACACATAACCAAAATCAATGGTGTTTCACAAATTAACTGGTGAAAGATGAAACTGCATCTCAAGGTGATATAAGGCCAAACATACACATTTTTGTACCATTGCAAAAGTAGAATTAATGAGAAGTAATGCTACTATTCATCTTTAATGGTAATTCTCCAAAATGTAGAACAAATGATATGGCATAAATGAAACACAAAAACACCTTTACAGTCTCATGATGTATATTACATAACTTCTGGTGCCTGGTTTCCTTACCCAAAATAAATTTTTTCAAGGACATCATCTTTCCACCACTGACTGTAATATTTTATTTTTTCAATACATTGTTGCAATTTCAGCACTTGGCAGTAGCCATAGTTCCAAAATTGCAGTTGTGTACTGAAAAATAAAACATTAAAGTCAACAGCAAAGAGACGATGCCCTTCAAAAAATCTGTAATGGTCAAAAGGAAAATTCCCTTGAGAAAATTATGAAACTGCAAGACAGAATAGCTGACCAGTACTTAGATTCAGCAGGTGGAAGTTTAGCACTGCTGATAAAAGTACACGAAACTATCTTAGCTTTTGGTAATATTGGGCCTAGTTTCTTCCGTGGGGAGGATAGGTCTAGGTTGGGAAAGATAAAAAAGAAGCTTTTGGTAATATTGGGCCTAGTTTCTTCCATGGGGAGGATAGGTCTAGGTTGGGAAAGATAAAAAAGAAAGGGCATATCAGTAACACAGGAATTATTGGGGGTTATCCCCTCATCTTGGGCTCTGAATGATCGACCCTTTCTCCAACCCACCCCTCTATCTATTGGCAGTACTAAAAATGTCACCTTTTGATGATAATCACTGGTCAACCATTCTTCCTCATAATTTCTTTTTTATCTTTGCTCTGGTGATTATTTCTTTTGATGGAGATAACTGCTCTTTAGGCATCTGCTTCTGTTTTGTCAATATGGTTACTTCTGCAATACTCAAGTGTCATATTTTTCATCGTTTGGTGAGCTCCTTACTTCTTTGGTGATCTTTCTTTAGTATTGAGTGATCATTTTTTCATGTTTAGCACTCTTTTGTACTTGTTTAGTGAGTGTCTTCCTCTGTTCAGCAGTCTTTTTTATGTAGTTGGTGATCTTTTCTCTGATTTTGAACAAATCACTAGTGTAAAACTTTGAACATAGCTTCTAAGGTTCAGTGACCATATCAGAATTATATTGTAACAAATAAGCCCTCGGTCACAAGTATTAAGTCAAAATTGACCTGGTTTTGACGCTACTATGAGCCTCGTCTTCAGAATTAGACTAACTGTACTAAAACATTAGGTATATAGTACATTAATAAAATTGAAGTTTGTACTGACTCAAAAAGATGCAGTACTTACAAGTCACATATTAAAAAAGATCTCAGCCGGAAAGGCGACGTCATGAACACATGTGCGATGGCGAGCCTCTAAGGGCTGCTCGTACTGTGGACAAGGGTTGCAACAAGACTGAGGTACCCACTTTAGAAAGTGTGGGCAAGTAAACATGGTGTTGCTATGAGCGCCATCTAGTATATTAAAAAAGATCTCAGCCGGAAAGATGACGTCATGAACACTTGTGCGATGGCGAGCCGCTAAGGGCTGCTCGTACTGTGGACAAGGGTTGCAACACCATGTTTACTTGCCCACACTTTCTAAAGTGGGCACCTCAGTCTTGTTGCAACCCTTGTCCACAGTACGAGCAGCCCTTAGAGGCTCGCCATCGCACATGTGTTCATGACATCGCCTTTCCGGCTGAGATCTTTTTTAATATGTGACTTGTAAGTACTGCATCTTTTTGAGTCAGTACAAACTTCAGTTTTATTAATGTACTATATACCTAATGTTTTAGTACAGTTAGTCTAATTCTGAAGACGACACTCATAGTAGCGTTGAAACCAGGTCAATTTTGACTTAATATTTGTGACCGAGGGCTTATTTGCTACAATATAAATCACTATATATAAAAACAAAGATGAGGTGACTTACCGAACGAAAGCGCTGGCAGGTCGATAGACACACAAACAAACCCAAACATACACACAAAATTCAAGCTTTCGCAACAAACTGTTGCCTCATCAGGAAAGAGGGAAGGAGAGGGGAAGACGAAAGGAAGTGGGTTTTAAGGGAGAGGGTAAGGAGTCATTCCAATCCCGGGAGCGGAAAAACTTACCTTAGGGGGAAAAAAGGACAGGTATACACTCGCACACACGCACATATCCATCCACACATACAGACACAAGCAGACATATGAATTTTGTGTGTATGTTTGGGTTTGTTTGTGTGTCTATCGACCTGCCAGCGCTTTCGTTCGGTAAGTCACCTCATCTTTGTTTTTATATATAATTTTTCCCACGTGGAATGTTTCCTTCTATTATATTGATAATATAAATCACTAGTGTAACAATGTGGCTGAAACCTGTTTGTCTAGCTATTAAGCATTACTGTGTAGTTTTATTTCGTACTGCACAATGGAAATTTCAGGTTGGAATATCAACAATATTAGGAACAGGATAGTTTTCTACTCACCATAAAGATGATGCATTGAGCTGCAGGCAGCCACAATGAAAAGAGTGTTACATAAACTACCAGTGATGGCGGTCATGTGTGTGTGAGATGTGCTTGCTTTTGTGAATGCGTGTGTGTGTGTGTGTGTGTGTGTGTGTGTGTGTGTGTGTGCGTTTTCTTTGCTGAGGTAGGCTTTGGCCAAAAGCTTTAATGCATAAAAGTCTTTTTATTGTATCTGCCTGCAACTCAGTGGATCATCTTTATTTCATTTTACTATGCTCATGTGGAGTAAGGACTTTACATTATAAATTACGGCTACCCAGAGAGCTTTAACCACTCTGAAAAGTGAAGTAGGAGGTATAGTTTCCTCATGTATTAAGAAGAAATGTAAATATAAACCATTCATACTCTTAAAGTTCAAAATGGCCAAGGTACTGAAGCATGCTGTGTGAACAGAAATTCATAGGAACTGCACAGTAAAAGTCACAATGTACTGTGCTCCAGCTGGTGATTTTGAGTGGGCCATGAAGCAGTTAGATGCACTGTTAAAGTTTTCAAATTTGAAACAAAGTGATGTGATATTTAGCTGAGAATTTAATTTAGTTGTTCATGGCACATGTACATACTAAACTCTTTTGCTATTTCATCTTATTTAGCTCTCTCTCATAACAAGATTTATGGGAACCTGCATTGCTGCTATTAATATTTCTATAGACACTTTAAGACTGCAAAGCTTTGGTGATTGGATGATTTCTGGGAAAACTGGGAGGAAATACCCATAATATTTCTGATCATGTTATAGTATTAAGGGAAAATCAACTTACTGGCTGGGCTGTAGAATGAGAAACTCAAGTAGTTAAGGTAGCTGGTACAATCAGGGATTCATATGATATTGTTCTAAATGAATACCTATTACAGTTAGAAAGAGAACCAAATTGTGAGGATAATATCATTGATCTCCTCTCTATACAAATGGACCCAAACATTGATTCACTTAATGTAGAGCAGGAATTCAGTGGTCATAAGGCCATTACAGCATCACTGATTACAGGTGACAATAATACTATTACGAAAAGTAGAAAGATATTCCTCCATAGTAAAAGGAGTGTTGGGGGGAGAAAAACTGAAAATCATATTCAGTCACATTCAACCAGTAAGCTCTTAGATTAAGAATGCTTTTTGAAAGTGTCTAGTATACATGGACAAAGTTAAAGAGTGTAATACAATATGCCTTTAATTGGTATGTGCTAAACAAAGTTGTGATGAAAAGGAAATACCCATTGTGGTTCAACATCCAAGATAGTTGCTCAGAAAGCAGTTAGAATCACATCACAGATTTAAATGTAGCCAAAGTGTTGTTGACAAACAAAATCTGAATGTATCCACAATTAGTCCAAAGAGAACCATGCAGAGAGTGTTCAGCAAATTCAAAAATAAAATTGGACATACCAATTTCACAAAAATCACAATAATTTTTGATCGTACCTTATATCAATAAATACATTAAGGTGATTTATCTGGTCACTCAAGGACCATACCGGCATCGAAAGGCAGGAGATAGAAAGCAAAATGCTATATTTCATTTTCAGAAATTTTTACACTGACAAAAATTGTTTCATGACCTTAGGAGGAACTGTGCTATGAATATCAAAATGAAATAACAATTTAACGGAATATAGGATAGAAAACCAACTAAACTCTTTCAACAGACAGACAGATTGAATCTTTCTGCTTCTGTGTAAAGTATGAGAAACAAATTATTTCTCTTACAGCAGCACAGTATCACAGCTTGCTGGAGGAATGAAGCATTCGAACTGATTGGAACGAGATTCTAAAGTTCCCAATTAGTATGCACCAGTTTTTTATGTGCACATTTTGATAGTCCATATTGGTGGGATTTTGAGGTACAGTGAAACAGTGCACATTTTTCTAGTAAGGAAACACAAGCAAGCTTAAGGTCAGTCGCAAAAACCGTAGAAAAGATTTATCGTCAGAACATTCTTTAAAGGGTCAGTTAAATGTGATTAAGTAATCTTTCAACAGCCTCACTGTGAGAGCCAGGAAATACATAAAACCACTGAACAATGACAGAAATAAGCATCTTGTGAATCCACGTGTAACAGGACAAAAGAATGATACAGGAGGTGCAACATAAATGATACACAGAATAAATGACGTGAGTTGTGCAAACTGAAAGAACATAGAGGGATCAGCACTGCTCCGCACATGTCTAGGTGTGGGTTGCTTGTAGACAACACAGCGTAGATTGTGCCATGTGGCTGGCCCACACTGATTCATTTGGCAGTCAATTTAAGTACACACACGTGGCGACACTGCATTATGCACACTAACATGTACTAGTAGCAGGATACGATGTGCCTTTCCCTCACCAAAAGACAGCACCTGGGTGATGGAGGAAATGCTGGCAGCCCAACAAGAGACACGTCCGTCAGATCTGGAGCAGCAGCAGCAGATGTGTGTAGCAGGAATGGGACAATGTGCCGGGCGTACACCAGAGTGTATGGCTGAAACACGTGGAAGTGAGGGCTTGCACGGTGCCCGATGACAGCACCAGGGAGAAGGTGCTGTCACCATCTCTGCATTGCCGTCAGCAAGCTGATCCCAGTGCGGGGGAGACGGTGCCGGACTGACTGGTGACAGTAGGTGAGACAGTGATGGCGGGGTGGCAACAGATCTGAGGCTGGAGACAGATTCGCACATGGCACTGGGAAGCTGTAACTCCAGTGCACTGCCCGTGGAGGAGGCAGCCAGCAGAATGGGGACACCTCCACAGGAGGCAACGATGGACTCGAGGCAGAGGGCAGTGGGGCACGCTCCGGCAACAGTGACTGCATGTGTGAACTGGTTTCTTCTGGCAGAGAGCAGGATTGAAACTGATCAAACTGTTGTGAGACCTGCCCGTCGGCCTTATGGAGTCACAAAAACAGTGTCTCCAGTGATGGATGATAGTGCCGGTATCCACTCGGGCATGTGATTGATCCCCTGCATTCTCACCAGCAATCCTGGCTCACAGTGGCCAGATGAGCCCAAGTGTGGCAGGTGCAGCACAGGCCACAGAGGATGGAGAATTGTGCGTGGCTACCAGCCCTGAAGTTACTTGTCCGGGCTCTGCTCCCCAATAGGTGTGCAGTGATGGGTGCTCAGAAAATGGAGAATCCTGTTGTCCACTGAAGAATCCACAGCAGACTTTTTCATTTGGGACTTGAACATAGGCACTAGGGTGGAATGGCGTGATGGAAACAAAACAATTGAAATGTGTGGGATATGAATTAGGGCTACTTATCAGAAACTAAGCTACAAGGCAACCCCTCAACAGGGAAAAAACCCTCAAAAGTGTACAAAATGTGACCTCAGCTGATGTCGATGCATGCCGGAGAATGTAATGAAACTGGGAAAGTACATCCAAAACCAAGAGCTGAGAAGAATTAGAGAAGGGACCCACAAAGTCTACATGAAAGCGCTCCTGTGGTTGCTGTGGAGCAGGCCAAGGGGGACAGAGACACCCTGGGAGCATTAACTACACAAAACCTCAGTTTTTTCAACCTTCTGTTGTTTATTTGGCATTTGAGGTTCTGTGGATGGATTTCAACCTCTGCCAGATCGTGTCTCTGCTGTTATGTCTATACCTCACACCTCATCCTCAGAGGAGCTTGAGACATTCCTAACCTGATAGCATACTACCATAAAATCCTGCTGGGGTTGGCCCCATCAGCCCACCCATTGCTGGCCTTCTTATGTAAGAATTTACCTTTTTGCTAGAGTCTGGACTGCATACGTACTTTTCAAATGTTGAAATCCAAACTATCCTTGTTTTCCTGTGTTCTCTTCGGACTAGCATGTAGTTTCGGTGCCTCATACCTCACAGTATAGCCTCAGCATGGTCCTGTCACACTGATATGCTGATGGCTCTGAAGCACCTGTTGCTTTTGCCTCTTAAATCTCTTACTTCACAGGCAGCATTACTCTCACATGGAAAAAGAGGTTCCTTCCATAGTCTATGCACTCCAGAAATTGCACGTTTTTTGTATGGCTCCAAGTGTCATCTTATTACTGACCATAAACCCTTGGTTTCCTTGTTTAGCCCTCACAGCTACTTGCCTCACAAGGTAGCACACACTAACATTTTGACGACATGGGAAACAGTGCGAAACTGGATTGCTTTCAAAATTCACACCTCCGTCTCATCAGTTGACTTACTTGATGCGTCTAGCTGATCCTTTTCTCTGGATAATCAGCTAGCTTGATCTTCCAAAACTTCTCTGAAGACTCTTGCTGGTTATAGGAATTTAAAAGACTCTATTTTTGAAATAATTGTTTACTCACCAAATGCTTTCAGTTCAATCATAATATATTTTCAACTATTGCAAAAAACAACTTTGCCATTTCTCTATGAACATTTAAACTTGTGCAAGTCAACTCAGTCATCAAACATTAGAATTCATTAAACACAGTTTAGTGTCCGAATAATTTTTGAACATGACATACGTCTTGCTTCGTTCAGAGGTAAGACATGAAGTAAGTAAAAGTCTATGGTCAATCGTTTGTTTGTCTTTTTTTACAATAATCACAGTACCAGAAACCATGGAATATTACACATACAATCCTTGTCCTTTTAATAAAGCTTCCAAGGTGCAACCGGGAAACACTTGTCACTGCCACTTGTCTGACGCAGCTCCTGTCTTCCCACGATAAACATCAATCCTGCACACACAGACATGTATTGCACAGTAAATAGGCTGTCTCTCACAATTATCTTTAAAATATCGTGTGTTCAAGGCAGCAGAAGGTTGAGTGGTTCCAGAATTTACAAGTAAATTTGAAGCACTACATATCTCCCCCTCCCCCCCCCCCCCTTCCGATCGAACTTAAAGTATCTTATACATAACCATTCTGTAGATTAATATCATACCTAGTGACAGTACCCATTTCAAAACTAATCATTTACTATATAAATTTATATACACAATTTCTTTTTTTTTTCATAAATCCTTGTACTCTTTAGAGCAGGCTTCCAATTGTTGTCTTTCACTCATTCTTTACTCTACTTTGCTTTTAAAACATAAGCCTCTATTTATGATTTCATTCCGCATTACTCTTACTTATAAATGGTGACAACTTTCTCTTCATCTCCAATCATAAATTCCAGATGTCATGGACACTTAAATATTTCATCCTTTGTTCTAATTTTTTGTACTATTTTTTCCTCTGTACTGGCTAGTATCGTTATTAACCGCCGTCTGCAATCTGGAGGGCCTCAGGGAAAAATGAATGTGTTCTTTTTGACATTCATAAAACCTAATAATGCTAGTGATATATAGAATCCAAACTTACCAGAATAATTCCTACAAAATGTGTGACTTCTGTCACAATACTGTCCTTTTCCTCTCAAATCAGTATCTTTACCTTACATATGGGTTGACCCTATGAGTGCAGTTCCTCCTTCCGTTTTAGTAGGTACGCCCCTCTTAATTCCTACTCTCCTATGGCACAGGTCAATCCCCTTCTTGGTGCCCCTGTCTGCATAGTGTATAGGTCAGCCTTTCTTAGGTCTGCCTATCTGCCTTTTATATTCAATAAATGCTTGGTGTACCCCCCCTCCTACCCTATACTTTACGAGTAGGCCTCATGGATCCTTGCCATAGTTTACATCTTTATGTACACTGTAATTGAATATTCTCTGCTAATATTATAAATCTACTTCACACTTTATACTTGCTTCTTAATACTTCATTTCATACCCTAGAGTCCTCCTTTACTGCTGCATGGAGTGGCCGCACGGTTTGAGGCGTCATGTCACAGACTGGGCAGCCCCTCCTGCCTGTGGTTCGAGTCCTCCCTTGGGCATGGGTCTGTGTGTTGCTCTTAGCCTAAGTTAGTTTAAGTAGTGTGTAAGTCTAGGGACCAGTGAGCTCAGCAGTTTGGTCTCTTAGGAATTCACACACATTTGAACATTCCTCCCTTACTCAACAACTTCTAACCATGCCTATATACTCTATTCAATATATTTTACTCAAGCTATAAGAGTCCCAATATCATCCTACAATTCAAATTCATCAGAATATTTGTTAGACTGACCACTCTGGCTTCTGTTCTCCTTCCTCACCCATGCTTCTTTTTTATACATACTCGATGTGAAATCATTCTAGTTCTTATATACTTATGCAATTATCATAGTTCTTCTGCCCTTATGCACATATGTGATATTGAATGTTGTAAACAGGCACTGTAGAACCATTACAGTAAACGACAGTGTGTGCATCCTTTCCTGATGTACACATTCCTTTCCTCCCTACAACACTTGACAGTTCTCCCCTTTTGATGTGTAAGATCATTTGTGTAATCATATTTTTTGTGTGTATGCGTAAGTGTGTTTGTGTAGCCTGAGTCTTCAACCTATTTAAATAAAATAAATTTTAGGTTATTGGAAACCACAAAAAATGAGGACAACTTCTGTGATAGAAGTAGTTGAATATGCAAAGAGGGAAAGATAGATAGGTACTCAAATGGGAAGTAAGAAAGGAAAAAGTAGAAATGGTTGATAAGACCGAAGAAATGAAAGAAGATAGCCCCAAACACAGGAAACTCTTCCCCCACCCTCCTTCCCCAGGATCCCTACCTCACCATTATGTGAGTGAGAAGCCGCAGGAGGTATGGGGTTAATCATCTCTTACATAACAGACGTTCTCACCTCTTCACCCTTGAGGTCCCCGAAGAAAAATCTTAGCAACTCCTATTGAACAGCAAATAGTGAAGAATCAGTCACACTTGTTTGCGAGGGTTGTTTTTGGTGTGTGTTTTGTATAAGCCATGTTCATACTTACACTGCCCACCCCTTCCAAAATTAATATAAACCCTCCACTTTACATCTCATCTCATAAAAGGTATAAAATATTCTATAAAAATAGACAGTTATACACTATGATCAAATAGTTGTCTAGTTAATCACTTTACACTACATTTTATACATACATAAAATATGCTATTCAGTTTATGTCATCTCGATATCACTCTGTTTGAATAGCACCATGTGATTATTTTTCCATTAATACTATATTCTATTCATTTCATTTCATGTGTAGAGATTCACTGTTTAACCGTGATTCCCTTAAGTCTATTATTTTTCTGTCATATCCAGTTTTCTTTACGCTAAAATTATAGGATAATTTAAGAATTCATTAATAGATAACAGAATAGTTTAAGATTTGAAGGGAATTTGGTGCAGGAAAAATAGTACAGAAGAAACACCAAAAACAACTCGGGATCTGACAGTCGTCACTCTGTCTGTTAACACAGAATGTTAACGTCCCTGGGGAACAGATGATTACGCCCAGATCCCATGGATCTGTTATTAACCTCACTTGAGCAAGTGAAAATCAGTGCCTCTCAGAAAATTTTGTGTGAAGGTCTCCCCATGACAAAACAATCACCACTTTACACGGTAACTCAACATTAGGTAAAGTTATTCTATTTCTACTCTATCCTGGATAAATTTGAATTCTTCCAACAAGTTATCCATAACATTACTAGCATCATTAAGTTCAGAAAAAGCCACCACCGAAATGTTTCTAGAGATTATACTCTTGGTAACTTCTTGATCTTTAATTAGTTGAAATGGTTCCGCCAAACTACTTACATTTATAATGTCAAAGTTTGCTATTTTTCCTTTAAATCTTCGTCCTACATTATCTACTCACGAACAAACAATGCGTGTAGTAACACCTGGGATTTTCAGTTGAATAATCGACATTACTTCCTTAGGTTGATCTGTGCTCTCTTTCAAAGTATTTATTTCCTGTCTTATGGAATTAAATTTAACATTACATACAGTGTCACACGATTTTAATTTTTCACTAAATTCAGATTCTAGTAAATTGTAGATTGCAGCAATCAGTCATCCTTTTTATTTTTATTATGCAGATCTAGATTTCAGTTAGAAGCTAGCCATTCTTAATGCACTATTATTTTCGCTCAAAGCATGTTAGTCCCTGTTGATCTGGCTTCACCCACAGTTCATTGAATGAACTGGATTGCATTCAAAATTGGCACCTCCCTCTCATCAGTTGACTTACTTGATGTGTCTAGCTGATCCTTTTCTCTGGATAATCAGCTAGCTCGATCTTCCAAAACTTCTTCTCCAAAGATCTCGCTTGTTATAGGAATTTAAAAGGTTCTACTTTTGAAATAATAGATTACTCAACGAATACTTTCAGTTCAATGACAATATATTTTCAACCATCACAAAAAACAACATTGCCATTTTTCGCATAAACATTTAAACTTGAGCAAGTCAAGTTAGTCATCAAACATTAGAATTCATTAAACACAGTTTAGTGTCTGAATAATGTTTGAACATGACATACATCTTGCTTCATTCAGAGGTAAGACATGAAGTAAGTAAAAGTCTATGATCAATTGTTCGTTTGTCTTTCTTACAATAATCACAGTACCAAAAACCACAAAATTTTACACAGACACTCCTTGTCCTTTTAATACAGCTTCCAAGACACGACCGGCAAACACTTCTTGGTGCTGCTTGTCTGACGCAGCTCCTGTCTTCCCATGATAAACGTCAATCTTACACACACAGACATGTGTTGCGCAGTGTATTGCCTCCCTCTCACACTTATCTTTTAAATATCACGTGTTTGAGGCGGCAGAAGGTCGAGTGGTTCCAGAATTTGTGTGTAAATTTGTGAACACTATGACACCACCTACAACACTGGGTGCTGTTCTTGTCTCCCTGCAATTACAAAATCGATTTTTGGCCTTTGTCTGAATGTGCCAATGTGAATGCTTTGTCCTGCCTTCCTGTGGGTCCTTATCCCAAATTTGATTATGAAGAATTCCTTTGCTTGTGTCTTGATATTGAAATGCAGGCTGCAGTTGAGGGTTTGCCAATCACAATCTCACACATAGAAGCTGCCATTTCATACAATCCGGTTCTCCACGACGAGGTTTGGTTGGTTCAACAGGGCTGGTCAGATTAACTGCTGGATCAGGCTTCGGGCCTCCTGTGCAATTACTTTTCCTAAAGGTATCACTTCACTGCTTTTGACAGTGTTTGCTGTTGTCCACAAAAGACACCTTTCCCAGAGTAGTCATTCCTCATGTTTTATGCTATGAGGTTCTATGCCTTCTCCAACTGGGCCATTTGAGAGCTAAACTGCTAGCTAGGAGGCATGATTTTTGGTCAGGGATTCATTGATTTTGTGATGGCTTGTGATCAGTTTGCCCGAGAACAGGCAGCTCCCAGGGTGTCCTGTCCCCCTGGCCTGCTACACCCCAGTCGTGTAGTCTTTGTGGGTCCCTTCTTGAAATTCTAGGTCATGGATGCATTTTCCCAGTTTCCTTACATTCTCCAGTGTGCATTGACTTCAGCTTAGGTGTTAATTCATATACTTTTGAGGTTTTTTTTGCCTATTTTGCCTTGTAACGTAGTTTCCTGTAATGGTCCACAATTCATTTCCCACATCTTTCAGTTATTTTGTTCCTGTCATGGCATTCATCGTGTTATGGCTCTGCCATTCCACCCACAATCAAATGGCAAGGCAGAATGAGTAGTGCATACATTTAAGTTCCAAATGAAACAGTTTGTTGTGGATTTTTCATTGGACCTGTTGTTTTATGCCATTATTGTTTAGAGGTGTATGAATAAAGCCATGTTTGTGTTACTTGGATCAGTTTTACTATTTAGTTATTACACATAATCATTATATGGGATGTAAAAATAGCTTCAACATAAACTTTGAGTCCTAGTATTAGGTTCAGAGTGGTACTACGTATTCTGGTGCAAACGTAGATTCCAGATACTTGCCAATTCTAGGCATGATCTAAAAAACAAACTAATAGTACAAGTGTAGGCATGATACACATAAATCATCTTAGTTTCAGTTATTGAATATTTCTGTTAGTAATATGGTGTACATGGTAGTATGACATATAGTAATATATGTGATAATTTTTGTTAGTAATATACATAATAATTTACCTAACATAGAATGCCTCCTTAGTTACTGTACGTTAGTTGTTTCTTTCTCTTGACATGTATCGTTGACTTACATGACTCACATACAAATTAATCAATAAACATATTACAGGGAAACTATGTTTTTTTCATTGAGAGAAGCAGCTTATTGGGTACTGAAAGTATTTATTTACTGGCCTTCTAAACATAAACATAACAAGCCCCATTCTCAGGTTGACATAACTGAACTCTATTCTGATACTGCCGCACAGGGTAGCCACGTGGTCTGAGACATCTTATCACAGTACCCGTGGCATGTAGAAATTGTTTTCACATGTAATTGTATTTTCCATTAATGGTCTCATTCCTATTACTGAGTGTTCTCCATTAAATTGTGGATGAGTGAGTAAGAAGCATCAGATTTTTAAGGAGTTCTTTTTGTGTTCATTTGATGGATTACTGGATATTTATGGCAATTAGAATATCCCTTGTGCCTTTATGCAGTTTTTAAGTATCTTCTGAATCTTTAGAGCATTTTTTAAACTTTGAAGTTGTTATTCTAGCAAGCAAAAAATTCCAAAATCAATAAAATGATAGAACGATTGTATGAAATTCATGATTTCTGTAGCCAGCTTTGCCTGAGACCTGACTTATATCACAGAGGTACACTATATGGCACAGACATCCATGAACCACCTCCATTCCCTTTGCAAGATACTGTTACTGTGCAGTCGTCATTATATATAGCCTTCCAAGAATTCCTCACATCCACATTGCTTCACAATCCTTCCTCAGGTCCCTACAACATGACCCTAACCTATCCTCTGCAGAACTCCAGGCTCTAGGTTCCCTAAAAGCTGATGACTCCATCATTATCATATCAGCAGACAAAGAATCTACCACTGTGGTAATTGAACAAAAGATGTATGTTAGTGAAGGTCTACACCAGCTGTCTGATACCTCTACACACAGCATCTGCCATCAAGAAACCATCCCTGTGATTCAAACTGATCTGCAGTTCCTCCTTAAAACCTCAGGCCCCTCACAAGGACTAACACCTCAATCCATAGGACTCCTCTCCCTTCCCAAACTACACACCCTCACATTTTACCTTTTCCCTAAGATCCACAGACCTTCCGACTCACCTTAATCAGCTTTATACTTACCAACAACTACTTTGCCTTTGAGGGGCAGACATACAAACAGATCAGGGGTATGGCCATGGGAAGCAAGATGGCTCCTTCCTATGCCAACTCTTTTGTGGATCACTTGCAGAGAGCTTTCCTGGGATCCATAAGTCTTCAGCCCTGGTTTGGTTTAGATACAGTGATGACATCTTTACCATATGGACTTGTGGTGAGATTGACCTGCTAAAATTCCTGGAATCTGTGAGGACCTTCTCCCAATCAAATTTCACGTGGTCCTATTCCAAACCCCATGCTACTTTCCCTGATGTTGATCTTGTCCTCACCAGCTACACACTTTTGTCCACATTAAACCTACCAACAAACAACAGTACTTACATTTTGACCCTTGCCATTCTTAGCTTGTCAAATGTTTCCTTCCATACAGCCTTGGCATAGAGGCAAACGTATTTGTTTGTATGCAAACTCTTTACAGCAGTACACCACCATTCTCACCTCAGCCTTCACTGCATGTAATTACCCCACCAGCCTAGTTAAAAAGCAGATATCCTGAGTCATCACATCCAATCCTGGTACTGCTGATCCCTCCAAGAAACAACTTCAGAGCACACCATTGGTGACTCAGTATTATGCTGGTCTGGAATGTGTTAATCAGCGACTTCGACAGGGCCATGACTTCCTAAGATCACGTCCTGAAATGAGATCCATTCTCTCTGAAATTTTTCCCACCACATCTAGAATAGCTTTCCGTTGCCTTCTGCAATATTCTTGTCAGACCCTATGCTCCTCCTGAACCCATCTCCCTATCCCTGTGACTGTTCACACTGCAAGACTTGCCCTATGCACCCTACTACCACCACCTATAACAGTCCTGTAACTGGCAAAACATATATTATCAAAAGGAGAATCACCTGCAAAACGACACATGCCATATACCATCTGTTGTGTAAACACTGTTCAGCCTTCTACATTGGCATGACTACACACCAAATTATCAATTAGGATGAATGTGCATAGTCAGAAGGTGTATACTGGCTGCTCGCAATATCCTGTTGCAGAACACACTCTACAACATGATAGTCATGACCTCATCACCTGTTTCATCACATGTGATATCTGGATTCTCCCGCCAGACACTAGTTTCTTAGAACTCTAGAGAGGTGGGAACTAATGCTGCAACATGTCCTTGGTTCTCGCCACCCATTGGGCCTTAATTTATGTTAATTTGTCCTGTTTCAGCATTTCTCCACTGTAACTACTCTTTGCATCACTCTATTTTAGTTTCCTTCATCTTTCATTGTCTTTCCCATCTATTTTTCACTCCCCCCCCCCCTCCACCCCTCCACCCCACCCTCCCCCCACTCCCATCTCTGTTATGTACAATGCATTTAGCTTTTCACTCTTATTAACTCATGCATGATGTTTAAGCAGTAATCTCTGTCTGCATATTATCCTCTCTTCCACATTTAAGCTCTCTGGTTTTCAAATCTCATCCAATCCAGTTCCCAACAATCAGTTTTTCCTTCTCATCCCATATGGTAAGTCTCCCTGACACGTGGTGACTTTCCCGAAAGCTACCCCTTTTCCTAGACCTCTCCAGTCCTTTTCCATCACCCTTCTTCCTGCCCCCCTTTAGCCCTTTTGCCTGAAGAAGGAGCCACTGGCTCTGAAAGCTTACCAATTATAACCATCTTTTATGTGTGTGTTCTGCTGCTGCTTGGTGAGTAGATTTTTTTATCCATCCAATTAAATAATTTTGTCAATAATTCATATATATATATATATATATATATATATATATATATATATATATATATATATATATAAAAACAAAGATGATGTGACTTACCAAATGAAAGTGCTGGCAGGTCGACAGACACACAAACAAACACAAACATACACACAAAATTCAAGCTTTCGCAACAAACTGTTGCCTCATCAGGAAAGAGGGAAGGAGAGGGAAAGACGAAAGGATGTGGGTTTTAAGGGAGAGGGTAAGGAGTCATTCCAATCCCGGGAGCGGAAAGACTTACCTTAGGGGGAAAAAAGGACGGGTATACACTCGCACACACACACACACACACATATCCATCCACACATATACAGACACAAGCAGACATATTTAAAGACTGGTCTTTAAATATGTCTGCTTGTGTCTGTATATGTGTGGATGGATATGTGTGTGTGTGCGAGTGTATACCCGTCCTTTTTTCCCCCTAAGGTAAGTCTTTCCGCTCCCGGGATTGGAATGACTTCTTACCCTCTCCCTTAAAACCCACATCCTTTCGTCTTTCCCTCTCCTTCCCTCTTTCCTGATGAGGTAACAGTTTGTTGCGAAAGCTTGAATTTTGTGTGTATGTTTGTGTGCCTGTCGACCTGCCAGCACTTTCATTTGGTAAGTCACATCATCTTGGTTTTTAGATATATTTTTCCTATGTGGAATGTTTCCCTCTATTATAACCATATATATATATATATACACTCCTGGAAATTGAAATTAGAACACCGTGAATTCATTGTCCCAGGAAGGGGAAACTTTATTGACACATTCCTGGGGTCAGATACATCACATGATCACACTGACAGAACCACAGGCACATAGACAAAGGCAACAGAGCATGCACAATGTCGGCACTAGTACAGTGTATATCCACCTTTCGCAGCAATGCAGGCTGCTATTCTCCCATGGAGACGATCGTAGAGATGCTGGATGTAGTCCTGTGGAACGGCTTGCCATGCCATTTCCACCTGGCGCCTCAGCTGGACCAGCGTTCGTGCTGGACGTGCAGACCGCGTGAGACGACGCTTCATCCAGTCCCAAACATGCTCAATGGGGGACAGATCCGGAGATCTTGCTGGCCAGGGTAGTTGACTTAAACCTTCTAGAGCACGTTGGGTGGCACGGGATACATGCGGACGTGCATTGTGCTGTTGGAACAGCAAGTTCACTTGCCGGTCCAGGAATGGTAGAACAATGGGTTCGATGACGGTTTGGATGTACCGTGCACTATTCAGTGTCCCCTCGACGATCACCAGTGGTGTACGGCCAGTGTAGGAGATTGCTCCCCACACCGTGATGCCGGGTGTTGGCCCTGTGTGCCTCGGTCGTATACAGTCCTGATTGTGGCGCTCACCTGCACGGCGCCAAACACGCATACGACCATCATTGGCACCAAGGCAGAAGCGACTCTCATCGCTGAAGACGACACGTCTCTATTCGTCCCTCCATTCACGCCTGTCGCGACACCACTGGAGGCGGGCTGCACGATGTTGGGGCGTGAGCGGAAGACGCCCTAACGGTGTGCGGGACCGTAGCCCAGCTTCATGGAGACGGTTGCGAATGGTCCTCGCCGATACCCCAGGAGCAACAGTGTCCCTAATTTGCTGGGAAGTGGCGGTGCGGTCCCCTACGGCACTGCGTAGGATCCTACGGTCTTGGCGTGCATCCGTGCGTCGCTGCGGTCTGGTCCCAGGTCGACGGGCACGTGCACCTTCCGCTGACCACTGGCGACAACATCGATGTACTGTGGAGACCTCACGCCCCACGTGTTGAGCAATTCGGCGGTACGTCCACCCGGCCTCCCGCATGCCCACTATATGCCCTCGCTCAAATTCCGTCAACTGCACATACGGTTCACGTCCACGCTGTCGCGGCATGCTACCAGTGTTAAAGACTGCGATGGAGCTCCGTATGCCACGGCAAACTGGCTGACACTGACGGCGGCGGTGCACAAATGCTGCGCATTTAGCGCCATTCGACGGCCAACACCGCGGTTCCTGGTGTGTCCGCTGTGCTGTGCGTGTGATCATTGCTTGTACAGCCCTCTCGCAGTGTCCGGAGCAAGTATGGTGGGTCTGACACACCGGTGTCAGTGCGTTCTTTTTTCCATTTCCAGGAGTGTATATATATATGTAAACATTCGACGTGGGAAAAATATATCTAAAAACAAATATGATGTGACTTACCAAACGAAAGTGCTGGGAGGTCGATAGACACACAAACAAACACAAACATACACACAAAATTCAAGCTTTCGCAACCAACCGTTGCTTCATCAGGAAAGAGGGAAGGAGAGGTAAACCTCAAAATTCCAATCAACACAATCTGGAACCACAACACCCTAATTCAGTAGTTAACCTTTCCTCCAAACATCTCTCCCAATCCGAAACCTCTGTCCTATCCAAAGGCCTCACTTTCAGCCCCACTCCCAGATTCAACCAAACAGCCCTTGTCAAAGATTTACTGTCCTACACCCGTACTCTTTGGTGGAAATATCACTTTGCCACGAAGAAAAATGATCCTAATCCTACTCCTAATGATCCAACTCCCCAAGACACTATCCAAATTGAACCCTGCCTGGAACAGTTCCGTCCTCCGTCACAGCGGGACCCACCTCCTCTTCCTCAAAATCACCCCCTCCAAACTTTCCAGGAATTTCTGACTTCCAGCCTTGCCTCTCAATCCTTCTTAAATAACCTTAATCCTACTCCCAACATCACCACTGCTGAAGCCCAGGCCATCCGTGATCTGAAGGCTGACCGATCCATCGTCATTCTTCTGGCAGACAAGGGTTTCACGACCGTGGTACTTGATCATCGGGAGTATGTGGCTGAGGGACTGCGCCAGCTTTCAGACAACACTACTTACAATGTTTGCCAAGGTAACCCCATTCCTGATGTCCAGACGAAGCTTCAAGGAATCCTCAGAACCTTAGGCCCCCTACAAAACCTTTCACCTGACTCCATCAACCTCCTGACCCCACCAACACCCCGCACCCCTACCTTCTACCTTCTTCCTAAAATTCACAAACCCAATCATCCTGGCCGTCCCATTGTAGCTGGTTACCAAGCCCCCACAGAACGTATCTCTTCCTACGTAGATCAACACCTTCAACCCATTACATGCAGTCTCCCATCCTTCATCAAAGACACCAACCACTTTCTCGAACGCCTGGAATCCTTACCCAGTCTGTTACCCCCGGAAACCATCCCTGTAACCATTGATGCCACTTCCTTATACACAAATATTCCGCACGTCCAGGGCCTCGCTGCGATGGAGTACTTCCTTTCACGCCGATCACCTGCCACCATACTTAAAACCTCTTTCCTCATTACCTTAGCCAGCTTCATCCTGACCCACAACTTCTTCACTTTTGAAGGCCAGACATACCAACAATTAAAGGGAACGGCCATGGGTGCCAGGATGGCCCCCTCGTACGCCAACCTATTCATGGGTCCCTTAGAGGAAGCCTTTTTGGTTACCCAGGCCTGCCAACCCAAAGTTTGGTACAGATTTATTGATGACATTTTCATGATCTGGACTCACAGTGAAGAAGAACTCCAGAATTTCCTCTCCAACCTCAACTCCTTTGTTTCCATCAGATTCACCTGGTCCTACTCCAAATCCCATGCTACTTTCCTTGACGTTGACCTCCACCTGTCCAATGGCCAGCTTCACACGTCCGTCCACATCAAACCCACCAACAAGCAACAGTACCTCCATTATGACAGCTGCCACCCATTCCACATCAAACGGTCCCTTCCCTACAGCCTAGGTCTTTGTGGCAAACGAATCTGCTCCAGTCCGGAATCCCTGAACCATTACACCAACAACCTGAAAACAGCTTTCGCATCCCGCAACTACCCTCCCGACCTGGTACATAAGCAAATAACCAGAGCCACTTCCTCATCTCAAACCCAGAACCTCCCACAGAAGAACCCCAAAAGTGCCCCACTTGTGACAGGATACTTTCCGGGACTGGATCAGACTCTGAATGTGGCTCTCCAGCAGGGATACGACTTCCTCAAATCCTGCCCTGAAATGAGATCCATCCTTCATGAAATCCTCCCCACTACGCAAAGAGTGTCTTTCCGCCGTCCACTTAACCTTTGTAACCTCTTAGTTCATCCCTATGAAATCCCCAAACCACCTTCCCTACCCTCTGGCTCCTACCGTTGTAACCGCCCCCGGTGTAAAACCTGTCTCATGCACTCTCCCACCCTACCTACTCCAGTCCTGTAACCCGGAAGGTGTACACGATCAAAGGCAGAGCCACGTGTGAAAGCATCCACGTGATTTACCAACTGACCTGCCTACACTGTGAAGCTTTCTATGTGGGAATGACCAGCAACAAACTGTCCATTTGCATGAATGGACACAAGCAGACAGTGTTTCTTGGTAATGAGGATCACCCTGTGGCTAAACATGCCTTGGTGCATGGCCAGCACATCTTGGCACAGTGTTACACCATCCGGGTTATCTGGATACTTCACACTAACACCAACCTGTCAGAACTCCGGAGATGGGAACTTGCCCTTCAGTATATCCCCTCTTCTCGTTATCCGCCAGGCCTCAATCTCTGCTAATTTCTAATTTCAATTTGCCGCCACTCATACCTCACCTGTCTTTCAACAACATCTTTGCCTCTGTACTTCTACCTCGACTGACATCTCTGCCCAAACTCTTTGCCTTTACAAATGTCTTCTTGTGTCTGTGTATGTGCAGATGGATATGTGTGTGTGTGCGAGTGTATACCTGTCCTTTTTTCCCCCTAAGGTAAGTCTTTCCGCTCATGGGATTGGAATGACTCCTTACCCTCTCCCTTAAAACCCACATCCTTTCATCTTTCCCTGTCCTTCCCTCTTTCCTGACGAAGCAACCATTGGTTGTGAAAGCTAGAATTTTGTGTGTATTTGTGTGTTTGTTTGTGTTTCTATCGACCTGCCAGCGCTTTTGTATGGTAAGTCACATCATCTTTGTTTTTAAATATATTTTTCCCGCGTGGAATGTTTCCCTCTATATAACTCATAAATAGATACCCTGCATTTCATCACTTGGAGGAGAATTCCAGACACCACCTCCATAAACTGTTCAAACTGTTGACATCCTACTCTCATCTTGGGGCACCACTATCCATCAAACCCATTCTTCTCACAATGAACCTCTTTGTGAACCCCTCATAGCAGCCAGACTCCGTCTAGCTGACTACTTCAATTTAACACACCCTCCAATCCCCCCCCCCCCCCCCAACATCCCACAAAACCCAGAACTGAAACAAACCCAAAGCACTATTGTTAATTTCTCTACCAAAAGCCTCAGTCCAATAGAAGTTTCAGTCCTACCCAAGGCCTAACCTTCAGCTGTACCACTAAATTGAACCATGTTTGACCTGTCAAAGACCTCCTCTCCTGCTCCTGATCCCTACAGTGGAAACATTTCTTTGCCAGCAAGCCCTCCCACCAAAACTAACCTAATCTCAACATTGAACCTATCCTCTTCCAGCTCATACAACCTTCCAGCCATGATCCTCCCCCACCACACATAACCACCCTTAGCTCCAAATTGGCCCCACCATCCTTCCCCCGACTCCATCCTAAGGACATACAAATCCTGGAAACAGATCCAGACCCAATCATCCTCCCTGTAGACAAAGGCTCCACCATCGTTGTGATGTATACCTACCTGATGGAAGGCCTCTGCCAACTGACTGACTCCTGCACCTACAAACTCTGCCAGAGTGATCATATCCCGGAAGTCCAACATAGCCTCCAACCCCTACTGAAATCCATAGTTCCTTTCCAGAACTTCTCAGCTAAGTCCATCTTCCTTATCACCCCAACTCCACCCCACACACCCACCTTCTACATGCTCCCAAAAATCCACAAACCCAACAAACCTGGACACCCTGTTGTGCTCCCACTGAAAGAATTTCCACTCATTAACCAAAACCTCTAACTGATTACCAGAAACCTAGCCTCCCAGATCAAAAATACTAGCCACTTCCTTTACCAACTTTCCATTATTCCCACATGCATACGCCCTGGGTCCCTATTTGTCACTGTTGACGCCACCTTCCTATACACCAACGTCCCTCAAGTTCATGGCCTTGCCATTATTGAACACTACCTATCCCAATAGGGTGTGCCATTTTCGGGGGCAAAAATAAAATTTCATCATTTTATGAATGAGGAGGTTCAAAAATGAACTTTTTGATGTTTAACATCCTATTTTAAAAGGTTTTTCTTTATTAATAAACATTTAGCTTGGTAAGTTTCCACTTGATTATTATGTAAATTTCTAACAAAAGGGCATAAATTAATATAAACTAAAGCAAAATTTTCTCAAAATTTGGTTTAATGAACTGAAACAATTTCTTTACATTCTGTCTCTATTATCAAGTGCTGAAAACACATTGTAAAATATGTAAGAAGTTTCAGCCAACAATATTTGTCGGATTTTTTTTTACTCATTCCTAGAAATCATTCTTCTGTGTGCTTCCTGTGCTCTAATGTATCCTTCTCATTTCTCAGGAGTACACACTTTGACAGAAGCCTCTGCTCCTTGTTTTCCATACCCTTCTATGGACTGTCCATGACATGACTACTTTTGAACTTGCCTTGGTTCTTGAATAAAGTTTCTTATTTCTAATGTTTTGAGTTTACATTTACTTGAAGGTTCATATACTTTTTCTGACCAGACTATCACTTCCAAAAGTGAAGTTCCATATGGATTTACTGCAGGTGTCTTCCTAGGGTGAACAGATGAATCTGCTGGTATATCATGATCTTCATTCCTCAGTTCAGTTATTTTCTGGATCCCTGCTTTGCCTTCTTCTTAGTCTTCCATACACAAAAGTATCGAAAGCATCATGTCATTAAATATGAACCTCAATGAACATTCAGTGTTGGTGAAACAGTATCTGCTATTGCCTTCTTCTGGTATTTTAGGAGCTTCAGTTGATAAAGAATGTGGTGGGGTGCTTCCATCCAAGAGGATTTCAATTTGATTGTAAACCAGTGGGAATAGTAAACAGCAACATTGTATTCCACCAAAAGTTGTAATGACATCAAGTTGTTACCTTTAAGGCTATGTTTTGAAAGCCATGTGTGACAAATCCTATTTACACTTGTTTACCATTGAGAGCGGCTTGCAGGACCAGTTTCCTATACTGCCTTATCAGTTGGAAGTGCACCTGTCCTTATAGCCTGATTTATCCTGTAATCATATGCCTCATATGTAGAGAGATCTGTGACAACAGTATCACTTGTTGGGACCAGAGGCTCTGGAAAACAAATTCTTAAAAATGAGGGATTGATTTCAAGTTCTGTTGCACTATCAAGCATGTTGCTGGACTTACCACTCCACTTGCTATTAGACAAAGTTTTCCCATCCAACTGTTTGATCAAATGGCTTGAAGATGAAGAGCACAAACCAAACAGATAGGTTTATGATTCTGCTTTGTCTCAACCCAATGAAACCAATGCATGACTCCTCCTTCAGTGTTAATATTCGTTATTCGTTCAGTCACCACAAACGTTTACCAGCACTGTTTCTCTTTTTCTCTTTCTTTTTTTTTTTAAAAAAAAAAAAAATCACCAGCAAGATGATTAGCAATAATTTCAGCAGGTTTCCTTGCATTAAGGAATAAAATTGGCTGACTGCAAACAGTGTAATGCTCTTCTTTCACAACACTTGGAAACTTGGAAACTGATAACTTGAGTTGTCTGCTTGTAGCTTAACTTCAGTGGAATCTTGGCACCTGTCAAAGAAGATGCATTCAATCCTGCCTATACTGCATTGATTATGAAATTCTTTGTCAAGTGATTCATGACTTCCTTTTGGGCCCTTTTCACTTTGTTGTGATCAACCAGGAATCTTCAGTCTCCTTCAGTAATTAATCCAGTATGTAGTTGTTGTAATGGCAGCTGTAGCATGCAGAGTGATAGTCCGAAACTGTAACATATTATACTAACTTGCACTTCAAGTATAGGGTACATCAGAATCATCACATGATATGTGCAAAGAGACTTCTGGATCTCTGTCTTTAGCATCAGTTGCCTCTTCCTCTTTTTTTGGAGAAAAGAATTTCATTTGACTGCATTGTTAACTCTTCTTTCATTTTCTGCTTATATTCAGCAATTCTTCTGAACTCATTTTCTTGTCTCTTCTACTTTCTAATTTGTTTTCTGCACTCTGGTAGATCTGGTAACCCCCTTTGATGCCATCCAACAGATCAAACTTTCTCTCTTTGACCTCTAACAAACACCAGTTCTTTGACAGAGATAGTCACATACTTAGAACAAGAGCAGGTGTGCACTACATGTTTACAGTTAGCATTACATGAACATGGACCCTCAAATTCTGAACACAGCTTCATCTTACACTTGCAAGGAGCTTGTCTAACATTTCTATGAAAGCCTGTTTTGCTTCCAGTTTTCCTCTGACAAGTAATATGTTTTGGCTTTTTCCCAGTTTTGTTCTACCTTCTACAGGACTGCGACTCTAAGATTTCAAATTAGCACCACAACAACTATGTGCTAGTCGCCACTTTTTGAGTTCTTTTGGATAGATATCCTTTGCAAAAGTGGCTACTGAGTAATTCCTGACATTCTCACCATTCTGCTCCCTTAGAGGAAGCCCATATATTGGAACATCATGCAGTGTTGACAGTTCAGAAAGCAGCGTTTCTCAACCAGTTCCTATGACCTTGCTCATGTGAGTCATGGTTGCCAGCCTTGTCTTCCTTTTACTAGCCATGGTACCAAATTTTCAGATTTTGAAAGTGGAAGAAACTGTTTGTGCTTGGAAAAAGAAAAACAAGAAATGTCACTGTTTGTATGATATTAAGAAAAAGACATTCTGCTACAAATGAGTATTGTTAGCTTAAAAACTTTTAGGAGTGGCTCAAAATGATAACAGGTATTATAATATATTCTTATCCTTACAGCAGAAGTACAGACAAAAATAATGATTAGAAGGCAGTTTGAGTGTTTCACATGAAACAGCAAAGTGTCACAAAATTGAAGTAGCTATGTACCAAGGAAAACAATGTAACTGTGGTTCCTTGTAAATGCAACTGGGATCTGCTAACCAAAACACAACTTTATGACCTCCCTCATTTTTTGAAGAAGGAATTCAAAATATTTGACAACCCTACTCTCCCAACATCCTTCAGACTTCAAACCATCCATCTCATTCTGTACACACCCTACCAACTGTATCTTGACCCACAACTACTTTTCTCTTAGGAGAAAACAAACTAATCCACAGCACAGACATAGGCACCCACATGGCACTCCTGTCCCTCTGTCAAACTGTTTATGGGTCATGTGGAAGAAACCTTCCTAGCCTCCCAAAACTCCCAACCCCTAGTCTGGTTCAGATACATTGATGATATGTTCATGATCTGGACTCAGGATCAAGACACCATGTCCACTTTCCTCCATAACTTCAACACCTTTTCTCCCATGTGTTTCACCTGGTCTCCTTCATCCTTCCTGGATGTTGACCTTTATCTTGCTGCTGTCCACTTTAATCCTTCTAACTCCCAAGAGTACTTGCATTTTGACAGCTGTCATCCCTTCCTCACCAAAAAATACTGCCCATATAGCCTAGCCACCCATCGACAACATACCTGCAGTGGCAAGAATTTCCTTGCTCAGTATGCTGGAGGCCTCAAAAAGGCCTTCACAGACAGGCAATACCCCCCAAACCTATTCCACAAATAGATTTCCCATGCCATTCCTCACACATGCCCAATCGTCCCAACATACACAGAATCAGCTACAAAGAAGTGCCCCCTTCATCATCCAGTATCACACTGTTCTGTAAAAAATAAAACATATTCTTTGCCATGGCTTCGATTATCTCTTATCCTGCTCTGAAATGAGGGACATCCTACCCAAGATCCTTCCTACCCCTCAAAAAGTGGAGTTCCTTCACCCACTTGACCTACACAACATCCTAGTCCATTCCTATGCTACTCCAATTCCCAACACCTTGCCACAGTGATCATATCCCTATGGCAAACCAAGGTGCAAGACCTGCCAAATTCACCTACCCAGCACCTCTTACTCCATTCATGTCACAGGCTTATCCTAACCTGTCAGAGGCCAGGCTACCAGCGAAATCAGTCATGTCATATACCAAATCTGCTGCAAACACTGCACAGCCTTTTATGTTGGTATGACTACCAACTGGCTGTCCACCATGATGAGTAGCCAGCAATCTGTCACCACCTGGTGACACAACATGCATATGAGCACAACAAGCTCAATTTCAATGGCTGCTTCACAACCTGAGCCCTCTGAATCCTTCTTTCCCACTAGTCTCCGAACTACACTTCCTCTGCTCCTATAATTGTCCTAGCCTCAATGTCAAGAACCCCACAGTACCCACATCCTCCATCCAACAGTTTCCCCTCCCTCTGCCCCATCACCCCTCCCAGTTTATATCCATACTTAGCCTCCAGTGTGCGCTGCTTCCCACCAGTCACTATACCTGCCACCCCTTCCTTCTGCATTCCTAGCCAACAAACTGGCCTCTCTCGTAGCCACTAGCTACCTACCACGAGCCCCACTCCTTGCCTCCTACCTCTTTCACCCTCTTTGCACCCCACCCAACACAACCACAGCTATCCCATCTGCTGCAAAAATAGCATTTTCACTGTCAGTTTAGCTGGCGCCCTGTAGGGGCATAGGCTTGTGTGTGTGTGTGTGTGTGTGTGTGTGTGTGTGTGTGTCTGCGCGCGCGCGCGTGCATGTGCATGTGTGCTGTGTTGTGTGTGTTTGTGTCTGTGTGGGCACTGTAGCTCATCAAAGTATACCGTATTTACTCAAATCTAAGCTGCACTCGAATCTAAGCCACACCTGAAAAATGAGAGTCGAAATCAAGGAAAAAAAATTTTCCCGAATCTAAGCCGCACCTGAAATTTGAGACTCGAAATTCAAGGGGAGAGAAAAGTTTTAGGCCATCTCCAAATCGAAACAAAATTGGTCTATTGTAATATGAGACACAATTTAGCTCGAATGAATGATGATACAGCTACAGTAATTTGGTTCGAGTCGTAAGCTTAGCAGTTAAGGTTTACCAGGTAGCCATTGCTATGCGTCAGGCACTCCGTCCGTATTTATATGTGTACCCTTCCTTTTTCACGTGCTTCGTCTGGTTTGAATTGATTGCTTATTTTTCTTTGATATGATAAGTGCCGTTTTCTTTGTTATATGTGTTTACGTCAGTCTAAGCTGAAAATGCATTACTGTACTGTGTCATGCATTGTTTGTCGCATTCTGATAGTGCGCGTTTATGGCCGTTTGCGGCATGGCTTGCTTTTGTGCGCACTACCGCCACTTACAATTTTAAAAAAAAAAAGAGAGGAATCGTCTCATTAGTGAATCAAGAGACTGCTATTTGTTGTTAGTTCCACTACTGCTTCTTTGATAATGATCAACAAGAACCAAATAATAGACTGCGTATGATAGATGATGTTCTGAACGAAAGTTTAGCGAAAATTTTTCTCATTTTGAAAATCTTTGCAGGTGCCTCTTTAGTTCATTACATTCTGCACAGAAATTAGAGTCGTCTTAGATTTAAAAATCTAGTCAATTCCCGTGATTCATTTCTGACTGTATCACTATTAGGCATAAGAATAATACGAATATAAACATGACATGGTATGTATATTCTTCCGCGTTCGCTGTTGTCTCACTCTATTTTCGTAGTTTATTAGGCAGACAGGATTTAAATGAGATAGCAGCAAACACGAAACAATACATGGCAAAATGTTTATATTCATATTATTCTTATGGTGAAGAGAATACTGCATGTGATTCACAATTCATAAAAGTTCCTATTAGCAACCATCTCATCTCACAGGTAGGAAAAAATTCAGAACGTAGAGTTGGCCATATTGACAAACATCCCAAACAGTCCTGCCAATCGGATTTTCATAGTACATTGAAATGTTGCTGCATTCGAAGATGAACAATACGGAATTTGTATTTACTTCGTTGGATAATGTATCAAAATGCAGTGGTCAAAACTTGGGGCAGAGGAAAAAAGCTCTTCTTCCACCTTTTTTTTTTTTAATTTATTTACTGACGCAGAGATTTTGATGCCATTATTTATCTTTTTGCCTACAAAGCATGCCTGTGTAGCGCTACATATATTCGGTGGCAGAAGTTAGTTGTGGCGGCACCCACCAACATTTTCCAGAACTTCTGCGTGCTTTGCACTCTATTCTAAGCCGCAGGTGGTTTTTTGGATTACAAAAGCTGGAAAAAAAGTGCGGCTTAGATTCGAGTAAATATAGTAACTCCAAAAGGCAGCAAGTTTTCCATCTGTTGTGTGTGACTGTTGATGTCTCAACGCTTCTGCTGTTTGTTCTCCTTTAATCCTAAAGTATATACAACAAAGTAGTTACATCACATTTTAACATGTATAATATATTTAATGATGCAATACACATTTTTCTACTGCTTTATGTCTCATTATTCATACATCTTTGACTTGGGCTTGGAGTTATTTGATTTAACATTCACATTTGTGCCTCTGCTATTTTTTTCTATTCTATTTCAACCACACTATTTTCTCACAGAGCTGTATAGTTTGAAATGCTTATCATTCATCTTGATATATCACATCTGGCTGTTAGCTCTACCAAAGAATTTTTCATTTTTCATCAGTAACTATCGGGTTTTATGTATTAGATTATTTAATTTATGTTTATACTAATTTCATGTATCATGTAACTAAGAAGAAGATTGCCTCTTCCTCATGCTTTTATGTCTCCCTTGTCAAACTGCTTTTTATTTATATGTTTTTTCTTTCTTTTTTTTGTGGGGACAGGTAATTCTAAATTTTGTGGGAGAGATTAACTCCTAGCAATTCAGTCCTAGTGAGTACATAACTAATGTATTTGAGTGATGTATCCCTTTGATTTTCTCAAGTAGTGCTTTGAATGCAATTAAATGGTTAAATCATTTGATTTTCTCAGGTAATGATATGAGTGGATTAAATTAATGAAATTAGATTCCATGTGCTTTCATTCTAGACAAAACAAACTATTGAGAAACTACAAAACATTGTGTCATCAGACGGAAGATTTCGAAATCTGCGGGATGCATTACATCGATGTGATCCTCCCTGTATTCCCTATTTGGGCATGTACCTGACAGACTTGTCTTTTATTGAAGAGGGAACACCAAACTTCACAGAAGATGGTCTGTTAAATTTCTCCAAAATGAGAATGGTAAGTGTGGCTGAAACCTTACATTTGAGCATGGAAAAAGCATTGTTTGTGTGTCTGTGGGTGTTTTTTGTATATTCACCTGATGAAATTGCATGCAGTAATGATAGATTCTTTATTTAAGTTAATGTGTACAGGTGGGCTAAATTTAAACTGTGAGCTGTCATTAAAATAGCAACTCATGCATTTTGTGTACAGAGGAATGGCTATGACTTGTAACTAAATTAGTACTAGGAAAATGAAAGCAGGAAGATTGGGGCTTAATGTCCTGTTGATGACTAGGTCATTAGAGATAGAGCTCAAGCTCAGGTTGTGGTAGGATGGGAAATATATACACTATGTGATCAAAAGTATCCAGGCACCCCCAGAAACATACGTTTTTCATATTAGATATATTGTGCTGCCACCTACTGCCAGGTACTCCATATCAGTGACCTCATTAGTCATTAGGCATCATGAGAGAGCAGAGTGGGACGCTCTGTGGAACTCATGGACTTCAAACATGGTCAGGTGATTGGGTGTCATGTGGGTCGTATGTCTGTATGTGAGATTTTCACACTCCTAAACATCCCAAGGTCTGCTGTTTCTGATGTGATAGTGAAGTGAAAATGTGAAGGGACATGTGCAGCACAGAAGTGTACAGGCCTGCCTTGTCTGTTGACTGACAGAGACCACCGACAGTTGAAGAGGGTCCTAATGTGTAATAGGCAGACATTTATCTAGACCATCACACTTGAATTCCAGACTGCATCAGGGTCCACTGCAAGTACTATGATGGTTAGGCACGAGGTGAGAAAACTTGGATTTCACGATCGAGCAGCTGCTCATAAGCCACACATCACACTGGTAAATGCCAAATGACGCCTTGCTTGGTGTAAGGAGCATAAACATTGGTCAATTGAACAGTGGAGAAAGCATTGTATGAAGTGACAAATCATGGTAGAAAATGTGGCAATCTCATGGCAAACTGTGGGTATGGCAAATGCCTGGTGAATGTCATCTCCCAGCATATGTAGTGCCAACAGTAAAATTCAGAGGCAGTGGTGTTATGGTGTGGTCGTCTTTTTCATGGAGAGGGCTCACAGGCTTGCACCCCATGTTGTTTTGCATGGCAATGTTACAGCACAGGCCTACATTGATGTTTTAAGCACCTTATTACCTCCCACTGTTGAAGAGCAATTCGAGGATGGCGATTGCACCTTTCAACACTATTGAGCACCTGTTCATAGTGCACGGCCTGTGGCAGAGTGGCTACATGACAATAACATCCCTGTAATGGACTGGCCTGCACAGAGTCCTGGCCTAAATCCTATAGAACACCTTTGGGATGTTTTGGAACACCGACTTCTTGGCAGGCCTCACTAACTGATGTCGATACCTCTCCTCAGTGCTGCACTCCATGAAGAATGGGCTGCCATTCTCCAAGAAACCTTCCAGCACCTGACTGAATGTATGCCTGTGAGAGTGGAAGCTGTCAGCAAGGCTAAGGGTGGGCCAACACCGTATTGAATTCCAGCATTACTGATGGAGGGTGCTGCAAACTTATAAGTCATTTTCAGCCAGGTGTCTAGATGTTTTTGATCACATAGTGTATATTTGAGTGTTGCAGCATGTGAGAAGTTGGAAATTTGAGTAGGTCATGGACTGTGTCCAGATGAATGAAGCAGTTAGGGCAACCACTCATGAGAAGCAGAAAATCCAGATTCGAGTCCTAGTCTGGCACAGGTATTCAACTTTCACCACTTCATTACCACAGTGCCGTGTGTGATAGGAGTCATGAATTCTCACACATCCATTCCCTTTCTTTCCCCATTCTCTGTTTCATGTAAAAGGGTGGGAAAGAAAATTAGGTGTGTTCTTTTCAAAGCAACCATTCTGGCATTTGCCTTAAGTGATTCAGGGAAACCATGGAATTCTGAATCAGGATGACTTTGTGGGGATTTGTACCACCATTTACCTGAATGTGAGAGGTGGTAGTGGCAGTATTAATAACATTTTATGTAACTTGCCAGAATTGTATGGGCTGTATAGAGTAGACCACATCCACATTGGAAGAACATTATGTACAACATCAGTGCTGCACTCGTCTTTTGCAGCCCACAAAGTCTACCATTTCTGAACATTGTATATCCACCAGGCATACAATGAATTATGATAAAACAATAATTTTGGCTACTACTTATTCATTTTGGAATTTCATTAGTAAACAGTCCATGGAGGTGCACATGGTGGGAAACCTGATTAACGAAGACAGTGGCTATCATTTGGGTAACATGTTGAATCCAGTTATTTTCATGACATGTTGTCAGTGAAGACAGCTCATTTTACTACAAGCCATGCCAAACAGCAACCTACCATATCTCTCAGTGTCATAATTCTGCTACTGAGAATGCTGTCTGTTGGCAATGGGCCCAGGCTTGCAGTTACAATCACAACACATCAACAAAACTTTTGCAGTGCACTCATAAATTGTACATTGTAGGCAACTGATATAGTCTTCAATGACTCACTGAATACGACTGGAAGGTGTCCAAAGGAAATATGTTGTATGGTAGTAAACAACTACTCCAGAAACAGCATCAAGTGTTAAGTTCACTGGGAAAATTGTTGAAGTCACACTTCCATCAGATTTTCAAAGAATGTAATTATTGATTCCTTAGTAGATTATGAGAACAATTTGGTTTTAGGAGAAATAATGTTAGCTCTGCTGTTAGCAACAGAGGCTCTACATATCTCCTAGCTTTTGGCTAACTCCAAGGAAAGTGTGGAAAATATGCAACTCAAATATCAATGAAAGAGTGTGAATTTGCATAACTGCTTGCCCAAAATTTGATGGACTAAGGAAACGTGCATTGCCATCATGTATTTGGAATATGCTTTTTTATAGGCTTTTCTAATGTGGAAGAATTTTTTATTTATTTTTTTAAATTGTTTGTTCTTAGGCATCAGTCAAAGGAGTACATGCAGACTAGAAAAGTAGCACTAATGGAATGAGATACAAGGCTAAAATAAGAAAATATGTTAGGCGGGGCTGCTCTTTGTCACCACACATATTGAATTTGTATATTGAAGCAATAATCATGGAAGTAAAGGGCTAATCTGATTGTGAGAATGAGTTGTTTATGGTGGACAGAAAAGCAGCAAGGTACAGGTGATGACATAGCAGTAATTACCAAGAGTGAACAGATATTGAGTCTGATGCTTAATGGAATGGAGTGAATAGTAGCTGGTGTCAGTGTAGTCATAAACAAGAGAGAAGTTAAGGTAATAGTGTGTGCAAAGATAACTTTGGACAAAAGATTTTTTAAGAGGTGAATGAATTTTGATATCTCAGAAGTATAATAAATGAGTGACGAATAGGCTTCAAGGAAGATGTAGCAGTCCACAAAATGTGTGTTCATTTAACATTTTTCCAGTTGTTCTATGTACTTAGCCTGTTCTGTCATTGGCTTGTGGATAAAGAGGAAGGACCTTCTTAACCTCTGCACATGCAAAAGCAGACGCAATTCATTCAATGAGTCTTACATGAAATTTGTACCCTACTCCATAGTTATAGTATCTTATACTCCAAACTTTGACATCCAGTTGTTAACCACTGCTTGTGCGACTCTCACTGTTTGCTGATTTGGCATAGCAGCCATCTCTACATACTGAGGAAAGTGCTCTGTTATTGTTAATATAAATCAGTGTCCTACTCATGTATGATTTTATGGTCTTAATACATTAATCCCAAGCATTTCAAATGGTTTTGATACTTCTGATAGCCTTTGCTATAGTATTCACTCTCTGTGCACACTGGAAGCAACTGCACACATATTGACTCACATCTGCTTTCCTTCCTCTCCACCAGTATCTCTCGGATACTCTCTGGTTTCTTGCTCTGCACCCTCCATGTGTAGGTAACATATAATCATGTACTGCCTTTAAAATCTTCTCCTTAAACTTTGCCGGCACTACTACTCGTGGCTCTAGTGGCACTTCCTAGCACAACAGTTTGTCACATCTGCTAAACCGTGTTTGCATCCTGCACTGTTTACAGACACTGTGAGCACTCTGCACTGCCAGCCACTTTGCAAGACTATGACCCAAAATTGTTGCCAGTGCTACCTATCTGCTTAAACATCTGCCCTTCCTTGCTTCTTTCTCGACTTCTGTTTCATAGTTTCAATTTGCTAAGTTTCAAGGGCCACCTTGTCAGCCTGCTAGATGGGTCCTTCAGTCCCAATAACCACTTACAGCAGCATAGCCAGTCACTATCCAGTATTTTCTCCTGTAAAGATAACATCTAAAATATTTTACACCATAATTGAATTTCAACATCTCCTTCTCTGTCGTAGACAGGTTTTCCTGTGCTGCATTCAGCTGTCTCAATGTGTAGGCTTCAGGATTCTCTTCACCCTTGATCTGCTGGCTTTAAATACATCCGAAAGCACGATTAGTTGTGTCACATGAAAGGATAAACTCCTTCTGAAAAAGTCTGGAAGTACTAGAAATGGGGTATGTGTCAAAACTCTCTTCAGTTCTTCAAACTCACCTGACATTCCTCTCCCCACATGAATTTCACACCTATGTCAACAACCTCTTTCACAAATTTTCTAGAGCAATTTAAGATCCTCGAAAAAGATTGGAATTCCTCAATCAACTGTACACCTTGTAGTAGCCTGAGGCCTGTCCTCACTCTGTCTTTCGTATTTACATTGCCTAAATACCATAACTCTTGTAATGAAAAATGGTACTTCTCTGTGCTCATTGTCAGATATGCAGTTTTCAATTTCTTAAACACTTCCTTCAGACATTATCTTCATTGCTGTATGTCTTTTCCAAATATGAGGATATTGTACATGTAAACTAGACACTGCCACAGTTTCAAGCCTCTCGACACCCTGACCAACAACGTCTGAAACAATACAGGTGCATATTTTTAACCAAAATGGCATAGTCTTGAACTGATAATGTCCTTGTGGTACCAAAAATGTTGTCTTCAACTGGTCTTCAGGAACATCCTCCAATTGATAGTAATCACTCTTTATATCCATGGTTGATAAACGCCAACATTACCCCACATTATTTATGATCTCAGTAGACCGACCCATACACTTCTTTGGTACATTTGCTATAATTGTGTCCCATGGACTGTTATTCTGTTCTGTTATCCTGTCAGCTAAATGCTAGTTAATAAAATATTTACTTGGCTACAAATACTTAGAAATACAGTATGTTTTCTTGCTTTGTTCCTTGTTGGTGTTTGATGTTGGTCACAGGCATTGCTGGCAATGAACACTATGAAAAAGATAAATCCTCAAATTCTAACAGTAATTCCTCCACCCATTCTTTCACTATTATATTTAGATGCTCCACTTCCATATGTAATGCAGTCATAACAGTGCCTTGCAGTTACTTGTGGTTCACACTCCTTATACACCACTCATCCTCATCTGGAATGTCTAAACTCACTATTAACATCCCCTTCTTTACCTTCACTACCTCAATGTCAAAAATCATCTATATTTATGTGCACCACTGTCCTATCATATATCTGTTGTGTACATACAACATTTTTATTAATAAAACAACTTGCTAGATCCAGTATATCATTCTGCTCCAGAGGCTCCACAATACATTACATACCCACAGGTAAATCTAGCTGCACATTCACCCAAAGCAACATCTCAGTGCTGCCTGGCACATTATTATGTGACTCAAGCCTTAATGCAGTTGTACACATTTTAACTGGTTTTTCCAATATGCTAGACACCTCTTGTGCCGGATCTACTCTTGTAACTGTTTTCTCGAGCTGCAATGCCATTCCAGTTAATTCTACTGTACATTGCCAAAGGTCAGTTTTAACACATTGTTGATACAAAGTCTGACTCCTAGGTCATGCTGTAGCCCTCGCTCATGTACAGTACTACATCTACGTACTCCTTAAACTGAACAGCCACAATACAAAAATCTACCTTCCTTGATCCCAACAGTCTCACATCATTATCTCTGTCTCAGTGTAACTTACAGCATGGCAGGTTCCGTTGCCTTTGACCTACTAAGTCTCTACTGACAACTGACACATATGCCCCTGTGTCCAATTAAAATGTATACTCTTTACCTCCTAAAACATCTCTTTCTGCACATTTCACATCTGCATACATATTTGCTGCATCTAATTTCTACAAGAATGACTTTTAGTGGGCTTTGGGTACCCTCTTGCATTTGACAGCTGCTTACCACCTTCTTGTCTAACGCTATGTTCATTATCAAAATTCTACTGCTGAAATCTTCCATCTCCTCTCCTCCCTGTGGCTGGCAAGATTGCCTCTGTAAATTCCCATTTTGCATACACCTGTAACCCTCAACGTTCACAGAAAATACGCTGTGTCTATCTTGTACTTCTGTTGACATATCAATTTCTTCCCACTCCATCACCAACCTATTAGCAAAACACAGATCATTTGGCACACATGTACACACCCTCCTTGACATGTCCTTTAGTAGTCCCCTCAGAAAAGCATCAAGCATTCTCGGATCAGCTTATTTCAACAAAACTCAGCTTCTTGCAACAAAACTGCATTTGCTGCATCACTCTGCCCCAACTTGTGTGTGTGTGTGTGTGTGTGTGTGTGTGTGTGTGTGTGTGTGTGTATTCATTACATTTCCTTATCCTATCCACAAAATTTTCTACAGTTTCCCTATGCCTCTTTACAAAAGTTCTCAACTGTTCTCAAAAATATCTCACACTATTCTGCTTCTTATACCATTGCACAAACCCTTCCCAAAATTATTCAAAGCATGCTCCATTCGTTAGTATATCTGTACACATTGCATATGTTTTTGCTTCTCCCATTAGTCACAGTTTTGTTGCCTGCAATAACTGTGTATCTGTCCAGCCACCCATTTCTGCTGACATTTTAATGATCTCTAAAAATGATTGTGTATTCTCATACAGTTTTCCAAAAAATGAAGTAATCAGTTCTGCAGCAGCTGGATCCACTTCATGCTGTGGTACCTGGAGCACTGCCAACTGTTCATCTTTAAGCACCAACTGCTCATGTTGCTGCATATTATCCACTGTCAACTCCACTGTTTTTTCTAAGAATATCCACACTGCTTCTGGCTCAGACACTCCTTTCATCTCTAATTCTGGCAAGGCAACGCTCTTGCTCTTGACTTCACACAGTGAAAGAAAATTAATTACAGTTCCAGAATATCACTACAAATTAGTCTTTATAGTGGTGTGCGAACTCAGTGCCCTCTGGCTGGAGTCAGCTATGCTACTGGAGATGACCTGGCGTGGTCAGCAACCATGTGGCACTAAGTTTGGGGAGGGACAAGTGTGCAGAATTGCTGGCCTGCCAAAGCATCGAATGAGTGACCTCTTGTCCAGCATGCTACTGCATCCTGGTTGGGCCACAGTATTCAGAATAATTGTATTGCAAAAATGACCAGTACTTATAGGCAGTACTTACAGTTGACAGTGGTGTGCTTGTTGTCCATATGCACCACCACCAGTCATATCTTAAAACACTACTGCCACTCTCAGTGTGGAATTTAGCCTTGCCCCTTAGCGCACTAGTTAATGAAGTACCACTGAATTCTCTGTTTCAGCAAGCTAACCTACCACATAACATTGTACTGGCCTTGCTGAATTATTACGATGACAACATTCTGCACGCACCCACCATTAGTGCTGCTACAATACATTGCTCAGGCTCACACTAAAATGCCCATATATGGCCATTACTCTGCAACATAATTTGCTGTTGCATTTACACTTTGGTTTTAGAAATGGTTTAACAACTGAAAATGCTGTATTCCCTTTTCTCTGTGAGGTACTGGATGAATTAAGAAAATAGTTGTGAATGCTAGACATCTTCTTTGATTTAACTAAAGCATTTGACTGTGTTGATCACAAAATATTACTGCAGAAATTGGATCATTATGGAATAAGGGGAGTAACTCGCAGTTGGTTCCTCTCATACTTCAAGAACATACAGCAAGAGGCCATTCACCATTTAACAGCTATGAGGTTGTGCCTGACAAGGGCATGTTGAAGTGGGAGAAGGGGGGGGGGGGGGGGGGGGGGCAGGCATAGTGACATTAAGTGTGACACATCAAATCGTACAGTCCAAGGCATAAGTTCATGGTTTGTAGAAAATAAATTGCAGCTAAATCACAGGAAGACTCAGTTTTTACAGTTTCTAACACCAAAATCAACTAAAATGGACATTTTAATAGCACAGAATGGGCATATGATTGGTAAGTCTGAACAATTCAAATTCCTGGGAGTTAAGATAAATGGTAATCTGTCATCGAAAGCCCATGTTCTGGGTCTTGTTCAAAAACTGAATGCTCCTATATTTACCACTAGCTGAGAAACCTGGTGTTGCTGTATTGACTTATAAAGCTTTGTAAACAATGTTTGAACTAGACTTGAACAAAGAGTTTGTTTGCTTCACTATCATGGGAGAGAGGCATGTAGAGCTGACATTGCAAAAAGCAATGTACACTAAGGTCTATGACCACAACATGCAGCATCTGGCCATGGCCATTGTTTGTATTCATGGAATAATATAAGCTCACTGGGAATTGAATTTGTTGAAAATGAAATGGTAAATTGTTGGAAATAAGCTTGATTCAGGGTATAAAAACTTACTCACCTGCATCTCTTCCTGTCAAATATTCCACTTCTATGATGTTTCATTGGAGGAACATAATTTTAAGCCTCTGTGAGTGAATGGTTCTGAGGAGCAAGATAATGCATGGCACTCTCAATGAGAGTTACATTGTGCCTTGCTTTCAGAAAGAGTTTCCAAAGAGCAAGGTAAAGCCTGATGTTCTTGATCTGCAGCGGGTCTTGCCTCATGATCTTCATTGGATTCCTAGGACTTCAGAGTCATCAATATTTTAGCCATTCTGAAATATTCGGAAAAACTTGACATTTTCTAGTTATTTTTATTCATAAAAAAAATGAAATCAAAATGTATTGAATAGGTCCCAAAATCACAAAGCAAACTTAATAAATTCATTTTTCCCAAAAAATAGTATAAATAAACCCTATCAAAAGAAGCAAAGCAATATCATTATGTTTGAAATACACAAAGCAAAATCAGTAAATCTGTGTATCCTACCCAAGTAAATCCACTTTTAGTTTGTATTTGCAATGATAATATTGTGGCACTTAATTAGTCACACTGATGTAAACTCCCAAAAATACATCTGTCACTGAATTGGAAACAACTAACAGTGCCATCTGTTAGATCTGTGGTGTACTACAAAACTAACAATGTCACTGTTGGTTGTTTGGTGTACTGTGCTATTTTGATTAAACACCACTAAGCTGAGCAGAAGATTTTAGATAAAAATTTAAATTTCAATATACTTTTATAAGGCATTCTGATTTTGATGGAATAGCTTCTATATGTTTCCCAAGCTATGCTTTAGTTACCTTTGGTAACCCAATGAAAATCTGTCTAGTAGTTTTGTAGAGTAGCATGTTCAAACAGACAGACATCGAGGTTTTACAGTTTTGCTATTAGAATACACTACCAGTCAAAAGTTTTTGATCACCTACCACAATATGGATTTGTGGTTAAAACAGGGCTTTTGAATATTCTATCATACATCATTCTGATGATAAAACTATTATAAAAATGATTAATGGAGAATCTCATATAAAGATGTGAAACAAATACTAACAAAGAGGTAGAGGGGCTGGCTAGTACTTACCTCAGCTCAGTACAGCCGATAGATACACAAAACAGAACAGAAAATTTACATTTATAGCTTTCATAACTTTGTTCCTTTATCAGGGAGGAGAGAGGGGGAAATAAGAGGAAGAAGGTAAAGTGGATTCAGTTACTCACAAGCCAGGTTATGAAGCAACAGGGGAAAGGTAAACAGGAAGGGTAGCAAAGATGGAGGCACGAGTGTCAGAGGGAAGCCAAAGGTATTCTACTGTAAGTACTGCACCAGCTTCAAACCAAAGAGGATGCATACAGAAGTAAAGAGGTATATAGTATAAAGATAAACACAACACCTCTTTACTTATGTATGCATCCTCTTTGGTTGGAAGCTGGCACAGTACTTACAGTAGAATATCTTTGGCTCCCCTCTGACACCCATGCCTCCATCTTTGCTACCCTCCCTGTTTACATTTCCCCTGTTACTTCATAACCTGGGTTGTGAGTAACTGAATCCACTTTCCCTTCTTCCCCTTTTCTCCCCTCTCTCATTCCTGACGAAGGAACAAAGTTCCAAAAGCTAGGATACGTAGATTTTCTGCTCTGTTTCGTATATATATCGGCTGTACTGAGCTAAGTACTGGCCAGCTCCTCTATCTCTTTGTTAGTATTTGTTTCACAATTATAAAAATGTAAAGACTGAGCAACTGTGTCATGTATTTGACTGCTTGTTCACATAGATGGGTGCTGATGAATATCCACAAAAACACTGCCGTATGTTTGCCTAAGACAGTTCCATTGGAATAGGTCTCACTCCTTCTTCTGTCTATATAGCAATCAGTTTGCATTAGTTTTCAGTACATTGTGTGTATCTGGCAGTGTGTTTGTTCACATTCATAACATATTACCTTCTAATAGAATGGAAGCAGGAAACTGAAATTGAAAAATATAGCTTTGCATCATGAATGCTAGTCTTGTAAGACGATAGCAACAAAAGTTGGTGTAGCTCATTCTGCGGTGGTGTATAATTGCAACTGTTCAAGCAAACTGGTGTCAACGCAAGTGTGTTGTGATCTGGAAGACCCGTAGTAACACCACACAGGGAAGTTCAGTTCATATGTGCACAGAGTAAACATCAGAGGACTCGTACTGCACCTGAAGTCTGTGAAGTAAAAAGTATGCGAGCAGCTCCTTCTGTCTCAACAGTGTAACACCGACTCTGTGAACAAGGTTTAAAGGTGTGTATAGGAGCAGAAAAACCTTTACTATGCAAACAAAGTAAGATGAAACGATTGTAGTGGGTACAGCATCATAAAAACTTGAGTGTGCAGCAAGGTGTTACTCACAGACGAATCTTAGTGTGAAGCATTTGGAAGTTGTCATTGTCATCTTTGTGGAGAATGTATGAAGAGTCAGTGGGTGTCAGCAGTGGTAAAGCATGGTGGAGGGTTGGTCATGATGCAGGGATGTTTTGCAGGTGATAGTCTAGTGAGAATCAATGGAACATTAAAGAAGGAGGGATATCACAGGATATTGATCAACATTGTGGTTCCATCTGGCTAGAGACTTATTAGTCGTGGATTTGTTCTGCACTAGAGGAATAATCCCAAACATGCTTATAAATTTTGTTAAAGATATGCCAATAGAAAAGAGAAATGTGGAGAACTTAAGGACATGATTTGGCTAAATGAGTCATCTGACTTAAATACCTTTGGGCTCTAATGGGATGAACTTGAGTGGAAAGTCAGAAAACTGAGGTCATCTGTTATCGAAGATCTATGGAATAATTTACAGACATGTTGGACTGCGATATCTGCAAAAACTGTATGGAATCTTATCTCCAGATTACCAACAGTTTGTGCAGCTGTTATGAGGGCAAAGGATGCACACTTTGAAGAGGCTAAACTCTAAACTTTATTCTACTGTTTTAATGATAGAGAGAGAAAATATTTATCTTGTTGATGTATTTAGTTTGTACAATGTGTTTGTACATTGAAATACAATATTTATGTTTTTTCATAGTTGATCAAAAACTTTTGACTGGTAGTGTAGATTAGAACAGCATCTGCAGTGAATGATAGTTGAACAAAAATTTCAGTCTGCTTTGCTTATTTTTATTTGCTTGTGACATATGGAATTATATTCTGGGGTAACTCTACCTACTTTTTTTAAAAAGTACTTTTGGCACAGAAACAGGCAATTCCAGCAGTGTGTGGCATAAGTTCATGAACCTCTTGTTGACCCCTATTCGGAAGTCTGGGAATTCTGACATTGGCCTCTCAGTGTATATTTCTTTGAAGTTATATGTTGTTAACAACTTGAGTTTATTATCAAGGATTACCAGCTTTCATTCAGTTAATTTTATGCAGGAATCCAATTTTGTATGTGGATCATGGTACCTTGACCCTTGTGTAGAAAGATGTTCAGTATTTTGCTGCATCAATTTTCAGTGAGCTACCACAAGAATTAGAACCTCTTGGCAATAATCCTCACACTTTCAAGTCTAATCTGAAAAATTTCCTCACTGCTCATTTCTTCTTTTCTTTTGGGGATTTATGGGAGAAAAATAAGAAAATTCCAGTGAAATGAAATGTCGTGTGACAAGGGCCTCCCGTCGGGTAGACCGCTCGCCTGGTGCAAGTCTTTCGATTTGACACCACTTCGGCGACTTGTGCGTCAATGGGGATGAAATGATGATGATTAGGACAACACAACAGCCAGTCCCTGAGCAGAGAAAATCTCCGACCAAGCCGGGAATCGAACCCGGGCCCTTAGGATTGACAGTCTGTCGCGCTGACCACTCAGCTACCGGGGGCAGACAGCAAGTTCCAGTGTATGCTATTGATTATGGTAATATATATTCAGCAGCTTGTCATCCACATAGGTTTCTTGTAAATTTATTTCATCTATTATGATTTTTTCTGAACAATGGAAAATCCAGGATCTTGCGGATAATAGCAACCTACCCTCCTATATAAAAGATAACAACCATCTCCTCCACTGACTCTCCACAGTTCCTGTTCCTTTACCTCACGGTGCCCACACCTGACGGATTCCATATCATCTACCTCCTTCCTAATTGCCATGGCCAACTATGTCATCACCCACAATTACTTCTCCTTTGAATGCATTACCTACAAACAAACCCAGGTTAATGCCATGTACACCCACATTTCAACATCCTATATCAACCTATTTGTGGGCCATCTAGTGGACTCCTTCCTGATCACCCAGACTCACAAACCCCTCACCTGTTTCAGATTCATTGGTGATATCTTCATGATCTGGTTCTAGAGTGAGTACACCCTATCAACATTCCTCCAGAACCTCAACATTTTCACCCTCATTCGCATCGCCTGGTCCTACTCAACCCAACAAGCCACCTTCCTTGATGTTGACCTCCATCTCAAAGATGGCTATATCAGTACCTCTGTCCATATCAAACCTGTTCAGAAAGATTTCAGGCTTGCAGCCGGTCATCGTAAACTTCATTGCACAATATTTCATCTGGACAACTGCCAGCCATCTTCAGGTGAGCCGGATGAGGACTGATGAAGACGTTCTCCGCTCTGTCTCATATAGTGCGCTGATAGTACTGCTATGCATGTGTTGCAGTTCGGAGACAGAAGGGCCACACTGCCCAGTGACAGTGCCCTCGCTGGTGGAATTTCAATACTCAGCTGCCATTGATATTGTCGCTGGCTGCAGCTATCGAAGTCTTCTGGTGTCTTCATCTTGAGCAAATTTTGGAGATGATGGGATTCCATGCGTTATTCAGTTGGTAACCACTGTCACGGTTCATTAGATTTCCCGCAATGCCTATTTCAACAGATTCTTTGATAATGGAGTCCCAAAAAGTTGTTGCTGTGGCCAAAATCGAAGTTTGGTCATACTCCATTGAATGTCTGTTATAAATACAATGTTCTGCAATTGCAGACTTACTGAGTTGCAGTAGGCGAGTGCAACGTTGATGTTCAGTACAGTGCTCTTCCAATGTACATGTTGTCTGTCCTATATAGGCCATACCACATTGACACGGTATTTTGTAAATACCGTGCAGAATGGGGTGCTCTGCGGAAGTCACGGACTTCGAATGTGGTCATGTGACTGGGTGTCATTTGTGTCATACATCTGTACGTGAGATTTCCACACTCCTAACCATTCCTAGATCCACTGTTTCCAATGTGATAGTGAAGTGCAAATATGAAGGGACACATACAGCACAAAAGCGTACAGGCCAACCTTGACTGTTGACTGACAGAGACCGCTGACAGTTGAAGAGGGTCGAAATGTGTAACAGGCAGACATCTATCCAAACCATCACACAGAAATTCCAAACTGCATCAGGATCCACTGTAAGTACTATGACAGTTAGGTGGGAGGTGAGAAAACTTGGATTTCATGGTCGAGCAGCTGATCATAAGCCACACAACACGCCAGTAAATGCCTGACTTGGTGTAAAGAGCGTAAACATTAGACAATTGGACAGTAGAAAAAAGTTGTGTGGAGTGACGAATCATGGTACACAACGTGGTGATCTGATGGCAGGGTGTGGGTACGGAGAATGCCCGGCGAATGTCATCCGCCAGCATGTGTAAAGCCAACAGTAAAATTCGGAGGCAGTGGTGTTATGATGTGGTCATGTTTTTCATGGAGGGGGCTTGTACCCTTTGCTGTTTTGCATGGCACTATCACAGCACAGGCTGACGTTGATGTTTTAAGGATCTTATTGCTTCCCACTGTTGAAGAGCAATTCGAGGATGGCGATTGCATCTTTCAGTGCGATCGAGCACCTGTTCATAATGCACGGACTGTGACAGAGTGGTAACATGACAATAACATCCCTGTAATGAACTGACCTGCACAGAGTCCTGACCTATAGAACACCTTTGGGATATTTTGAAATGCCAAATTCATGCCAGACCTCACTGACCGACATCAATACCTCTCCTCAGTGCAACACTCCGTGAAGAATGGGTTGGCATTCCCCAAGAATCCATCCAGCATCTGATTGAACGTATGCCTGCAAGAGTGGAAGCTGTCATCAAGGTTAAGGGTGGACCAACACCATATTGAATTCCAGCATTACCAATGGAGGGCACCACAGACTTGTAAGTCATTTTCAGCCAAGTGTCGGGATACTTTTGATCATACGGTGTATGATAAATTTCCTACTCAATATCCTCCCCATCCCTCCCACAGTTGTATTCCAACACTTACACAATATCCTCATCTGTCCCTACACAACCTCTGCTCCAAAGCCCTTACCTCATGGCTCACATCCCCGTAGTAGATCTTGATGTAAGACCAGTTCCATACATCCTTCCACCCCGACGTACTCCAGTCTGGTCACAACCATCACCTATATCATCAAATACAGGGCTACCTTCGACATTAGTCATGTGATATACAAGCTAAGCTGCAGCCACTGTGCTGCATTCTGCAAGAGCACGACAACCAACAAGCATGAATGGCCACCGAAAAACTTTAGCCAATGATCAGCTGGACCATGCCATTGCTGAGCATGTTACCCAACAAAACGTTCTTCGTTTAAATGACTGCTTTACAGTCAGCATCATTTGGATGCTTCCCACCAAGATCAGCCCTTCTGAATTGTGCAGGTGGGAACTCTCCATACAGTATATCCTACTTTCCCATAATCCTCCTGGTCTCAACCAATGTTAGTCATTGTCCTTACCCATGTAGTCTCTTCCCTATTTCCATTCCAGCACTACACAGTCCTCTATTCTACCAATGAACCCTCAGTCTTCTTACTTCTCTCCTTTTCCACTAACCCCTCCCCTCCCCCCATCCTCCGTCAAACTTCCCAACTTTGCCTATCTGCCCCACCCTCTCTCCAACTCCTCCCTGTATGCTCCCACAAGCTGCTCTTTACCATCCCCCACCACTACTCTGCTATTCCTCTCCCTCCCCATGCCAGCCTCCTCCTAACCCCTACCATCCAGATGTGTCTCCCATCTTGTGCTTCTGCTAGCAGTCTGGCTTCAGCTGCCAGAAACTGAGGTCATGTATGTGTACATTGTGTTTGCATGAGTCTGTGTGTAAGTTGTCTATTTTTAATGAAGGCCTTGGTGGCCGAAAGATCACTTTCTGACAGTCTTTTTGTTGTGCCTATCTGCTAGCATCTCTGCTATATGGTGAGTGACAACTGCCCTTTTCATAATATTATTAACTATTAACTCATTCTGCGACTGGAGATTTGCTCCTCAGTTTGGTCCAATGGAACTAGACATGTAAAATAAAACTGAAAAATGTTATACAGACATTGTTAGGAATTCATGTCAGAGACAGCAGTACATTCAGTCTTGCATCAACACATAGTTGTGAAACAAATGTTCTTGATGGATTCTTCACTATTTGATTAAAGCTCAAAAATATGTCAGTTGATGTTTGCTTTTTATTACTTGCTAGATTGTTTGGTGTTGGATTTGTCTATTTCAGATATGGGATAAACAAACAATGGAAAATCTGGAATGGAATAACAAATAACAACAGTATGAATGGATAGTTGGGCCTTAGCACTCGGATATGACAGTAGCCAAGTGTGTGTGTGATTATGCATGTGTGATTGTGTGTGTTTTGTCTCATCTCATGAATGATTTAGTGCAATAGCTAATTATGTCTAGCAGTCTTTTCAATATTTGAGTCTACCATTTGATAGCTACTCTATTTGGTGACTATCTGACATTATATATTTAGTTCTGGATTCTCAATTACTCCCTTTGGGATTTCCTCTTTCAGGAGATCATTAGACATCCTTAGTGATGCATAAGATTGTGTTTCTCTGGTGCAATGTTTCTCTTGTGCAAGGAACACAAGGCATCATTTTGGGAGTCTGAGAATTTCTGAATCAGAGAACAGGTTGAAATAGTCATTAACATTTATTTGCATATCATCATCATCAGTTATCTGCTATATTAGCAGGTCCTTTGCCTCTCCATTGTCTGCGATCCATTGCTTCCTTCTTAAGGCTGCTGTATGTTGTACCGTCCATCATGTCATCCAGTATCTGGAATCTCTTCCTTCCTCGCTTCCTTTTCTCTTCTACATAACCTTCTAAAACTGTTTTTATCAGTCCGTCATTCTTTCTTAATATATGCCCAATCCAATTTCTTTTTCTTCTCTTTATTACATCTAGTAACTGTCTTTTCTCTCCCACTCTTCTCAGTACCTCTTCATTTTTTACTCTGTCCATCCAACTTATTCTTTCCATCTTCCGCCATGTCCAGATCTCAAAAGCCTCCAGCCTTTCTCTGTCTTTTTTCCTCATAGTCCATGTTTCAGCGCCATATAGAAGAACACTCCATACAAGACATTTTATGAGTCTCTTTCTGAGTTCTCTGCCCAGACCGCTGCAGAAGATTCTCCTTTTCTTATAAAATGCCTCTTTTGCCATTGCTATCCTTGTTTTAATTTCTGTGGTGCACTTCCAGTCGGTGTCTGTCCTGCTTCCAAGATACTTAAAATTTTGCACCTGTTCTAGTGTTTCTCCATTCAGCACAATTTTTATTTCCTTATTTCCTTCTATAGCCAATACCTTTGTTTTATTTGTGTTAATTTTCATTCCATATTTTTTTCCGTTAGTTGCAATGGTGTCCACCAAATCCTGTAATTCTTTTTCCCCTGTGGCTAGAAGGACCATGTCATCAGCAAATCTCAAGCACCCTACTCTTCTTCCTCCAATTTCTACTCCTTTGTCATCTAATGAGCATTGGTCAATCATATTTTTCAAGTACAGGTTGAAAAGAGTAGGTGATAAACAGCATATTTAACGAGGGCCGTTCAGAAAGTAACCTCCGGTTGATTTAAAAAAATACACCAAGTTAAATAAAAATATTTTAATATATACATCTTACAACTACATCTTTGCACTATTTTTCTACATAGTCTCCATAGCGATTGAGGCACTTATCGTATCTCTTCACAAGCTTTGAAATTCCTTCTGCATAAAAATCACCCGCTTGTGCCTGGAGCCAGCCTGTGACCGCATCTTTGAGCTCTTCGTCGTCATCAAACCGCTGTGACCCGAGCCATTTCTTCAAATGCATGAAGAGGTGATAATCACTTGGCGCCAGGTCTGGGCTGTAAGGTGGATGGTTGATAACGTCCCACTTGAAGGACTCAAGAAGGGCCGTTGTTCTGCGAGCAGAGTGAGGACGGGTGTTATCATGCAAAAAAACGATACCGGAAGTCAGCATACCACGGCGTTTGTTCTGTATAGCCCGTCGTAACTTTTTTATTGTTTCACAGTACACGTCTTGATTAATGGTCGTACCACGTTCCATGAATTCAACCAACAACACCCCTTTGGCATCCCAAAACACCGTTGCCATCAGTTTTCTGGCAGAAAAATCTTGCGAGGCTTTTCTTGGTTTGGTAGGTGAATTTGAATGTGCCCACATCTTTGATTGTTCTTTTGTCTCAGGGTTCATGTACTTAATCCAGGTTTCGTCACCGGTCACGATTCTGTTTATTAATGGTTCTCCTTCGTCCTCATAACGTGACAGAAAGTCTAATGCAGAGGCCATTCTTTGAGTTTTGTGGTGGTCGGTAAGAATTTTGGGCACCCATCGTGCACAAAACTTATGGTAACCCAATCTTGCTGTCACTATCTCGTACAAGAGAGTCTTAGAAATCTGTGGAAAACCAGTAGACAACTCTGACATTGAGAAACGTCGATTTTCACGAACTTTTGCATCAACTGTCTGAACGAGTTCGTCAGTCACCAATGATGGTCTACCACTCCTCTCTTCATCATGAACAATTTCTCGTCCACTTTTAAATAAACGTACCCATTCACGGACAACTCCTTCACTCATAACTCTTGGTCCGTACACGGCACAAAGCTCATGATGAATAGCTGCTGCAGAATATCCTTTGGCTGTAAAAAACCTTATGACAGCATGCACTTCACATTTGGTGGGGTTTTCTATTGCAGCACACATTTCAAACTGCCACAAAAACTAAACTAGCGCAGGTACGACGTTCACTCGACCACGGCTTGATGTCGACTGACCTGTTGAGTGCGTGAACGCACAGATGACGTCGCTACTCCCCCCACAACCCGCACTGTGACCAATCGGAGGTTACTTTCTGAACCGCCCTCGTATATTTGCATATTTATATTTGCATATAAATTGCACAAAAAGAGATTTGCACATCATGACTTGCAATTTTTTAACTTTATTATTATTATTATTGGATACCTCTTCCCCAATATTCGATTTAGCACAGGAAATCACTATGTACCATCACCTGCTTAGTGGAAGTAAATGTGAACTTATATTCGCAGTGGCATTCATTAGAACGCACTGTGCCTCCAGTTGTGCAAAGGGCAGTGTGACTTGTGCCCAGTGCTGAATCTGGAAACTGTGTCCACATTGTCCCTTTACTAGTTGTCAACATGGGAATTTGCCTCCAAATTGGTGTACATCACAGTGATTCAGCTGTTACCATGACTCAAGAAACAGCGGTTGCATGCCTACAGTTGCAAACTTGCTAATGACTGCTGCCTACAAGTTATGGTTTCAAGGTACATGAAGGAGAATGGTGTGATGCCTTTTTGGAGCCTACTGTGAAGGCTGTGTTAATCCACACAGTACACAAACATCTCCATATGATCAATTTGTCCTCTAGGTATCTGTAACATACAACAGTACAATGCATAGCATCATGGTGCTCGAAGGAGGTGGGGCAGGGGACATTCGGTATGGACACTGACTCAATGATGCCAGGTTCTCTTCAATGATGAGCAAAAGATGTATGTGATCCCTGATCATTGTTATAGAGGTGTGTGAAGGTGACCAGGTATGCAGTCCACAGGTCCATGTGGGAGATGGGTCAGTCATGTTTTGCACTGGTATCAGTACTGATGGTGGTGACATTTTGGTGACAGGTTCATTTTTCAGGATAATAATGCAGGTGTACACTGTTCCACCTTCCTCCTGCCGACAAGAACCAACCAACTTCATGAAATGGCCTGTGGTGTGTGCTGGCATGGACCCAACTAAAAGCACTTCAGTTGAAACTTGCAGTTTGTTCTCACAGAAGCTTCCTCATGCCATTTGATTACCTCAGGAAGCTGTCAATGAGTGGAACAAGCTTGAGTGTGACATGATGCAGACAGCGTTCCAAAGAGGATCCAAGAATCAGTAATGGTTCACAGGGTGTAGTAACATGATATTGCATGCTATCCAGTAGCATATTTTGATTTCAAACAGCCTGTATTTAGTATGGTTGTTAGTTTGTTTTTATTTATTTATTCGAATAACTCTTTTGGAGAGTACAGTAAACCATCTTTACTTTTGCTTCATTGTGTTTAATTTTCATTACCTATAGACTTCCTTCATCCTCTAAGAGTGTTTTCCTTTTCTTCTTGGTCCACATTTTTTCTTTTGCAGACCTCTTTCTTTCCTGAAATCTTTGCTTCTCTAAAAAGTGTTCTGTTATCTATTATTTCCATTATAATTCCAATGTTTTTCATATTTTTGTCAATTTTGGTGAACCATGTGGGTTTGGATGTGTGGCTGTAAGTTGAAGATCTGCTTAGTTACTCTGTTATTATCCATTTGATATATGTGTCCATAAGACTGTAGTCTTCTTTTGCTCATTGTGTCAGTTAGTTTTTCCCATTTTCAAATAGAGCTCTTGTTTGATTTTAACTTGTATTCAACATTACTACTACCTCTATGGCCCAGTACTTTCTGTAGAATTCTTCTTTAAAATTTTTGCCGTTTTTCAGAATCCCCAAATCTTCATAGTTTAAGTGTTTCTGCTGTATAAAGTATTTCAGGTTTTACCACTGTTTGATAGTGTCTTAGCTTCCAGGACAAATTTTTAAAAAATTAGGAATGCCCTTTCCTTTTTATGTACTGTATTTTCTCTGGCCGTGTGCTCTGCTTCGTATGGCTATCTTTTTTTGTGCATTGCTAGTTATCCATTCTAAGCATTTAACACAGTCGTTTTAGATATTGTGTTGTTATGAATTTTAAGATATGTAGGAGAATCACTGAAATTTGTCATGAAGTGTGTTTCTTCAAACGATGTTTTTAGTCTTGTTTTCTCTGCTTGTTTCTGTGGTCCTGTCATTTGGCTTGTTTCTGTGGTCCTGTGATTTGTTCTTTGCCACTGTTCTGTGAGTTAGTAATTAATGCCACGTCAACTGCAAAAGCTAGACAAATTATGGTGATTTCTTCCTAGCTGAACACCCTTAGTGTTAATGGATTTTCTCCATTCTCTTACTACCTTCTCTAAGGCACAGTTGGAAACTAGGGGTGATGAACTCTCTACCTGTCTTACTTCTGTTTTTATTTTAAAAGGTTTGAGCAGTTAACCATAAATTTTACTTTTGATGTTGTGTTTATTAAAATTCATTTAATTATATCTGTTATTTTGTTGTTGCATCCACATTCCTTAACAAGGTTGATTAATGCATTTTTTTTAACTGTGTCATATGCGTTTTTAAAATCTACAAAAATCATCACATACTTCAAGTTTCTGATTTTCCTCATTTCTATTATGTCCTTTAGATATAGTATTCGCTCTGGACAAGACCTTCCGTTCCTAAACCCTGCTTGACAGTCTCCTAGTTGTAGGTCAAGTATTCCTTCAACTCTCTTTACAAGTGCCATGGACAAGATCTTATACGTCACTGTCAAGAGGGATATCCCTCTATAACTGTTAGGATCAGCTTTCTTTCCTTTTTATGTAATGGATGTGTTAATGCCAGTACCTATTCTGATGGTAAGCTTTTTGTTGTTCATGTTTCATTAATGTTTTGTCTTTGACATAGAATAATATGTCACTAGAGTGTTTCCTCAATTCAACACCTATATTATCTCCTCCTACTGCTATGTTATTTTTAAGTTGTTTTTATAATTTATCTGATTTTTGCTATTGTTAGCAGCTTGGTGTCTGGTTGTATTTGAATTATGAAACTGAAATTCTTTGTTTGGTGGACACAGTAGTCCACAAGTATTCCACAGTTCTCATTGTTATTATATGCAGTCTTCTGTGTTTTTGGATCCATAAACAGTAAACTTGGTAGTGTGTACTTCTTCAAATTATTTTTGATTGTTTTGTAAAAATTCTTCAAGTTGTTCTGCTTAAAATGTGACTTCAGTCTTATTTCTTTAATTTTATTTAGTCCTTCAAACCCTACGTTATTCAATGTATACCTCCCATTTTGTGTTGTTCTGGAACCACAAGGATATTGGACATGGTTAGGTATTTACAAGATAAAATACAGTTTTATTGCAATCCTAAGGACTAAATATTGAAGTAATTTAGCAAAGAATCATACATACAACAAACACTAGAGGCAACATACAAAGTAGAATATTCATAATGCATCTTTATTTTGTTGTTTGGCTTCTATGTACTCTGTCAGACGGTAAAAGCAATGATCAATTAAATATGCCTTTACTTCAGCCTTAAAACTACAGAGTTTACCTACTGATTTAATATGGTTATGCAGATTATTGTAAATCTTTATCCCAGTATGTAGTGTGCCCTTTTGGCACAATGATGTTCTCACCTGTTTCATATGAAGGTCAGATTTTTGCCTTGTATTGTGTGCATGTATATCTTCATTTTTTAATAAGATATCTGGGTGTCTATCAATATATTGTTTGATGAAAACTGATGTTTCGTAGATAAAAATGCAAGGAAGAGGAAGAACTGACAGTTTTTTGAATATGGGTCTGCATGATTTCGTATTGTTTATCCCTTCAATAATTCTTAATATTCTCTTTTGCATCCTGAAAAGTTTAATATTTGTTGTTGCATTGCCCCAGAATATTATGCCATATTTAATTACAGAATGCACATAGGAGTATTACACATTTAACAGGCTGGCTTTGCTACAACAAGTTTTTAAGATCCTTATCGTGGCACAGGTTTTGCTTAGTTTCCTTTGCAAATATTCAATTCTATTTGTATGTTTGGGTGGTGTCTTCTTTTTACATTATAGAAGTTTAAATCTACTGTCTTTTCTTTGTTTATAATTAGCTTGTTGTATCTGAACCACTGTTCTACACTGTTCATTGTTTGGGTAGCGGAGTCTTTTAGTTTTTCTTCTATTTTACCACTAATAAGGAAGCTTGTATCGTCTGCAAATTGGAGGGTAGTTTGGCAATACTTGTTGTACATAGGATCATTGACATAGAGGAGAAACAGAATGGGTGCTAATACTGATCCTTGAGGGACTCCATATTTCATATCCTGAATAGCAGTAGCTGATTTTGTTATGGTCAGTACATTGCACTTCAACTACCTATTTGCGACCACATAGGTATGTCCTGAGCCACTCATTGGATATACCTCTATTTCCTAATTGATCAAGCTTCTGCAGTAGGGCATTATGGTCAATGATGTCAAAAGCTTTAGATAACTCAAAATATATGCCCGTCACAAACTCACTTGCATCCAGTTTAGTATAGATTTCATTAAGAAATTCAAATATTGCACTTTCTGTGGATAGCCTTTCCTGAAGCCATGCTGTGAGGGAGAGAGAATTTTATTTTTATTTAGGAAATCAGACAATCTCTTATAAAAAAAAAAAATTCTAAAATTTTTGAAAATACAGGCGGTAGGGCTAATGGTCTATAATTTTAAACACATTCTGGATTTCCTTTTTTGAACAGTGGTTTCAGCTTTGCTGTTTTTAAGCATGAAGGGAATTTCAGTTGTTCTTTCATATGTTGTACTCCAATCCTTTCGAAAACTTTTCGTTCATTTTACCTTGTTTCTACAAGATTTATGCTAATCTTATTATTTGTATTCGCATTACGTATATTTCATGCTCATTGTATCTTTTTCATTAATTTATCACAATCACAATTCCACCAGGCATGTTTCTATTTCTTTTTAAGAGGAATGGTCTCTTTTTGCCATCAGAAAAATGTATTTTTGAAATTGTTCCCAACATCTCTTTTTGAAGTTGCTCCCAACATTTATGTAAACTTTTTTCCACCTGCATTTCATAATCATTTTCTCTAAATAACTTCTGCATGCCAAACTTTTTGGAATGGTACTAGTTCCTTTTCCTACATATTGGTTAACCTTGAATTTAATGCTAGATTTAATCAAAATCAGTGCTCACCATAATGTTTACATTGTGTACCTCCATTGCAGAGTGTCTACATATAGCAACATGATAAGTTGTTTTTCACCACAGATCAGATTTAGTGATATCCATGTAATTACTTTCCTAGGAGGCTTTTGGAGAAAGTAGATTTTATTTTTTTATTTTTATTTTTTTATTTTATTTATTATTATTTGTCTCAGGCATCACATCAGCACAGTAACTTGTACATTTAATATGATATAAGTCAAAATGTTACAACATATACAACATGAATATCATACAGCGTTTTCAGAAAATTTTAGTAGAGGTTCTTTACAAACATCAGGCTGGTTTTATTTTTATTTTTTTATTTTATTTATTATTATTTGTCTCAGGCATCACATCAGCACAGTAACTTGTACATTTAATATGATATAAGTCAAAATGTTACAACATATACAACATGAATATCATACAGCGTTTTTAGAAAATTTTAGTAGAGGTTCTTTACAAACCTCAGGCTGGACCACTGTAATTGTTGTAGTGGACAAGATGCCTTTTATATACAAGTAGTAACATTTTTTAATTCATTTACTTCTATTTCTACAGAGAGCATAAGATGTGCATGAAAACAGCTTAAGTGATGACTATTTTATATACTTTTGTTTATTAGGACAGATCAGATTCCAAAAATTCCTGGATGGTGTAAAAACAGTGTTTTATTCAGAGATATTTTACATTCATTTTAAATTTATTGACTTCCTGAATTTCTTTTATTGATGCTGGAAAGTGACTATATAATTTTATTCTCATACATTTAACACCATTACTGTCCAAGTTCGTTGAGTGGGGAATTAGTCTCAAAGAGGTCTGTGATCTTGTGCCAATCTGTATTTCTGTCAAGTTTGTTAATGCTTTTCTCAGTGAAATGTAGTATTTTTAGTATGTATTAGCATGGGTGGGCAACATATTCAGTTTCACAAGTAGAGGTTTGCTTGTTTCTCTTTGCTGTTTGAACAAAATTGTTCTGACTACTTTCTTTAGAAATTTAAATAACTTAACTGACACAGAACTTTGACCCCAAAAAAATAAATCCATAATTAAGTGTCAAATGTAAAAGAGAGAAATACATTGGTATCAGTGTACTCATGTTTACAACATTCTCTATTGATCTGATCATAAAACTACTTTACAGAGTTTTGTGCTAGTTAAATCAATGTCCATTTTCCTACAAAGGGTGTCAGTTATAGAAAGCCCCAATAATTTAGTCTCATTGCCTAATTCAACATTATTATTGTCCAGTAATATAGGTGGTACCAGTGGATTTCTATTTTGGACAGTGTGAAAAGTTAGTTCAGCTGTCTTTTTTACATTCTGAAGCAGCCTATTATCTTTAAGCTATGTGTTTAATTACTCTGTGGTTCTATCTACAGCAGACTGGAGAGTTTCTTCTGTAGTTGATATGAGAATAGTGGTATCATTGGCCAACAGAAGGCTTTTGGTGTCTGACAGACTATGTGAAAGATCATTTATATAATGTAAAAATAATGTGATACCTTGGGAAATGCCTTGATTTATGGTTTGTGTGGAAGACTGTCCAGTGCTGGCTGTTCTCGAGGGCTTCATTATGTTTAGTTCAACATACTACCGTCTATATTTCAGACAGTCAACTGCCACTTTTTGCACCAAAATCGTTTTGCAGTTTGTTTTGATCTTCTGATAACTCTATGACTTTCCATCAATTACTATGAACTGTGATCTCTCTGACAGGAAATCACAAATCCAGTCACATAACTTAGACTATATTCCATAAGCACACAATTTCACGATGAGCTGCTTCTGTGGTACTGTGTCAAAAGCCTTCCGGAAATCAAGAAATACGAAATCGATCTGAAATCCCTTGTCAATAGCACTCACTACTTCATGTGAATAAAGAGCTAGTTGTGTTTCAGAGGAACGATGTTTTCTAAACCCATGTTGACTGTGTGTCAATAGACCATTTTTTTCGAGGTTATTCATAATGTTTCAGCACAATATATGTTCTAAAACCTTACTGCATATCGACGTTAACGATATGGGCTTGTAATTTAGTCGATTACTCCTACTACCTTTCTTGAATATTGGTGTGACCTGTGCAATTTTCCAGTCTTTGGGTATGGATCTCTCATTGAGCGAACGGTTGTATATGATTGTTAAGTATGGAGCTAATGCATTAGCATACTCAGAAAGGAACCTAATTGGTATACAGTCTGGCCCAGAAGACTTGCTTTTATTAAATGATTTAAGTTGGTTCACTACTCTGAGGATATTTACTTCTACGTTACTCATGTTGGCAGCTGTTCTCGATTCAAATTCTGGAATGTTTACTTTGTCTTCTTCTGTGAAGGCATTTCGGAAGGCTGTGTTTAGTAACTCTGCTTTGGCAGGACTGTCTTCGATAGTATCTTCATTGCTATCATCCAGAGAAGACATTGATTGTTTCTTGCCGCTAACATACTTCACATACGACCAAAATCTCTTTGGATTTTCTGCCAGGTTTTGAGACAAAGTTTTGTTGTGGAAACTGTTATAGGCATCTCGCATTGAAGTCCGCGCTAAATTTTGAGCTTCTGTAAAAGATCGCCAATACTGGTGATTTTGCATCTGTTTAAATTTGGCATGTGTGTTTCATTGTTTCTGCAACATTGTTCTAACCTGTTTGTGTACCAGCAGGACCAGCTACTTCGTTTGTTACTTTATTTGGTATAAATCTCTCAATTGCTGCTGATACTATTTCTTTGAATTTAAGCCACATTTGGTCTACATTTATATTATTAATTTTGAATGAGTGGAGATTGTCTCTCAGGAAGGTGTCAAGTGAATTTTTATCTGCTTTTTGGAATAGGTATATTTTTCACTTATTTCTTGAGGATTTGGGGATTACAGTATTCATTCTCGCTACGACAACCCTGGTTCACTAATCCCTGAATCGGTTTTGAGGCTCGTTATTAACTCAGGATTATTTGTTGCTAAGAGGTCAAGTGTGTTTTCACAACCATTTACTATTCGCATGGGCTCATGAACTAACTGCTTAAAATAATTTTCAGAGAATGTGTTTAGCACAATTTCGGATGATAGTTTATGCATACCTCCGGAATTAAACATGTATTTTCGCCAACATATCGAGGGTAAATTAAAGTCACCACCAACTATTATTGTATGAGTCGGGTACATGTTTGAAGTCAGACTCAAGTTTCCTTTGAACTTTTCAGCAACTGTATCATCTGAATTGGGAGGTCGCTAAAAGGATCCAATTATTCTTTTATTCTGGTTGCCAACAATGACCTCTGCCCATACTAACTCACAGGAAGTATCTACTTCAATTTCGCAACAAGTTAAACTACTTCTGACAGCAACAAACACGCCACTGCCAACCGTGTTTAGCCTATCCTTTCGGTACACTGTTACGTTCTTCGCAAAAATTTCGGCTGAGCTTATATCAGGCTTTAGTCAGCTTTCAGTGCCTATAGCAATTTGAGCATCAGTGCTTTCTATTAGTGCTTGGAGCTCTGGTACTTTCCCAACACAGCTATGACAATTTACAACTGTTATACCAATGGTACCTGTATCTATGTTTTTCCTGTGTTCAGCCTGCAGCCTTTGTGACTGAAGCCCTTCTTGTGTTCTCCTGAGACCCTCTAACCTAAAAAACCGCCCAGTCCATGCCACACAGCCCCTGCTACCCATGTAGCTGCCTCCTGCATATAGTGGACACCTGACCTATTCAGTGGAACCCGAAACCCAACAACCCTTTGGCGCAAGTCAAGGAATTTGCTGCCTACAGGGTCGCAGAACCGTCTGAGCATCTGATTCAGATCCTCCACTCGGCTGTGTAGCAGAGGTCCCCAGTTGTTCCTGTCGACTATGCTGCAAATGATCAGCTCTGCTTTCATCTTGCAAGCAAGACTGGCAGCCTTTTACTTCTGTTATCCACTCAAAAACAGAGAGAATCTCTTCTGATCCAAAGTGACACACATCATTGGTACTGATGTGAGCCACCACCTGCAGTTGGCTGCACCCTGTGCTCTTCATGGCACTGCATGTGAGGCACGATATTGGGAAGTGGGGTGCCAGGAGAAAAATTAGGTATGGGAAAGTAGGGGAGCAGGGAAAGTAAAAGCATGGGTAGGTGCATTAGCAGAGGGAGGAAAACAATTAGGGAGGGGGAGGACAAGGAAAAGGAGGTAATGATAGGACAGAGGATGTGGGAAATGATGGGTGGAGGATGTGGGGACAAAAGATTACCATAGGTTGAGGCCTGAATACTTTTGGGAGCAGAAAATGTGTTGTAAGGATAACTCCCATCTCCGCAGATCAGAAAAGCTGGTGGTGGTCTGTGTTTTTCTTGGTCACAGTTTGGCCATAGACGTTCATTCTGATGGACAGCTGGTTGGTAGTCACATGAAAAAGAAAAAAAACTGTGCAATCATTGCAGCAGAACTGTAATATGATGTGTGTGCTTTCACAGTTGCCTCGATTTTTGTAAGGTAAGCCTGTGACAGGACTGGAAAGTATACAAACAAATGCATGAGCACCCACATGTCAGCCTCCTATGCCAACCTGTGGGTGCAATTGGCTCTTCCACAAAGATTCCAATGGGTTGGGATTGGGAGTGGCATAGGGATGGACTAGGATGTTGTGGAGGTTGGGTGGGCAACTGAACATCACTTTAAGAGTGTGGGAATGCTCTTGGGTATGATGTCCCTCATTTCAGGGCATGATGATATATACTCAAAGCCCTGACGAAGGATGTGGTACACTTGCTCCAGTCTGCAGTGGTACTGGGTCATGAAGTGGACACTGTTTTGTAGGTGTTTTGTAGTGCCAGAAGGACTGGGTGTATGTGGGGAAATGGCGTGGGAAATCTGTTTGCAGACTATGTCTGGGGGATAGTGCCTGTCTGTGAAGGCCTTGGTGAGACTTCCAGCCATATGGGAAAGTGAGTTTCTGTCAATGTGAATGTGAGATTCTATGGGAGTCATTTTTTGGTATGGTAGGTATGGCAGCTGTCGAAATGCAGGTGCTGTTGGTGATTGGTGGGTTTAATGCAGACAGAGGTGTGGATGGAGCCATCAGAGAAGAGGAGTTCAACATCCGGGATGGTGGCACACTGGGTGAAGTGGATGGGAAAGAAGGTGTTTGAGGTTGTGAAGGGATGACGATAGGAACTCTTGACCCTGAGTCCAGATCAGTGAACCTGAATCAGTCCAATGTTTAGGGGGCTAGGATGGTTTCCTGTATATAGTCCATAAACAGGTTGGCATAGGAGGCTGCCATGTGGGTGCTCATGCATTTGTTTGTATACCTTCCCTTCAAAGGAGAAATAATTATATGTTAGGATAAAGTTAGTTTGGTGTATGAGTAATGAGGTAGTGGGTTTAGAGTCTGAAGGACGTTGGGGAAGGTAGTGTTCAATAGCAACAAGACCATGGGCATGAGGGATGTTGGTGTAAAGGCAAATGATGTCAACAGTTACCAGTAGAGATCCAAGAGGAAAAGGGTAGGGATGGTGGAGGGTTTCCTTCAGGAAGTGGTTAGTATCTTTGACATGGGCAACAAGATTACAGACAAGTTGGTTGGAGGTGTTGGTCAGTGAGTGCCGAAATCCTTTCAGTGAAGGTACAGTAACCAGCTGCAAAGGGGTGTCCTAGACTGCTGAATTTGTGAATTTTGGAGAGCATGTAGAAGATGGGTGTGCATGGTGAGGAAGGGGTGAGGAGGACAGTGGATTCAGCAGAGAGGTTCTACAGAAGATCATGAGACTTTTGACAGGGATTGAAGGTTATATAGGACTTCGGGGATGAGATCACTCTGGCAGAATTTATAGGAGGACAAGTCAGACGATTGGGAGAGGCTATCTGCAAGGTAGTCACTGCAGTTCAGCATGACAGTGGTGGAACCTTTGTCTGCAGGGCGGATGATTAGGTCAGGATGCGTTTTGAGACTATGTATGGCTGTACTTTCCTCTCCTGAAAGGTTGGCGCTCTTAGGAAGGTACTGGGGAATGATGATGAGGCCAAGTTGGAAGTAATGGGTGTCGCACATGGGGGGGGGATAGAATCAAAACTGGAAACTGGATGGTGGTATGAACAGGCCAAGGTGTGTGGTTCAATGTTGCAATTAGGTTGGCTTTGGTTGGAGAAATTGGTGGCAAAGAAGTGTTGCGATTGCAGGTATTGTGAGAAGGAGAGTAGGTCTTTGACAAGTCCATCATGGTTAAAGTTGGGAGTAGGGCTAAAGGTGAGGCCTTTGGATAGGACTGAAACTTCTGTTGGACTGAAGATTTTGGTGGAAAGGTTAACAAGAGTGATTTGGGATTGTTTAGGTGCTGGATTTGGATTTGGAGTGTTGGTAGGGAGTTTTGCGGGATTTGGCATGTTGAAAAGATCCACTAGGCACGGTCCGGGTGCTATGAGGGATTGACAAGGAGTAACACAGTGGGTGGCAGGGGTAAAATACAGGGAGCGAAAGGCTATTTACAATTTGTACAGAAACCAGATGGCAGTTATGAGAGTCGAGGGGCACGAAAGGGAAGCAGTGGTTGGGAAGGGAGTGAGACAGGGTTGTAGCCTATCCCCAATGTTATTCAATCTGTATATTGAGCAAGCAGTAAAGGAAACAAAAGAAAAATTCGGAGTAGGTATTAAAATTCATGGAGAATAAATAAAAATTGAGGTTCGCCGATGGCATTGTAATTCTGTTAGAGACAGGAAAGGACTTGGAAGAGCAGTTGAACGTAATGGACAGTGTCTTGAAGGGAGGATATAAGCTGAACATCAACAAAAGCAAAACAAGGATAATGGAATGTAGTCGAATTAAGTCAGGTGATGCTGAGGGAATTAGATTAGGAAATGAGACACTTAAAGTAGTAAAGGAGTTTTGCTATTTGGGGAGCAAAATAACTGATGATGGTTGAAGTAGAGAGGATATAAAATGTTGACTGGCAATGGCAAGGAAAGCGTTTCTGAAGAAGGGAAATTTGTTAATGTCAAGTATTTATTTATGTGTCAGGAAGTCATTTCTGAAAGTATTTGTATGGAGCGTAGCCATGTATGGAAGTGAAACATGGATGATAACAAGTTTGGACAAGGAGAGAATAGAAGCTTTCGAAATGTGGTGCTACAGAAGAATGCTGAAGATTAGATGGGTAGATCATATAACTAATGATGAGGTATTGAATAGGATTGGGGAGAAGAGAAGTTTGTGGCACAACTTAACTAGAAGAAGGGATAGGTTGGTAGGACATGTTCTGAGGCATCAAGGAATCACCAATTTAGTATTGGAGGGCAGCGTGGAGTGTAAAAATCGTACAGGGAGACCAAGAGATGAATACGCTATACAGATTCAGAAGGATGTAGGTTGCAGTAGGAACTGGGAGATGAAGAAGTTTGCACAGGATAGAGTAGCATAGAGAGCTGCATCAAACCAGTCTTAGGACTGAAGACCACAACAACAACAATACAGTGAGTAGAATAGGGTTTGGATCATGCTGCCCCAAGACAGTAGCAGGACATCAACAGGTTGGATAACTTACATAGATGGTTCTGTAGTTCTCTTCCAGGCACTGGAAAGCAAGGAATTGAGTTACAGAGGTGTGATGTATGTAGTAGAGATTGTGCAGTAGCATTATCTTGTGGACATAGTAGAGGCGGTCCTGGAATGCCTGTGCCATTGAAATGGGGTGGTTGTAGGTTTGTGAGTGACTGGAAGTGGTGGAATCTGAATATGTATAGGTGATTGTGAAAGAAGGGGTGGGATCCAGAGAAAAGAAATTCTACATTTTAGTCTTGTAGAGTTGGGGGGGGGGGGGGGAATATATGGTTCAGGCAGCATTTAAGGAACAGGATATGGGACTGGCTTTTAGCCAGGGAAAGAGATGCTTTTCTGAACTGGTACTGAAAGATTTAGCAGGAGTTCACTGTCGCATGGATGGCATTGGGGAAACAGGGTGTGACTTAGAAAATTGTCAAATGAAGGCGTTAAGTGGATGTTAGAGGAGCTGGATAACAGATAAAGTTGTACAGGCAGGCAAAAACACGCACAAATAAGTGAAAATGCATTAAAAAATACGCACAAACACTGAAAAAATGTACAAAAACGTGGGAAAAAGAACCAATTAGTTATGGAAGATAGTGTAGCATTGCCAGATGTGGAAAATGAATCCTGGCATTTCCATTGATTGATTTTGCCTAACAGCTTTTCTTCCACCTCGCAACGCTCTGTCATTTTCCTTTGTTATTGTTCTCTAAAGCATAATTCATCTCATTGTTTGTTCATTCTCTTCCATCTCGGTTTTTTTCGTCGCTCCTAAACCATATGCTCCCTGACTTACCCACTGTAAAACAATCTCGTCTGTGCATAACACACAGCCACGTGACTGAGTGGAGTGTTGGCGCAGCATCTCATGCTGCAAATTCTTCTGGCTGATAATTACAAATGTTCCAATTGATGGTATTTCCTCCCACTACCTTTTGTATATTTGCATTTTATTACCCATACCTGTCTGTGCCACAGGAACTCCTATCTCTCATCAGTTCCTTTTTTAACCTAGATTTTGTATGTTTTTCTTTGCATATTTGTACGTGGTTTTGCATATTTTCAGGTATTTTCATTTATTTGTGCCTGTTTTGCTTATTTGTGTGTAGTTTGCGTGCCTGTACATATTTTTATGTGTCTTTTTCTGTTATCCATCTCTCCTAATAACTAGCTATCACTTTCATTTGCCAATTTCCTGTTTTCCCAAGGCCATCCGTGCCACAATGGGCCTCTGCTCCATCTTTCTGCGCTAGTTCAGAAAAGCAATGATTTCCCTGACTAGAACCCAGTGCCACATTCTGTTCCTTAAATGCTGCATAAACTGTGGAATCCCCCTCCCACCCTCTCCCTCCACAATGACCTAATCATAAAAATTCTGTTCTGTGGGTGCAAGTCCATTTTCACAGTAATCTTCACCTTTTCTGATTCTGCCAGACCATGTCCATGACAAACCTGGTACTGCAAAAACACATTTCAATGGCACAGGCATCACAGAACCACCTCTACTTTGTCTCCAAAACACTGCCACTCTGCAATCCCTAGTACAAACATCACATCTCTGAAATCAAATCCTTTGCTCACCAGCATGTGGGAACCTGGGAGAGCATTCCAGACACCAACTCCATAAGTTATCCAATCTGCTGACATTGTACTGTTGCCTTGTGGCACCACTGTTGAACCCCTGTCCTACCCACAGTGTCCCTCCTCATCAGCCCTTCATAGCACCTGGACTTTTCAACTTGCCACATCTCCCCAAAACTTACTACCAGAATTTCAGATCCAGATCCAGAACCTAAACAATCCCAAATCACTCTTGTCAACCTTTCCACTGAAATCCTCAGCCCCACAGAAATTTCAGTCCTATTCAAAGGTCTCACCTTTAGCCCTTCACCCAAGTTCAAACACGTTGGACTCGTCAGAGTTCTACTCTCCTTCTCCTGATGACTACAGTCGAAATCCTACTTGGCTACCAACCCCTCTGGCCAAAGCCAATGTAATTCCAGCACTGAACCCTACCTCTACCTGTTCATAGCACTACCCAACTGTGATCTGCTTCCTTCTCCACCCACACCTGCCTCCTACCTACTGCTCCCTGTTCACTTCCAGGAATTCCTTATCTCCAACTTGGTCTCATTTGCCAAAATGAGATTTTCACTGTGCAGCAGAGTGTGTGCTGATATTAAAACTTCCTGGCAGATTCCTGGTCTCACTTGGTCTCTTGGCTCTTGCACAGGTTCCTTCCTAATAACACCAGCCTTTCAGTGGAGGGAAAAACAGCCATACACAGTTCGAAACACATCCTGAGCTAATCACCCTTCCTGAAGGCAAAGGTTCCACCACTGTCATGGTGATTTACAGTCACAACCTGGCCGAAGGCTTCTGCCAATTGTCAGACTTGTCCACCTACAAACTCTGCAAAAGTGATCCAATCCCTAAAGTCCAACATAACCTCCAATCCACGTTTAAAGCCTTAGGCCCTTCACAGAACATCTCCCCTCGATCCATTTCCCTCCTCACCCCCCCCCCCCCCCCCAATGTCAACATGCATGCCCACATTCAACATGTTCTCCAAAAGTCATAAAACCAACAATCCAGGACCATCCATTTTAGCTGGTTATTGTGTCCCACTGAAAGAATTTCAGCCCCTACTGAGCAACATCTCCAACCAGTTTGCCCATAACCTAGTCTTCCACATCAAAGGCACCAACCACTTCTTTCACTGAGTGTCCACCATCCCCACTTCTTTTCTCTTGGTTCTTGGTTCTCCACTGGTCACTGGAAACACCACTTCCCTTTACACCAACATCACTTATGTCCACGATCTTGCTGCTATTGAACAGTATCTTTCAGCACATCCTTCAGTCTGCAAACCCTCTACTTCATTCCTCATACACTGAACTAAATTTATTGTAAGACATAACTATTTCATCTTTGAAGGGAAGGTATCCAAACAAATCCATGGCATGACTATGGTGACCTACGTGGCACCCTCCTATGCCAAAGTCTTTATAGGCAACGTGCAGGAAATCTCCCTAGCCTCCCCATACCCCTGCTCTGGTCAGATTCATTGATGATCTGGACTGAGAGCCAAGAAACCCTCTTCTTTTGGATCGTGCAGCAAAGCTTCTTCAATGTTTCAAGATTGTTGTACTGGCTGGCAGGAATTTGCACAACATTAACCCATTTCAGTCTCAAAACATGTGTACCATCACTTTGCTGGCAGAGTGTTTGTTTAAAATTGCATGGCTTGAGCAATGCTGGATGTTTCTACTGGTAGAATTATTGTTTCATTTCTGTTATTGTGTAATGGACCCAGGTCTTGTGCCCAGTAACAATAGAGTCCAAGAATTCATCAGTTATGTATGCCTGAAGAAATTCATGGGCCTCTTCCTCACATTTCCATCTCTGGTCTTCAGTAATTATTATCAGGAACCAACTTGCACAGATCTTGGCATACCCTTAATGGTCTGTCAAAATTTTGTCAGTGCTGGTCTTGCTGATATCCCAAACCATCACCTTCTAATCTTTCAGCATTGTTTCTTCCACTTTTGCTTTCATTTTATCCACAACTGATGGCCATCCAGTACACTGTTCATCATGGACATCTGTACCACCATCTTTGGATTCTCTGTGCCATTTGCCTGCATGTGTCTCCATAGACTTCACATTGTGTAAATGAATGTTGACCAGTGCAGTCTCTTTGGGATACAAAAAATGAACCGCAGAGCATCATTTGCAGCTGGCATGAGATGCGATTGGGAGCTCCATCTCTGGTGGTTGCCATGCCAGGACTGATCATTGCAGACAGCACAACAGAGTGGGAAATGGCAGAGTGGGAACGAAGCCACGTGTCATTGTTGTCAGATCGCGTTTAAGGGTTTCTTGTGACTACAGGTTTTTAGGAACCTCATGTTATGGACAACACTCATATAGGTATTTGTTGCTTAAGGCAGGTTTCACAATGCTCCAACTTTCTTTGCACAGTGTCGAAGGCCCCCAGAATCTGAATGCCTACCTGTCATTTCCTTGGAAGTGGGAGATTGGGTGTCTTGTAGAGTAAAATCTCTTACAAATCCCATTTCCATTGTTGATTGCTAGTTAATTTAGGGGCTCAAGTCCCCTAAAGATACTTTTGAGTTTATTATCTCTGAGGAACATGTTTCCAGCTGCACTTGTGGTGAACAGGCACTGACCACTTTGCTACTTGTTGCAGGTCAGATGCATTGCTGATTTTTTTCTTGTGTTTATTCTTCTGCTAGTTCAATTGTTCCAAGATCCAGTCTTTCCACCTTCACTATCCTGAAAGTCTTCACTGTAATCCTAGAATGGAGCCCTTACAGGGTACTATCACCTGGGTCAGGTGAGCCCCTGGTTTTTTTTTTTTTTTTTTTTTTTTTTTTTTACGAGATTACACTCCCTCTCCTCCTTCCCCATCACTTTCACAATGAGACCTCAGTCTTGGGACATGATGATGATTTTGGTTTGTGGGGCACTCAACAGTGTGGTTATCAGTGCCTGTACAAATCCCCAATCATTACCCAGTCCACTGTCACCAGTTTCCTGAATGATATAATGATGAGGACAATATAAATGCCCAATTCTGGAGTGGAGAAAATCCCTGACTTGGCCAGGAATTGAACCTGCTGCCCCGTGATCTAGAGGCAGCAACCCTAACCACTTGACCACTAGCTGCAGACATAAGGCATTTTGTTTTGTTACTTGTTCTCCTTCAATACGAGCCCAAATATGTTGCTGACATGCAGATATAAAATCTTTATTGCACGTTTGGCAATTTTAGTAGCCATCATTCCATGTGAAAGTACAACAATGATTAAAATGGAAATAAACTTGCAAAATGGGCTGAAGAAAGAAACCTAAACTTCATACTTCTAAAAAAAGCATTATGGAACAGGGAGTACAATCCTGACTGCTTTTAAACCGAAAATGCTCTAAATGGATCTTTTCTCATGACTAGAGAAGAGCTTGGAGACTTCCCAAATAGTCAGTTCTGCCTTTCCTGTGCAACTGTTGTTAGCTTCATTCAAAAACCAAGGTGGAATTTCCAGAAAGCAAACTGGATTGCCTTCCCATAAGACCTTGATAAGGTTGTAAGATGGACTCCATATACAATGGACAATTGTGACAGATGTGTTATTGCCATCATTGTGATATCTAAAAAGTGGATTCCAAGAGACCTCTAAAATTAATAAATTCCAGAATGGAATAATAACTGTGAAGAGTGTTATAATGCCTATGTGGACAAATGTAACGCTGATATTGCAGAGGAGCTTCTAGAAAAACTGGATGATGTGTGCAGATAAATATGGATCAAGATAACTGAGAACATGAATTTTCAAATGTCTAGCAAACAAACACAGAGTCTATTGAAAAAGTTTGGGAAAAGCAGTTGACCCATGTAAAAACACCTAGCTGTAATGCTGGGCTAGACCATATAAAGAACAACTGCTTAAAACAGAATTTCCAGGTGCTTTTGTCAGCAGAGAACTATAGACTGCTCTAAATGACTTTAAAACAAGCAAAACACCATATTGTCACAGAATATACCGTAAGTTTCTTTTTCACTGTGGTAAAACAACACAAAAATGGCTTACCAAGTTTCATACAAACAAATATTACCAAAATCTTTTAAAACTACAAAGTTAATGGCCAAACGAAAAGCATACAAAAAACATGACAAGCAAGAAAGCTACAGACCAATAACTCCTTTATGCTGTTGTTACAAATTGTTGGAGAGTCTGCTGCTCAACAGGATACCTAGAAGTATAAGTGTAAGATCCAAAGAAATACCTCCCCACAAGCAAGAATATTAAAATCCTAGGGATTAACTTTGGGAGTGAGCGAGAGAACTCCTAAAAAGCAGTAAACTTCACATAAAACTTGGAACAGAAATCTGGTTAAAACCTGAAGTTTACAGCACTGAGATTTTTGGATCAAGTTATCTTGGATGGAGAGTCAATATCAGATGTAGAAATAACTTTTGGTAACAAAGATTTTATCTTTGAACTCTTCCATTTTGATCCATGTTTGCATGGGAAAACAGTAATATCATAAATTGAGTCCGCCTTGATGCAAAACACCTTGTTATTTGTTTATTTCTTTATTATCCCTAACTAGTTTTGGCGACAAATAACGCCATCATCAGTGGGGGTTTTTAAATCTAAAACATTTAGAAAATAGCATGGTTATACAAACACAGTAAAACATTATTACATTTTTACTATTCACCTTTTGAAATATAGTTTTCCATGGATATTTTCATACTACCTTATTTATTGTCTGTTACAACACGTTTTAAGCAATTATTGGCGCAGTTTGCAACATGTTTCCTGTGCTCTTTTTTTCCGTTGCCATTTTTTACTTATCAAACATCATGTCATCTGCAACCATGTGAGCAGCTGTTATTAAACAAAATACTAAAAGGTAAACTTCGTATGTCAGCAATATATACTTGGTATAACAAGATAAAACGGAAACATGCAGTACACACAGACAACACAGCAGACCACACCAATTCAGATATAAGAGAGAAATGGTACACACTAACATACAATAACAAAGTAGCACATAGAATAGGAAACATCTTGAAAAAGCAAGGGATCCCAATAACATTCAGAACAAACAATACAGTTCAGAAAAGACTAAGACCAGTCAGGAAAACCTCAGACAAATTCAGCAACGCTGGAAGGATTAGGCTTCGGTTTATCAGCCACAACTTTTTTATGATAACTCTGCTTTTTGACACTTTAACACTTGAATTAAACTTTGGTTCTGAGCCAGTCACAGGGATATTGCAGGTAGAAGAAAGGACATTAAATTTGTTTACATTCACAAACTTCTAACCACTTGTTGGAGGTGACATTTATGCATTGATGTTATGCATTTTTAGCATAATTTTTTTCCATTCAGACACTCAGGATTTAACTTATAGTAACAAAACTGCTCCTGCTTATGCCAGTGTGAATTTATTGATAAGGCTCCCTGTAGAGGGAAAATTAACTTCTGCAATGTTAGTTACCCTTACAGATATTGAAGTCTCCCACAATAATTAATTGTTGGTTGCAGCATATATTAGAGTCAGTAATAACTCCATTTAGTTTATAAAAAACAGATATCTTCCTGCAAGAGCCCTGTGTAATGCTGACACTGCAGCTGATATTTTATATGTCTGAATATCTCTTCCAGAGACTTCAGGGTAGAGATCTACACAACAAGTATTTACGCCTCTTCCACTGAACTACCCCATGATCACCTTCTGGGAATTCCTTACCTCCAAATTGGCCTTACCATCCTTCCACAGATACCTTCTTAAGAACAACGAACCTTTCAGCAGAAGAGAGGGCAGCCATACACAGTCACAAAACAGATCATGACTTAATGCTCCTATCTGTTGGCAAAGATCCACCACTGTCATCATGAATTGCAGTGACTATCTTGGACAAGGCCTCCACTAATCAGCTGACTCATGCACCTATAAACTCTGCATCAGTGACCCCATCCCAGAAGTCCAACATAAATTTAAATCCCTGCCTGAAGTCTCAGATCCTTCCCAGAACCTCCCCCCCCCCCCCAAATCCAAACGCAACCATCCTGGATGTTCAAGTGTAGCTGGTTATTATGCTCCCACAAAAAGGATTTCGGCCCTCATTAACCAACATTTCCAAACTATTGTTCAAAATTTAGCCTCCCATATCAAATATTCCACCAATTTTATTCACCAGCTCACCATCATCCCTATCCCTTTATTTTCTGAATCCCTATTTGTCACTGTTGATGCCGCTTCCCTATACGCTAACACCCCTCATGCCCATGGTCTTGCCACTATTGAACACTATGTCTCCCAATGTCCTTCAGACCCCAAACCTGCTACCCCACTCCTCATACTCCTTACTATCTATATCATAACACACAGCTACCTCTGTTTTGAAGGGGAAGTTTACAAACAAATCTGTGGCACAGTCATAGGCACCTGCATGGCATGCACCCTCCAGTCTCAACCTATTTACGGGCTGTCTAGAGGAAACCCCAAACCTTGGTCTGATTCAGTATCACTGATGATATCTTCATGATCTGGACTCAGGGCCAAGACACCCTGTCCTCATACTTTACAACATCAGCACCTTATCTGCTGTCCATTTCACTTTGTCCATCTCAATCCAATTTCATGGACATTGACCTCCTCTTCTCTGAGTGCTTCATCCATACTTCTGTCCACATTAAGTCCACCAACCATAAACGGTATCTGCACTTCAACAGTTGTCATCTCTTCCACACCAAAAAATCCGTCTCATACAGCCTAGCCCCCCAGAAATGACATATCTGTGGTCATGGCAGTACACTTGTCCAGAATGCTGAAGGTCTCATAAAGGCCTTCACATACAGGCCTTCAGACCTAGTCCACAAACAGATTTCCCATGTCATATCCCCACACATCTCCAACTCTCCCATCTCCTCTATGAACCCAGCTACAAAGAAGCAGCCTCCCACTCCCCATCACCAACCTGGGAACAGCTGAAGCACATCCTTCATTATGGCTTTGATTATCTATCGTCATGCCCTTATGTAAGGCATCCTACCCAGATCATTCCTACCCCTCCTAAAGTGGTATATCATTGCCCACCCAATCTCCATAGTGTCCTAGTCCATCACTATGTGACTCTAATCCCCGACCCTCTGACTCCTTGATAGTGGAAGACTGAGGTGCAAGACATAACCAATCCACGCACCGAGCACTTTCTATACCAGCCCTATCACAAGCTTATCCTAACCCTTCAGAGGCTGGACCACATGTAAGAACAGCTATGCTTTGTACCAGCTCTGCTGCAGTCATTGTTCAGCTTTTTATATTGTTATGACTACCAGTCAGCTATCCACCAGGTTGAATGGCCACTGCCAATTCTTCTCCATCACCAGCTTTTCTGAACAGCACATTCTCTGCTCCCAAAATCATCCCAGCCTCAATCAATGCCTACAGTCCCTACAACCTCAACCCTACAGTTTGTGCACTTCTCTCCTACCACCTCTACATCTATATGATTTAAGTGGGAACTAACAGAGTATTTTCCCCATTGGGGGAGAAGGTTGGTGGTCAAAATTTTGTGAGAAGATCCTGCCACAATGGAAAACACCGTAGTTTTAATGATTGTTGCCTCATTTCAAGTATTATGTCCATTGCACTCTTTCCCCTGTTTCATGATAATACAAAATGAGCTGCCCTTCTTTGAACTTTTTTGATGTCCTCTATCAGTCCCACCTGATGTGAATCCCACACTGCACAGCAATACTCTAGAAGAGTCTGGACAAGTGTGGTGTAAGCAGCCTAAATCTGTTGCACTTTCTAAGTGTTCTGCCAATAAATTACAGTCTATCCTTTGCTTTCCCCACAACATTATCTGTGTGATCATTCCAGTTTATGTTTCTTGTAATTGTAATCCCTAAGTATTTATTTAAATTTACAGCCTTTAGATTTGTGTGATTTATTGTCTGACTGAAATTTAGCAGATTTCTTTAAGTACTAACATGGATGACTTCACACATTTTATTATTTGGAGTCCGCTGCCACTTTTTGCACCATACAGACATCATGTCTAAATCATTTTGCAATTGGTTTTATCATCTGATGACTTAACGAGATCATAAAAGGCAGCATGCAAAGTTAACTAATGCATGCAATCATTTTAAAAGGTGTAGCCATCTGCTAACCTCTGCTTCCTCAAAGTGGCCTCAAGCAAAAACTATTGCCCACCACTGGTTTAAGTAGATCAGGAACAGAAGAAGGCCTATAACACTTCCATGGGGAACTCCAGATATTACTTCTGTTTTACTCAATGACTTTCCATCATTTACTATGAAGTGTTACCTTTAGATGGAAAATCATGACTCCCATCACACAACTGAGACAATACGCCACAGGCACACAATTCAATTAAAGATGCTTTTGTCAAAAGCCTTCTGGAAATCTAAAAATATGAAAACAATTGGACATCCCTTGCCGATAGCACTCACTGCTTCTTGAGAAGAGAGAGCTAGTTGTTTTTGAAGAATGATGATATTTTCTGAATCTGCACTATTTGTCAATAAATTGTTTGAACATTTATATTTTCCAGAATTCTATTGCAAATCGATGTTGGTGGTAGGGGTATGGAACTTACAGGATTACTCCTGTTCCTTTCTTGAATATTAGTGTGACTTGTGCAACTTTTCATTCTGTAGGTACAGATCTTTCAATGAGTGAATGGTTGTATACCATTGCTATTGTATATGGAGATATTGTATCAGCACACTCCAAAAGGAACTTGACTGGTGTACAACCTGGACTGGAGGCCTAATCTTTATTACATGATTTAAGCTGCTTCACTACAATGGAAATATCTACTTCTAGGTTACTCATGTTGGCAGTTGTTCCAGATTTGAATTCCAGAATATTTACTTTGTCTTCATTGGTGAAGGGTTTCTGAAAACCTCGTTTTGTAACTCTGCTTTAGTGGCACTGTCATCAATACTATTCATTTGAACTCAAATCGCACATGGTCAATGCTTACATAGGCAAATTGGAAGGAGTGGTTACTGTCTCTTAGAAAAGTGTCAAGCAAATTTTTATCTGCTTTTTTAAGTACTTTGGGTGTATTTTTGGTAGGTTTTAATGTCACGGTGTTCAGTGTCGCTGTTTTCACAAGCATTTACACTTTGATTGGGTTCTTGAACTAATTGTTCAAAACAATTATAATGCTTATAATGCACAGAAAGTTCTGGTTGAGAATAATGAATTATTTAGAAATAAAGAGATGACTCACCAAAAGGTAGATGTGCTGCACCGTGCACCATCGACAGATACACAAACGAAAGGTACAAAGCTTTGCTTTGCTAGCTTTTGGAATGAAATTCCTTTCTCAAGTTGTAGGGAAACACACACACACACACACACACACACACACACACACACACACACACACACACACACGCAAACACGCACACGCACAATCCTGTCTCCCCATTGTGCTCATTTGACTGCCAGCTCTTTCCTGCCCCACAGTGGGTGCACTGGGGTTGGGTGGTGGTGAAGGTGGGGTAGGGTGAGGGGTGGAGAGAGGTGGAGGGCAGGGACGGGGTTGGGGGAAGTGTCTAGCGGCTCATGGGAGATTGGAGATCCATCCGTAGGCTAACTACGGGTGCAGTCAGGGGGGCAGGGTTGGATGGCTGAGCATACGATTTCACAGATTAGGGCGTGAGATGGGAGTACACAACTAGCAAACACACACACACACACACACACACACACACACACACACACACACACAAGCACGCGCGTGCACAATTTGGTGGGGCTGGGGGGACAGCGAGTTACCTTAGTTGTGTGCTGCCATGTCGTAAACTAACCTGTAAAATTGTGTGCTCAGCTTTCTGACACCTGCCCCCTCTATCTGCATCCCTGGCTAGCCCACAGATGGCTGCCCCACCTCCCACTAGCCACTAGACCACTGGATGGTTCCCCCCAACCCCCTCCCTGCCTCTGCCTCTCTCCATCCCTCACTCAACCCTACACTGCACCTCCACCTCACCATAGTACATTCATTGTGGGGTAGGAAAGAGCTAGCTGTCAAATGAGCACAGTGCAAGGAGACAGGCAGGTGCATGTGAGTGTGAGTGTGTGTGTGTGTGTTTTTCTCCTACAGCTTGAGAAAGGATTGTCACTCCAAAAGCTAGCAAAGCATAGCTAAAGCTCTGCACATTTTGTTTGTGTATCTGTCAATGGTACAGCACTTCTGCCTTTTGGTAAGTCAGCTCTTTATTCCTAAGTAACTCATTGTTCAAAACAATTTTCTGAGAAGGCCTTCAGTTCAATTTCAGAAGACTTTTTATGCCTGCCACCAGCCTTAAACATGCATTTTCGCCAATATATCAAAGGTAGATGGGTGTCACTACTAACTATAGTTGTATGACTGGTGTACCTATTGAAATAAGAGTCAAGTTTTCTTTGAATTGTTCAACTGCATCATCTGAGTTAGGGATATGGTAAAACAAACCAATTCATGCCTCCACTGCCTTTTTGTACTGTTGTCTGCCAGTGCACTCACTAATGTTTTCCACTGCTTCTCTTTTTTCTGCTTGCTTCTTTCCTCACAGCCTCCTGACACTGTACTCAGTACCATCTGCCACCAGCAGTCCACATTCTGGCAGACAGCACTGTTTCATCTCACCAGGCAGCCTCCCCATCCACACCCTGCCATGAGTCCTTCTTCCCAGCTCCACCCCGGATTGTTGTTTCCCATTTGATGCACTTCAGTCTGCCCTGAGTAGCCAGAAGTAGCTGTCACGTGTGTGTGTGTGAAGTGTGTTTGCTTTGTGAATGTGTGTGTGTTTCTCTTTTCTTGTGAAGGCTTTGGCCAAAAGCTTAATGTGAACAATCTTTTACATTCTGCCTGTCTGCAACTCAGTGTGTCACCTTTATAGTGAGTAGCAATCTATCCTTTCCATAATTGTTGATATTCAGATCTGGACCTTCCATTGCTAGATGTTATACATTTGTAGGATTACTGCAAAGAACTGTGTGTTTGTCCTTGATACATTTTACCAGAAAGAAAAGATAGAAAATGGATTTGACAGGGAGCAAGTGAAACTAAAAAATAATTGAACTGAGCCATAGTAGCTCAATTTATAAGCTTGCTTTTTATGTCGAAGGACCTATTTACTCATATAGCTGAATTGTCTCAGTCCTAGGGAAAACAGTGAATGAGGTAGGTGAGGTAAACAAGGAACAGATCAAAGGAGGAGTAGGGAGGAAGAGAAAAGGATCAGGGCCAGGAAACAGAGGGACAGTAGAAGAAGGGTGTAGAAGAAGACACCAAAGAAATTTTGCAATGCAGAGACAAATAGCAGCATAACAAATTAAAAGCTCTAGTTTGTTTTGTTCTACAGTATTAATTTACTATGTTGACCAATTTTTGTCTTACAAGGCCATTAACAAACATTTACTGACTATTGTCACCAAAGCAGTTACAATGTTTGTAAAGCACATTGGACAAGGTGTTGCACATCTAGATTGAAGCAAAAGCACACATAAATGAAATGTTTCACAGAGTGGTAATAATGCAATGTAAAAAGTTGAACAATAAATACACTACTGGCCATTAGAATTGCTATACCACGAAGATGACATGCTACAGACGTGAAATTTAACTGACAGGAAGAAGATGCTGTGATATGCAAATGATTAGCTTTTCAGAGCGACACCTACAACGTGCTGACTTGAGGAAAGTTTCCAACTGATTGCTCATACACAAACAGCAGTTGATCGGCGTTGCCTGGTGAAACATGTTGTGATGCTGTGTGTAAGGAGGAGAAATGCGTACCATCACATTTCTGACTTTGATAAAGGTCCGATTGTAGCTTATCGTGATTGCAGTTTATCGTATCGCGACATTGCTACTTGCATTGGTCAAGATCCAATGACTGTTAGCAGAATATGGAATTGGTGGGTTCAGGAGGGTAATATGGAATGCCGTGCTGGATCACAACAGCCGTGTATCACTAGCAGTCGAGATGACAGGCATCTTATCCGCATGGCTGTAACTGATCGTGCAGCCACGTCTTGATCCCTGAGTCAACAGATGGGGACATTTGCAAGACAACAACCATCTGCACGAACAGTTCGACGATGTTTGCAGCAGCATGGACTATCAGGTCGGAGACCATGGTTGCGGTTACCCTTGACACTGCATCATAGACAGGAGCAACTGTGATGGTGTACTCAACGACGAACCTGGGTGCACAAATGGCAAAATGTCATTTTCTCGGATGAATCCAGGTTCTGTTTATAGCATCATGATGGTCACATCCGTGTTTGGCGACATTGCAGTGAACGCACATTGGAAGCGTGTATTTGTCATCGGCATACTGGTGTATCACACGGCGTGATGGTATGGACTGCCATTGGTTACACGTCTCGGTCACCTCTTGTTCACATTGACAGCACTTTGAACAGTGAGCATTACATTTCAGATGTGTTACGACCCGTGGCTCTACCCTTCATTCGATCCCTGCGAAACCATACATTTCAGCAGGATAATGCACGACTGCATGTTGCAGGTCCTGTACGGGCCTTTCTGGATACAGAAAATGTTCGACTGCTGCCCTGGCCAGCACATTCTCCAGATCTCTCACCGATTGCCGAGCAACTGGCTCGTCACAATATGCCACTCCGTACTCTTGATGAACTGTGGTACCGTGTTGAAGCTGCATGGGCAGCTGTACCTGTACACACTGTCCAAGCTCTGTTTCACTCAATGCCCAGGCGTATCAAGGCTGTTATTATGACCAGAGGTAGTTTTTCTGGGAACTCATTTCTCAGGATCTGTGCACCCAAATTGTGTGAAAATGTAATCACATGTCAGTTCTAGTATAATATATTTGTCCAATGAATACCCGTTTATCATCTGCTTTCTACTTGGTGTAGCAATTTTAATGGCCAGTAGTGTAAACATTAAGGGAGTAACAGGTAAAACTTAAACACAAAACTGGAAAACCATTCCTGCGTAATAGTTTATATTAACCCTCCACTACACGTGCGATTTTTTTTACCTCTGCTACACGCATGCTGACTGAGAGTCCGCATTGCATTTTATACTATTTTCATGAACAATTCTGATATTAAAGTTGACAAATATAATATATTCGAGTCTGGATAACAAAAATAAAACAATGAAATCGTAAACACCATGTATTTCAGAGTCAGTAGTGTACATCAAATATTTTAACTCATAATTTACCCATTAACCAATGAGAACATTTATTCTACTTGCTGAAATTTATGTTCATTCTGTTTTTTCACTGTTTTTCCAAATGAATATTAACCAACACTTATCGCAAGTAAATTAGTTCAGAAACTTTTTCAGAAAACTATAGATTACAGCCTCACTGTCAATTCGAGTAAATCACTAGTGGTGGTTGCCATTTTCACTGCACTCACTGCGCAGATATGCACCGACGTGTTCCAGGCATACAAATTTATTGCACACATTGCAGGAAAATTTCATTGGTCTGTTTTTTTGTCTATCACAGAAGTTGCTTCTTCCTCGAGCTGTTGTTTGTGGAGGTCTAGGAAGAGCTTTGGCTGTTGGTAATCCCAAAATTTCCTTGATACGATTCTTGATATTCACCAATGTACTTAGATGATTGACCTTCATTGTCGTATAATCATGCAATAGTTCTTTGGCAAGATCTTTTAGACAGTCTTTTCTGGGAATTGTTTAATCCGAATTGCTCTTGTAAATTATGTATCTATTGATTCCAGCAATATTTAGAAGAGAGGAAAAAATTATAAATGGCCATCTTCTGGTAATTCTTGTCACAGAGTATGTACATTTCATCTCATCAACTTTATCCACACCAGATTTAGTCTCATTGTAAAATGTTATTATTTTCGGCTTGCACTTTTCCGAATCACTGTCAATACTGTCATCATCATGTAAAGTAGACAGTACCAGAAAAACCTTGTCTTTCTTAGGTTTATATGAAACCAGTGTCATATTCTTCCTAAATGCAAAAATGCTGGATTCCACAGGACAATCTTTTGCTACTGTCATAAATGGAGAACTTTCATGTTTATTTTTTCGAATTGTTGCGATCATTGTCAGCTTGTCATTTTCCAACCACTCAGACGCAAGTGGAATTGATGTGAACCAATTATCACATGTTACATTTCTGCCAGATTTGGATATGCATTTCACCATTCTTTTGACAATAGCATGAGGTGTGTTATCACATAGATAATTCCCATCCACTTGCTTTCCACAGTATATTTCTAAATGGCTGGTATAGAACATCCTTGCATCTGTAAGTGCAAACATTTTTATACCATATTTTGCCGGTTTCGATGGAATGTATTGTATAAATCCACATCTGCCCCTGAATGCTTCCAGCATTTCATCTACTGTAACTAGTTCTGATAACCTATAATGTTTCTTGCAATTTTCATTGTACTGATCTATCGAGAATTGGACAGCAGCTAATTTGTCTGTTTCCTTCCGATGAGCTCTGTTTCTGACATCATAAATTCTCAGACATATCAGCAAGAAATGAAAATGGTTTATGCCCTTTGAAAGTCTGAAGTACTCCACTCCAGTACCATCTGCAGCCCAGAGATCTAGTAAATGAAAAGGAGTCCTAAACAAGCTTTGATTTGTGTAATGTTAGTGTCTGCAGCGTCTCTTTCTCTGGAATATTTAGAACAGATGGTAGCAATGTAAATATTAATGTAGTGAACAATTTCTTCTAAAATGTCGTCTGTGAAGAAAAATTGTAAACAATCAATTGGATGCTTGGCATTTTTTGCTTCGCCTATGACTGCCAGTAAGTGCTTGACAGTATTATGTTGAGGTCTTCTTACTCTTCTGTTTTGGATTAGAGGTCGATGGCTCCATTGTATACTGTCTTTCCCAAAATACAAGTCAAATTTTTCGATAGAATCACTTTCGTCCAGCGACTGTTCACTATCTGAATAGTGATCACTTTCGAATATTGACTCCAGATCACTACATTCTTCATTACCAAGCTCTTTGTCCAACCACTGCAAAACCTGATCGTCATCCACTGTTCTTCTGAAAAAAAAAAAGTCTATGACTTATTTCACTAACCGGTATTGGTCAATGAAAAGGCTCATAATTGTATGACAGTTTGGATAATAAAGAGATAAAAAAGTTTCTAAACATAACTGTCTATGTTTTGTAATATTATAAAGGAAGAAACCTCCTTACCTGCAATACATCGTAAAAGAACTGATGATAGAACCGTGCTACACGAATGCACACACGCGGACTGACACTCCGCACCTCACGAGACTGCTGCTTCTGACAATAATGACTAACTTCAATTGTTGCCAATAATTCATTATGGAAGGAGGGGGAGGTAGAAAAAGCTGCTAATGGAAATCTTGAATTTATAAGTGATTGTTGGAAAGATAAAACTGCGGACTCACAGTCCGCGGTGCATGTAACGGAGGGTTAATAAACAAAATCAAAAACTAAAATAAAATTAGTACTTGACAAGGCTACTTCAGGATGTATAAATCATGGAGTGATACCCAAATCAAATTCAAAGAAAGAATTACCTATTGTATCAATAGAGTATATGAAGAACTTAAAGCAATATCAATAAGATAAACAGAAATATTTAAATGCAGGGAAATGGAGGAATGTGAGGGAACATACAGTAAATGCCATCTTTCAGAGTGTGATGGTACTGCATTTATAAAAAGTAAAAAGTTGAATAATATACAAATATAAAGAGAACAAACATGAAAAACATGAAAGTTATACTTAAAAACAGTTTGCATTAAATAAATGAACCAGGTGAAGTAAAAACAGTTCCCGGTGCTATTTTCCATTGTCATTATTTTCTAATGCATTACTGTAGTCAGTGCCCATTCTTCTTTTTCTTCTCTCCTGTGTTTCCCTTGTCACCTTGCAAACCACACTGTAGCAACCATCTTAGCCGTGCACAGCATATGGCTACAAGACCGAGCTGATTGTTGGTGCAGCATCTAATGTCCCACATTACTCCTGCTGGTATTATTAATCCTATACCTTCGAACTGATCACTCTTGCATATTTTTATGTGTTGTTTCCTGTACCCTCCTGTGGCACACAAACTTGTATGTCACCCTACCAACGACTCCCCAGTCCCTACTCCTTTCCCTCTCTATTCCAGTTCGCACGTACTAACTTCACCTAATCTAGTCACACCCGTTGTCCCCCTTCTTCACACTTATCAACCAACAACCCTCATTACAATCTCTTTATGTATTTTTTCTTTGATCTCACTGTGTCTTCACGCCAATTCCAGTTGGTTTTCGCCATTCACTATCGACCTACTCCCTCAGATTTTGTCTTGTTTCCCCTGCTCCATCTGTTTCATACTTTTCGTGATTTTTCCCACGTGTTTGGGTGTGTTTTTGCGAATTTTTTCAGACATATTTCACGTTATTTATGTATTTTTACAAATTTTTATCCTCCACATGGATCCTGGCTCCTCCCACTATAGATAAGTTTCTATATCCCTAGCCAGAACCCTGCCCCACATACTGATCCTGTGTTGTTGCTTGGCTCCACCCTTCCTCCCACATAGACCTCACTTTTTTCAGGTTCCACCAGTCCTTAACCCTCACCAACATAGTCCTACAAAACCATATCAATCAGGCCCAAATCTCCTTGCAATACTTCCTCTCCATCCTTAAAATTCTCCTGCTATGCAACCCCAAATTCTTGGAGCACTGAAACTCTTGTCTTCCAGGAATTAGAGCAACATGAACAAGGCCACCTCAAAAAACTCTCCACCCTGTTCAGCTCCTACACCTGCCTTGGACTACCACTATCCACTACCTCTAAAACAACCTCCAAACCTCATCCACATCCACTCATAGCTGACAAATACTGTACCACAGACCCATTACATTTACCCCACCCTCAGAAACTCTCTCCCATCACCACACAGAATCCAGAACCTAGAAAGACCCAAAACACAGTCATGAACCTTTCCTCCAAAAGCTTGAGCTACATAGAAGTATCAGTCCTTCCCAAAGACATCACCTTTTGCTCCACTCCCAAGTTCAGTGAAGCAGGACTTGTGAAAAAGACTTTCTCTCCTGCTCCCGGTCCCTGTAGTAGAAACATTTTTTTGCCATGAACCCTACCAATCAGACTCAACCAAAGACCAATATTGAACTGTGCCTGACTGTTCACTCCTCTGTGCTGCTGCGATCCATTCCCACTGTCCCCAAATCACCCCCTGTTAACTTTCGTAATTGAACCTTGTCTCACCATCATTCCCTAAATCCATCAACATGCAAACTAATGTTATATTTGCAGAAAGAACTGCAGTCCATCACATAAAAACTGACCCCAACCTTATAATCCTACCTGCTGACAAAGGCTCTACCACTGTTGGTTTGGACCACAAGGATTACCTGGAAGAAGGACTGTGCTAGCTGTCAGATTCATCCACATACAAACCCTGCCACAGTGACGCCATTCCAGAAATCCAGCAGGATCTTCCATCTTTTGTAAAATCCTTAGGCCAATCCCAGAACCTCTCCCTGGAGTCCATCTCTCTTCTCACCCCTACCACTCCCTGCACTCCTACCTTCTACATGCTTCCTTAAGTCCATAATCCCAACCATCAAGTTACTGTGCCCACACTGAGAGGATCTCTGCACTCAGAGAACACCACCTTCAGCCTATTACGTGCAACCTACTCTCCTATATACAAGATACCAACCATTTCCTCCACTGACTCTCCACAGTTCCTGTTCCTTTACCATATTGTGCTCAGTTCGTCTCAAATGATTCCATGTTCCTTTACACTAACATCCCTAATGTCCATGGTCTTACTGCAGTTGAACATTACCTTTCCCAACTGCCAATGGATTTCAAACCTACAACCTCCCTCCTACATTCCACAACCTACTATATCCTCACCCACAATTATTTCCCCTTTGAAGGCATTACCTACAAACAAATCTGGGGTACTGCTATGGGCACCGACACTGTAGCATCCTATGTCCACCTATTCATGGGTCATCTAAAGGAATCCTTTCTAACCAGCCACAATCCCAAACCCCTCATCTGGTTCAGATTCACTAATGACAACTTCATGGTTTGGAATGGGCAGACACCCTATCCACATTCCTCCAGAATCTGAACAGCTTCTCCCCCATTTGCTTCACTTGGTCCTATTCAACTCAACAAGCCACCTTCGTGGATGTTGATCTTGACCTCAGACATTGCTATATCAGTACCTCTGTCCATATCAAACCTACCAACTGCCAGCAATATCTCCACTTCAACAGCTTGTGATTACCTGACCCAGTAGAAAAAATAATTATCAAAATCAGAACTGTGAAGTCACCCAAAATTCTAGCTGGAAAACCAAACTATTGATCAAATTTGGTTACAATCCCACTTTATTTATGAAATGAAAAACCAATTGTTTATGAGAAACTTCTTGGAAATAACCTGAGTCGACAAAATTGTGTATATACCCTCCAAAACTTTAAAAACGTCAAATACAATATCTGACAGAATTTAGAAAAGGTGACAAAATTATATAAATCACGTGCAACACTGTTAATATTTCAATGAACCCTGAGGGGTTCACGATACATCTACCCACTTTTTAGTATAATCAGCATCTCTCAGTACTACAACTTGTAGCAATTCAGTATCAAAGCTTTTAATACTGTGTAAACATTCCCCACGTGGTTTGGAATTTGATATATATGATTCGCGCTCAAAGCAGGAAATTGATTTGAATAGAGTCCATTATTCTACTACTTATAATAGAGAAAGAAAGTTTTTAGATCAGAGGATAGCATTTGTCCAAATACCTTAACTTCTTATTGCATACGAAGCATTGCAATGGGCAGCATGACATTAGCGGGTTACCATGTTGTGAGCTAGATACAGGTAGTTCTGCTTGTTAATCTTCTCTGGAGAAGAGTGAACAAAGTTTCTGCACAGCTGTGTCAGTAACCCAGAGCTGATTAACAAACCACAAGACGCTGGTATGCAACTGTTGTTGACATCTCCCCTCTCGCAAAGTACATTACATAGACAGTGGACATTTCTACACTTTGTGCATTGTCCATGACACTTTCATCTATTACTACACAGTTTGTCACATTCATATAGCCACAAATACACAGTTCATAGAATTGTTCTTTTACGTGATGCACACCGTAAACAATATCCACTCTGTTCTCACAGTTGAAACTTCTATAAGATCATTGAATGTCGGATACTGCACAGTTCATTAAAGTCTACACTTGATAGAAAGTGAAAGACAATAGATCACCCCCTGAATATCAATGCCAGCAAGGTTCATTCACATAAAACCACTGTTCGTGTCAGTCACAACAAAGTCTTGTTAGCAGCACTTTCACAGTCCAGTTTATTTCCTCCTAAAGTTTGCTGGCAATGGCATTACATACCACAATGGTAAAGCGAATTGACATTCTCATAGTTTAGTATCCCACTCCATACAATTCCAGATGCTTTTCATAAAAACATAATCTCATTTTCCCATGCATGCTTCACAGGTGCATCGTCCACCATACCTTCTACTACACATCCTCTGTACGACTGTCCATGTCGCTATCACTGTCACCTGTCTACAGATGTAATATCATTATTGTAAATTAAATAAATCTTTATAAATGTTCTTGACTACATTTTTCACAGTTAATAATATACCAAAAAAGAAATTTACAAACTTTTCCACAGTTACAAAGCAAGAAACACATTTATCCATTGGCAAACAAAATAACCGCACTTACATCTTTACATTTAAAAACCACAGTAGTTCATTACATCATCATAATTGCATATGCTGGTAGGAACAAAAGAGAAAACAGAAAACTAAAGAAAATCATGGCAAAAAATTTTATATGCATAATTAGCAATGCCTTCACAAGCTGCCACCCATTCCATATCAAAAAATCCCTTCTTCCATACAGCCTAGCTGCCCATGACTGTCACATCTGTAGTGATGAGGAATCCCTCTCAAAATATACCGAGGGCTTCACTGAGGTGTTTGCAGACCATAATTACCCTCTAAACTTTGTGCACAAACAGATCTCCCATTCTCATCTTTCCAGTCAACCATCACTTCCCAGAGTCCCACCATCTGAGCACAGAGGAGTATTTGCCCTGTAACTCAGTACCACCTAGGACTGGAGCAACTGAATTACATTCCACCACGGTTTTGACTACCTCTTGTGGTATCCTGAAATGAGAAATTTGCTACCTATTATCCTTTCCACTCCTCTCACAGTAGTATTTCAGCACCAACTGAACCTATGTAATATCCTCGTCCATCCTTACACAATCCCTGCTCCCAAGCCCTTGCCTAATGGCTCATATCCCTGTAATAGACCTACATACAAGACCTGTCCCATACATGTTCTCACCACCACCTACTCCAGTCCATCACAAACATTACCTGTCCCATCAAAGGCAGGGCTACCTTTGAAATCAGTCATTTGATCTGCAGGGTAAGCTGCAACCACTGTGCTGCAATCTGAGTGGGCATGACAACCAGCAAGCTGCCTGTCTGCATGAATGGTCACCAAAAAACTGTGGCCAACAAAGAGCTGGACCATGCCCTTGCTGCGCCCCTCGCCAAACACAGTGTTCTTTATTTCAATGACCGCTTCACAGCCTGTGTCACCTGGATCCTTCCACCAACACCAGCTTCTCTGAATTGCCCGTATGAGAACTGTCCCTGCAATATACACTATTGGCCATTAAAATTACTACACCAAGAAGAAATGCAGATGGTAAACGGGTATTCATTGGACAAATATATTATACTAGAACTGACATGTGATTACATTTTCACACAATTTGGGTGCATAGATCCTGAGAAGTCAGTACCCAGAAAAACCACCTCTGGCCATAATAACGGCTTTGATACGCCTGGGCATTGAGTGAAACAGAGCTTGGATGGTGTGTACAGGTACAGCTGCCCATGCAGCTTCAACACGATACCACAATTCATCAAGAGTAGTGAGTGGCGTATTGTGACGAGCCAGTTGCTCGGCCACCATTGACCAGACGTTTTCAACCGGTGAGAGATCTGGAGAATGTGCTGGCCAGGGCAGCAGTCGAACATTTTCTGTATCCAGAAAGGCCCGTACAGGACCTGCAACATGCAGTCGTACATTATCCTGCTGAAATGTATGGTTTCGCAGGGATCGAATGAAGGGTAGAGCCACGGGTCATAACACATCTGAAATGTAATGTCCACTGTTCAAAGTGCCGTCAATGTGAACAAGAGGTGACCGAGACGTGTAACCAATGGCAGCTCATACCATCACGCCGTGTGATACACCAGTATGCCAATGACAAATACGCGCTTCCAATGTGTGTTCACTGTGATGTCGCCAAACACAGATGTGACCATCATGATGCTATAAACAGAACCTGGATTCATCCGAAAAAAATGACATTTTGCCATTCGTACACCCAGGTTCCTCATTGAGTACACCATCACAGGTGCTCCTGTCTGTGATGCAGTGTCAAGGGTAACCGCAGCCATGGTCTCCGAACTGATAGCCCATGGGGCTGCAAACATCGTCGAACTGTTCGTGTAGATTGTTGTTGTCTTGCAAACGTCCCCATCTGTTGACTCAGGGATTGAGACATGGCTGCACGATCCATTACAGCCATACGGATAAGATGCCTGACAACTTGACTGCTAGTGATACGAAGCTGTTGGGATCCAGCAGCCCCCTGAACCCACCAGTTCCATATTCTTCTAACAGTCATTGGATCTCGACCAACGTGAGCAGCAATGTCGCGATACGATAAACCACAATCGCGATAGGCTACAATCCGACCTTTATCAAAGTCAGAAACGTGATGGTACGCATTTCTCCTCCTTACACGAGGCATCATAATAATGTTTCACCAGGCTACACCGGTCAACTGCTGTTTGTGTATGAGAAATTGGTTGAAACTTTCCTCATGTCAGCATGTTGTAGGTGTCGCCACCGGCGCCAACCTTGTGTGAATGCTCTGAAAAGCTAATCATTTGCTTATCATAGCATCTTCTTCCTGTCGGTTAAATTTCCCGTCTGTAGCACATCATCTTCGTGGTGTAGCAATTTTAATGGCCAGTAGTGTATCTTACCTTCCCCTAACCCTCCTGCCCTCAAACTTCTGTTGTGATTGATCTTACTCATCTAGCTCTTTCCCTGTTTCCTTTCCTGAACTACACAGCCCCCTAGTCCACCAATGCACCCACAGTCATTTTACTTCTCTCCTTTTCCACTACCCCTCTGTCTCCCCAACCCTCCCCACCCTCTGTCTTATTTCCCGACTGCACCTAGCTGCCCGTCATCTCTCTACTTCATCCCTGTGCACTCCCACAAACAGTACTTTCCTGTTTCCCATCCTACCCTGTTATCCCTCCCCCATCCTGCTGCGGCCTCCTCCTTACCCCTACCATCTGGCTGTCTCTCCCACCATGTGCTGCTGTTGCAGTCTGGCCTCAGCAGCCTGAGATTGTGGTCACGTGTGTGTGAGTTGTGTTTGTGTGAGTATTTTGTCTATTTCTGATGGAGTCCTTGCTGGTTGAAAGCTCACTTTCAGACAGTTTTTTGATGTGCCTATCTGCGAATCAGCATCTCCGCTATTTCATAATATCCATCCTGGATTTTCCATTGTTTGAAAAACTGTACTTGACAAGACAACTTCAAGAGGTATTAAACATGGGAAGTAATACAAGTACCAATTAAAAGAAAGACTTAACAATTGTATCTCTGGTCTATATGGATTACATAGGAAATTTCAATAAAATAAAAGAACTCAATGAATACAGGAAAATGGAGAAATATGAAGGAATAGACAGTGTGGGAAGTAATGAAAAACTGAGAGGATTGTGTGAAGATTAGAAGAGTGGAAGTATTAAACTGTATCTGATCATTTAAGATTAGATCTGGATTGTGAGACAGATGTTTGTTAATTTCCTGGGCTTCCAGCGGATTTGAGTTTTTGACCTTTGTTTGCTATGTGAAGGACATGGGACTCTGGCTGTTAGCTGCTAACTTAATAGCAGCATACCTTACATGATGATATATGGTGAGTGGCAGTGCAGGTCTGAATAATGGGATAGTTGGGGAGAGAAGGAGAAGGATTTTCAGCAGTGGAGATAGTGGTGGGAAGGGGGCGGGGATGAGAGCGAACTCTGGAACAAAGATATGTGGAATTATAAACATCTGAACCACAGTAAATGATGTGAAGTGAACAAGTGGAGCATACGGATTCCATTTGGTACCACTGCAGGGGAATTGGTGAATGGAGGGGAACATTTCTGGATGTACATGTATGACAGAGTGGAAATCACAAAATGAGTGTTGTGGAGTCATAGGGTGTTCTGGAACACTGTTCCCATTTGTCCAATTTGTGTGTCTCAGACAGGAGAGTTTTGGAAGTGGTAATGGAACAGTGATTATATGTTCCATGGATCATTTACGCAACACATCATTATTATTTGGCATATGACTTACACAATTACATTTTAAAAGTGTATACAATTAAGCTCATATAAGATAAGATAAAATGTTATAAATCAGTAGAAATAGATACATCTCTATGTAGCAAAGGCAATGTCCCAGCTGATTGATTCACTGACTCACCACGGCCCAGCCCAAACCACTCATGATAGAAATTGGAGGGGGTGTTGACCCTATACTGTAGACATAATTGAAGATGAGATGGAATTTTTCAAAATTCCAACCCTAAGGCAGGTGAAGTATAGGATGAAATGGTTTTTGAAAATATGTCACTCATAAGGCAATTTTGGAGCTAGATGTATGAAAATTGGTATTTGGTTTCTTGGTTTGGAGTAAAGCAATACGTGTTTCAGAATGTTTGGAAATTTAACCCCATGGGGTGAAATAACGGGTGACAGAGCTTTTGAAAATGAATCATTATCAAAGAAGTACTAAATTATTTTTAAAGCTGCATCTATGAAAATTGGTATTTGACTTCTCAGTTACAAATAAACAAATATGTGTTTCAGTGTGTTTGGAAACTAAGATGAGAAATAGGATATAAAATTTTTTATGTACTATTTCCTTATGAAAGCATTTCCAAATCTAGATCTATGAAAATTTGTGTTTGGCTTCTAGGTTAGAAATAAAAAATATATGTGTCACTGTTTTTGGAAATTCAGTCCATATGATGTGAAATAGGATATGAAAGTCTTTGTTGAAATATTTCATTATGCAAGCATGTTTTAAGCAAAATCTGTGAACATTTACATTTGGCTTCTTTATTAGAAGTAAGAAAAATGTGCATGTCACTCTTTTCAGAAATTCAGTCCCTAATGGGGGGAGGGGGATGGGGGGGGGGGGGGGGAAGTAGGGGTGTTAAATGTTTTATGCAAATATTTCATTGTGAAAGCATTTTTAAAGTTAAATCTATGAAAATTGGTATTTGGCTTCTCAGTTAAAAAAGAAATAAATTCACAATTCACTGTTTATGAAAATTCAACCCCAAAGGGAATAATTTCTTGCCAGACTTACTCACCGACTCATCATCACTCAGCTGAAACAGTTAAGGATAGAAATTTGAAATTTAGAGAGCATTGTAATCTTACCCTCCTTTACATCATCTGTTGAGTGTCACTCTTCAAAATAAACTCTTTTAATAAACTTCAAGAGGAGTAAGATTAACAGTAAACTTTTTTACTTATCTTCTTTTCTCATAGTTAGTACCAGTTCTTCACATCTAGGGTGTTATTTTTAAGCCTGAAATTTTTCATATTGTAGGTTCCAAATGACAACTACTGAAGAATTGCCTGTTATTCTCTTGATTTTACTTTTTTTACATTTTTCAGCTTCACACCGCCTTCACATCTCCACTTTCAAATCGAATATTACACAGTTATTGCCAAAATTAAAAACACATCCAATCACATCAGAGGCATGCCCACATCTAATACATTCTGCAGCACTAACAATATTCCAAAGCACACTCCGCTGCAGAGTGAAAATCTCATTCAGGAATATACCAAAGAGTTTACAGATCTTGTTGACAGTTGACTTTCTATTAATTTCTAATTGTATAAATGAATCAAGAAATAAATTTAATAATGTGTCAGATTGCGTAATTATTAACAGGAATTTAAAGTATGCTGAACATTTCGCAGTTTCAAATGTTTCTAAAAGAAGAGTAGTTTTAACTGTACATACAGAGTTTGTACATATTGATTGTAACAAAGAAAATAAAGTAATAATTTTTTATACATTTTATCCTGAAATATATCGTATTCAAAATCATATGAAATTCTTTTAGTAAACAACTGAGATAATATTAATCTGTTTAAAAGGTAGAAAGTATTTTCGGTATCGATAACTTCTGGTAATGCTAGTGGAGGGTGCCTCTCTACAGCGTGTGGATCTTATATTGTAGGTATTGTTTAAGAAGGTTTGGTTCCTATTTCCTCTCCTAAGGGGGTGAAATAGGGAATGAAAAGCTTTTTGAAAATATATCATTATTAGGGAAATTTTGGAGACAGAACTATGAAAATTGGTTTTTCGTTCCTCAGTAAGAAATAAAAAAAATTAAAAAATAGATACATGTTGCATTGTTCTTGGAAATCCAGCCCCCTAAGGGAATTAAAGGTGAGATGAAAAATTTTATGAAATTATTTCATTATAAAAACATTTCAAAGCTAAAGCTATGAATATTTATGTTTAGCTTCTCTATTAGAAAAAAAAATTGTGTGTTTCACTGTTTTTGTAAATTCAACACCTTCAGGGGTGAAAATTTTTAAGATATTATTTTGTTACATTAAAAAACTTTTAAAGCTAAATCTATGAAAATTGGTATTTCACTTCTTGGTTAGATGTACAGAAATATGTGTTAGGGGGTGAATGTTCCTATGGACATATCAGCACAAGGATGCAGAAAGCATGATAAACAAAAAACTGGGACTCCAGCTACCAGAATCATTTTTTGATCAGAAGTACATTCAGAAAAGTTCTTGCCTGTATGGCCTTAATTTGCGTGAAAAGTTAAGAAGGTGCTGCAATTTGTGGACAACATAAAAATTTGATTAAAAAAGATCTGTGCAGACCATACAGACTACACAAACAAAGCAGCAGGTGCTAAGCTAGTGTGTGTGTGTGTGTGTGTGTGTGTGTGTGTGTGTGTGTGTGTGTGTGTGTATTTCTAGGCCAGTGACTCCTTCTTCTGGCAGAAGGGGAAGAAAGAGGGGGAAGAAAAAGGACTGGTGGGGTTTAGGAAAAGGGATAGAGGTTGGAAAAGTCATCCAGAACCCCGAGTCAGATGTGTCTTACCAGACAGAATGAGAAGGTAAGACTAAAGACTAATTGTTGGGAACTGCACCAGATAAGATTTGAAACCCTGTAGTTTAAAGGTGGAAGATAGGGTACATGGAAGACAGAGATAACAGCCAAAACATTGTGCATGAGTTAATAAAAGTGGAAAGCTAAGTACATTGTATGTGATAGAGATGGGTGGGGGATGACAAAAAATAGACAGGTCAGAAAATGAAAGATGTAGAAAACTATGAGGGAGCAAAGAAAGGAATAGTTGCTGTGAAGAAATGCTGAGATCGAAGAAATTAATGCAAGGTGGGTGGCAAGACCCAAAAATATGTTGTAGTGCCAGTTCCCACCTGTGGAGGTCTGAGGAACTGGTGTCTGGGGGAAAGATTGCAGATAGCACTTTTGGTGAAAGAGGCACCAAGGGCATGACATATTGAAGAGCATGCTCTGCAACAGGATATTGTATGTTCCAGTATACATGATCTGCCTATGCTCATTCATTCTAACTGATAACTTGGTGGTAGTCATGCTGATGTAAGTGGCTCTCCCTTTGATAGTATTTTCTTGCCAGTTACAGGGCTGGTAGATAACATGAGGGTGCATAGGGCAAGTCTTGCAGCAGGGACAGTCACAGGCATAGGAGCCACAGGGCAGTGAGACAGGTGTAGGATATAGAGTCTGACAAGGATATTGGGAGGGTGACAGAAAGCTGTTCTAGGTATGGTGGGAAAAATCTCTGAAATAATGGACCTTATTTCAGGGCTTGATTTTAGGAAATCATAGCCTTGTGAAAGCAGCTGATTAATACACTCAAGACCAGGGTAATATTGAGTGACCAGAGGTCTTCTCCTAAATATTTTTTTGGAGGGATCAGCAGTACCAGCATTGGATGTAATGGCATGGGAAATCTGCTTTTGAACTAGCCTGGTGGGTTAATTACATCCAGTGAAGGCTGAGGTGAGAATGGAGGTGTATTGCTGTAAAGAGTCTGCATCTGAACAAATAAGTTTGCTTCAAATGTCAAGGCTGTGTGGGAGGGAAAGTTTGATATGGAAAGGATGGTAACTGTCAAAATGTGTATTGGCTTTTCTCCACCAACCTAGCTTTTATGTTAATTTCTTCGGTCTCAGCATTTCTTCACAACAGATATTCCTTTCTTCACTTTCTTTTAATTTCCTACATCTTTCACTTTTTGACCTGTCTTTTTCTTCTTCTTCTTCTTTTTATTTTATTTTTTTGTTTTTTTATGTCCCCCTCCCACTTCTACCACATATACTGCACTTAGTTTGTTGCTCTTATTCATGCATGCACAATGTTTTGGCAGTTATCCCTGTCTTGCATGTACCATATCTTCCACCTTTAAACTATTGGTTTTCTAAATCTTATCTGGTGCAGTCCTCAACAATCACTTCCCTTCTCATCCTGTCCAGTAAGACTCACATGAGTTGGGGTTCTGGATAACCTTTCCAAACTCTACCCCTTTTCCTAAACCTCGCCAGTTCCTTTCCTTCACTGCTCTTCCTTCCCATTTCAACACTGCTGCCAAAAGGAGGAGTCACTGGCTATGAAAGTGAGCAAATTGTAATAGCTTTTATAGTTGTATTCTCCTGCTGCCACTTGGTTAGTTGATTTATTATATATACAATTACTTGTATAGATAGTAAGAAAGCTGGAGAGCTGGCAGTAGAAAAAAGAAGTTCCGAGATATGTTTTTCTTCATAGTTGGATATTCAAAGACTGCAACCAGTTAACTGCTGCAGTTGTTGCTTCTACAAAGTGTTTCCAGATACCCATGAATTTTCTCTCTGGACAGTCATTCAAAATATGTTCCAGGCTTTGTTCCAATGTTCTGCAATTGCATTGATCATCGGTAATTCCCCTCTTATGTAGTATTGCTTTGGTCATTGCATGGTCAGTTCTGATATTGGTTCACACATGGGAGTTGGGTGGTTTGGTCTGTATTCCTGAATTCTTATGATCATGGAAGGATGTCTACTGAGTTCTTCATAGCTTTCTGTGGTGAGTTATCCAGTGTTTAACCAGATTATTTCTGTAGATTTTAATCAGTATGTTTTAAGTTGTTCAATGTTTCATGAATAGGTAAGTCTCTGGATCTTTTGAGTTTTGTTGATTCATCTGTTACTGCTTGTTGTCATCAGAGGTTTGAAGAGGCAATATTGGCAAGCACTGACAGCTATAGTGTTAGTGTCGATTTAAGAGTTCCTGTCACAATCCTCATTGCATCATTTAGGTGGACATCTACAGGGCTATTGCAAATGATCGAAGCGATTTCATAAATTCAATGTAACTCCATTTATTGACATATGGTCACGCCACACTACAGATACGTAGAAAAACTCATAAAGTTTTGTTCGGCTGAAGCCGCACTTCAGGTTTCTGCCGCCAGAGCGTTCGAAAGCACAGTGAGACAAAATGGCGACAGAAGCCGAAAAAGCGTATGTCGTGCTTGAAATGCACTCACATCAGTGAGTCATAACAGTGCAGCAACACTTCAGGACGAAGTTCAACAAAGATCCACCAACTGCTAACTCCATTCGGCGATGGTATGCGCAGTTTAAAGCTTCTGGATGCCTCTGTAAGGGGAAATCAACGGGTCGGCCTGCAGTGAGCGAAGAAACGGTTGAACGCGTGCGGGTAAGTTTCATGCGTAGCCCGCAGAAGTCGACGAATAAAGCAAGCAGGGAGCTAAACGTGTCACAGCCGACGGTTTGGAAAATCTTACGGAAAAGGCTAAAGCAGAAGCCTTACCGTTTACAATTGCTACAAGCCCTGACACCCGATGACAAAGTCAAACGCTTTGAATTTTCGGCGCAGTTGCAACAGCTCATGGAAGAGGATGCGTTCAGTGCGAAACTTGTTTTCAGTGATGAAGCAACATTTTTTATTAGTGGTGAAGTGAACAGACACAATGCGCGAATCTGGGCGGTAGAGAATCCTCACGCATTTGTGCAGCAAATTCGCAATTCACCAAAAGTTAACGTGTTTTGTGCAATCTCACGGTTTAAAGTTTACGGCCCGTTTTTCTTCTGCGAAAAAAACGTTACAGGACACGTGTATCTGGACATGCTGGAAAATTGGCTCATGCCACAACTGGAGACCGACAGCGCCGACTTCATCTTTCAACAGGATGGTGCTCCACCGCACTTCTATCATGATGTTCGGCATTTCTTAAACAGGAGATTGGAAAACCGATGGATCGGTCGTGGTGCAGATCATGATCAGCAATTCATGTCATGGCCTCCACGCTCTCCCGACTTAATCCCACGTGATTTCTTTCTGTGGGGTTATGTGAAAGATTCAGTGTTTAAACCTCCTCTAACAAGAAACGTGCCAGAACTGCGAGCTCGCATCAACGAAGCTTTCGAACTCATTGATGGCGACATGCTGCGCCGAGTGTGGGAGGACCTTTATTATCGGCTTGATGTCTGTCGAATCACTAAAGGGGCACATATCGAACATTTGTGAATGCCTAAAAAAAACTTTTTGAGTTTTTGTATGTGTGTGCAAAGCATTGTGAAAATATCTCAAATAATAAAGTTATTGTAGAGCTGTGAAATCGCTTCAATCATTTGTAATAACCCTGTATTTTGTTGACATTCCTATGTCAACCCTAACCAGGAGAAAAGTATTCAATGTCAGGGTACCCAAGTGCTTGTGCTGTAGCTTGTAAGGTGTTTGCATTAGACCCCTGGTAGCAACAACTTGTTTCCTTAATATGTTAGCTTGTGTCCAGTTAGCTCTAGGTGATTCCTAACCATTTGCACTGGTTGGGGCATATTCCCAGTTGATATGATGACAGTTGAAGTGTCTAATGTTGGTTCTTTAAAGTTGGCAGTGGTGGATTTGGCCAATTAGTATTAGGTGATTTGTAAATAGACATTACTCTTAGCCCTGATAATTCAAGGAAGATAGACTCTATATCATATTCTGTGTTAATGTCAGCAACTATATATTGTTTCATATTGTTGTGAAGGTACATTGTGGAGCCATGAGTTTTTTAGGCTTTGCCTCCAGTGATTTAATATCCAGGAACTTTTGGTCCGGAGGGCTGTTCCTTGTCCAGTATGTGCATTTCCTGGAATGTGATAACGTCAGTCTTGTTTTCTTTAGCAATTCTGCTCAGTTACTCTCCTTTGTCTTGGCTTAGGTTCTATATTGAGTTGCAGAATTCTGATCTGTGGTCTTCTTTCCTTTCTCAATGAGTTCTCACAAGAACTAATTTTTTGGTTCTTTGTATAATTCTGCTTCTTATGGTCATGATATATTTAATTCAGCTGCCATGTGTGTAGATTTTTTGCCACTTTGAATAAATAAATAGCTGTCCACAGTGCATCATTTTGGAGGTTGCCTACACTTCGCACCCCATGATAAATTTTAATGATTTGGAAACAAGTCATTTTACATTCATATCACAAATTAATTTTTAATATGGTTACCTGCTGAACATTTACAAGGTATTTTATTTTATAATATTTTATTTTCATTATTAAATATACAGGTTTGAGTTAGAAATTCCTAACCACCACCTTTTACACAAGACAATAATAGAAATTCTTCTGTGGAATTTCTCTCAGATTTTACTTTCCTGTCAGTCAGACATTTTATACTACTGGGTAAGTAATCAAACAATTAGTTGCAGTGCTGTGCACCCCTTCTTGTGCTGTAGATAACCTTAATGTGGAGTAATGAACATCATTTTCCTTCTGGTATTGTAATTATATAAATCATTGTTCCTTTTACAACAAACTATTCTTTGTATAAGTGTAAACCTGATGTAAAAATTACAACTTGTATTCTTCCACATTTGATGATATCTCATTGGATTTCATTTCATGTGGAGTGGAAGCCAGGCTATCTTGAGTACAGTCAAGTACAATAATAAGGATAAGTTTTATGCTGTGCGTTACACACACATGGACATCGACTAGGTTATAATATGGGACAACTACTTTTCTGTGCATTTAGCTTGAACAGCACTGGCCAGTTAGCTTAGCACAATAGTTCCAGTATGTCTGGCAGCTTAAACACCTTGTCATTTCACTACACAAATCCCTTAAACTCTCTCCAGATCAGATCTATTGGGTTCCTGTAGAATGCAGCTTTTTGTATGGTGTGCTCACTGTTATAAAAATTATTGTTTTCCATGTTTCTGTGATGCTTATCACTCTTGCTCATCTGAGAGCACATCTGTGTCATAAAACAATGAAATAGTCTAAATAAAGAGTATTTGGTTTTTCATGTTTGCAAAAAAAATTGACTTATTATGTTTTCTGAATTTAAATAACCTTGATTAACAATCATTTATAAATTTTGATAATTAAGAATTAATATTTGTAATGAAAATGGGAATTCTGTGTGCAATGTCTAATTAGAAACATTAAGATATGCACTTTTCATCAAAAATTATGATTAGATGTGTGTTAATTAGCATATACACTGCCAGAAACAAATTGAGTGCACATGGACGATGGCATATGCCACCTGGGGCATAGTAGAAGTACTTGTAACGGTTTCAGCATCCTCCACACAGCTACCAGGATGCCATCTATGTCTACCCTTTAATAGGAAATGATCACAGCCAGAAGGATCAGTGTCACGTGGATGTGTGAAACAAACAAGCAACCATGCAATGTAGACTCACTTGTGCTTCCTACAGCCACTGAGTTGGTTTGAAAGCAGTCAAAGTGTGGCCTTTTGAGTGGCATGATGGTCCTTTAGGAGAACTGCCATGAAAGTTGGATGTGCTGCCTCAGTTGTGCAATGGATATGCTGCATCAGTTGTGCAGTGATGCTGGTATCAGTGGTCATGTGAACATTCCTAGATCCATAGATGACGTTCCGGATGTCCACGTAGCACAGATGCCTGCCAGCATTGTTGTATTGTAAGGGCAGCAGTTGTAGCTACCACATCACCAATAGGAGAACTTGTGAGCCCAGATGTATCAACAAGAACTGTCACAATCTGGTTATTAGTGGTGGGACTACTGCCATGCACAGCTCTATCCTATCTTTGATTCACACCACAGTATCAATTTGCACGTCTCAACAGGTCCTATTAGAGTATCACATGGAAGATACAGTGGTGTGCTGTGGACTTCAACAATGAAAGCAGATTCTACTTGCATGCAAGACATGGTCATTTGCATGTATGACATAGACCTGATAAGTCCTGCCTCATAGAGTACACTCATCTGAGCCACACTGGTCCCACCCCAGCCCTTATGGTTTGGGGTGTGATAAGCTACAACTCTCATTCACCTTTGTTGTTTCTGGAGGGGGTGCTAATCAGCCTTTGGTACATGAAGAATATTGTTAGACCTGTTCTTTTGCCGTTATTGAAATGGGAAGGTGATGTGTTGTTCCTACAAGATAATGCACACCCACACACTGCTTGTCAAAACCAAAGTGCTCTGCAATATATGCAGCAACTTCCCTGGCCAGTACAGCATCTGGATTTGTCTCCTACAAGCATGTGTGGGGTTTGGTGGGACAAAAAGTGACTTGCGTGACTTGTCAACCAACAACTCTTACAGAATTACATGATCATGTCAAGCAGGCATGGCATAACATATCCCAGGAGAGTATTCACCATCTGTACAGCTGATGGGTGCTAGAGTCAATGCCCGCTTTGTGACCTGCAGAGGCTACACTATGTACTAAATTGGGTGTTTCAGCATGATTGATACCTGGTACCTCAGAACCACTTGTGCTATTGATCTGTAAATGTAATCATTTCATGTACCCCATATGTACTACTGCAACAATAAATCTTGATTGTACTGGAAACCTTGAAAGGGGTGCACTATTCTTTTTTTGGCAGTATTTCATAAACTTTACATTTAAAATATGCAGGTATTCCGAATTGAATGAAATGAAAGAAACACCAAAGGAAGATTTGAATCGTGGATTGTACCAGATTACCATTCACCAATGCTACCAATTCAGTTATACATCCAATTCACAAGCATCCCTTAATTTTAGTAAATACAGTTCCTCAAAACTTCGAAGCTGACTATTGACTTGTGAAAAACATTTAGAACAACCTCCACTTTTTAATAGTGTTACAAGCATATGTTTCACTATAGTGTAGGACGCAGTGTCAACCATTTTCACACTATGTGTTAACAGCATGACAAGCTGTGCCCCACAGTACAGAGACTGTAATGGTACACAATTTTCGGAATAAAAAGCACATAGCTAAACTCTGTTTAAGAAAAGTATCCATGGCTGCTAATACATTAGAATATTGTAAAGTTTCATTTACTGTAACACAGTGATAAGATATCTAATACATAAGTAGTACCTACTTTCAAGAGCGTAACAATGCCAGTGTATGTTTGCTACAGCTGCTGACCAGTCATCATGTTTGCATTTGTGTTACATCAGTTTTATTCTTATGATGAATGAAGTATACTTGAGGGAATAAATATAATGTGAAATAGTAGTCATAATGCCCAACTCTGTGCAGAAATGTCTCTAATTTGATAATGGGTGTGTACCACATATTATTCTTACAGTACATTTTTGAGCAATAAAGGCTTTCTTTCTTAAAAATGAGTTATCTCAGAAGATTACTCCATAGAACATTATTGAACAAAAATATGCAAAATATGTCAAATTACTGATAAGGCTCTTCCCAAAACTTGCATTGATTCTAAGTGCAAATATGGCTGAACTATCTTGTTTTGGACATTCTAAAATGTGCTTTTTCCTGTCAAAATTCTCTTCAGAATGGACACCTAAGAATTTTGAAGTTTCCACCTTATTTATTCTTTGCTCACTGTGTGTAACAAATATGATTGGTGTAGTATCTTCAGATACGCAGAACTAAATATGTTGCGTCTTTTTAAAATTGAGAGTGAGACCATTCGTAGAAAACCAGTCACAGAGACATTGTTTACCAGATGTTCTGTTGCCATCCAGATGCTTGGACTGATTACAATTCTATAGTCACTAACAAAAAGAACTAATTCTGCTTGTTGTACGTTAGCGAGAGTATCATTTACATACATGAGGAACAATAGCAGATGTAAGACTGAGCTTTGTGGAACTCCATATGTGATGTCTCTCCTGTCAGAGGAATCTTCTCTGATTATGTTAGTTGAATTACTAAGGTTAACTTTCTGCATTCTTTTGGTTAGATTTAACATTATCCATTGATTGGCTGTACCATCAATTCTATAAAACCTCAGTTTATCTAGAATTATATTGCAGTTCACACAATCATATGCTTCAGATAGCTCAGAGAAAGTACCAACTAATGCTGTTTTGTAAAATTTGACCAGTGAACATGAAAATGGCATTCTCAGTTGAGCAACTCCTCTGGAATCCAAACTGTGATTTGCTAAGGCTATTAGTGTTGCTCAGGTGGGATACAATTCTAGAATACATTAACTTCTCAAAAATTTTGGATGATGGTGTCAGCAGTGAAACAAGTTGGTAGTTATTGACATCTCTCCTATAATCTTTCCTGTAGAGGGTTTTAACAAAATGTCATATTTCAATCTTTCTGGAAAAATGCCTTGAGCTAGTGACACATTACATATTTCAGAGAAGACAGGCATTACGATATGGGAACAAATATTTGGTACTCTTTTGGAAACTCCACCAAAGCCATATGAGTTTTAATTTTTGAGGGAATATATAATTTTCTTATTTTCAGAGGGAGATTTTGGTGATACATTTCATGTGACTGAATTTTGTGAATAGCTTTCTCAACATACTGCTGTGGTTTTTCTTTTCTCTTGGACTATTTGTCTGTACATTTTCTACTATATTTAATGAATGATTATTAAATGCATTAACTACCCGTGACTTATCATATGTAGGTCTTCTATGTAAGCCAACAGTGATGTTATTCTGTTCTTTGGCCAGTTGTCCTGCCTCTTGTTTCATGACATTCCTCATAGCCTTAAGCTAGTTCTTAGAATTACTGAATTCTGCCATAATTGCATGTTCTTTGATTTTTAAAAACTTTTCTTAATAATTTTGAGTCTTAATTGGATGGTATTTTAATCATCCAACAACCAATTGGGAAAATTATAGTTTCATAAATGGTGGTCATAAACAAGATGTCCTGTAAAGCATTACCACATGCATTGTCAGGTAACTACCTACAACAGATTGTCCAGAAGCTCTCTCATGATAAAAATATACTGGATCTAGTAGCAATAAAAAGATCTTGCCTCTTTGATGATATCCTCACTGAAACTGGTATCAGTGACCATGAGGCAGTTGTAACAACACTGATTACTGTAGTACAAAGGGCAACTAAAACAAGCAGATGGTTTTATATAGAGGCAACAGTATCTATCTGAATAAGGACTTTGAAACATTTAGCTCTGCTGATGTAAAAAAGGGTGGCTTAGATATAGGAGATTAGCTGACCATATGCTTGATGGATATGTACCTAGTAGTACCCTCCATGGTATACAGTAACTCTAAAGATACTTCTAAAAAAGCAGAGACTATTGTGTAATGAGTGTAAAACAAATGACAGATCTGTAGAGAGGGAGATGCTAAAAGAAGTGCATTTGGTTTTCAAGAGGGCAATGCATATAGCTTATAATGACTACCACAACAGAATATTACCAAACAATCTCTGACAAAACCAAAAGACATTCTAGTCATATGTAAAGGCAGGTAATGATGCCAAAGCTAGAGTCCAGACACTCATGGATGAGACAGGGACTGAAATTGAGATTAGCAAAGCAAACATAGAAACACTCAATTATTTTCAAATATTTGTTAAAAAATTAAAATCTGGTTGTGTTGCCCCAGTTTAATTCTTGCACTACTGCAAACATGAATGACATAAATTTTAGCGGCAATGTTGTTGAAAAACAGCTGAGATTGCTCCAAAAATATCAATTATGTGAAACACAACTTGCACTTTTTAAACAATGGAGAATCCAGGATGGAATGTAACAGTATTGTGAAAAGGAAAGTTGCTACTCATGATATAGCAGAGATTCTGAGCCACAGATAGGCACAACAAGAAGGCTGTCATAAATATAGCTTTCGGCCAGTAAGGCCTTCATTAGAATTAGATGACAAACACACACATACACACTCACACACATAGGACTGCAGTCTCAGGAAACTGAGGCCTCAGTTTCACACTATACTCCAATAAATTTCCAGACAGGCATAGGCTTCACAATTTTCAAATATATAGATGGTATATAAATAAATATATAATACACAATGGGGAAACATTTTTATCTAAAACCCTGAAAAGTTTGTGACCAATTAATTTCAAATTTTTACACTATGCTGCAATAAAATTCAGAAGACACAGACTGCATATTTTTTAAATATATATGTTATATAAATGTATACATAATACTTTAAGAGAAAACTATGCTTAATAAAAATCTCAAAAAGTGCTTGACCGATTAAGTTTAAATGTTAAAATGTTGGTCCAGTATATGTTCAGATGGACAAAGCCTACATATTCTTTAATATATATGGTTTATAATTGTATAGATAATACATAAAAAGGAATCATTGCCACCAAAAAGCTAATAAATTCTTGACCAATTTACTTCAAATATTTTTGTGATACTCTAATAAATATTTGGACAGATATGGGATACATATTTTAAAATACATATTGTTCATAAATATATATGTAATATATATATAAAGGGGAAACATTGCTAGTAAAACTCATGAAAAATTTTTCACCAATTTATTTCCTGTTTTTGCACAATACTCTAATAAACTTTCAGATGGACATTGGCTACATACTTTTTTAATATATATGAGGAGTATTGTCTCAAATCATATTAAGTGTGCAGATCATAAATTTACAGGAAGCAAAAAAACGTTTTGTTTCCTAACCAAAGGAAAGATGACAAAATTCTCAATGGCAGGACCTAGTTACTTAGATTACTTGGGAGAATTAATAATTATTGAATTCATTTCCCAATGCATGAAGGTGCAATTTTAATTTCTATATTGCACTTAATATGTTTTGAACAAATACATTTAAATAAAATACATTTTGATTCAATCATGTATTCACATACTGTGGTTTAAGACATACATTCCAGTTTGTTTTTCGTTTCTTTATACTGATTTTGTTGTTGGACACAGACCATGATATGAGAAAATAAAGCTGTTAACATTTTTTTGATCATAGATTAATGTGTTACAGTCATGCACTTAGTCCTTCATTGTCATGCTGGAGATGGATCAGGTGTCAGATTCTTATTGTTCTATAATAATGAGTTAGTTAGCTGTTTACTGCAACATGATAATGATATACCAAAAACGGCAAGACAATTTAACACTTTAGTAGAAGTATTATAAACAACACTGTAACCTATATCACTAGACACAACAGTGAAATTCAACTGTGCTGTACTGCATAATACTGCGCAGTTCTTCAAGGTTTTGAAGATGTAACCGTCATCTTATAATTGAGTTTGCAACCTTGTTCCACTTTGTTCAGTTGCTTTTGGCAAGTAGAATACTGCGATGCTTCCACACTGGAATCGCCTTCTTTGTGATTATAATGCAGCTCAAAAGTGCTTATATATGGATCTTGGCTGAAGTACCTGAAGTGAAATACATTTTGTCACATCATAACTACATGTAGTAAAGCTTAATTAAAGTGTAAAAACGCACCAATGTACCGACATTACAAACTGCATGAAAAATGATCATTTGCAAAGTACGTCAGGTATTATTACTCACTGAGTTTCCTTTTCATGCTGCCTTTTAGTTTTTGCAGCTGTAATTCTCATTGAGGTTCCTTTTGATCACACTCTCATGTGAAATTGTCCTCCCCATGGTGATTGATTGAGCACTGTCATGGAATCAACACAAGACTGATTACTGAACATAATACCTTCTGAACCACCAACTATGGTGTACATAATATGATTTGGTCTGATTCATGTTTTTGTGGACCAAATTACCAGTCCTGTGGGAAAGACTACGATATGGTATGATCTAACTCAACAGCGTTAAAGAGCATACCACAAGTGAGGTGAAAATGTGTCAAACTGTGTTTTGAGCTGAGCATCTTTAATATGTTTGAAACAGTGCTCCGCATATGGTAAATAAATATAGGGTGTACATAAAGTCTGGGGACACTTTCAATTTTTTATTGCACAAGAACAAAACATTGTACAGGTATGATACACATATCATTTTGAAGAGAAACCCTGAAAGTTTTTCCATGTATACCGCCACAGTGTAGTTTGGTAATTTGCAACTACTCAGCAATAGTGACAAACATGGCAAGTTCAGGTGCAGAGCAAGCTTTCTGTGTGTTGGAGTTCAACAAAAACAAGTGCGCTACAGCTGTTCAGTGGATGTTTAGAATCAAGTACAGTAAGAAGCCACCAACAAGGAAGACCATTTACCACTGGCATAACAAATTCGTTACGATGGGTTACATGTATCTCGCAAAGAGAAGCAGACATCCCAGTGTGACTGGAGTGAATGTAGAGAGCGTATGAGAGACATTCATAAGGAGTCCAAAGAAATCGATGCATGATGCATCCCATGAACTTGAAATGACTCCAATGACAGTGTGGAAAGTCCTGTGACAGAAGCTGTCTATGAAACCATTCAAATTGGAGCTAGTTCAGAAACTCAATGATGAAGAAAAAGACAAGCATTTTGAGTTTGTTCACAGTTGCAACAATTGAATGAGTTTGGGGATGGCCTTATTGATCTCTTAATTTTTAGCAACAAAGCCACTTTTCACATTAATGGGAAAGTGAACGGGCATAATTATCAAGTCTGGGGTACAAAGTATCCACACAAAAGCATTGAATTTGTGCGTGATTCCCCAAGGTAAATCTTTTTCGTGCCGTGTCACATTGAAAACTGTATGGGCCATTCTTCTTCACCGAGAGCACTGTCACAGGCTAGTGAGGGCCTCACAGCAAGTTGCTGGAAAGTAAACAGTCGAGCAACAACTTAAGAAAGAGAAACAGTGGAGACAGCATGGCAGAATAATAAGTCCAGTGAGTAAACGAAGATCGATAAGATATAGCGATTTTGGCACCAAGACATTGCTGTATAGCAAAATCAATACAGTACTGCAGATAAATCATGACTGATTGCAAAGCTGCCATGCTACTGGTTTCAGAGAGCCCCAGCAAGTGCTGGTAGGCCATCAAGGTGGGTTTATCCTTGTGGTGGTGCTTGCAGCTTTGACACCAGCACCCACAGACATAGCAGCACTGTCTAGCAGCTGTCATCAAGTTCCATCATACCTTCAAACTCACTGAGCTGGGATAACAGATCCTGCCCCACCCCCCACCCTCCTCCACATATGGAATGGGTGCATGGACCTGCAAGCACCCCAGATGATGCTTTGGAAAACAAACTGCTGGAACTGATTGACGCTCAACACAGAAGCCTGCCACCTGGGAGAAAGAAACTGGGACACTTGTCAATGTACTGGGGCATGGTGAAATGGGTATGACAGTGTGGGCAATGATGGGCGAGAAAGGGGAGGGTGCATTGAGACTTCCACTTTCATGCCTGCATCATCAGGAACTATCACTGGTGCCCTGGAATGTGAGTTGTAACTGTGCAGATCTGACAGTGGCAAGGGCAGGCATCCCGAGTCTGATTGATCAGATGGCAGTGGCACAGTTTGTATGCAGGGCTGGACCTGGTTGGATTGCCAGCACTAAAAGCCCTTGGAGTGTCATCCTTCATAAAGTGCCACCCATTTGTGGCAATCACTGTGCCCAGCATCCATGAGTGTTTGCCCCATATGAGCATGTCCCCATGGCTGGGGCTGGCATAAAGTACTTTTCATGCCAGTTTCAGGGTTCTGTGGGCTGTGTGGCCAGGAGGTGGAGGGGAGTATGTGTCTGACATCCATGGAGGAGCAGTGCTGGGCTATGGTTATGGTCATCATTGATTCCTGTATGTGCTCAGAAACATCATGAGTGCAGCTGTGGTGGAAGTGCCCATCAATTTCATTTGTTGTTTACACTTTCATGCCATATGCTCCATCCCAGCATTGGAGGATGCATGAAATGTTGGATTAAATAAGTGCTTGAAGCCATTGGAAATGCAGAGCTCATTGAAAGATGTTACTCTGAATTGGGGCCCACTGTCTGATGCTACAGTATGGGGAAGCCCTTCAATGGTGCAAATCTGTACAAGGCCATTGAGGGTGCCATCATTGGTGGCTGACATTAAGCTGACCACATATGGGTAGTTAGGATAAGTGTCCATGATAGTGAGCCACATAGATCCTAGAAAGTGACCAGAAAACTGCAGGTGAATGCAGTTCTAGGGGTGATGGGGACTGGGCTAGTGAATGAAGACTAGGTTTTATCAACAAAATCCCCCAATGCCCACAGTGAGGAGTTGCAAAAACCTGAGGTTGCAGGGTAGACAGGATGATGACACGATGAGAGTCCATCTCTGTGTGAAGTAGGAGAACATTGGAGATGACCAACAAATGGTGAGAGAGGCAAGCCCAGGTGTGGAGTTCCTGATTGTTGGACTTTGATAGTGCATGACACACCATAAGACAGGATTGCAACTCTTGTGTGGAGCAATGTGAACAGCTGTAATGGGAAATCTGAACAAGGCATGCTGTCATTCCATGTCAATGTGGAGACAGGAGATTATTTATTGGTCAAATTAAGGGTTGGGCCTCGAGGGGAGACAAGAGATAGCATCTGCATTTGTGTTTTGTGCCATGGATTTGTGTTTAATGGTATAATTGTAAGCAACTGAGGAATAGCACCCAATGTTGAAGCCACTGTGCTATTTGCTAAAAGCTGAGAATGTGGCACAGTGAGTACCACTAGTGGTTTGTGGTCGGTAATGTGGGTAAGCTTGGTCCTGAATCAGTAAACATAGAATTCTTTTTGGCAAAGATGACCACCAAGTCTTCTTTTTCGATCTGCGAATAGTTCTCATGAGCGGGTGTCAGCTTCTTTGATGCATAGACAATTGATTGCTCAGTATTGTCATTGTACTTGCACCACACCAGTGCCATAGAGAGAAGCATCAGCAGCCAAAACCAGTGGACATGACTGAGAAAAGGACCTAAGGCAGAATGCCAAGTGCAGCAGACACTTGATTTATGTGAAAGGAGGCAGTCGTCCAGCTGTACTGAATGTTCTTCTTTCACAGCTGGTTGAGTGGATGCATAATGTGGGTCACATGGGGAAGGACGTTAGAATAATAATTCACCTTTCCCGAAAAAGCCTGCAGCTCTTGTAAATTTTGGAAGTGGGGTACAGAGTCAGTGGCAGGAACAATGCAGTCAGTGGGCTTTATCCCTTCTTTGTTAAGCAAGTGCCCAAGATATTCCATTTGCTCATGAAAATATGCTATTGTGTTAGCGGCACTTGAGTCCTGAATCATACAACAGTAAAAAGTGCATGAAGGTCGGCACAGATGGTCCTATTGTGTAGTGCCCGTGACACTTAAACAGTTGAGACTGTGGGTACAAGCAGAGATGGAAATGTTTAGCTGTCCGTGGCACCTTAGGAAGATTGCCTGAGTGTCTGAGATCCCAATAGGCAAGCACTTGTATTTGTATAAGCCAAAGGAAGTGTTGATCACCATAACATGTTGCAATTACTCATCCAGTGGGATCTGCAAATATGCATAGGCAAGGTCTGTCGTAGAAAAATATTCCTCTGGATGTGAATGTGGTAGGTTTCCACTTGTGTCTGGAATTGAATGTTGATTTAAAACCTACACATATCAACACATTAGGTTTCTTGGCTACTACCAAAGTTGTTGCCCAAGCACTAATTTTAACAGTTTCAGTTACCCCAGCTTCATGAAAATGATCAAGTTCTTGCTTAATGACCACCTGTAAGGAGACAAGAATAGGTTGTGCTTGGCAGGAAAGGGACACTGCATCTTGACATAAAGAAATATGAGCCTGGAAATCCATGGTGCACTCCAAGCCAAATTTGGATAGAGGCACAAAGATGGCACAGAGGAAGGGAACCATGTCTCAGATGACCTGAACCTTGTGAGTGATCAAGAATCAAAGCAGCAAGAAGGCACCCAGACCAAAAATGTTACCAGCTGGGTTACTATCAACAGCGAATAGAGTTACTAGCCATAGAAACTTTTTGTATGCAGCACTGACTGTGAATTGACTGCAGAGGAGAATCAGACTTTAACCATATGCAACCAACATGCAGGTCGTTGGGGTCAAGTCAGGGTGACCAAGACAAGCATATATTTGGAGGCAAATCAAAGAAATGGTATTGTGTATGTCCAAGTGAAATTGGATTTCCTGGTTTGCGATTGTGAGGTTCATAAACAACTAGGTAGCAGAAGTATTCCCCTGAGAAACAACAGCAAGACGTTCATGCATCATCCCTTGAATGTGTGGAGTGGCACTTGACTGTCCCAGTAGTTGGTGACATGGTGTAAAGGTGACCATCATCCTCACATTGGCTGCAGTGTGCCCAGCGATCCATACTGTTTGCACAAGTGTGTGCTGTGAAGCAGTCAGGACATGATGGAAGACCCTGCTGCTTACGCTAACAGAGTATAACAGATTGTTCATAGGCCAGTGACATGTCTGAAATCAGCAAATCTTGGTGCTGCCATTGGGAAAAGAACTTATGACAATTCTGCCCCTGAGATGGCAGCTGGTGCACCACTACTTGGGGTTGAACCATGATGCGTCATTTTCTGCCTTTGCTACAGAGTATATGATTTTGAAAATACCATCCAAGGAAACAGTACTCTTTTGAGTTCATAAACTTGAAAATCTTCTTCAAAAAGCGTTGTCAAGTTCGAGAACTCCATTATGTACTACTGGATTGGACGCCAATTGGACACTATGTTGTGAATCAAAGAATCTGCAGACTGGGTTCCTGTAAGTGAAACTGCAACATAAACTCAACCCTTGCAAAATCTGTCCCCCATGAGTGGTACAACTGACCTGGTTTCTGGGAGTATTGATAGATGTGATGACATGACCACATGGAATCATTGTGAATAATGATTGGACAGCAATGAACACATCTCCTCAGACATAAGTGTGATGGGATTCAAGAGTAGAGCCAACTTCTTTAGTAAGAAAAGTGTCTCAGGGAAGTTCAAGAAAGGAAGAATGACTTTTGGAGAGCATCATCCAAAACATGAAAAGGAGCAAAGTGCTTTCCCAGCCACTCCAAATATGTGTTCCAATTCTCTTCGGCATTGTTAAATGACGGAAATGTGGATGGGTGGCTCTCCATCTGGTAAGTGACCACAGCCTGCATGGTTTATGAAACCTGACCTTTCAATGAAAGCACAGTTTCCTGTTGGAGGAAGTTAGTTTGCTGCTGTTGCTCTTGAAACTGCTGTTGGAACTTCTGTTGCAACTACTGCTGCAGGACTTGGGAACCAGTAGGAACAGGCTGATTGGCTGAGGGCATCACAGCAAGTCACTGGAGATGAAACACATGGACAGAAACTCAAGAAAGACAAACAACAGAGATAGCACACAAATAACAAATTCAGTAAGTAAACCAAGATCAAATACCTAAGATGTAGCAAATACTAAAACAAAACAACTATGTAAAGTCACATCAGTACAACAGCACAGAGAATACATGATTGACTGTTGAGCTCCTATGCTGCTGAATTCAAAGAGCTGCTGCAGGTGCTGACTGGCCATGGAGGTGGACATGTCTTCATGACAGTGCTCGCAGTGGTGTCACTAGTGCCTTCAGGTGTAGTAGCATTGTCTAGCAGCTGTCATTATGTTCCATACCTTCCAGTGGACCTTCAAACTTGTGAACTGGGATATCAGACCTACCTTCTACATGCTTCCTGAACTCCATAAAGTCAATCACCCAAGATGCCACATAGTGGCCAGTTACTGTTTTCTCACAGAGAGAATATCTGCTTCTGTGGACCAACACCTTCATCTGGTTTGCGGAGCACTATTGGCAAGCGGGGCACACTCAGCCCTTGTGAGGCAAACTGAGGAACTACTTGATCAAGAAGTAGTGGCTCTGGTCTCGTAAACTGACATACAGCCAGCAGAGTGGTGTACTGACCACATGCCTCTCCATATCCGCATCCAGTGATGCTGTAGGCTGAGGATAACATGGTGGCTAGTCTGTACCATTGGGCCTTCATGGCCTGTTTAGGCGGAGTTTAGTTTTCAGCCTGTGTCAACCTATTCATGAGCCATCTAGAGGAAACCTCCCTAACCACCCAGAATCCCAGACTTCCCATCTGTTTCAGATCCATTGATGACACCTTCGTGATCTGGACTGAGAGTGAGGACACATTATCCTCATTCCTTCAGAACCTAAACACTTCTCCTCCATTTACTTTGCCTGGCCATCCTCAACCCAACAATTGACCACCGCCTCAAGGATGGCTGCTTCAGTACCTCTGTCCACATCAAATCTAACAACCACCAATAATATCTCCTCTTCTATTGGTGCCACCCATTCCATACCAAAAAGTCCTTTCCATAGAGCTTAGACATTCACAGTCATTGCATATGCAGTGATAGCAGCCCCTCTCAAAATATGCCAGGAATCTCACTAAGCCTTTCGCAGACCAAAATTCCCTCCCAGTCTTGTACAGAAACAGATCTCCCATGCCTTCTCTCTACAGTCACCTCCCACATACCCAATGAGTAGCCTCAAACAAACGCTATTCTGGTAACCATTACCATCCACTACTGGAGCAACTGGATCACACTTTCCACCGGTGTTTCAACTACCTCTTGACATGCCCTGAAATTAGGAATATACTCCCCATCTCCCATAACGGTATTCTGTCCCCAACTAACGTACACAATATCACGGTCCATCTCTATTCCAATTGTGCTCCCAACCCCTTGCCTCATGGCTCATACCCCTGTAATAGAATTAGATGCAAAATCCCTCCCTCATGTCCTCCCAGTGCGGCCTATTACACTCCTGTCACAGAACATCTCCTACACCATCAGAAGCAGGACTGCCTGTGAAAATTATCATGTGATCTACATACTAAGCTGCATATACTGTGTTGCTCTCTTCATGGGCATGACAATCATCAAGCTGTCTGGCCACCAACAAATTGTGGCCAAGAGAGCTACAGCACCCAGTTGCTGGACATGCTGCCCAACACAAAGTGCTTCATGTGAATGACCACAAAGTGCTTCATGTGAATGACTGCTTCACAGCCTTTGCCCTTGTGCCATTTGGATCCTTCCTACCCACCTGTCCCCTTCCCTGCTACTACTCGAATATGGCACAGTCATTCTATCCCACAAATACTACACAGTTATTCTATCCCACCAACACTTCCACTGGTCTTCTCACCTTCTCTTCTCTTCTCTCTCCCTCTACCACCACCACCACCGCCCCCACCCCCACCCCCACCCCCCCAAGCACAGCCTCCTGACACTGCACCTATACATTTTATATCATTTGACAACTTGTTGAATAATTTCATTCCCAATAGCATGTATCTTTCTCAGTATAAACAAGTATTAGCTGGGAGTAAATGAAATTACTTTTCTATCTAAGTCACAGTTTTTTCTAATACTGTTATCATTTCCAATTACATTTCTTTTAATACACATTAGCATGTTAAGAATAAACATGCAAGTGCTTTAAATATTGGTTTACATGAATGTCTAGTTCCATTCCCTCTAATAATCCTAATGTCTCTACGAGTTTCCTAAAAATAGTAAAGTTTTGGCTTACTGACTAACCTCCTGAATGTTGATTTAGTAGATTTTGTATCCTGATCAGTATTAACATTTAACATAAGCAGTTGCATGTGTTCATCTTAGAAGTCCTGGCTATTAATTTTTGTAATACAGTATAATTTAGTTTGTTAGACATATCTATAAGTATATAACAATATGAATATAATAGAGAGAAACATTCCATGTGGGAAAAATATATCTAAAAACAAAGATGATGTGACTTACCAAACGAAAGTGGTGGCAGGTCGATAGACACACAAACATACACACAAAATTCAAGCTTACGCAACCAACGGTTGCTTCGTCAGGAAAGAGGGAAGGAGCGGGAACGACGAAAGAATGTGGGTTTTAAGGGAGAGGGTAAGGAGTCATTCCAATCCCGGGAGTGGAAAGACTTACCTTAGGGGGAAAAAAGGACAGGTATACACTCGCACACACACACACATATCCATCCGCACATACACAGACACCTCACTGGTAACATTGCCACAGTCACTTGTCTTCTGCACCATTTGTAATTTCATTCAGCCTGCCTTTGCTGCTGCTGCCTGCCTGGATTTTTATCATTTGTGCCACAATGTGGTCAGATGTTGGAGATCCTCAGTTTTGCCTTGAACAACCTTGAGCCTGGTCCACAATTGTTGACAACTTATTTGTAATTATTGGCATTGTGGATCAACAATTGCATCAAGAACATTCCACCAATCACCAACAGTGCATTTGTACCACTAACAACAATGCTGGTGACCTTTCACTTCAGTACCAGCTTCAGCATGCTTACTTCCATGCAGAGGGCAAGTCCGACTGACTTTGACCGATCGCTTCTAACTCTCATGTCTGACTCTCAGGCCCAGGTTCGATTCCCATCTGGGTCGGAGATTTTCTCTGCTCTGGGATTGGGTGTTGTGTTGTCCTCATCATTATATTGTCCTCATTGACAAGCAAGTCACCAAAGTGGTGTCAACTAAAAAGACATGCATCAGGTGACCAGTCTGCCCGACGGGAGGCCCTTGCCACATGGTATTTCAATTTTTTCATGTCAATGCATCAGCCAGGAGTGATGATGTTCATGTGACATCAACAGGCTCTGCTTCCCCGCCATCTGTGTCACACCTAGGCCTGCACAGAATGCTTGAGAGCACACTGCACACACAGTTACACAGAACATGACCTACGAGAATCATTCAAAGGGAGTCTACATTCTGTATCGCAAAAGTACCCGGATCAAGCTATATAAGTCAGAGGCGACTTCAACCTACCTAGTATAGACTGGGATGTCTATGGATTCATTACAGGTGGTACAGACAAGCTGTCATGTGAATTACTTTTGAACATGTTATCCAAAAACTGTCTTGAGCAGCTAAATCGACAGCCAATGCATAATGGAAATATTTTAGATCTGGTAGCCATGAACAGACCAGACTTCATCGACGCTGTCAGTGTTGAGACAGGGATTAGTGATCATGATGTTGTCATTATAACTATGGTTACAAAAAGTCGGTCAAGAAGGCTAGGAGAGTATTCTTATTAGAAAGAGCAGATAAGCAGTTGTTAGCATCCCACGTAGTAAATGAATCGACTTCATTTACTTACGGTACGATGGACATGAAAGAATTATGGGAAAATTTTAAACACATTGTAAATCATGCATTGGACAAGTATGTGCCAAAAAAGTGGGTTATGGACAGAAAAGACCCACCGTGGTTTAACAGTGCAATTCGGAGAATGCTCAGGAAGCAAAGGCAGTTGCACTCATGGTACAAGAAAGATCGGGAGAATGAGGACAGGCAAAAGTTAGTAGAGATTCATGCTGCTGTAAAAAGAGGGATGCGTGGAGCATTCAACCATTACCACCGTCATACCTTAGCAAAAGATCTTGCTGAAAACCCAAGGAAATTCTGCTCTTATGTAAAATCGGTAAGCGGGTCGAAGGCTTCCATCCAGTCACTCACTGATCAGTCTGGCCTGGCAATGGAAGACAGCAAAACAAAAGCTGAAATTTTAAATTTAGCATTTGAGAAATCTTTCACGCAGGAGGATCGTACAAACATACCACCGTTTGAGTCTCATACAGATTCCCGTATGGAGGACATAGTGATAGACATCTCTGTGGTTGTGAAGCAGCTGAATGGGTTGAAAATAAATAAATCGCCAGGTCCTGATGGGATTCCAATTTGGTTTTACAGAGAGTACTCTACTGCATTGGCTCCTTACTTAGCTTGCGTTTATTGCGAATCTCTTGCCCAATGTAAAGTCCTGAGCAACTGGAGAAAAGCACAGGTGACACCTGTATATAAGAAGGGTAGAAGGGCACATCCTCAAAATTACAGACCAATATCCTTAACATTGGTTTGTTGCAGGATTCTCGAACATATTCTCAGTTCGAATATAATGAATTTCCTTGAGACAGAGAAGTTGCTGTCCATGCATCAGTACGGCTTTAGAGAGCATCGCTCCTGTGAAACGCAACTCGCCCTTTTTTCTCATGATATCTTGCGAACCATGGATGAAGGGTATCAGATGGATGCCATATTCCTTGACTTCCGGAAAGCGTTTGACTCGGGTGCCCCACTGCAGACTCCTAACTAAGGTACGAGCATATGGGATTGGTTCCCAAGTATGTGAGTGGCTCGGAGACTTCTTAAGTAATAGAATACAGTACATTGTCCTCGATGGTGAGTGTTCATCGGAGGTATTATCTGGAGTGCCCCAGGGAAGTGTGGTAGGTCCGCTGTTGTTTTCTATCTACATAAATGATCTTTTGGATAGGGTGGATAGCAATGTGTGGCTGTTTGCTGATGATGCTGTGGTGTACGGGAAGGTGTCATCGTTGAGTGACTGTTGGAGGATACAAGATGACTTGGACAGGATTTGTGATTGGTGTAAAGAATGGCTGCTAACTCTAAATGTAGATAAATGTAAATTAATGGAGATGAATAGGAAAAAGAATCCCGTAATGTTTGACTACTCCATTAGTAGTGTAGCACTTGACACAGTAACGTCGATTAAATATTTAGGTGTAACATTGCAGAGCGATATGAAGTGGAACAAGCATGTGATGGCAGTTGTGGGGAAGGCAGATTGTCATCTTTGGTTCATTGGTAGAATTTTAGGAAGATGTGGTTCATCTGTAAAGGAGACCGCTTATAAAACACTAATACGACCTATTCTTGAGTACTGCTCGAGCATTTGGGATCCCTATCAGGTCGGATTGAGGGAGGACATAGAAGCAATTCAGAGGTGGGCTGCTACATTTGTGACTGGTAGGTTTTATCATCATGTGAGTGTTACAGAAATGCTTCAGGAACTCGGGTGGGAGTCTCTAGAGGAAAGGAGGCATTCTTTAAATCGCTACTGAGGAAATTTAGAGAACCAGCATTTGAGGCTGACCGCAGTACAATTTTACTGCTGCCAACTTACATTTCACGGAAAGACCACAAAGATAAGATAAGAGAGATTAGGGCTCGTACAGAGGCATATAGGCAGTCATTTTTCCCTCGTTCTGTTTGGGAGTGGAACAGGGAGAGAAGATGCTAGTTGTGGTCCGAGGTACCCTCTGCCACGCACTGTATGGTGGATTGCAGAGTATGTATGTAGATGTAGATGTAGATTCATGCCCACACAGCCACAATGCATGACCAACCATGCTGCCCCTGAGCAGAACCGTTCCTGCTGGCATCAAGCAACATACACACCACCGCCACTTGGTGCAGTGCCCTCCACCCAGCCAACATAGATGACTGCATGCCAAGCAATCATATCTCATGTTCCTTCATGTACAAGCAGGAAAAGTTTGACAACATTGTGCACAGTGGTCGCCTGCCTTGTGACTGCTTGCTAATGCCGGCAGCAGGTTCATCTATTCAAGAAGACTACTATGGTTGCCTCATTGCTCCCACAGCAGCGGATTTTCTATCACTCCACCAACAATGACTGCTACCAGACTTCAAATCTCCAATTTCCCACATGGACGTGACCTTCTCATCAACTTGGACTCTGATGAGTGTTCCACCTCCACTTATCCTACTTCTGAGAACCATATTTTTAACTGTGCTACCTGCCTCCTTCGCTCCGATGAATCGCCTTTTGGCTGACTTAAGTTTAACTCTCAACTACTCAATGGCTTGTGGACAAAGAATGAACCTGTGACATTGGAACTATACAAAGCTACCAGCTCATCAGTCAGTACACAGATCCATGACCCAGACCATACAACGGTCACTGTCTCACTCCCTCACGTGGACATTTTCTCTTAAATACATCATACAACCGTACTAAGGGATGAACTTCTTACACCATTTCTACCTCTCCATGGTCATACAACATGCCACACTCCTGCACTTTGACATGGGCCAGTGCATCTCAGGAGCTTTCACCATGGTGCCCACACCCTTACCTGATCATTGACCGTTCAAAAGGAATAACAGAAAGACTATCGTGCACCTTTGACACACTCAAGCAGTGTGCCTCCTCAACTTATGAGTTCTTGGTTATTCATCAACATTACATCAACTGTCTTGTGTTATTGGATGCACTCTTTATAAAGGACACATTGCTCCTACAATGTAATAATGTCATATCCATTGCCCCTGCCCTGATCTGCGAGCATTTCACAGACTTGGCACACAACTCTCATGACATCAAGGAGGGGAGCACAGACTTGGCCCTGATCCCACTGACCAGTCACGCCTGCCCGACACCCAGCTGTGCCTATTCCCTGGTCTATTCGGTACTTGCACTGTCACTGTCTTTGGATACGTAGTGAGCCGTTTACGTTTGTATACCGTGTTCTAGCTTGTCATCTGGGAACTCCACGGCTGGCATCATCAGGCACAATGCCCTTGCTGTACAGCCCACCATCGCCATGTCTCTCCAACATGACTCATCGCCATGTAGTTCGGCTATTGCCTGCTGCTGATATTCACATGACAGCACCGATCCCACCGGCTGTGTTTACCTGGTTCCACATTTGATTACCACACACCTACTGCAGGTTGGTGATGCTTTAGAATGCCACGTTCAGGACACATTAGACACATCAAACATAACAAGGCACTTTTTCGACCACTTTCAATTGTGTAAATCACCTTCAGCCTCCACTGATAATTTCAGTACCCCTTCCTGACATGAGTTCACCACAACAAAGGTGGACTCTGTCATTGCACCTCCATCAACACAGACATCAACCACAACACACATTGGTGCCTTGCATTCCTGCCTCCCCATGGCCCCCACTCTGCCACAGTTGGCCTCTGCACAGACGATGCCCATAGAAGTACACTCCAGCAGATAAATTACCAGCTTATGTCAACCACACTTCACCCTCAACATATGCAGCCCATTTGATCAGATCAGTTTCTCTCACACATATGGCCTCCACAAGCTCTTGTCCTTCAGTCATACCACCAGTGTCCTGTGTGAACACACTGCAAGCTGTTGCCTACAGCCATACTGTGGTGTCACCGCCAGACACCACACTTGTTAGGTGGTAGCCTTTAAATCGGCCGCGGTCCGGTAGTATATGAGGGACCCGCGTGTCGCCACTATCAGTGATTGCAGACCGAGCGCCGCCACACGGCAGGTCTAGAGAGACTTCCTAGCACTCGCCCCAGTTGTACAACCAACTTTGTTAGTGATGGTTCACTGACAAAATACGCTCTCATTTGCCGAGACGATAGTTTAGCATAGCCTTCAGCTACGTCATTTGCTACGACCTAGCAAGGCGCCATTATCAGTTACTATTGATATTGTGAATCATGTACCGTCAGGACCGACGTTCATCATTAATGGATTAAAGTTAAGTATTCCACCAGCTACGTCCGTTTTTCTAAATTCTAATTTCCTTGTCCTGTTCCAGACCTCACGCCACCCTACGTGAGCTAAAACGCATGCATTTTGGCCTCCTCTAGTAACGCGGTGTTGGCTCTTCTGCCAACCACAACACATACTACCTGTTCAGCATTCCTACATGCCCACTGTGACTTTGAGAAATGGCCCACTTGTATCTCACGAAAGTGCCACCTGTGGCAGGACTGGTCACATGCATAGGCACAGCATCACTTCAAGAAGTGGCCCACTCATGTCTCATGAAAATGCCAGGCACAACGTGGCTGTATGTGAATCTGCACAGAATCACTTTGAAAAATGGTCCTGTCAAGTCTCTTGAACATGCCACTCACGACATAACTGGTCATTCACATTAGTACCCTACAATGAAGCAGTCACTGATCCCACTCTCATCTTCTGTTTGCTGCTCTTTGCTCTTCCCTTCAGGGGAGAGTATGGTGCTGTGGTGATGGGGGGCACGTGAGACGGGAAAGGGAGGGGGGGGGGGGGGGGTTCATGCACTACAATATACATCACTGACATATGATGATAAGTGAAATATCTGTGACTTGACCACAGATCTTAGTGTGTTTTTAGGTTCCAAGCAGGACAGACATGTACTAAAGTTTTTAGGTTCCAAGCAGGACAGACATGTACTAAGTGTAAATATTTGTGCAATAAAGCATTGTTATTGTTCCATGTCATGTCATACCTTAATTAAATCGTACCTGTCCTCTACCCTCACTACATATTTTACATACTTTTGTTCACATATGAAATTTGTTATTGACAATCGATCTGCATTACCCCCTAATTAATCTAACTGCAGTGCAGGAAGGGTAATGTGCATCTGTAAAACTCTTTGACCATCTACCCCTAGAAATAAAATGTCTCATGGACAGCAGAAATGTGTTCAACTGTAGATAAATATTTTTTTCCTTAACACCTCCTTCTATACCACAGAGGAATACTTGAACAGAAATAATTAGACATTTATACAGGAGACAGCTGTAAATGGCATGCATGTGGCAATATAAACATTTCTTTTTGTTCTTAAAAATATGTATTGTATGTTTCTTAAATTGATATGTCCCACCATCACAGTGATATGATAGTTTGGTTTGTGGAATATGTAACTAACAGCAGTGTGTCAATACTGTATGATAATATTTTGTGTATCTTGTACACATGTTCCAAAAGTACATACACTATTGTGTTGACAATAATGAGATTCCCTTAAACTTTACTGTGGTGTGCATACTGTAAGACCTTCGGTACACACACCATCAGATTATTTGACTTGTCACTCTAGCGAAGTAGGCGAGTGTCAGCAATATGTCTCGTGGTCTTATCGTGGCGTGTTTATCTTCTGCCATTAGGTCAGACGATAGAAATGCCACTTGCACACTTAGAGTAGCAGATTGACGGTGACCAACTTTAAACAGAACTTGATTAATTTTCACACACATTTATTAAAATAATAAAAAGGATAGAAATTACTTAACTTGATTCTGGATGCTGTTTACAATTGACAGTCTGAAGTTCCTTTGGTCTTGGTACATTAATCTTATTCTCACATATCTCTGATACTTTACAAAGTATCTATACATTTCTCTCCATGGCTATGTACAGGAATACGATAATCTTATTAGGCGCAGACTGAAACTTGACTATAGACTGGTACAGACTAATGCAGACTGACTAATTGGAGGCCTGTACACTCGTTATAATACCTTGCGCATTCAGGTATCACTGCATGAGTGTGATCCGCGAGGGGAAAAGGTTCTACGTTAGCAGCAATCTCATTGGCTGCATTACAAATTAATACGCGGATCAGCGGAAGCAGAATTTGGTCCGTCTCTAAGACAGCGCCATCTCGTAGTGCGGAGATGGACGAGCACTGCGCCTGCGCTGTTGTGCTTAGCGGGGCGCGCTCTATTGGGAAAGTTGTGCAAGCGCTGACTATGCGGAACTATGTACACAACATTTACCTATGGAGTTATTATCTCCAAGAGCTCCTTCACTTTAAGACTTAATAAATTTGTCACTGAAATCAAACTAATGCCAAAATGGTTCTTGTAGATAACAAATCCATTAAAATTCTTTACGAAATGAGCATTGCAAATTACCACAGACTTCTTTTATTATGTAACAGATTCTGTAACAAAATGCAATATGAGACATATAATAAAGGCTCAACCTTTCCAAATTAAATCTATTTCAACTTATTTTAAGTGGAACATGCACTTCCACACCCATCTGTTTCAACCCAAAAGTGCAAGTGACTCCCTGCTGATATCTGTAAAGTCTGTCTCTTTTTAATTTTCTTCCTTTTGTGTAGGTAGTAATGAAATTAGCCTACATGAGGAAGATTACTGTGTGTAACTACATTTGATTAATTTTTGTAGTGCTTAGGTTACATGATATTCAGGTAGGCCTTTTCAGAACTGTAAATCTTTTCCAAACATACAAGGAGCTCATCTGCCTCATTCAACCCATTGATGCTTTGGTGACACAAATTATTGTTGATTGTGGCTGACTTCCTGTAAATTTTGTAATGATCTTCTGTTGTAATTTCTGGTAAAACCACCTACCTTTAATATTCTTCATCGAATTGACAGTTTAATGCAGCAGATGTGGAAGATGACAAGATCAAGAACTTGCTCACAGAAGGCTTAGCCAGCATTCGAAAATCCTGGATCACTGCCAACAGAATTTTAAACTTGGAATGAAAATTTGGTCTAGACAAAATATAACCATACAAACTACTCAGTTTCCCATAGCTCACCTATACCTCTATTGATATTATAGTGCTGTAGAAAGAATTACAGAAATTTAGAATAAGCATCTCCAAAGCAATAGTAAGAAGAATCTGCTCAATTTTAAGTATCATAATTCTCGAAATTAAATTTGTTGATATTACAGTGTACAATAGTCTGAAACTATATATCTATGTTGATTTGTTGTCAAGCACGGTGACCAAAAATATATTGGCTATACGTATAGTTAATAAATATTGCAGTTTTTTGCCTATGTTGAAGACTGTTTTGCTCTTTCCTTTTCTAAACTAAATAAGTGAATGATCATACACCAAGACTGTACTATTAGTAAACAATGTACTGGAGATAAGAAGCTTCAATCAGTACACATTATAAACTATTTGAAAAACTGTTATGAAAATCTTTGGTCAGTAAAATTACACAATTTTGCTCTGGTTAACTTTGCCCTCTGGTTATAAAGATCTGATATGATGAGCACATCTACACTAAAGTCAATGTTATAGTGACTTGATATTTACAAGTGACAAATAGATGATGGTATTGTGAATCCATGACACTGCTGCTTTTTTTAGGGAAAAAAATAAAATGTAACAACATTGATGTTACTTACATGATTATATGTCTTGCTCTTGATAAAGTGTTAATTAACAGTGTTAATCTGTGCTCTAAAATTTGTTATCTATTGGAATATCTGTACTTTTTATGTTATTAGCAGCAGCTGCAGTAGTAGTAGTAGCTGTTGTAGTAGTAGTAGTAGTAGTAGTATTTTCATTGTGGAGTCTCATAGTTTCGTGTTTTATTATCCTGAACTTATCTGTATATTTTAATTATTCGTGGATATGTTATTAAGTGTGCTGCGAGCTTGTGTAGTTGATGCAAAATAAAAATTAAATAAACATTTAAGTCTCGTTATATCTTTAATACATTCTGAAGTGTGGATACAGTTTTCTATAAAAACATTGGTGATAATAATATTTTCTATTATCATTAGTTACGGCAGATAGTACTATAACTGACAATAGAGGGAATCGTCCAAGCATTGTAAGTTTTCTTAAAAAATATAGTTCAAGAGATGAGTCAGAAAAATGACATAATTACATTATAGAACTAATGCCACATAAGGTGCATAAATTCATTCCAGATACAAAGAACGGAAAGGTATCTTGAGAGGACAGTGTTTAATTGGGATGATTGAAGGAGGAGGGAAAGGAACAGGAAAAGGAACAGAATATATGTTGAGGAAGGCATCACCCCAATACTGAAACAATGCTTTCATTATTGTACTTCACAAGAAGACAGACAGGCCACACAAAAGTTGTAGATCTATGAGACAGTTCTCCATGACGTATAATATATTCACTAAAATTGTCACCAGTTTACAGTAAGCCATAGGATTTTCATGAAATGAAAAAAAAAAAAAGGTTAGGAAACATAGTAAATAGGACTATTAGCAATCTTGAACAAAATTATAGATGGAAGCAATGAGTATAAGTTACCACTTTGTGTAGCATTCACAGAATTTGAGAAAGCATTTGACTCAAGCTTCAATACAATCAATATTTACAACATGTAAATTCAAAATTAAATATGAGTGAGATTAGAAGAATCCAAATCACCAAGTGTATTCTTAATAGTCCTGCTGAAAGTGTCACACCTCTAAACTGGGAAACCAAAGAAGGAAATATGTTAATGGAGAATATTGTAATCACCACTGAATGGCTGATCATGTTGTATCATTTGCCTGTAGTACAGAAGAGCTTCAAAACAAATGGAACAACTTAAGAGAAAAAGCCTGAAAAATTTGTTAAAATAATTCTAAAACAATGTACAACAAACACATCAAAACATGGTAAAAATAAAAAATGTTGACTGTTTTTATATTTAGGGCAGCTGGAAGCAACTGTTGATTAAATGTCTAAAGAAATGAGCAGAAGGGTATGCAAGGACTGAAGTACATTTGATAAACTAAATGGTATTGTGAAAACCAGTCTTCCAGTATCTCTGAGAAGGAAAGCACCCAACAAATGTGTAGAGCCAATTTTGATCTAGTGCTTTAGATGTGGATTTTTAATCTGAAAAGCAGCCAAAAACAGAGGCTTGCTCAGAGAGCAATAGAGAGATGCATGTTGGTAATTATTAGGAAAGAAATAAAGACAAACAAGTAGATCAAAGAACATAATTAACTGGAAGACATTATTCTAACCACAATGAAAATGAAATGGAGTTGAGTAGGCCATTTAACTACACACATGAGACCAGAAGAATCCAAATCACCAAATGTATTCTTAATAGTCCTGCTGAAAGTTTCACAACCCTAAACTGGGAAACCAAAGAAGGAAGTTCTCTTCTGGATTCCAAGGGATATATGAAAAGACTAAGTGAGATGAAGATACAATGGATGGTGGGTATCTGGCCTTTGAAAGCATGCAGGCTAAAGACCACAAAAATCTGTCGAGAAAGTTGTAATCAAACAGTATATGTCAAATGGTGACTGATGAAGTAGTTTTGAGTATGTGTGTGTGTGTTTAATCATACAGTAAATAAATATTCATATAATGTTTGTTTCTGAAGGATACAATATTTTTTTAAAATTACAGATAGCACATGTCATACGGGAAATCCGTCACTTTCAACAGACACCGTATAAAATTGAGCTTATAACAAAGGTGACAAATTATCTGTTGGATCCTTCTTTGCTTCTTGATGATGATGAATTATACAGAATTTCTTTGGAAATTGAACCTCGTACATCAAGACTGAGCTCTGCAGCTCTTGCACAGCTGCCATTGTCACAGACACCTCCTCGCACATAAATATTCATTCTGAAGTAGGTGAGTGAGCACTAATATTCACAGGTATAAGGAAATAACATTCTTTGTCTACCTTCTTGAATTGTTTTGACTAATTGAAAAATAAAAATTGCTTTTTTTGTACAGTAGTTTTGCTTTTAAAATCCCCATTTCTACATTTTTGTTTTTAAAAAGTACCATTTCTACATACTGCAAATAGTTTAGTTTAATTAGGTATTTGCATGTTCCATGGATCATAATTGTGACCTTTTGCTGTGATGTGAAATGATACAGTTGTATAATTATAATACACTTTCTCAGTGAAAGGTATTGCAACATGCTAGCCATTTACATGGTTTTCTTTAACTACCGTTTTTACATATGGTACAGTGTTTCCTACTGTACTATATTCTCCATATTTTTCTCTTTTCCCACTTGTATTATTACACATTTAGAAATTCTTTGCTGGACAAGAAGCATTTGTCAAGCACATAAAATTCTAGTTTGTATTTGAAGTTAACTATATTACCTATTAAATTCTTCACATTACTGTGTAAGTTATCAAAGATTTTTTTGTTGAATAACGCTAACTCCTGTGTGTGTCACACTGAGGCTGACTGATGGATAGTATAAGTCATTTCTCTTTCTAGTATTATATTTATGAACATTGCTGTTATTTTTAAACAGCAATTGATTGTTGATTACAGACTTCATAAGGGAATAAATGTATTATGATGATGTTGTTAGTATATCCACATGTTTAAAGAACTGACTACAAGAGGTTATAGAATGGGCAACACATATTAACCATATTACATGCTTCCCTGCAAGAAACTTTTTCCCTTGGCGATAAGTTACCAAGAATATTATGCCATAAGGCATTAACAAATGAAAATGGGAAAAGTAATTCAGCTTTCCAACAGTTTCACTTTTAAAATCTGATGTTATCTATAACATGAAAGTTGCAGAGCTTAGACATTTAAGGTTGGTGATGTGTGACTTCTAGTCCAGGCTCAGGCCCAGGTACAAGTATGACATAAACACCAAAGGATTTCAAATATTCTGTTTCATTTACTGATTTCCTCTAATGCATTATTTCTAGTGGTGTGGTCAGGCATTGTTCAGTACATAAACTACACATATTTTGTTTTATCTAAGTCCAGTGTCAGTCCATTTGCTGAATATCAGTTATTATTTTTCAAGAAAGATGTATTTACATGTTCAATTGTTAAAGTCTCTTGATTATAATACTTGCATCATTAGTACAGAGAGCTATTTCTGCTTCTTGGGCAGATGTTATCAGATCATTTAGGGGATATAGCAAGATGTAAAATAAAGGAAAGGCAACCACATACCTTTAATACACTGATTTGTGGTGCATAGACACACATAACAGAACACAATATTAATTAGCTTTCATGCTCTTGTTCTTCTTTTGGCAAATTCACATTCATACAGACACTCAAAAAAAACACACTACTGTGGCCTTGACGACACTGATTATTAGAGAGAAGTTGCCATGACTGATGGTTGTGGGGAGAGGACAGAGGAGGAATGATGCAAGGAGGGGCAGGAGAATAGTGCTAGGCAGGAGTGAGAAAGACAAATTACTTAGCTGCTGCACAACACGATGAAAGGAGTTCTGAGGGGATACAGCAATTAAAAGATATAGAGAGAAGAAGGGGGGGGGGGGGGGTGGAGAAGGGTAAGAGCTCAAGATAGAGAAGTAGCCAGGCAGGGGAGAGAGAAGGAGAGATATGTGGAAAGAGGTTGGGTGTGAGATGGCAGGGGGGGGGGGGGGGGGGGGGGAACACCCACATGTGGTAGAAGGCAGTATGGTAGGAGAAGGTGGTACATGATCTAAATGGGTGAGGAGTGCTGTGGACAATTACATAAAAAGAAAGGGAAAAAGTCAGGTAATGGGGAAGAGATTATCAGAGATTTTAGGCCATGGGGATTGTGAGAACCCAGAATCTGCTGGAGAAACAATTCCCACCTGTGTAGTTCATAGAAACTTGTGCTGGAAGACAATATCCAAATTACATATTCATGGGGAAGCTGCTAAAATCATTTGTGTTGTAGTGTGCAGCATATTTGGCTCCTGGATGGACAAGCATATAACATGGCTGGTTTCACACATGGCTCTGCCATTTTTGGGTTAGAAATGGCTGTGATTGGTTACTGGTAAGAAGTGGTAGGTGGCCATCTGAACAGGTTGTGCTCAAGGGTGGCCCACAGGGGAATGACACATGGTATGCAGGATTCTGAAGAGGATTGGAAATGGGATGGATGGGGATATTCTGTAGGTTGGGTGGGTGGTGAACTGTTTTGGGTGATGTGGATAGGATATCCTTCACCTACGCTGAGGTGACAAAAGACATAGGATACCTGACAATATAATGTCAGACCTCATTTTACCTGGTGCAATGCAGCAACTCATCATGGCATGGACTCAACAAGTTGTTAGAAGTCTCCTGCAGAAATGTTGAGCCATGATACCTCAATAGCCATCCATAATGATGAAGGTGTTGCTGCTGCAGGGTTTTGTGCACAAACTGACTTCTCAGTTATGTCCCATTAATGTTTGATGGGATCCATGTTGGGTGATCTGGGTGGCCAAATCATTGAAAATGTTCTTCAAACCAATTGCAAACAATTGTAGCTTAGTGACATGGTGCACTGTCATCCATAAAGATTCCATTGTTGTTTGAGAACACAAAGTCCATGAATGGCTGCAGATGGTCAGTGATTGCTTCAGTTGGATCAGAGGACCCAGTCCATTTCATGTAAATACAGTGGCTTCATCATGTCTGGACCACACTCAAACCGTACTCTTAGCTTTTACCAGCTGAAATTCAGACTCATCTCACCAGGCTACAGTTTTCCAGTCGTGTAAGGTCCAACTGATATGGTCACAAGCCCAGGAGAAGTGTTGCAAGCAATGTTATGCTATTAGCATAGGCACTCATGACAGTTGTCTGCTGCCATAGCACATTAATGCCAGATTTCGCCATACTGTTATGAAGGATACATTCATCTTATGTCCCACATCAATTTCTGTTGTTATTTTACACAATCTTGTTTTTTCTCTTGCAAATGCCGCTGCTTTCAGTTGTTGAGTGAAGGCCATTGGCCACTACATTGTCCATAGTGAGAGGTAATACCTGAAATTTGGTATTCTCAGTACACTGTTGACACTGTGGCTCTTGGAATATGAATTTCCTGGCAATTTCTGAAATGAAATGTCCCATGCGCCTAGCTCCTACTACCATTCCACATTAAAAGTGTGTTAATTCCAATCATGCACCCATAATCATATCCACACCTAAGTACAAATGATGGTTCTGCCAGTGCACTGCCCTTTTATTTGTGTATGTGATACTACCACCACCTGTATATGTGCATATCACTGTGACTTCTGTAACCTCAGTGTATATATGCTACATATGTAACAAGGACAAGAGTGGACCTGATATTGATTCCTGTGGTAAACTTGTAGAAATTCACTCCTCACTCTGGAGATGGTATTTTGTCTCTTTGGATTTCTTACTGCAACAATCCGCGTGCTTGCAGTTAAGTAATATGAAAACCAGTCATGGGAAATGATATTTTAGCTTCTCTGGGAGCATGCCATGAATTGCTCAATCAGATGTTTTTGAAACTTACAGAAAATAATGTTGGCAGTATTATACCATTCAAATTTTGTGTGATCTGATTCATGTTCTGTGGAGGGGCACTTTTGAAATCCAAACTTAGGCTAAGTATATTATTTTGAGAAAATAGTAGACTGCTACTCACCACATAGAGGAGGTGTCGAGGTGACAGGAAGGCATTTACATGGTACGTTGTAAAATATCTGTAGTTAAACCAGTATGTAAGAAAGAAGATATAGCATCTCAAGATAACTGTTGACCTATACCACTTATATCCACAATATCTAAAATAATAGAATACTGCATGCATAAACAGAAGAGTCAGTATTTTGAATGTAGTGATATACCTACCTCCTCACAGTATGGATTCAGATCCAGTCTTTCTACAGTCAATGCAGTTGAGAGCATGGTACCAAAAATATAAAACTGTTTTGAAATAAAGATTTTATCATCACAACCCCGTTGGACCTCAGGAAAGCTTGTGATGTGGTCTCTCAAAATCTTCATCACTGTAGGGTGAGGGAAAATGCTCTGCACCTAATGCAGTCTTACTTGGACAATATAAAAAGTTAGTTAAGGTAAATAATCAAATGACAGAATGTCTTCCAGTTGTAAAGCGTGTATCTCAAGGATCTGTTCTCGGACTTTCCTTTTCATTACATACATAAATGATTTACCTGTAGTTGTACAAAGTGATGCAGTGCTATTTGCAGATGGTACCAACCTATAAAATATGCAACACAGCTTGGCGGTGGCAATGTAGAGACGTACTACTTGATTAGAGGCAAATGTACTGCAGAATAATAATGGTAAAATGGAAGACATATTCAGTCTGAATGCTCCCAGTCATGATAATAAAACAGTCAAATTATTAGGATTTCACAGACATAGTGAAATCATGTGGCAAACTAGTAAGTGTCATCTACCTCCTGTACAAGCAGAGGAGCAGTGGCAGTAAAGAACTACTATTATATGCATATTTTGCGTTCTTTCATTCCCACCCAAGTTACAAGATACTATTATGGAGCAATTCTGTAGGTTCAAAATTAGTGTGTAAATGGCAAAAGAAAGCTGTAAGGTGCACTGCAGGTTAGTCCACATGAATCATGTTGAGATTATTTTAATAAACTACGTATAATGACATTACCTACACTGTAAATTTGCAACTGTTTTGTGTTTTCTAAGTAAAGTTGACCTAAGGAACACAGTTCATGACCATAACAGAGGAAGTGGACATACAATTAACGTGCTATATCCTATGCTGCAAAGACTCATAACAGTTATAAAATCTTGGTGCTATCTAGTTCAACAAACTACTTTAAAATGCATATACAGTGCCAGTAAATAAATTTAAAACTTGTCTTTCAAGTTTGAAGAAAAGTAAAGTAGCTGCAGGGGATTAACCGAGCGGTCTAAGGCTCTGCAGTCATGGACTGTGTGGCTGGTCCCGACGGAGGTTCGAGTCCTCCCTCAGGCATGGGTGTGTGTGTGTTTGTCCTGAGGATAACTTAGGCTAAGTAGTGTGTAAGCTTTAGGGACTGATGACTTTAGCCGTTAAGTCCCATAAGATTTCACACACATTTGAACATTTTGAAAAGTAAAGTAATATTCTCTGCTGGAGAGATTCTTGAGTGTGTGTCAGATGACCAACATTTCTTATGAAAAGGAACAATAAATTAAACAACAAACTTTTCATGTGCCACACTGTGTAACTATTTTATTGTTGTTTCATATACTTATTGTCAATTATCTGTGTCACTACTTAACATCTTTGTCATTCATTTGTAATTGTTCCGTTAGGAAACTTTTCGTTGTTATTGGCATTTATTTAAATATGAAGCATGTCTATCTTGGATAATTTTCTTGTAGTTAATGACATTTTCCCAGGTTTATATTATTATTATTGTTTTTATTATTGTGTTTACTTTGATGACACTGATTGCATGTAAATATGCTCAAATGTTAAATAAAGCATTTGTATTTGTATTTGTGCTGTCTTTACCCATACGTGTTGGAAAGTTAATTATAAGACAAAATTTTAGGTTCCAAATAAGGTCTCCAGATCTTTTTTTCCTATCGGAATCCTGTACAAACTCTGCGTTGAAGTCACCACAGACTATTAACTGCTTGCTGCTGTCTGACAGCTATCTCAATAAGGAATCCACATTCCTTATAAGTAGTGCGAAACTTCCTAGTGGGTTATTTATACAATTGTAACTAAAAGTGAACTAGCTTTCACCATTAATTCACAAGCACACTGATCACTAAAAAATCTACTTGTCTTACTGGCAAAAATATACTATGAAATGGAGAGCCACTGTGAAACGTCACATTCCATGTACCAGCTGTAATGTAAACTGTTTGATCCTTTACAGTGGTACGATTACCACAAAGTTGTCAGTTAGGTTGAGTGGGCATACAGAAAGGGTGGATACTGGCAACACATGGTATCGTGTTGCAGAGCATGTTCTAGCTGAAAATGACTTACAAGTTTGTGGCACCCTCCCATCGGTAATGCTGGAATTCAATATGGTGTTGGTCCACCCTTAGCCTTGATGACAGCTTCCAATCTCACAGGCATACATTTAATCAGGTTCTGGAAGGTTTCTTATGGAATGGCAGCCCATTCTTCAAGGAGTGCTGCACTGAGGAGAATTATCGATATCAAGAGGGGATGAAAAATATTCTCGGCATGGCGGGCAAAATGTCATACAGATTGGGCCTCATTTCAGGGCATGATTTTAGGAAGTCATAACCTAGTCAGAGTAGATGTTTTATACATTCCAGACCAGTGTAGTACTGAGTGACAAGAGGTGTACTCCTAAGTTGTTTTATCTAGGGGTCAGTAGTAGTAGTATTAGTGGGAACTGGCATTACAACATATCCTTGGTTCTCACTACCCACCTAGCCTTAATTTACGTTAATTTCTTTGGTTTCAGGATTTCTTTTCTGTAACTAATCCTTTATTTGCACCATTTGATTTTTTTTTTGTATGTTTTATTTTCTGACCTGTCTTTGTTTTGTCAGCCATCACTTCCACACTTAGCTTTCTGCTCTTATTAACACTTGGATTATGTTTTGTCAGTAATTTCTGTGTTGCTTATTACCTCAAGTTCTCAAATCTCATCCAGTGCTGTCCCCAGCATTCAGTCTTTCCATCTGATTTCTATATAGAATGAGAACCAATTTGTACCACTTTGCTCTATTCCATTGTTATCCAGTTCTCAAAAAAGTATCTTTCAATCCACTTATGTATGTAAGTTAATGTGGCATATGGTTTCCCAATTTCATGTTCTAATATCATTCATAGTGCCAGTGTAGCTTCCTTGATCCCTTTCCCTTTCCTGAATCAGTGTGCTCCTAAATGGTTAATCGTAACTTGTAATCTTTCCTTCACAATATTGACTAGAATATTTTAAGCATGGCTTATTAATGCCAGTGCTCAGTAATTTGGACAATTATTAGCCTTCTCTTCTTAAGTATGGTTTGTTTTACTTTTCATTAATTTCATTTCTAATCTTTCATCTTTAGAAACACATAATAGTATCATTTTAAAGTGGTTGATTGACCCTATGTAGAAACGTTATGTTGGTGGTACTTGGCTTTTCATATTGTTCTGTTCTTTTACTCTGTATCTAATAAATTCACCTCCATACATCCACAAAACTCAAAATAAAATCAAATACATACAGATTTTACAAGCTATAAATATATTTCACTTTGGTGTTTATTTTACCTGGGCTCTTTTTGGATATGTTTCAGGAAGTGCTGTTACATGAAGAAATGAACTTCTTCAGAAACAGCATCGGAAATTTTTTTTAATCTCCAAATGAAGCTTCAGTTTGTAACTATCCTCTTGTATCTCAGATACCACTTGAGACTATGTGATCTGCGATAGTATGATTTAGTGAATAAATTTGGTGAAGTAGGTGTCAGCATTAAGGAACATGTCTTCTTTAGTCTGTTTTAGACAGGGTTTATGGACATTGAGATAAAGACATTTTTCTCCTCAATATGTAACTATTTTTTTTAATTAGATGTGAAAAGAGTCAACTACTTTTTTCCTTGCTCATGTATATGAATAGGTAGTGTATGTTACTGATGTACATGAATGTGTAAGTTCCTTATAAAATACAATTTTATGTCCTATGTACAGGTGTTCTTTGACTAAAGAAAGTCCTAAAAAGGACTTTAAAGAATACCTGAAAAATAGATGAGAATTTATACCTAACTGGAAAGATAATCTTGCCATCTCTAGGCAATTTGTATAAGGAAAAGTAGTGACAAAGTATAATGTAAGAAGGAAACTGTATTTTTTCACGCATTCAGTGAAAAAATATTTCTTGAATGCTTCAAACTGAGCTATACTTCAAAGGAGTTTTGTTGTATGTCCTGAACGAAGACAGCAGTATATCATGGCATAGCACACATCATACTCAGTGAGACTTAAAAATTATGTTATTTAATATTCTGAAAAAAATTCAAATTTGTAAAAATAGTTAACAATAAGATTCATTTAGATAGATACAGTGAAGCATTCCTTTAATAACAATGAGTGTTTCACTATAACAAAAAGTTCCTGTATATCATTCTGAAACTGTTCTGTGTTTCATTTCATAGTATGCTTTATGGCAGCAATGTGCTGTTCAAGCAGTGTGAAATTCTATTATGGGGGAGAAGTTACCTGCAGTTGTTTTAATCTGCATGTAAACTGTATTATTCAGAACAGAGAACAAGCTTTCAACACGGTGCAGATGAAATGCATATATGTAACTTTTCAATGTGAGTACAAAATATTAGGCTACCTTACATGCTAAGATTAGACAGATACTGTTAACTATCTGCAGTCTTTTGTGTATGTCATTATCAAGCTCTTCCCATTCGTGCTCAATATAGCATCTGCAATTATAGCCCATTTTGTCATTTTTGTAAGCTGATGCAGGTAAATAATATTTTATTGTATCAAACACAGTAATGGATGACAATCATAAACGTGGTTGGAATACTCAACTCTTGCCAAATTAGAATATGCTTTCCAGTATACATGCCTTTTATGGCACTGTTGGCACATATCAACAAACACACAATAGTTTTCAAATATGGTATTATATCCTCTGTCTTAATTTGCTAATTAGGACTGTTCTGATAAATCCTGTTGCAACAGAAATGGTTTTCCCAAATGACTTAAAATTGCTCTTGTACTGCCTGAACTTGGATGTTTGTGTGTTATGTCACATTGTCTTATAGCAGTGTGAGCTGTGGACCAAGTTTTCTTTGTCCTCTTTACTCTGCTTTGTATGTAAAGTTATGCTACTCTTTGCAGAAGCATTGAAGCTGTCACCATACTTACTGCTGTAAAACATTGTTAGAAAGTTTAATTTCTTACGATACTGTTACAGAGCAAATTAATGAAGTACCACATACATACATACAATTGCTGATCATGGACTGTGACCTTATAAGTTCCTCCATCTTGTGCAGTTTGCATCCAGTTCTCATGGACACACCGCTGTTAAAGGTCCTCCTGCAGTTAATCCTTTCTCTAACAACTGTTTGCATGACAGTCATTACTTAGTGATGATATTACACCATGTTTTTGTAGTTTCATGGTAGAGTAGCTGAAAAAATTGAGTGTTTTATGTTAGACATGATTGAAATATATTTTAGCTGAAGAGTTTGTTACACATTTTTATGTCTTAAGCTCTCCCCTTCTTCTCTACTTTTTCTTCTGTCAATATGTTCCAGCAAGAGTTGCAATGATGGTGGTACCACCTGTCACAGTCACATTCACTATCTGCATTATGTCTTCTAACATTATTGCAAATGGAACAGTTCTTCCAGTGACCTTGACTGTTCTCTAGTGTGGATATCAGGATTCTCACATATTGCCTTAATGGTGATGGCAATTCCAAAATGGGAGACTGAATAGCAGGTGGTGTATAGCAAAACTTAAAAGCTCACATAAAGTCACTAGCTTCCATATTTTTTGCAACATGTGTCCAAAAAGTTTCATGGATGGTGTCTGAAAATAAACGAAACAGGATTTAAAAACAAAATGCCTTTAATGGCATTCAAAATAATCATCATTAGCTACGACACACTTGTGACATCAGTTGTGAAGCTGTTGGAAGCTGTCAGCAAATGCTTCTTGTGGAATCACTCGAAGACCCACGGTCATTTGTCGTTGGATATCTATGTTATTACAGGAATGAGAGCTGATGCTACGAGTACAATCTGGAACCAGGTGACAGTTGGTGGCATGATGTTCCATCATCTTCCCTACCTCCCTTTGGTACAAATTCATGATGGATCAAGTTCTTGCTGTTGAAGAAGGTGATCAGAATGATCTTAACCCTGGATTTTGTCTACTGACTTTTTTAGGAGGTGGGGAAGATGATGAACATTGTGGTAGGACTATCGCTTAGTCTCCAGACCAAATTGGTAGCAACAGGTCTCATCTGCTGTATGTTATGTTGTGGTCTTCGGTCCAGAGAGTGGTTTGATGCAACCCTCCATGCTACTTTATCCTGCGCAAGCTGCTTCATCTCCAAGTAACTATTGCAACCTACATCCTTCTGATTCTGGTTAGTGTATTCATCTCTTGGTCTCCCTCTGTGATTTTTACCCTCCACACTGCCCTCCAATACTAAATTGGTGATCCTTTGATCCTCAGAACATGTCCTACCAACCAATCCCTTCTTCTAGTCAAGTTTTGCCACAAATTCCTCTTCTACCCAATTCTATTCAGTACCTCCTCATTAGTTACGTGATCTACCCATCTAATCTTCAGTATTCTTCTGTAGCACCACATTTTGAATGCTTCTATTCTTTTTTTGTCTACACTAGTTATCGTCCATATTTCACTTCCATTCATGGCTACACTCCATACAAATACTTTCAGAAAAGACTTCCTGACACTTAAATCTATACTCGATGTTAACAAATTTCTCTTCTTCAGAGACACTTTTCTTGCCATTGCCAGCCTACATTTTATATCCTCTCTACTTTGACCATTATCAGTTATCTTGCTCCCCAAATAGCAGAAGTCATTCACTATTTTAAGTACCTCATTTACTAATCTAATGCCCTCTGCATCACCTTATTAGACTAAATTCCATTACCCTTCTTTTGCTTTTGTTGATGTTCATCTTATATCCTCCTTTCGAGACACTGTCCATTCCATTTCACTGCTCTTCCAGGTCCTTTGCTGACTCTGACAGAATTACAATGTCATTGGCAAACCTCAAAGTTTTTATTTCTTCTCCATGGATTGTAATTCCTACTCCAAATTTTTCTTTTGTTTCCTGTACTGCTTGCTCAAAATACAGATTGAATAACATCATAGATAGGCTGCAACCCTGTCTCACTCCCTTCCCAACCACTGCTTCCCTTTCACACCCCTTGAGTCTTATAATTGCTATCTGGTTTCTGTACAAATTGTAAATAGCCTTTTGCTTCCTGTATTTGATCCCTGACACCTTCAGATTTTGAAACAGAGTATTCCAATCAACATTGTCAAAAGCCCTCTCTAAGTCTACAAATGCTAGAAATGTAGGTTTCCCTTTTCTTAATCTATCTTCTAAGATAAGTGGTAGGGTCTCAGTATTGCCTCACGTGTTCCAACATTTCTACAGAATTCAAACTGATCCTCCTCGAGGTCAGCTTCTACCAGTTTTTCCATTCGTCTGCAAGGAATTCATGTTAGTATTTTGCAGCCGTGACTTTTAAACTGTTAGGTCAGTAATTTTCATACCTTTCAACACCTGCTTTCTTTGGGATTGTAATTATTATATTCTTCTTGAAGTCTGAGGGTATTTCACCTGTCTCATACATCTTGCTCACCAGGTGGTAGAGTTTTGCCAGGGCTGGCTCTGGCTATCAGTAGCTCTAATGGAGTGTTGTCTACTCCTGGGGCCTTGTTTCGACTTAGGTCTTTCAGATTCTTTCAAATTCTTCATGCAGTATCATATCTCCCATTTTCATCTTCATCTACGTGCCCTTCTATTTCGATAACATCGCCCTCAAGTGCATCGCCCTTGTATAGACTCTGTATATACTCCTTCCGCCTTTCTGCTTTCCCTTCTTTGCTTAGAACTGGTTCTCCATCTGAGCTCTTGATATTCATACAGGTGGTTCTCTTTTCTCCAAAGGTCTCTTTAATTTTCCTGTAGGCAATATCTTACTCCTAGTGAGATAAGCATCTACATCATTACATTTGTCCTGTAGTCATCCCTGTTTAGCCATTTTGCACTTCCTGTTGATCTCATTTTTGAGACGTGTGTTTTCCTTTTTGCCTACTTCATTTACTGAATGTTTATATTTATTCCTTATTGGTTAAGTTCAATATCTCTTCTGTTATTGAAGGATTTCTACTAGCCCACATCTTTTTACCTACTTGATCCTCTGCTGCCTTCACTATTTCATCTTTCAAAGCTACCCATTCTTCTTCTACTGTATTTATTTCCCCCATTCCTGTCAATTGCTCCCTTACGCCCTCCATGAAATTCTGTACAACCTCTGGTTTAGTCAGTTTATCCAGATACCATCTCCTTAAATTCCCACCATTTCACAGTTTCTTCAATTTTAATCTGCAGTTGATAACCAATAGATTGTGATCAGAGTTCACATCTGGCCCAGGAAATGTCTGACAGATGAAAACCTGGTTCCTAAGTCTCTGTCTTACCATTATATAATCTATCTGTAATGATGTAGATATCCAGCAATGTGTGACCATTGTACTTTGAGCGATTCCACAAGATGCATTTTTCTGACGGTTTCCAACAGCTTTACAACTGATGTCAGAAATGTGTTGCAACTAATAGTTATTGCTTTGAAGGCCAGTAAAGGATTTTGTTTACAACTCCTGTTTCCTTTATTTTCTGAGACCATTCAAAAAACTTTTCAGACACAGACTTACCTTGTCATATTAGTGTGATATAAACACACATGCAAATGGAGGCACCTGTATTCGACTCTCTGTGGTCATAGCAACTCTGCTGCTCCATTAATATACAGGTGTGCGATACTATGAGAAGAATGGAAATTCAAAACTAGTGAGGTTATATGGGTGTAACGTCTTTAAGGTGGACAATTTGCCATTCAAACTTCATCTGCAACTGAAGAATCGTATTTTCAGTTTTCATATTTGTGAAGTACAATGTACACTTCTCCACTCTAACAGGGAATGTCAAAACAATACTATTTTCAGAACCACCTCATCATTGTTGACTCCACATTTCATTACCAGCACTGTTTGCGAAGAGTTTAAAGCCTCCTTGGGATGCTGCTATATTCATTCCCATTACTTTGACATCATCAAGTAATTGATTACAGTTCTAGTGACCATAGGATAATTTGAGAACCTTTATGCTAAGAACTTTATTTTTGAAACTATGAGGACAATATATAAAGTGTGGCGTCTTGACTATACATCATTTCTGAGGTAACTCAATTTCAATGTCCTTCAACATTAATCTCTTTTGGAAATCAGTCATTGTATTTGAAAACTACCCATTCAGTTAATAAAACATAAATACATATATCACTATACAGCTATTAGCATATTAAAAATGTATAAATCTCATGGAGGTGCACAAAATATCAAGATGCACCTAGTGCATGATTTTCTGAATATAGATGAATATTTTGTCCTAATTACAACATTAGCTCCACTGCTCACATTATTGAGACTGCAGAAACACCTAATGGAAACAGTAACTACTGCCTTGGCAAATACTACAGTGGCAATCACATGTAATTTTAACTACAACATACTGATATTTATTGCATATTTGGTGCCCTGTTACTTCAGGCATAAATTTTACTGTGTGAACAGTACACTCAAAACTTAGGTTGAGGACTGAGAGATCATATCACTGAAATATGAGATGTGCTCTACATAACTACATTACTAGATTCCTGATACTTTTATAAAAAAAAATATAGCACTAAATTTATTGTCTTACATTTGATGTTAGTAATCTACGTAAGCAACTTTAAGTATGAAGCCTACTCAAGGTGTGTAAGACAAACCAACACATTTTTAGGTTTGACAGCAAGTTATTTCTGTTACCACCTCTACTAGGAAGATCAGCAAAGATAGGTCTTCCTGTGAACCTGTGTGGGCTACTTAATATCAACTTATCATCAACAGAACATGGGGCAAGGACTTACACAGTCTAACATAAAATCATACTTGCAATAAAAGGTGAAATCAATTTCTTTTTAAAATTGACAATGTAAAGAAAAGATAGATTACTAGTTACTGTAAAGATGGCACATTAAGTTGCAGACAGGCACAACTAAAAGACATTTACACATTAGCTTTCAGCCAAGGCCTTTATCAGAAAAAGAAACACACATACTGCCATTACCCAGATTCTGGTCTGAGCTGCCAGAGATGGCAGTCATGTGTTCATGTGGTGTGCTCGTTTGTGTGAATGAATGTGTGGTATTTCTTTTTCTGACAAAGGCTGTGGCTGAAAGCTGAAGTGTAACTGTCTTTTAGTTGTGACTGTCTGCACCTTAGCATGTCATATTTACAGTAAGTAGCAATCTATCTTTTCCTTACATTGTTGATATTTGAGCCTGGAGTTTCCATTGCCTCTGTTTAAAATTGTGCAAACAATTTTGATTACAATCAGATATTTGCCAGTATATTCTTTTGCATCATGTCCCTGTGTCACTGCTAATCAGACATACATGCACACATAAACTTCACTTTTAATACAAATGTCTAACCCACTTGTTTATTAGTACAAGGACAAATAAAAAGTCAAATTCAAATCAGACTTCCCTTTGTCAGCACATAACAGGAAAGGAACACAAAAGTAGGAGGGTAGCAGTAATTTTAGAAAGTTATCTTATGGTTTTCATTTGGGAATAGGAATGCAATATTGCATTTTCTCGCCTTTCAGAGCTAATTATAGAATAGTGGGATAAAATAAAATTATTTGCAGTTTACATTTTCTTTTGACTAAGTTTTTTAAGTGCTTTGCTGCTATTGTTTTTTATACACTGTATATTTAAAAATGGTAAAGTTGGTAACCATACTAAGCTGAAGAATAAATTTCAAATTCACATGGTCACAAAAGTTTGTTTCAATTCATTTTTCTTAAATCGGAAAGTTCTGTTGCTTTGCAGGAAGCAGAAAATGCTGCTGTTATTTCTACTTCATTATTTTCTTAACTAATTTTGGAAAGGTAGAGTAATTCTGGTTACAATGTCTATTAGGCTGTAATGTTACACATGAAGGGATGACTTCTGTTTTGCCTTCAGGCCTTAAAAATTAAACTGGTTCAACCTTCTTAACTGAGACTTTAATGTCTTTTTATCCAATTGATTTATGTGGTGCTCCATTGAATGTCCATAATTACATAATTACCTTCAAAAAGAAGGCAGACCATACCCACAGTCAACAAGACATTAAAAACTGGGACAGTGACAAAATGACCAAGGTATTGTGTCTGAAACAGAATTTGAACTTGTCTGTAACTGCATTGTGCTGCTGTAGGCCTTGACTCACCTGTGAAATGTAAATTTTTAATTTGTTTCATTTTACTTATTAATGAATTAGTAATGTAGCCCCTAAATTAGACACTTGCAGTTTTGTTCTTAATTTTTAATTCCCTTTTACGTTGCCATTTCTTGGTTGAGCTGCATGTGTTTATGATGATCACAAATCTTTAAACAAAGTTCTACAGCTTGTAGTCAAGTTCCTTGTCATTTTTTTATGACAAAAAACTAATAAAACTTCTGCTTTGAGGTGTCCACATTTCACACTATTAATGTCTAAAGACCTTCTACTATTACTTGTGTTATATTTCTATGAATTAGCATCACGTGCTTTTCCAGATACTATAGTATGTATTTTAGTACTATCAATGTGTTATCTGTTGCATTTTGTGTTAATAATGTCTTTGCCATCTGTAACATATATTAAAAACTGATCTTCTTGCTTCCTTTTTGTTATCAAGCTTTCCTAACATGTATCTTTAAAAGTATAAAAATATGAACTGAACAATAAGCACTGTAACATGTATGGAACGAAAAGTACACAAACATTTTTGTTGCAGCAGGATTCAAATTTTTGTATAAATAGAATTATGTTATGAAAATATTCAGTTTTCTTACATAACCCCATTTTTAACCAACAATTTGAAGACCATGGATTTTATCATTGTAATAATGGCTTTTTAAATAATGATTTATTACTAAAAGATAATTTTGAGTGAACCTAAGGAATGTCAATAAATCCACATTATGTATTGTTTTCATTTAATAAGGCAATAAGTTGTTTTGTAATGCAGGTTACATATCATACTTTGAAGTCTATGAATACAGTTGTGAATGGAAATTATTTTTATAAATATTTTAGTGAATGAAAGCAATCTTTTCAATTTCCTCTATCGTCCATGTTACAAACCATTCTGGCTGTCATAAGGTTTGTGTACAGTCATCAGTATTTTGTATGAATGTAAATATTAGTAATATACATCACAAAATGTTGTTTTGTAGTTTGGAGTTTATTGGGGTATCCCTTGCTCTTAAGGCCTACAATAGTACTGCAGAAGATATTCTCTTGCAGTATTTAGCACAGCAGATCATGCTTATTAAAAATGTGTGTTACTAGTGCTTCCAGTGTCTTTAGTTGTAGCTGAAACAAGACTGTGTCTGCAGTTAACGATACTAGTGTGAAAAAAACTGCTTTGTAAACTGGCAACATGTATTTATACACAATATATTGACTAAGTAGTGTTGCATGATGAAGAAACATATTGTATACATTTTTTGTCTTAATTGACTTCATTGTGCACATGCAGGTATCTCTTAATATGCAGAATGTTAATATTAAATTATGCATCATAGCTTATATTTATATTATTATATCATTAAGTAAAAGCATGGCACATAATTTAGAGTTTTCTCTATTGACACATGAAAACTTAACAAAAATTAAATGAAGACAGTAATAGACATTAATGAACTTAATTTGCAAACTGCTGATAGTTTATCATTTCTGTGCAAGAGTGCTAACAAAAGTGTTTAAGGGATTGTGAATAGTATTCTGACAAGAACAGTTGCATTATGATACTTATTGTTTGTCAATTAAATGGCCATTTGATAATGTGACAGAAAGTAGTTTTCTCATGAGAAATTGTAAACATAGATATACATCCACAGCTTCAAATATAGCTTCTGATTTGCTAATAACGGAAACTCTTCTTAACTGGTATGTCATAAAAATATTTTTTTAGTCAGAGGGTTAATAAAACTAATACACTAATAACTTCATTCCAAAAGGATTTTCTTGGCATTATCTTACATCTTACTGAGAAATAAAGGGGTACAGTAGATATAGGACAAGATTGGTGGTTTGCACCCTCTCCTTTCAACATATATTTGAAAGATGTAAGTGAGCACTGTTTGCAAATGGGGGAGGGGGCCAGATAACATGCAATTATGATTTGCAGACAATATTAATTTTCTGATGAGAAATGGCAAAAAAAATTGCATGAAATGGTTCAATGAAGTAAAACTGCTGGAAAATATGATAAAATGAAAATAAGGGAAAATGAAAGTGTAAAAATTATGCTGCATGGAGAGAAATCGGAAAACACGTATTATTTTGAGGATTTAGGAAATAAAGCAGAAAGGAACTGGAAATACAGCAGTGACATATCCAAAATAACAATAGCAAATTTGACATTCTCAGAGTCAAATTTCTGTCATAATATGGAAATGAGATTAAGGAAAATCTTGCTGAAGAGTTTTGTTTGACATGTTTAGTACTATATGTTGCCTATACTTGGACCTTTTAAGAACATGGATTTGGTGTACATTGAGGAAGTTTAAAGGGGTCGGAGAAACTGTTATAAAATATGTGGAGAGGAAATAAAGCAAAGGCAAATGAGGACTGAGATCCTGGTCATTGTACTCAGTGGCTGCAACTGTAACACCCTAGAGAAAGAAGTGAATTACCAGATGTGGAGACAACAAAGACCTGTTTACATAATTGCGAAAAGTGATGAGCTCTCTTTGATTCAACTGTGTTTCTTACTCTCAGGTGAGCTATAGATACTGTCAAAACCACATATAAATATGAGTAACAACAATAAATTATGTCCACTTTTTCCCCATAATCTTTGTTATTGATGACAATAGATATGGTATTGTAAATGCTAGGTCTTAGCATTTGGGTTAATTAGTTCATTTTACATCTTTATCTGTGTAATGTTCCTTGTTTTCTCATAATCCCCCCTCCCCCCATGGAAGTTGTATTATTCTCAAAAACAGTTCAGGTTTTCAAAAAACTTTGCAGCAATATCACAAGGAAAAGCTTAATTTTAAGTAGTCATACTGCACAAACTAATGACACGTATACCTATCAGTTTATCATATAAGATAACATTTTTAATGATATTGATGCAAGTTTTGCTCTTCTGTATTACTGAAGAAAATTAAGAATTAATTCTCTGCACATGCAGATGTAATTTTCTATTGATTATAAGGTATGAATGTCACTAACTTTGAAGGAGGTGTCGCAATGAAGATATCCTGAAATATTCGTACTACAGGGGGTAAATTTTTAGTTGACAAACCAGAATAACTTGAAAAATAAGCTTCACATGAAAAAATATGTATAATCCAAAGTTGATTATTTTCGAGAGGGACATCTACTGGTGCTAAAATTAGCCCACCACCCAAGCCCCCTGCGGGTGGGGCAGGAGGCAACTTTAAAATTTCAAATGGGAACACCTATTTTTTATGTAGAATCAGATTCTACATAAAAAAACTTCATACATTTTGTCTTAAATTTTTTTTTTTTTTTCTTGGTAGTTGGCGCTGTAATTCAAGAAAATCCATGTTCTCATTTTTGCGTGAAAATATATTAATTTTTTCCACAGATTCGGATTTGGGTCAACATTTGTAAAACTCTAATTCTTCTCTCTCAAACCCCACCCTATGGGGAGAGAGGGAGAGTTTTAGTTTTAGCAAATCAAAATTTATGAAGTAAATAAGTATTGTTATTTATCCATAACCATTTTCCATGAAAAAATGAGAGCATGGATTTTCTTGAATTACAGCACCAACTACCAAGAATCAAGACAAATGTTTAAGACAAAATGTACATAGCTTTTATGTAGAATCTGATTCTGCAATAAAAAATGGGGGTTCCCATACGAAATTTTAAATTTGCCTCCTGCTCCACCCCCAGGGGGCTGGGATGGCAAGCTGATCTTAGCACCAGCAGATGTCCCCCTAAAAAATAATCAACTTTGGATTCTACACATTTTTTGTGTGAAGTTTATTTTTTGAGTTATTCTGGTTTGTCAACTTAAAATTTACATCCTGTATATTGCGAACAGGACTATTATGAAATTGTACTCAAATTGAAACTTATCAATAGTGTTACGATAAGAATTTTATTGTCCTAAATGGACAAATTTCTGGTGAACATTCACAAGATACTAGTCAGTTATGAATGACAAAGTAGATTACAATCCCATAAATCTGATTAAAACAGTTTAAGATGCATTTTATTAGTAATAGATTCTTCAGTATTGCATTTCACATCAAAGTTCAATCCCCAGAAACAAAAAAAATATTTCGGTCTTTAGCAAAGGGAACACTTAATAAAAATTAATTCCAAAAAATCTTGTATTGCACATTGAGAAGTATGTATTACTTTAATGAGTTATTTCTGATACATGTGTAATGTTATGTTAACTGTACTTGTAAAGCAATTTCAAGTGCCTTTTGTTTATTAGCACTTGAGTAAGCTGTGTCTATGAGGACTAAACACCAAAAACCTGGTAGAACTGGCTTTATCATTTGGCAAGCCTACTACCAGGATAAGTTATTGTGACTACTATATATCAGATTTGATGAAAGTATGAATTATTTTTATGTATTTTGGAAAAGACTATTTAAATACCTGCATTCCCCAGAAAGTATTCACTAGTCTCTTAACAATTGTATGTAAACTCACTTCTAATTTCAGAATAATAGTTATAGTGCCACTTATTGCTATGATGTAACAACAGTGTAGAATTAGCTGTTACCTTTATAATACAAAGACATTGATTATAGTATGTTTCTTCCATCACACTTCTCTTCCTTATTTGTAATAAGAAACATTCAATTGTAGTGAGGAGTGATAAAAGGGTCCGGGTTTATCTACATTGTATATTACACTATTTTCGTATTCTTTTTGTTAGTTCACACATTTAACATACTTGAAACTATTGAAATTAATGAGTGAACTTAGTGGTCCTTCATCTATGGCACGGTACATGCATCGTGACAAATGGAGAAACTGCATATTGACAAAATCAAGAGTTATGTGAAAAAATCATCAGTCTACTTATAGTACGAAAAATGAGTATTATTCAGTAATGTACTTATATTTTAAAAAATAACAGTGAAAGTCAAATTTTGTTTAACTTCCACAAATACTGCACGAATGTATACTAATGATGTACAGTAAGCCAGTGTCTTTGATATCATCATTCAAAAAATGATTTTTGTGTGTCTTACATTGTTATTTTATGAGTTGCATTAAACTGACAATTACACACTGTGATAAGGTGTCTGGAATATTAGTTGAAAAAGCTGCAAATATGTAGTTGCTTTCATTGTAACTTATCATTTTGTGCGATGCATGGATACAGTTATATTCTGTGATAAACATACCTAAGCTATGTCAGCAAAAAGTGTTAATGGAATATGTTCTTTCGTTAATATATACATACTCGCATATATTGTTCATCTGTCTCTGTAAGCATAGAAATGACAGGGAAGCAACAATAACCATCATTTTATGGTTGTCCAAGAATTAATCTCTGTATTATACAGTGCTGGAATGTCTAGAAACATACAAATATGCATTAAATTCCAAGAAGTTCATTAATTAGGATTAATATAATGCCAGTCAAGTTCTCCAGTTTTAAATTTCTCCAGTTTTGTATTGTAAGCACTGTTATTTCTCGAAGCTCGTTATTGGGGATGGAGATCTAATTTTTCTTCATGTACTAAAAACTTGGAAAAAAGGATACTGCAATTGAATACTACAGCACGGTGGTTGTGAAAAAGAGGGGTTAATTTAAGAAGTATGAGGTGCAGGTATAAAATAACGGGACTATTGGTGTAAAACATACATACATATTTAGATATTTTCACCCTCAATATACTGACCTCTCCCTCCCTCTGTCGCTGCAACATTACATGCAAACTTTCAATTCATGAAAGCAGTGCTGGAAGTCTTCCTGCATGAGCTCCTTGATCAAGTGTGTCACTTTTTCTTTTACTGCTTCAATGTAATGAAATCTTGTTCCTTTTAATACAGATTTGGCCTTGGGGAAAAGATAAAATTTGCGTGGTGCTATGTCAGGTGAATAAGATGAGTGGTAAAAAAAATGACATGCTGTACTTCACTAGAAACCTCTTAACAGATAATACTGTACGAGCTGGTGTCATCTTGATGCAGAACCCATCACTTATTCTTCCACAACTGGTTTTTTTCTTATTTTATCAAAAAATTGAGCAAGTATTTCAAGTTAGTAATGTTGATTAATAGTTTGAACCTAGTGAGTATACACAGTTTCATGGGAAAAAAAGAAAAAAACCATCATCGCTTTTTCTCTCGATTTGCTCATTCAAGCTATTTTTGCTCCCAGTGAAGTTGGACCCTTCCAGTGCATGTACTGGCACTTAGTTTCTGGATCGGATCAGAAGTGTAAAACCAGGATTTATGGTATATTGTCACAATTTCCAAGAAGTTAGGGGCATTTTCTGTGGAATTCAAAGTACAAATATATTCATGAGTGTCTATTTTTTTCAGTTTTGAGAATTTTTGGCTCCAATTTCACACTCACTTTTTTTATTTTACATTACTTATATAAAATTTGTATTACATGGTTTTTTTGGTACCTACAGTTTCAGCAATTGATCGAATACTCAACCATTGGTCAGACTGAATCAGGTTACCTATTAAAAAAAAAACTTCCTGGCAGATTAAAACTGTGTGCCCGACCGAGACTCGAACTCGGGACCTTTGCCTTTCGCGGACAAGTGCTCTACCATCTGAGCTACCGAAGCACGACTCACGTCCGGTACTCACAGCTTTACTTCTGCCAGTATCTCGTCTCCTACCTTCCAAACTTTACAGATGCTCTCCTGCGAAACTTGCAGAACTAGCACTCCTGAAAGAAAGGATATTGCGGAGACATGGCTTAGCCACAGCCTGGGGGATGTTTCCAGAATGAAATTTTCAGTCTGCAGCGGAGTGTGTGCTGATATGAAACTTCCTGGCAGATTAAAACTGTGTGCCCGACCGAGACTCGAACTTGGGACCTTTGCCTTTCGCGGGCAAGTGCTCTACCATCTGAGCTACCAAAGCGTGACTCATGTCCGGTACTCACAGATTTACTTCTGCCAGCATCTCATCCCCTACCTTCCAAACTTTACAGAAGCTCTCCTGCAAGTTTCACAGGAGAGCTTCTGTAAAGTTTGGAAGATAGGAGACGAGATATTGGCAGAAGTAAAGCTGTGAGTACTGGACGTGAGTCATGCTTCGGTAGCTCAGATGGTAGAGCACTTGCCCGCGAAAGGCAAAGGTCCCGAGTTCAAGTCTCGGTCGGGCACACAGTTTTAATCTGCCAGGAAGTTTCATATCAGTGCACACTCCGCTGCAGACTGAAAATTTCATTCTGGAAACATCCCCCAGGCTGTGGCTAAGCCATGTCTCCGCAATATCCTTTCTTTCAGGAGTGCTAGTTCTGCAAGTTTCGCAGGAGAGCTTCTTTAAAGTTTGGAAGGTAGGAGACGAGATACTGGCAGAAGTAAAGCTGTGAGTAGCAGATGTGAGTCGTGCTTCGGTAGCTCAGATGGTAGAGCACTTGCCCGCGAAAGGCAAAGGTCCCGAGTTCGAGTCTCGGTCGGGCAGACAGTTTTAATCTGCCAGGAAGTTTCATATCAGCGCACACTCCGCTGCAGAGTGAAAATTTCATTCTGGAGGTTACCTATTTTTTCAATATTTTCATATGTTTTTGATGTTGAAGGGCATTCCAGGCATTACACATCTTCAGCATCTTCTTGGCTGTCTTGGAGACACTTGACCCACACGAAAAATCACATAAATGTAAACAGTCTTTGCCATACAGTTCTTTTAGTAACAGATATGTTTCAGTATGAATTTTTACAAGTTTCATGTGAAACTTCACAACATTTCTTTGCTGTATTATTACACCTATCATTTTTCTGGTGAAACAAAATAACATCTCTTTCACAAACAAAGGCTATGGCCATACTGATTTGTGCACAGACACCACAGATGTCATGTTGAACTGAGAAAGCTTCACAGTTGCAGCTGTTGGTCGTTCATCATTGGCACATGCGTACTCACTCTGTGATAGCATCAATCCTGTTATTTTACAGCCTCAACTCATATGTAGAAAGCGATTCTGCATGAAACTCCCTGTCAAACCAAAACCTGAATTTACACTTCATGTACTCATGCAGTTGCTGTGTGGTTACACAACCACATTTTTTGACATTTAAAAATCTGCCAACCTACTGTAAAAAATTTTAAATCCTTATACTGTACTGCAGAATTTTATATTTTTCCTTCTTGAAATAAATGTTATTCTTCTTACCTCTTTGTGTATTACTTAGAATTTGACAAGCTGTTTCATAAATGAACACACCGGTCGGGGTGTGTGTGTGTGTGTGTGTGTGTGTGTGTGTGTGTGTGTGTGTTTCATATATAATAACAGAATGAACTTATTGATCTCCAGATTGAATAAATAGTTTGTATCAGTGGAAGAAAACATTTGCACTAAAACTAAGGACTCAAAGACAGATTTCCTAGCGTCACCCATAAAAGCACTACAGGCACAACTAATCAACATTGTAGGACACCACTATTAAAGAGATTACAAAGATGAATTCTTTTAAAGTTTTAAAACTGTGATCTATATAAAGACAGAGATCGATTTATTAAAAACAGCTTGAAAATTACTTTATATACGCCTCTTTCATAAAGAGTTATGGAGCTTTGTCAAGCCATTTGCAAGTGTAAATAGTAAACAAGAAAATGAGATACATATCATACAAAGGGCACCCCTGTGCTGAAGTCTTTCACTGGTAGATTTAGTATAACCAAATCTGTGCCTGCCAATCCCAACTGCTTTGCAGTCCTTTCTTTAGGGCAATTGATTCTGAAAGACAGAACTGTTTAATAACCATAGACACAGTAGTACCAATTAATGGGGAAAATATTGCAGCTTGGACAATACAAAGAATAACAATGAAAATAAATTTAGAAAGTCCAGGAAGAAATGTCACAGTATTCTAAAAAGGATAGTTGCTACTCACCATATAGTAGAGATGTTGAGTCACAGGTAGGCACAGCAAAAAGACTGTTGGGAAGTGAACTTTTGACCAAGGCCTTTGTCAAAAATAGACACCACACATACACAACTCACACACACACATGACCACAGTCTCTAGCAGCTGAAGCCGGACTGCAAGCTGCAGTGCATGATGGGAGGGGAAACCAGGTGGTGGGGGTAAGGAGGAGGCTGGGGCAGGGAGGAGGAGGTATAGCAGGGTAGGGATGGGTGATGGTACACACTGCTTGTGGGAGTGAACAGGGAGGAGATGGAAAGAGGGTACGGCAGCTAGGTGCAGTTGGGAGGTTAGATGGAGGGTGGGGGAGAAGGAGTAGTCGAAAAAGAGAGAAGTAAAGTGGCTGGGCGGATTGGTGAAATAGAGGGCTGTGTAGTGCTGGAATGGGAATAGGTAAGGGGCTAGATGGGTAAGGACAATGACCAACGAAGGCTGAGGACAGGAGGGTTATGGGAACATAGAATATATTGCAGAGAGTTCCCACCTGCTTAATTCAGAAAAGCTGGTGTTGGTGGGAAGGATCTAGCTTCACAGTCTGTAAAGCAGTCATTGAAATGAAGAATGCCATGTTGGGTGGCATGCTCAGCAACAGGGTGGCCCAGCTGTTTCTTGGCCACAGTTCGTTGGTGGCCATTCATGTGGATGAACAGCTTGTTGGTTGTTATGTCCACATAGAATGCAGCACAGTAGTTGCAGTTTAACTTGAAGCCAGAACCCAGTCAAACATATTGTTCTTGATTGTTGCTTGGCTCACAGAACCCTCCCAGACAACCATACCATCAAATTACCCATCTCCAACTGCCACCCTTCCTTCCACAGTGACCTCCATCTGTTCAGATTCCACCAATCCTTAACCATCACCAACAATCCTGCAAAAGCCATGTCAATCAGACTTAAATCTCCTCGCAATAATTTCTCTCTATCTGTAAAATTCTCTTACTATGCAGTCCCAAAATCCTAGCTCCCATAACACACACTGAAATTCTTGCCCCGAGCAACATGCACAATGACACCTCAAAAAACTCTCCACCTCGTTCACTTCCTATTCCAGCCTTGGACTACCTCTATCCACCATCTCTACAACAACAACCTCTAAAACCTATCCCATGTCCCCTCATAGCTGACAAACCCTGTCTCCCAGACCTACTACCTTTAGCCCACCCTCAACAACTCCCTCCTGCCACCACACAGAATAAAGAACCTAAACAGACCCAGAACACAGTTATGAAGCTTTCCTCCAAACCCCTTAGCCCTGCAGAGGCATCAGTCCTTTGCAAAGACCTCATCTTGTGCCCCACTCACAAATTCAGTCACGCAGCACTTGTTAAAGATCTCCCCTTCTCCTGGTCCATTCAGCAGAGACACTTTCTCGCCACCAACCATACCAATCAGATTCGACCAAAGATTAACGTTGAACCCTGCCTGATTCAGTTTACTTCTCCATCCAACCATGATCCACCCCTACTGCCCAAAATCATCCCCTGTTAACTTTCTTAACTTTGGACCTTGCCTAACCATCATTCCCCAAATCCCTCACCATGCAAACTAACTTTATATTTGCTGGAGGAATTGTAATCCACCACCTAAAAACTGATCCTGACCTTATAATCCTATCTACCGACAAAGGCTCCACCACTGTTGGTTCGAACAGCAAGGATTACCTCACAGGAGGACTCTGCCAGCTATCTGATTCATCTACATATAAACCCTGCCATCCCAGAAATCCACCAGGATCTCCAGTCTCTCTTCAAATCCTTAGATCCATGTCAGAACCTGTCCCTAGAGTCCATCTCTCTCCTCACACCTACCACTCCCCATACTCCTACCTTCTACATGCTTCCTAAAATCCATAAACCCAACCATCCAGGATGTGGCCGGTTACTTTGTCCCTATGGAGAGAATCTCTGCTTTCATAGACCACCACCTTCAGTCTATTACCTACAATGTACCTTCCTGTTTTGGAACATATACTGTATTCGAACATTATGAAATACCTCGAAGAAAACGATTTATTGACACGCAGTCAGCACGGTTTCAGAAAATATTGTTCTTGTGAAAAACGTAACTAGTTCTTTATACTCATGAAGTAATAAGTGCTATTGACAGGAGATGTCAAATTGATTCCATATTTTTAGATTTCCAGAAGGCTTTCGACACCATTCCTCACAAGCGTCTTCTAACCAAACTGTGTGCCTACGGACTATCGCCTCAGTTGTGCGACTGGATTCGTGATTTCCTGTCAGAATGGTCACAGTTCATAGTAATAGATGGAAAGTCATCAAGTAAAACAGAAATAATATCCAGTGTTCCCCAAGAAAATGTTATAGGCCCTCTATTGTTCCTGATCTACATTAACAACAGAGGAGACAATCTGAGTAGCCGTCTTAGATTGTTTGCGGATGATGCTGTCATTTACCATCTTGTAAAGCCATCAGATGATCAAAACCACTTGCAAAATGATTTAGATAAGATATCTGTATGGTGCAAAAAGTGGCAATTGACCCCGAATAAGGAAAAGTGTGAAGTTATTCACATGATTACTAAAAGAAATCAACTAAACTTTGATTACACGATAAGTCACACAAATCTGAAGGCTGTAAATGCAACTAAATATTTAGGGATTACAATTACAAATAACATAAATTGGAACGATCACATAGATAATATTGTGGGTAGAGCAAACGAAAGACCGCGATTCATTGGCAGAACACTTAGAAGGTGCAACAGGTCTACTAAAGAGACTGCTTACACCATGCTTGTCCGCCCTATTCTGGAGTATTGCTGTGCAGTGTGGGATCCGCATCAGGTGGGACTGACAGATGACATCAAAAAGTACAAAGAAGGGCAGCTCATTTTGTATTATCACGAAATAGGGGAGATAAGTGTCACAGACATGATATGAGAATTGGAGTGGCAATCATTAAAACAAAGGTGTTTTTCATTGCGATGGGATCTTCTCATGAAATTTCAAGCACCAGTTTTCTCCTCCAATTGTAAAGACATTCCTTTGGCACCAACCTACATAGGGAGAAATGATCATCATGATAAAATAAAAGAAATCAGGGCTCGCACAGAAAAATTTAAGTGCTCGTTTTTCTCATGTGCCGTTTGAGAGTGGAACGGTAGAGAGACAGCTTGAAGGTGGTTCATTGAACCCTCTGCCAGGTACTTTATTGTGAATAGCAGAGTAATCACGTAGATGTAGATGTATAAAACCAACCATTTCCTCCACTGACCCTCCACAGTCCCTGTTCCATTACCACACCGTGCCTTGCTCATCACTATTGATGTCACCTCTCTTTACACTAACATCCCTAATGCTCATGGCCTTACCACTATTGAACACTACCTATCCCAATGCCCGACAGATTCCAAACCATCAACCTGCTTCATAGTCTTCATGACCAACTGTATCTTCACCCACAATTATTTCTCCTTTGAAGGCAGTACCTATAAACAAATATGGGGTACGGCTATGTGCACATGCATGGCACCATCCTGTGTCAGCTGATTCATGGGCCATCTAGAGGAAACCTTCCTAAACACCCAGAATTCCAAATCCCTCATCTGATTCACATTCGTTGATGACATCTTTGTGATCTCGATTGAGGGTGAGAACGCCATATCCTTAACACCAGCTCCCCTATTTGCTTCACACGGTCGTAGCCAACCCAGCAAGCCAGCGTCCTTGACCTCTATCTCAAAAATGGCTACATTGCTACTTCTGTCCATATCAAACCTATCAACTGCCAACAATACCTTCACTTTGACAGCCGCCACCCAGTCCCTTCCATACAGTATCATGGCCATCTCATCTGTAGTGATGAGCAGTCCTTCTCGAAATACACCAAGGGTCTCACTAACGCCTTCACAGACCGTAATTTCGCTCCCAACCTTGTACAAAAACAAATCTCCCACACTTTATCTTCCCAGTCACCCACCACCTCCCAAAGACCCACCGCCTAGTCACAGACGTGATTTGCTACCACCCAGGACTGGCAGAACTGAATTACATTCTCTGCCAGGGTTTTGACTACCTTTTGTCATGCCCTTAAATGTGAAATGTCCTTCCTACCATTATTCCCACCTCTCCCACAGCTATATTCCACTGCTCACTGAATGTACACAAAATCTTCATCCATCCCTACACAACCACTGCTCCCAGTCTCTTGCCTCATGGATCATATCACTGTATTAGATCTAGATGCAAGACTTGTCCCATACATCCTCCCACCACCACCTATTCCAGTCCTGTCACAAAAATCACCTATCCCATCAAAGGCAAGGCTACCTGTGAAACCAGTCATGTGATGTACAAGTTACGCCACAACTACTGTGCTGCATTCTATGTAGGCATGATAACCAACAAGCTGCCTGTCCACATGAATGGCCACTGAAAAACTGGCCAAGAAACAGCTGGACCTCCCTGTTGCTGAGCATACTGCCCAACACAACATTCTTCATTCCAATGTGTGCTTCACAACCTGTGCCATCTGGATCCTTCACACCAACACCAGCTTTTTTCTGAATTCTGCAGGTGGGGAATGCTCCTTGCAGTATATACTGTTTTCCCATAACCCTCCTGACATCCTTAAGTAAGTCACTGTCCTCACCCATCCAGCCCCTTCCCTCTTCCCATTCCAGCACTACTAAGCCCTCATTCCACCATCGCACACAGTATTTTTACTTCTTCTCTCCTTCTTTGCTCCCTCCCCCTCCCCCACCACCAACTGCCCACCTGCCCTCCATCTAACCTCCTGATTGCACATAGCTGCCATACCCTCTCTCCACCTCTTCCCTTCTCACTCCCCCAAGCAGCAGTTTATCGTCCCTCACGCTCCCCACCCCAGCATCCGTTTGTGTGACTGTATGTGTGTGTGTGTGTGTGTGTGTGTGTGTGTGTGTGTGTGTGTGTGTGTGTTTTTTGTCTATTTTCGACAAAGGCCATGTTGGCCAAAAGCTAACTTTCTGGCAGTCTTTTTGTTGTGCCTATCTGCTACTCTCACATCACTACAGGGAACTGAAAACAAGAGAACATCATGTGGATGACATATATACTCAGAAGATGCACCTAATGGCTAGATGTTGATATCAATTCGATCCAAAAATAATGTATGAAAAGAGGGAGTGTCTATCTACACAAAAAATGGAATAAAGCCAGAGACCACAGACAAGAAAGAATGCTGCATCAAACTGCTCTTTAAATGCTGTGCAGTATTAGATTTGTGGAATTACTAAATAGGAGTACCTGCATTGTACAGTCACCCCTACATGAAATGAATTAAACAACGTAGGAAATGACAGTTTGCTACTTATCATAAAGAAGATATGTCAAGTTGCAGAGAGGCACAATTAAAAAACACTCACATGTAGCTTTTGGCTACAGCCTTCAGCAGTAAGGAGAGACACACACACACAACATTGACACACACGAGCAAGCACACCTCAAACCCACATGACTGCCAGCTCCTGCATCTGATCCAAGATGATGAACATGAACTGATAATTTATTGCTAGCTGTTCCTTTCATGAAACCAATGTGAGCCCCAAATTAAATGGCTTATCTAACCATGATGGTCAAATTTTAATGATAAAGCACCCCCCCCCCCCCCCCCCCACCATTTAATCATATTTAGCCAAGAAAGGTTCAAATAATCAATATAGGGACTCGGCTTTATTATAAGAGAGAATGTACTTGGTGAACAAAGCAAAGTAATTTTTAGAGAGGAAATGGTAGGTGAGAAATTTCATTCTTCCCTAAAGACTGACTGATTGATTTTTATTTAGTCCAAATCAATTACATTATCTACAGGATATGTACTTTTAATATAGGATGGTGTCAATTACATTATCTACAGGATGTGTACTTTTAATATAGGATGGTCAATTTAAACCTAATATATCAAAATATTTAACCTACAATTGTAATATAAAATAACATACTATGAGTTATTTAGATACATCATACTACAATATTTTCAGCTAATTACAATATATTCCCCATTCCCATTTACATATACAGGGTGTAACAAAAAGAATCAGCTGATTTTTAAAAATCATAACTATCATGTTACTTGAGATATGTGTGTGAACAATGTACTATTGGAAAGAGTAAAATCTCGAGTTTTATATGGTTCTCGCTAGGTAGCAGCAGTGTGTGGCCATGTCAGATCTAGAAAAAATGGTGCTGGGACAATAGAAAACATTTTGTGGCCTATGTTTTGCACAGTGCGGGAGTAACTGTTCAGCTTCACTTTTGTACTGGGTATGGTGTGGATCTTCCTACAGCACAGAGCAGCACGATGTCATGAACAATTTCAAGAAAGAGGTTGTTTATATACAGGAAAATCGCAGGGCCATCCCCAAGTGTCTGACACAGAAGTCGAATGCATCTGCCATAGTCTCACAAGGGGTCCACAGAAATCTGTTTGCCATGCAGTTCAACAGCTCAGCATGTACTCAGTGTCCTCCTGGCATGTGTTGCTTCAATGTTTACCCATGAAACTATACAAAATCCAGCTACTACAGGCTCTTTGTGAAGTTGACAAACAACAACGTGTGGATTTCTGTAATTTCATTCTTAGCAAGATGGAGAATGACTGTTTTCTTCTGTGTTTAGTCTTTAGTGACAAGGCAACATTCCATTTCAATTGAAATGTGAACCATCATAATGAGAGAATACGGGGTACAGAATAACAACATGAAGTTGTACAATATGAGAGAGACTCTCCAAAGCCGGCCGGGGTGGCCGAGTGGTTCTAGGTGCTACAGTCTGGAACCGCGCGATCGCTACGGTCGCAGGTTCAAATCCTGCCTCGGGCATGGATGTGTGTGGTGTCCTTAGGTTAGTTAGGTTTAAGTAGTTCTAAGTTCTAGGGGACTGATGACCTCAGAAGTTAAGTCCCATAGTGCTCAGAGCCATTTGAACCAAGACTCCAAAATTTTATGTGTTTTGTGCAGTTTCATGGGAAAAGTTGTATGGTCCATTTCTCTTTGCCAAGAACACTGTTACAGGAATCACATATCTTGATATGCTTGAGAACTTTCTTTTCCCCCATTGGACACTAATTTAAATGACTTCATTTAGCAACAGGATGGGGCACCAATCACAATGGCATCTGGAAGTGCAGGAATTTTTTAATCAAAGGATTACTGAATGATGAATCGGTTGCATGGGACCAAATTATTCAGCCTTACATTACTGGCCTCCGAGGTCACTAGATCTGACTGGATTTGATTATTTCTTGTGAGGGTTTATAAAAGACTCTGTTTGTGTGTCTCCATTACCAGCAACAATGAATGAAATGAGTGATCACATAACAGCAGCTGTGGAAGCTGACATGCTCTCTGCAGTTTGGGAACAATTTGAATACAGCAATGACATATGCCATGCATCTAACGGGGGCATTTTGAACACCTACAAAAAGGTATGAAAAAAAACTTTTTGAGTTTACTGCTCATCATAAAACAAAATTTGCCGTACATGTTTATTAGTTTCAGAAATACAGATGTGCCAAATTGGATGATTCTTTTTTATACATCCAGTATACTCCTCCACACTATAATTTTTTTATATATATTTATTTATTTTTTTCGATTAAGTAATCCCTTAGAAGTTTCTTGAATGTTCTGTTACTCATACTAACCTGTAAATTCTTGGGAAGATACTTCATCAGTTGTACAACTGACTATTGTGGACCTCTTTCAGGAGCTCTTAGTGTGCATAGTATACTTCTCAGCTGGATTTCATTTCTTGAGTTATGTGAATGAACATTGGCATTCTTTTTCTAGTACTGTATTGCCTTTGATGAAAGAAATTATTGTTTTGTATATGCAAATCAATGGAAAATCAGTGTTTTTAGGTTAGGAAGGTAGCTGTGCAGAAGTCCATCTGTATTTTTTATTCAAAATAGTCTTAATGGCCCTTTTTTGCAATACAAAAATTCTTGTGTTATTGCTGTTGGAGTTTCTCCATTGGAGCTGATTGTCAGCTGTAGTTCCCAAAAATTTTATAGAGGTAATTTCTTCCAGTCTTGTTTCATCTATGAAAATATCTAAGTAATCTTCCTCTTCTCTGTTTGTGAACACCATGAACATGTATTTTTAGATTTATGATTTACTCATGGTATATGAGCCACTGTACAGTGATACTTATCAACGTAAATGCATTTCTCTTGAATGTTTTCAGATTTTTTCTACATTTACCAATGTCATGTCATCTGCATACGGTATTTTTTGAGGTTGAACAGCAACAGGCCAAGTACAGATCCTTGAGGTACACCATACTGAATATCCCTGGCTTGAGATCTGCATCCAGATTCTGGTGTCACATACTGATTTCTAGTATGGACATAAAATCTTATCGATTGCAGTGTATGTGCACACATGCCATATCTTTCAAGTTTTTCAGTTAGTGTAGAATAGGCAATTGTGTGGAAACTTTAGAAGCATCCATAAACATAGGAGATGCAGAGTTACTTTTGTCTAATGCCTCTGTAACAGATTCTGTTAGGCCTGAGATAGCAGTTTCTGTAGATTTCCCTTTCTGGAAATCATGTTGTGCTGTAATCAGGATACTGTGTTTTTCCTACTAAACAGGGTGTCTCACCTAACTCTGCCACCTCAAATGTCTCTGGAACAACAATAGATATTCAAAAACGTTTTTCACCAGCATGAACGTATGGCAGGGGCTTAGGAAACCAGATACTATGCAAAATTTTACAACGTAAACAAATACTATTTTCAGCACTAACTTGTGTATTTCTAAATGGACACCCCCTATTATTTAATATGCAATCAATAGCACGAAAAATCACAAAAATCATGGCATTGGTTGCATCGCAATATGTCAATTACATCCTGAGAAACTGCGAAGCGAAGTTGACACTTGAAATAAATGAAATGCACAGCTAGCACATTTCCTGAGACTCAAGCGTGCACCTCACACTGCCTGTGTCAGGAGCTCACACAATGGGAAGGTATGCACAGTCCACAAAAATAAACAAGTAATGTGTCCAATGCAAAGTTACGTTTTTCAAATTGTAAATGTATGTTTATTCTAGCAGAATGACAACTAGAGTTACAATTAGAGATACCACACTTGCATTCACTTTGCTAAACACATTTACTCATGCCCTGTCACTCACAGAAACTTTATACAAATACACCCACATCTAGACCAACGAAACTGTGTTACATTGACATATGTTCGAAGTGCCCTCTGTTTGCATCAATACATGTTTGCAGACGCGTAACAAGAGAGTGTTGCACAGATTGTAGAGTTTCTATTGCCACACATGCTGCAGTAATACAATGTTGCACATCCTCTACTGTCACTGGAGGTTCTTGATTTCTTGATACACTCTGTCTCTCACTGCAACCCAGAGAAAGAAGTCTAATCGCGCAAGTCGGGGGACCGTGCTGGCCATCACACAGTACCTCCCCACCCCATCCACCTATTTGGAAATGTCGCATCTAGAACATCTCTGGCAACTTTTGCATTGTGTTCTGGGACATCCATCATGTTGGAACCACACTGATAGTCGAGTTTCCTCCTAGACCCTCAATGAGGAGCGCTAGTGTGTGTTGAAGAAATGATGCATATCACTGTCCATTCAATATTCCATGGTAAAAATAGAGACCTACTATACAGTTAGAAATGATACTGCACCAAAAATTGACACTCCACTGTCGTTGATGAGCAACTTGGCGAATCCAGATCGGACCAGTAGTGCATGTTCCACAGATTCACATTACCACGATTTGTAAATGAAACCTCATCCATAAATAACATATTACTTAGGAATACTGGATTGCCTTGCAACTGCTGAAGTGCAGAATGACAGAATGCAATGCGGGATTCAAAGTCATTCCCGTACAGTTCTTGGTACAGTGAGATATGGAACGGATGAAACCAATGCCAGTGCAATATGCTTCACACACTATTGGGGCTTATTCCTTCACCTCATGCAATTTCTCCCATACCCACCTGAGGATTGTGTGCTACAGCAGCCAGAACACCAATTTTGTTTCCATTGCCAGAACACCAATTTTGTTTCCATTGCCAGTCACTGGCATTGTTCGTTGATATTTTGTGGGAGCCCAGCTTCCTGTTTCTGTGAGTGTCTTGCAGATGTGACAGACACTGCAGATCTGGGTAGTGTTCAGCATACAGTGTCACAGCTGCTGTTGTATTTCTGTGACATTCGCCATAAATTAAAATAGTACCTAGTTTTTCTTTATTACTGAAGCCGGCATATCGACTAGATGACGGCAAATATAACAAGCCACAACAAAACAGGTTTTGATGTGGCAGCAGATGTGAATTACGTTACAGTATGAGAGCAGTTCAGCAGACCAGATTGAGAGACACTTGTACACTGAAGGTTGAGCATGCCGTGGTGATATTGGTATGTTTACGGCTGGATACAGGTGCCAATGCAGTACCGCTGCTCTGAGCACAGTACTGCATGCGATGCATTACGTCAGAAACAGTGACACCATTGCTATCCTTTACAATCCACGTATTTCAGAACTTATGAGGTTTAGAAACGTGAAAACAAGTGTGTTACCACTAATTGTACCTCTAGTTGTAATTTTCCACCAATAAACATTATGTGCAGGACATCCATCATTCTGATACCGCCTTATTTGACACATTATAAGAGGTGGACTGGTTCAAATAAGGTACAGCCCAAGAAGTGGATAAGCTATCTCCCTTTAGGAGTTCCATCAATGAAATATGGGCCAATGATGTGTTGTCATACAATATCACACCATACATTAACAGTCCACTGATGTAGTACATCATTCACCTCATGATTACCAGCAGCATGAGGTGAACGCTTGATTGTCAGGACATGCACTAGCTGCGCGCTTCATTTATTTCAAGCATCAGCTTTGCTTCACAATTTCTTGGGATTTATTTGATATATTGTGATGCAACCAATGCCACGATTTTTGTGATTTTTCATGCTATTGATTACATACAAAATAATAGGGGGTATCCATTTAAAAATACACAAGTTTGTGTTGAAAATACTATTTGTTTACGTTTTAAAATTTCACGTAGTATTTGGTTTCCTAATCCCCTGCCGTACGTTCATGCTGGTGAAAACTGTTTTTGAATATCAGTTGTTGTTGCAGAGATATTTGAGGTGGCAGAGTTAAGTGAGACACCCTGTATATGAGCATCACTGGTATTTTAGAGAAACCAGAGATTAAAGATACTGGCCTGTGGTTAATCAGATCATATTTCTCACCTTTCTTATACACTGGTATCACTTTGCTTATTTTTAATTTTTCTGGGAATACTCCCTCCCTGAATAGGCAGTTTGCTATACCAAAAAGTAGTTCAATTATTTCTTCATTCATATGCCTTACTAGATAATTTCAAACAATGGAAAATCCAGGATGGAATATAACAATACTATGAAAAGGGAAGTTGCTGCTCACCATATAGCAGTGATGCTGAGTCACAAATAGGCATAACAAAAAGCTTGCCACAAATAAGCTTTTAGCTAGTATGGCCTTCATCAAAAGCACACACACATAGACATAATCATATAATTGCAACTCACAAACACACAACTGCAGCTGCAGTCTCTGGCAACTGAAGCCACACTGCAAGCAGCAGCACCACTGCATTATTGGGTGGGGGTTAAGGAGGAGGCTGGGGCAGGGAGGTGGAGGAATAGTAGGGTGAGGGTGGGGTACAGTGAAAAAGGAGAGAAGTAAAAAGACTGGGTGTGATGGTGGAATCAGGGCTGCGTAGTGCTGGAATGGAGACATGTAAGGGCTGGATGCGTGAGGACAATGACTAATGGAGGTTGAAGCCAGGAGGGTTACAGGAATGTAGAATATATTGTAGGAAAAATTCCCACCTGCACAATTCAGAACAACTGGTGTTGGTAGTTAGGATCCATATAATGCAGGCTGTGAAGCAGTCACTGAAATGAAGGATGCCATGTTGAGCAGTGTGCTCAGCAGCAGGGTGGTCCACTTGTTCTTGGTCACAGTTTGTCGTTGGCCATTCATGCGGGGAGACAGCTTGTTGATTGTCATGTCCACATAGAATACAGCACACTGGTTGCCCCTGAGCTTGTAGATCACATTACTGGTTTCACAGGTTTGATGGGACAGATCTTGCATCTTGGTCTATTATAGGGATATTAGCCATGAGGTAAGGGGTTGTGAGCAAGAATTGTGTAGGGATGGATGAGTATATTGTATGGGTTCAGTGGATACGACTGTGGAAGAGGTGTGATGGATAGTGGGCAGGACATTTCTCATTTCAGGGCATGATGTGAGGTAGTTGAAACCGTGGCGGAGAATGTGATTTAGTTGCTCCAGTCGTGGGTGGTACTGGGTTATGAGGGAAATGCTCCTCTGTGGCTGGACTGTGAGACTTTGGGAGACTGGAAAGATAATCCATGGGAGATTTGTTTTTGTACAAGGTTGGGAGGATAATATCAGTCTGTGGAGGCTTTAGTGAAACCCTCAGTGTATTTTGAGAGGGACCATTCATCACTGCAGATGTGTCAACCATGGGAGGCTAGGCTGTACAGAAGGAACTTCTTTGTATGGAATGGGTGACAGTTGTCAAATTGGTGGTATCGGTGGTGGTTAGTAGTGATCTACCCCCACTGCCCCCATGTCACCCCCTGTTTACTTTCCAGAATAACCTTGAACCTTGCCTCACCATCATTCCCCAAATACCTCTACATGCAAACTAACCTTAGAACTGCAGTCCACCATCTAAAAGTCTAATCCTGACCTTATTATCCTACCTGTGGACAAAAGCTCCACCACTGTTGTTTTGAAACTGCAATTATTACCTGGCAGAAGGACTCTGCTAGTTGTCAGATACATCCACTTACAAACCTTGCCATAATGACCCCATTTTGAAAATCCATCATGATCTCTGTCCCCAGAGTCTATCTCTCTCCTTATACCTACCACTCCCCGTACTCCTACCTTCTACATGCTTCCTAAAATCCATAAACCCAATCACACAGGATGCTCCATTGTGGTAGGTTACTGTGCCCCCACCGATAGAATCTCTGCTCTTCTAGACCAACACCTTCTACCTATTACCAAGAACCTACCCCCCTATGTAAAAGATACCAAACACCTCCACCGACTCTCCACAGTTCCTGTCCCTTTCACTATGGATGCCACTTCCCTTTGCACTAACATCTCTAATGCCCATGGCCATATCACTGTTGAGCACTACTTTCCCAATGCCTGACAGATTCCAAACCAACAACCTCCTTCCTAGTCACCATGACCAACTATATCCTCACCCACAATTACTTCTCCTTTGAAGACATTACCTACAAACAGCTATGGGTACCTGCATGGCACCATCCTATGCCAACCTATTCATGGGTCATCTACAGGAATCCTTAATCCCTCACCTGGTTCAGATTCACTGATGACTAATTTGCGATCTGGATCAAGGGTGACGACACTGTGTCCACATTCCTCCAGAACCTTAACAGCTTTTCCTCCATTTGCTTCACCTGGTCCTACTCAACCCAACAAGCCACCTTCCTAGATGTTTACCTCCACCTCAGAGATGGCTACATGAGTATGTCTGTCCGTATCAAACTTTCTAACCACCAGGAATACCTCCACTTTGATAGCTGCCACCCATTCCCTATCAATATGTCCCTTCTATATAGCCTAGCCACCTATGGTTGTCACATTTGCAGTGATGAGTGGTCATTCTCGAAATATACTGAGGGTCTCACTGAAACCTTCACAGGCCGATACTCTCCTCCCAACCTTGTACAAAAACAAATCTCCCATGCCCTATCCTTCCAGTCTCCCACCACCTCCCAATGACCCACCATCCACCCACAGAGAAGCATTGCCCTTGTAATGCAGTAGCACCCAGAACTGCAGTAACTGAATTACATTCTCCATCAGGGTTTTGACAACCTCTCGTCATGCCTTGAAATGAGAAATTTACTACCCACTATCCTTCCCACCCCTACCACAGTGGTATTCTGCTGTCCACCTAGCCTACACAATATACTCAACAATCCCTACACAACCCGTGCTCCCAACCCCTTGTCTCATGGCCCATATCCCTGTAATAGACCTAGATGCAAGACCTGACTCATATATCCTCCCACCACCACCTAATCCGGTCTGGTCACAAACATCACCTATGCTATCAACGGCACGGCTACCTGTGAAATGAGTCATGTGATCTACAAGCTCAGCTGCAACCACTGTGCTGTATTTTATGTGGGCATGGCAAACAAGAAGCTTTCTCTCCACATGAATGGCCATGAGAAATTGTGCCAAAGAAACAAGTGGACCACCCTGTTGCTGAGCATGCTACCCAACATGACATCCCTCTTTTCAGTGACAGCTTCATAGCTTGTGCGATATGGATCCTTCCCACCAACACCAGCTTTTCTGAACTGCAAAGGTGGGAACTTTCCCTGCAATATATCCTGTATTCCCTTAAACTTCAATAGTCATTATCCTCACCCATTCAGCCCCTTCCCTGTTCTGATTCCTTCACTACACAGCCCTGTTTCCACCATCGCACCCAGTCTTTTTACTTCTCTCCTTTTCTGCTGCCCCCCTCTCCCCCACCTTACCCCTTCCCAATGTCTAACCTCCCGACTGCACATATCTGCCCTACCCTCTCTCCACTTCATCCCCGCGTGTTGCCAAGCAGTGCTTCACTGTCTCCCAACCCCACTCTACTATCCATCCCCCTTCAGCCTCTTCCTTACCCTCATCCAGTCACCATTCCCATCATGCACTGGTGCTGCTGCTCATGGTGTGGCTTCAGTTACCAGAGGCTGAAGTCATGTGTGTGTGAGTTGCACTTGCGTGAGTGTGAGTGTGTGTATGTCTGTCACAAATAAGCTTTTGGCCAGCATGGCCTTCATCAAAAACAGTCTTTTTGTTGTGCCTGTCTGCAACTCAGCATCTCCAGTATATGGTGAGTAGCAGCTTTCCTTTTCATAATATTTGTTAGTACATAATTTAATACACTCCTGGAAATGGAAAAAAGAACACATTGACACCGGTGTGTCAGACCCACCATACTTGCTCCGGACACTGCGAGAGGGCTGTACAAGCAATGATCACACGCACGGCACAGCGGACACACCAGGAACCGCGGTGTTGGCCGTCGAATGGCGCTAGCTGCGCAGCATTTGTGCACCGCGCCGTCAGTGTCAGCCAGTTTGCCGTGGCATACGGAGCTCCATCGCAGTCTATAACACTGGTAGCATGCTGCGACAGCGTGGACGTGAACCGTATGTGAAGTTGACGGACTTTGAGCGAGGGCGTATAGTGGGCATGCGGGAGGCTGGGTGGACGTACCGCCCAATTGCTCAACACGTGGGGCGTGAGGTCTCCACAGTACACAGTACATCGATGTTGTCGCCAGTGGTCGGCGGAAGGTGCACGTGCCCGTCGACCTGGGACCGGACCGCAGCGACGCACGGATGCACGCCAAGACCGTAGGATCCTACGCAGTGCCGTAGGGGACCGCACCGCCACTTCCCAGCAAATTAGGGACACTGTTGATCCTGGGGTATCGGCGAGGACCATTCGCAACCGTCTCCATGAAGCTGGGCTACGGTCCCGCACACCGTTAGGCCGTCTTCTGCTCACGCCCCAACATCGTGCAGCCCACCTCCAGTGGTGTCGCTACTGGCGTGAATGGAGGGACGAATGGAGACGTGTCGTCTTCAGCGATGAGAGTCGCTTCTGCCTTGGTGCCAATGATGGTCGTATGCGTGTTTGGCGCCGTGCAGGTGAGCACCACAATCAGGACTGCATACGACCGAGGCACACAGGGCCAACACCTGGCATCATGGTGTGGGGAGCGATCTCCTACACTGGCCGTACACCACTGGTGATCGTCGAGGGGACACTGAATAGTGCACGGTACATCCAAACCGTCATCGAACCCATCGTTCTACCATTCCTAGACCGGCAAGGGAACTTGCTGTTCCAACAGGACAATGCACGTCCGCATGTATCCCGTGCCACCCAACGTGCTCTAGAAGGTGTAAGTCAACTACCCTGGCCAGCAAGATCTCCGGATCTGTCCCCCATTGAGCATGTTTGGGACTGGATGAAGCGTCGTCTCACGCGGTCTGCACGTCCAGCACGAACGCTGGTCCAACTGAGGCGCCAGGTGGAAATGACATGGCAAGCCGTTCCACAGGACTACATCCAGCATCTCTACGGTCGTCTCCATGGGAGAATAGCAGCCTGCATTGCTGCGAAAGGTGGATATACGCTGTACTAGTGCCGACATTGTGCATGCTCTGTTGCCTGTGTCTATGTGCCTGTGGTTCTGTCAGTGTGATCATGTGATGTATCTGACCCCAGGAATGTGTCAATAAAGTTTCCCCTTCCTGGGACAATGAATTCACGGTGTTCTTATTTCAATTTCCAGGAGTGTATTTCAGCATCTCCTGCAGACTTCTTGAATTTTAATTTCTGAATTACGTTTATGAGTTCTGTCTTTGGTACTGGTTCCAGGAACCAATGGGGAGGTTGACCAAGTGGTCTAGGATGCTTTGACCCCTGATGACTTCTTTCACCTTTTCAATTGCGCATAGCATGTATAAAATTGTTGTTAACTATATTAATGTGTTCTCAGTTCTCATTGACTTAATCAAATTTCTGCTATTTACACTCTTTTGACTTCATTTTTCAGTGTTGATTGTATCCCATGCTGCTTTTCTTTTATGATTTGAATATTTTTGGCTCTGTTCATTGAACTGGCTTTTGCTTGTCTTATTGACTGTCTGAGATTCTTCTGATGCTCTTTATATGGCTGTATGTTCCCTAATTGTCTGAGTTCCTGTTTTAGTCTAATCTTCTTTTCTCAGTATTATTTTAAAAAAAATTTGTGTTTTGTAGATTTATAATCCTGACTTCTCTCTGGTCGTACTTTCTTTTGAGTTCCTATTTTTATGGACACAAAACATTAACCCATGATGCTCAGAGTTTGCTGTTTACAGAACTTTTGCCTCAATTTACTATTTTCAGTATTAGTGACAATGTAATGAATGATGGTCTGACTTTTGATGAATCACTTTTGTGACAACATTTATCATTATTTTCATATTCCACTATAGTAGTGTTTCTTTTATTTCTTCTTTTGGTTTTGATTCTTTACTCATATCTATGTTGTAGTCCCACACACTACAACACCCTTCATGTTAAACTTGAGTAATAATTTTGCTAGTTTTTCAGAAATGTTACAAAATTACCACTTGAAAACAGTATACACAGAAAATTCTTAGTTCTTCTTTCATTATGCCAGTAATTTCACAGTCTTCTTCTATTCATGTTGGAAGGTTTATAGATTTACAGCATTCAGTATCTTGTAGACTACCAATTTTCTTCTTCTGCACACATTTGTGTTTTGATCTACAGAAATAATCAATCAAATCATAGTCTCTTATTAAGTTCAGTTTCATTTAGCCCACATTCACTAAGACGTAATACTTCTGGTTCTATTTCACTCAGAGGCACTTCCAGTTTTCTTTTGTGTACAGACTAAATGTTTTGGTAAGGACTTCTTTGATGACTCCTCTGTCATTGAAAATACGTTCTAATTGGAGACCGACATGTGACCACATTATGTTCATGATATTTATCTTATCCCTCTTTTCTTTTGTTGGCTGTAGAATAAAAATGTTTTGCTTAGTGGCGGGGAAACGATCTTACTCTCTGCAAAGTACATGTTGATTTCCTTTTTGTTTGTGCAGCTTCTGAAGTTGCTGATTGTTGCTTTTCTGTACTGTTTTTGTATTCCATATTCTTTTTGTGGTGTTGTGTGTGATGGTTTATTTATTAAATTTAGTGCAGTTCCGGCCTTTCTTCTGTTGACACACTTTTGGTTGCGTTGTCCACCCTCTTTTACAGTGCGCTTGTTCAGCTGATATATGAAATCATTTGCCCTCACTCTGTCCTGATGGTATGTAATTCTACATAGTATCACCCTTGCGTGTGTTGTGTTCTTGGTTACCTGATTTAAACCATTTCTGAAAGTATAGGCCTTCTACAGATTTCTACTGTCATTTGCTCCTTGCTCCACTATAAATCCAGTTTTCCCACAACATGTCAGGGAAAATTCCAATGGTAGCTGAAAGGAACAGTGACTAACATTAATAATAATAATAATAATGGCAGACCAGGAAAGACATGAAAGATCAAGTCCAAGAATCATGCTTTGTCTGTTAACTTAAAGTATACCTGGATGAAAATATAAAAGTTGTTTAAAAATGTGCAGTTGTGCATTTACCCCACTAAAATGGTTTAAGCGCACAACATAGATTGTGAAAGTTCTCTTTTTATTTGACAATAATACTGGAGCAAATGCACAGTAGTACGTATTATGGTATTTATTTTTATGGTGGAAGCCCCGAAATTGGATTAATATATTTTTAGTTATAAACTTTTGTTCCTTGATCTGTCACTGTGCTTGTGAACTTCAAGCAAATATGTAACATCAGAACCAATATTTACTGTGTCAAAGAATATATTTTAATGAAGTATCATAAAAACAGTTTTTCTTCATCAAGATAAAGGATTGACAAATGATAAAGATGTACATCCTTACACATAATACAGCTTATAGTAAAGGGAGAAATTGCAAGTGATAACAAATCTCACCATGATGAAAAGAATTGGCAATAATAGTACTAAATAGTAAATTACAGCTAAATATAGTGAAATACACATTATTGCACCTTATGATTAAAGAATTCATTATTAAAGATCTTGTCCGTCCCCCTCCCCCCCCCCTACCCCCTCTTCTCTCTCTGGGGTGTGGAATTACATGTATAATATCACTCTTTTCTACTGAGCAAATGTCTTCGGTAGGAGGGGTGTTGAATGTACATCGTACCTCATTCATGTTTTATCAGCATACTTCAATACTGTGCAGCCAGCTCCTCTATAACTTTAAAACTGAATCATTCACTTGTTCCACTTCTTTTTTCACAGCTTCCAGCTTTACAGTTTCCTCTCCCTCCTCCTCTGCCATGCTTTTCTCCAAAATGTCATTCAAATAGTTGTCGTTGGAATCTCTGATGCTGTATCCATCCTCACCTGATTCCTATGAACTTCTCATAATTTGTCATTAGTTTTTTTAATGGTTGTATTATTAGCCATTTTTAACACTTTCTGAACTTTTAGGTCTTGTTTGAACTCCTTAATAGCTTTTTTCCCCTTTTTTCAGGCTATATACCTGTGGCGACTATCAACCAACTTGTGTGTAACATCTTTGTTTGGCAAGCTCTTTGTGGGCAGTCTGTGGTTGCAGGCATGTACTGAGAATCAATAATGTGTATATCTGTATATGTGTGCTTCGGACCAATAAAATAGTAAATATTAGTGTACATCATGGGATCCGGCAATCCTACAACACTAAACCCGTACTGGTGACCCCGAATTTATTTGCAAGTGCTACAACGAACCCTCCTACCATCGAGCAGTACACAGTGGATTGCTTACCACCTGCTACACCACACATGTACCAACCTGGTTTTCCGACGGATGCTTCGGCTTTGTTTTCCAGTTATCCACCTTGTGATCGCAATAATTCGACACAGTTTCCGAACACACCAGCTAGCTGTATTTGACAGGACAGTGCTTCTGCATTACCACAGCTACACAGCCACGTGTGCTGGCATCAGGTACAAGCAATAACCTTTCGTTATCGTACGTGAATCAGCAGTCATGTGCCAGTGTTCTGTACCAACAGAATTTTTTTGTGCAAGAAACTTCAGAAGTGAACGTTTTACATCGAATGTGAACTCTCCATGTGTTCCAAGTGCTCAACAATGGCCGACACAATGTGCTCAAACCCCAGTGACTATGTTTACAGGTTTCCCAAGTGTCAGTGTGAACTTTCCACCCAAGTCAACGGCAGTACAAATCGGGCCGGACACTCAAGACAGGAGATTTCATGCTTATCCCGGAGCTCCGGATTTTGCACCAGCCCAAACCGCCCCCCTACCAGTGTGCGCTTTACGGGTGTTTCCGAAGGCACACACCGTTCCTGCCCCGTCTGCCACATGTGTTCAAACAAATGCTAGGTGCTTTTAACAATTTTAATGCACCTGTAGGGGAGGGCCCAGAAACTGTACACAGCCATTTTCTGCACATCGGTTGACAATGGTCGAGTCTTCCACGCCAGTCCATTCTACACCTGTTGGCGTTACTCTGTCAAATGCCCGACTTATTGATTTCTCGACCACAGTCGAGCCAGCAGTGCCTACAGTGTCATGTGCCACTGACAGTGTTGGGAACTGGTACGCTGCTACTGCACCTGAGTCAATTACGCTGAAGAGCTATGGACAGGGAGTGACAGTTTCTGACCAGCAGTTACGCCAAGACTCACCCATCCGTTTGCCTAAGCTACCGCCCCTTCACAAGGACCGCCTACACACATGGCTTGCCTTGGTCAACCACATCCTGCAGCTACGTGGCATTGTTGATGACAATTCAAAATTCCTATGCTTACTGTGTCACCTCCAAGATGAACCGGACCCGATCTGCGATACTGTGGCTTCACCTTCCGCTACAGACAAATATGCGTTTGCCCGACGCACCATCCTCGAGTACCTATCCGCATATACAGAGGAATCTATCTGCCTTGTCATCAGTCACGAGTTGCTGGGTTCCAAATCCCTGTCGCAGCTCTGCACTATGATTGACACACATCGTATGCTGGACGCTACACTTCAGACCATCTGGTTGCTCAAACTCCCTCCGGAAGTCCAAATTCACCTTCTCCATTTAACTTCGGCGCCACTAGATGCTAAACTGAATATCGCAGACCAGGTCTACAACATTATGCCACGCCTGCATACCCCCCCCCCCCCCCCCCAGGGGCCTCAGGCCTCAGGGGTTGGCACACCTGCGCAGCAGTTTCCATTGTTCAGTACAGAGTGTGCACGACTCGCTCTGTGCATGCCTGTCGACCCAATGCTGCCTGGCAGTGGCCACCGTAGCTCCTCTCCTATCAGCTCTACTGCGACGCCACCTTTGGTGGAATCTACAAACACGACCCCCTCTACTGCTGCTTCGGCCTCAGCCAGCTTGACAGACAATACTATGTGCTGTTCTGCTCGGTGTTATTTCCATTCCCACTTGGTAACGTGGCTAAGAAATGTTGTTCCCCACGCACGTCCCCAAATTAATAGTGCGGCCCAACTCAGGTGCTACAGGCCGTGTTGCATCTCACAGATGCCTGTCCCTTAATAGTTCATCTCATGTGCCAGAACGCATGTATGTGAAAGACGCAGTGTCTTGTCTTTCGTTTCTAGTCTACACAGGGGCCAAGGTTAGTTGATACCTCTGTCCGCAGGTATTAAATTCGAGCTTCAGCCTTGCCCCCGCTTCGAGCCGCCAGTAATTCCTTGATCCAGTCTCATGGAATAACCAATTTAAACCTTAAACTGCAGGACATTAACACCCCTTTACAGTGGACTTTCGCTATCGCCAATGTAGATGAACCTGTGCTTGGGGTAGACTTTCTCTCAATCCACGCTCTTTCGCCTAACCTACAACGAGGTAAACTGTATCACCAGTTCCAATATTTCTTCCCTCTCATCCGAGAGTGCCACTCTAATGTGTGAGCTAGCTGAAGCCGCTGTTGCAGTGCTCTCTCTTAAATCACACAACGGCGAACTTCGGGACAGCAACAAAGCCGTCCTAAAGGCACCACTGCCATGCAAGCCAAGCTCACGGACGCTCGTAAGCAAGTCGCCCAGCTGTCACACCCAGCCACGCCCCCAGCCCCCGCCCCGCCTCCTCGCACCGCGTGACTTCTCTACTGCCTGACAGAAGCTGTGCCTGCGACAGACACTACCTAGTACCGCACTGAGCTCCGTGACAAGGACTACCACTGGATCACCGCCACTGCTGCTGATCCGCCGGCCTAGGACACAGAAGCGTGTGCATTGCAGGTTAGTCATACTGCATCAGGTGCGGCTCCATCATCCCCGTCGGTGTTCGTGATCAAGAACGGTACAGTCCATGGAATCAATACCACAGAAGGTCCACTGGTACGTGCAAAGGCTAGGCGTTTAAACCTGGAAAAACTTAAAACACGCCAAAGCTATTATTATGGAACTTGTAAACAGTAAGACTATTCACTCTTCTTCTAGTAGTTGGTCGTCACCCATCCATTTGGTGCCTAAGAAAGATGACACTTTCCGCCTCTGTGGTGACTATCGGGCGCTTAACACCAGAACAATTTCAGATAATTATCCCGTCCAAAATATTCAAGATTTTGCTTCCCACCTGCATGAGGCACAAATTTTCAGTGTAATCAATTGTCACAAGGCGTACCACCAACTGCCAATGGCACCGGATGTCGTTGAAAAACCGTCATCATCACCCCGTTCAGATTGGCAATGGTTGAAACTGCCTGACAGATTAAAACTGTGTGCCGGACCGAGACTCGAACTCGGGACCTTTGCCTTTCGCGAGGAAGTGCTCTACCAACTGAGCTACCCAAGCACGACTCACGCCCCGTCCTCACAGCTTTACTTCTGCCAGTACCTCGTCTCCTATCTTCCAAACTTTACAGAAGCACATTTGATAACCTCAAGTCGGCCTTACAGACAGCCGTTGCGCTCGCTCGTCCCATCCCTGATGCTCCCATCTCGCTTACTACAGATGTGAGTGATACAGCAGTGGGGGCGGTACTTCAGCAATCCTTGGGTTCTGTTGTACAGAAACTCAAATTTTTCTCCCACAAACTGTCCGCTTCCCAATGTAAATGGTCGACCTTCGACAAGGAACTATTTGCTATTTATGCCCCTATCAAATATTTCCAAGATGATATCGAAGGTCGCCATCTCGTGGTATTTACCGCCCACGAACCACTGGTTACGCTTTCTGTAACCCAAGCAAGGACTCATCCCTGATACGTTTTCGTCATATGAACCTCATATGTCAAATTACGAATGACATACGTTACGTAAAGAGGGGCAGACAACGTCATTGCCGATCTCATGTGTCGGTATTATCTTCACAACTGAACCTCAGTGAACTCCCTAAACTGCAAACAGATACTAAACCCACTGCATTGCGCTCCAATGCTAAAACAGGAGGGAGGCAAACTGGAGTTACAGACACTTCCTGAGTTGTCGTCACCCATCTGGTACTACATTTCAACAGGACGCATATGTCTGGTGATTCCTGCACTTCTCTGCTGGGACATTTTTAATAGTATTCACGACTTGGCACACCCTGGCATATTCGCGACCACACGTCTGGTATCTGAACATTTCGTTTGGCCCAGTGTGATAAAACAATGTTGCAGTTGGGCGTGAACCTGTGCGGCTTGTCAGAGCGCAAAAGTAGGATGTCACGCACAGCCCCCCGTGGGTACGTTTGATGTGGCAAAACGAAGATTTCAGTACATAAACATCGATATCGTCGGGCCCTTACCCCCCTCGGCCGACTTTCGTTACATACTGTCCCCCACTGACAGGTTTACCCGTTGGGTAGAGGTAATTCACCTCACTACTATCACAGCCGACGCGGAGGTCCGAGCCTTGTTATTGACGTGGATCTCGCACTTCCGCTGCCCAGCTTCTATCACCACCGACCAGGGCCGTCAGTTCAAGTCCACCCTCTTCCGGCAGCTTTGTGAACTGTGCAGGGTGAAACGATTTAGGATCACAGCATACCGTCCCCAGAGCAATGGGTTTGTCGAATCCTGGCACCGAACGCGTAAAGCTTCATTGATGTGCCACGGAGGTGGGTGGGCCGACGCCTTACCGTGGGTAATGTTAGGCGTTCAGACCACGTACAAAGAGGACCTTGGTGCCGCCCTGGCAGAAGTACTATATGGACAACCCCTAACACTCCCAGCAGAGCCTTACCGTGGGTAATGTTACGCGTTCAGGCATGAACAAGGAGGACATTTGTGTGCCCCCTCCACGGCCGCAGTCGCTCCCTCCCGTATTCCTGTATAAGTACTTGGCGTCATGCACTCATGTCATGGTGCGCAATAATACCATCCGACCGGCACTCAGCCCTCCATACTTGGGCCCGCACAGAGTCATATCGTGGCGTAACAGCATGCTCAAAGTGCTCATTAATGGCGCACCTCAAACGGTATCTGTCTGCCGCCTCAAACTGAGATACCTTTTTAAGTTTTTGTATAATTCAATACGTTTACCCATACACGTGTACCAAGAATCAAGAATGTGTATATCTGTATATGTGTGCTTCGAACCAATAAAATAGTAAATATTACATGTGGTATAGTGTACATCATTGGATCCGGCAATCCTACAACACTAAACCCATAAACCTCTTATGCATTTCAGGGAAAATAAATCCAACAAGGAACCTGCTGAGTTGCAATGATGATACTGATATCCATGAAGAACTGGTTAAGAAAGGGAATAAAATTAGTTTACAACCTTGTATACATGGTATTGTGGGAACTATTCCAACTACTATTTTATTTGACGCTGGAGCTACAGTTACTGTGATATCCCGAATACTATTCTGGAACTTGCTTATTCTGTATAAGAAATAGTAGCAAATAATAATAGTGATGCTGTAACTGTTGGTTGGTAATATTTACTGACAAATTGCAACCTAACGTTAGATTACGTACTTACGGCTATCCTGTGTGAGCGTTTTTTAGTGCGACTTAAAGAGAGAGAGATTATTAATTGATCACCGATTTGTTGGTTCTTGATTGTGTTCAGGAGATGTCCGGATTGATTACGTGAAGGGGTTTTCTTAATTGACCTTTTGACCCGGATTGCCTTCACGCAATCAGAATCTTCAATGAAAGTACCTAAGGGACCTATTTGAATATAAAAATGGAAATGAAAGCAAATTAATGGAATTTCGTGACAGAAAGATTAACAGATCGGAAGTTGAACACATTAGTGGTCTCCCAAGTACAATCGAGCCACGGCGATAAAGAGCGAACCTGTAACAAAGCTCATATGCAATTTGAACATTTTTGCTTAGTGGAAGAAAAGAATAAGAAGAAAATTACTGCATCGTAAAATATTAATATATTTTGAACAAATTGGCTTTAAACTTCTAGACATTGACAAATACACAATAAATGCATGACATACATCTGATATTTCTTTTGTACATGGCGCAGTCCAATAATCGTTTTCCTTCTTAAAAATTAAATGTCCTTGCGTGTGCTAAGTACATTGTATCCTCACCCGAGTTACCGAAATATTTGTTCGTCGTTTCACATAGATTTTACACAAAATAAAAATACAACTTGTAGCAATGCTATGTAGTAAGTCTTAACATGTCGGCGACCAAAAGTACAATGGATAACGAAGTCTCTAGAAAATTTCTTAACAATAGATAGATTGTTCTTTCTTCCGTTCCGCAACTACTTGCTATCAAGCGCTGCGGGAATGATTTTAAATATCTGCGCCCAGCGGGTCATAGTGTTTATTTAGGGTATTTAAACGCTGGACGCGCGTCTTGGTATAGGCGCACCTTAAAAAAAAAAATATTTCGTCTCTTTACTCTAGCGCTGTGATGCTTAGCATGTTTACGAACTACAGCTCGTTGGCTGTCCTTTTATTTTATGACAAATATCTCATATGCAAAGTATCTGAAATCCAATAATATTACAATATCTGTATATGTGTGCTTCGAACCAATAAAATAGTAAATATTACATGTGGTATAGTGTACATCATTGTATCCGGCAATCCTACAACACTAAACCCATAAACCTCTTATGCATTTCAGGGCAATTTAAATCCAACAAGGAACCTGCTGAGATGCAATGATGATACTGATATCCATGAAGAACTGGTTAAGAAAGGGAATAAAATTAGTTTACAACCTTGTATACATGGTATTGTGGGAACTATTCCAACTACTATTTTATTTGACGCTGGAGCTACAGTTACTGTGATATCCCGAATACTATTAAACGAAATCAGACATCCAGAATGAGATTTTCACTCTGCAACGGAGTGTGCGCCGATATGAAACTTCCTGGCAGATTAAAACTGTGTGCCCGACCGAGACTCGAACTCGGGACATTTGCCTTTCGCGGGCAAGTGCTCTACCAACTGAGCTACTCAAGCACGACTCACGTCCCGTCCTCACAGCTCTACTTCTGCTAGTATCTCGTCTTCTACCTTCCAGACTTAACAGTAGCTCTCCTGCGAACCTTGCAGAACTAGCACTCCTGGAAGAAAGGATATTGCGGAGACATGGCTTAGCCACCGCCTAGGGGATGTTTCTAGAGTGAAATTTTCACTCTACAGCCTAGTGTGCGCTGATATGAAACTTCCTGGCAGATTAAAACTGTGTGCCGGACCGAGACTCGAGCTCGGGACATTTGCCTTTCGCGGGCAAGTGCTCTACCAACTGAGCTACTCAAGCACGACTCACGCCCCGTCCTCACAGCTCTACTTCTGCTAGTATCTCGTCTCCTACCTTCCAGACTTAACAGTAGCTCTCCTGCGAACCTTGCAGAACTAGCACTCCTGAAAGAAAGGATAATGCGGAGACATGGCTTAGACACAGCTTGGGGGAGGTAGGAGACGAGGTACTGGCAGAAGTAAAGCTGTGAGGACCAGGCGTGAATCGTGCTTGGGTAGCTCAGTTCGTAAAGCACTTGCCCGCGAAAGGCAAAGGTCCCGAGTTCGAGTCTCGGTCCGGCACACAGTTTTAATCCGCCTGAAAGTTTGAAATCAGACATGTTAGAAAATTACCTTCTTGTCCTGTACAGAACTGTACAACAATTTGTGCTGTACGTGGTAAGTCAAATCCCGTCAAAGTGCAAAAGCAGATTGACATGACTGTCGGAAATGTGGTTATGGAGTGTAATTTTATAGTGGTACAGGGATCAACATAAAGGTGTATTTTTGGTCATGAGTTTCTTCAAGAAAGAAATCCAAGAATCATCTTCAGTAGGGTAAATGTCACCTGGAAATAGAACGAAAAGATTGTGTTGTGGGTTTGGTTGGGATAAGCAAGCGCCATGCCGAGTTCTGTCAAAATAGAAGATAAAGATTATCTGATCAATACTCTCTCTGACCTTGATGCCGCAGCATATGGAGGTAGTGATGATGTTTATAATGAAGTATCGGAACTACTGGAATTTCTCACAACAGTAGCAAGAAGAATTTGAAGAGATACTGTTAAGATACGCATGTGTGTTTAATGGTAAGCCAGAAGTGATTAATACTTATCAATATCATACGGAAATCAAACCATATCAGACATATTTTAAGAAAACACACCCCATTCCATGGTAAAAGTGGGTGGCAGCTAAGCAAGAAATTACAGGTGGAGAGTCATTAAACCTTCACTGTCTCCACACTAGTGAGCTTCCAGTAGTAGCTAAACCAAATGAGAAGGTACACCTAGTGTTGGATGCTAGAGCAGTCAGATTATTGTACCTGAAAATTGTGAAGAACAGTTGCAAAAATTTCATGGGATCAAGTTTCTGTTTAGTATTGAGGCAGATACCACTTTCTAAGGACTCCAGAAAATGTACAGCCTCCTAGGACATCTTACCCCAGTATTGTGTGTTACCTTTCAGTCTAAATGTAAGTTCAGGAGTTTTCTTCATTGCACTTGATACTGTGGTTGGACTTAATCTATTAGACGAAATTAAACTATGTTGATGAAATTCTCATAGCCATGCTCATGTGATAAGGACATTTAGAATTATTGGAACAAACATTGCAGAAGTTTTTATCTGCATATGCCATGGCCAAGCTGACGAAATCAAAGTCTGTTGGGTGTGAAATTAAATTTTTAGGACATACAATTTTTTCAAAAGTGATAAACCTGGATCGTGATAAAATGAGTGCCATAAAAAATATTAAACAGCACAATCTTGTTGAGGTTTTTAAAGAAAACTGTCACTGTGGTGTTGCATAAAACAATGTCAGAAAGATTTTGAAACCATAAAATATTCTTTAACACGTTCTAGAGCATTATGTCATCTGTATACTGGTATGACAAAAGATTTTTCTATTGCGTCTGATGCCTCTTTTTCGGGGCATGTCTATTCCAACTTTCTAATCAGGAAGCTAAAAGTGAGATTGCGATAATCAGTTTTGCTAGTTGGACTATACTGGAATGCGATCATGGGTATTTAGCTACAGAGGTTGAAACCTTGGCTGTAATATGGTCATTTATAAGTTTAATTATTATTAATTTGCCAAACATCTGGAAATCTAATGTGATTAGCAATCAGTAAGATTCTTGTTGTCCTGTGGATTGTTGCATAATCACCTGGCGTATCGGACTATGTTCCTGTTGTCGTATGAATTTGAAATTATGTGTGCAAGGAAAAGACTATGTTATAGCTGATGATTTATCACAACGACCACAAAGTCAGCCAGAATTTGAGGACCTTGCGGAAAAACCTCTGAATTTAAAATAATGTTACCGTAATAGATATGTATAAAAGTAGAAAAGAATTACAAGAGAGTGACCCTGGGTGGTAAAGGGTAAAATTACGTCTCAGGAAATAATACTGAAGTTTATAGACACTGTAGACTTAATGAAGACATATTGTTTTATAAGATGTTCTCACTTGTATGTGGTATGTCTGCATACCTGTTGCATCTCATGGTGCTCTGAATAGGCATAACACTATGGGGTGAAGAAATATTGTAAGAAACTTAACCTGTTCTCTTATTTTGCAAATATGTTATGGCGAGCATGTCAAATAAAAATACTGGCTTAATTTGCCAAAAGGCTAAACCATCGCATCAGCCAGACCATCAAAGCCTCTAAGTATTGTCTGAATTGTTTTATCAGGACCCTTGCCCTCTGATCATGAAGGTGTCAAATACATAGCACGACTGTAAAAAATAAATAAATAAATTCTGAATGACAACTCCTTCTACTCAACCGATGAGTTTTTAGATCTGGAGCACTATAAAGAAAAAATAGATTATATCATGTTGTCACGTAGAAGATGGTGTAATTAGATGAATGACGAACACTAACTTCACTTAACGAAGGTTTATTCGGCACTTGCACATACAAGAACGTGGAGTGAACTGCCTCCGGCCGGAACACATACGATATATATACAGCTACAGAACATTCCAGTACAATGACACTTGACGTTTGTGGATACTTGTAGAATCTACTCGAACCGAATCTAGAAATTAAAATTGTACAGTGCAGGTAAGTTTTGAACTCACGACCCTCCATGCAAGAGCTTAGTATCATAACCACTATACCACGTCGTTACTCAGCTTCTTCTGCGACATTGCCCCTTTCTTAAGAGAACAGTGTCTCGGTGTTATGTCCTCCTAGTCCAGGAACGAGTCATCGGTCCTGCATACTCCGACTCTCAATGACTGAAGCTCGGCCTGGCTGTCATCTTGGAACTTCTTCTGCCGCTACGCCTTCCGCTTGTTGCCTGTCGCTGAAGCTTCGAATTTACACTGGATTGCAGGAGCCTTGTAGGGCTTCATTCGAAGGACGTAGACCGTATCTCTGATCTTACATCGTCTTGTGTCGGGGTCCATATCTTCAGCTTCAAAAGTAACATCAGACAACTGTCTTACAACCTTATAAGGTCCAAAGTAGGGCCTGAGGAGCTTCTCAGACAGACCAATCTTCCGAAAAGGAGTGAAGATCCAGACGAGATCACGAGGCTGAAACAGGGCGGTGGCTCGCGTCGTACCTTCGGCGATCGTTTTCTTGAGCCTGAAGCGTGCGGAGTCGAGCTAACTGCCGAGCTTCCTCAGTTCTGGTTAACAGCTGGCCGATGTAGTCGTCGTCCACATCATCAGGATGTAACGGAAACACAGTGTTCATCGTCGCCGTCGCCTCACGCCCATGCACCAGGAAAAAGGGCGTAAATCCTGTGGTGTCTTGTTTGCCGGTGTTGTAGGCTAACGTCACGAAAGGTAATACCTCATCCCAGTTGCTCTGCTCAACACTGACCAACATCGATAGCATGTCGGCCAAGGTCTTATTAAGGCGTTCAGTAAGCCCCTTAGTTGGCGGATGGTAGGCGGTCGTCATGTGATGAGTAATGTTGGACCGACGGTTTATCTCTGTCACAAGATTCGATTGAAAAACTTTCCCTCGATCCGTAATTAAGGACCTTGGGGCACCGTATTTTAAAACGATGTCCTCCACGATGAATTTGGGTACCTCGAATGCTACGGCTGTTTTCACGGCTTTTGTAATGGCATAGCGTGTCAGATAATCAGTGCAAAAAATAATCCATCTATTGCCACTAGCAGACGTCGCAAATCGCCCGAGGAGGTCAATCCCAACACGCTGGAAAGACGTTCCGGCTGGTGGAATTGGTATGAGTTGGCCAGGTGGTTTCTGAGGGACTGCCTTTCTCCTCTGGCACTCTCGACAGTGCGACACATAGTGACGGACACTCCTAAATAAACCTGGCCAGAAAAATCTCTTGCGGATTCTGTCGTATGTCTTAATAAATCCTAGCTGTCTGGCCTCAGGGGTGTCATGGAATTTCTGTAGGACATCTAAGCACATGTGTTTAGGAATCACTGCCAGCCACCTCTTTCCAAATGGATCAAAGTTTTTCTTGCAAAGTAACCCATTAACTACCTTAAATTGTCATTTCACATCCTCCGACCGATTTAAGGTAAGCATAATCTGAGATATCTTGGCTTTCTTCTGCTCAGCAGAGAGATCCTGTTGTGCAGCGAAACAGCCACTATCTTCATCGAAGTGTTGATGGTTTTGCTCAGGGTTTCTTGAGAGACAGTCGGCATCTTGGTGTTTTCTTCCACTTTTGTACACTATGGTAATGTCATACTCTTGCCCACCTGGCGAGTCGTCCTGTTGGGTCCTTAAGACCTGTCAGCCAACAGAGTTAATGATGGTCTGTAACAACTGTGAATGGCCTTCCATAGAGATACTGTCGAAATTTGCACATGGCCCAGATCACAGCAGGACATTCTCTTTCTGTAGTTGAGTAGTTTCTCTCGGCTTTTGTAAGTGGCCGAGAAGCATAGGCCATAGCCTCTTCTTTTCCATCCGAAAATTGCACCAGAACAGCACGGATCCCATACGCACTGGCATCTGTGTGTAGTTCTGTAGGTGATCTCTCATCATACAGACCAAGTACAGGGTCAGTCGTCAGAGCTTTTCGCAGCACCTCGAAAGAATCTTGTTGAGCACCACCACAGATAAATTTAGCATCAGCATTTAACAACTCTTGGAGTCGCCTGGCTTTGATGCAAAAGTCTCTGATAAAGCGACGGTAATAAGAACATAATCCGAGGAAGCTTCTCACATCTCTAATACTTTTAGGAATAGGAAATTCCGTTATAGATCTCACCTTTTCTGGGTCTGGCCACACACCTCCGTTTGACACAAGGTGACCAAATATTTTGATTTCTTTTGCTCCAAGAGACACTTTCTTGGATTAAGTTTCAGTCCGGCTTGTTGGAAACACTTAAGAACGGCCCTCAGTCTTTTTATATGTTCATCGAATGTTAAACGAGACGACAGAGGCTGAGATGACCAACTTATTTTTCAGTGGTGTGCTTCTCTTACATTCCACTACAAGATCCATGGGTTGATGCATGGCATGACACGTGACAGTTACCTTTCTAGTGTTGAGTGCAGGAATGATCACTTCATCCAGCACACATAGTCTCCACACACTCGGATACGCATCTTCCTGTTTACTGTATCTCATGTCGTCTAGCATAATCTTCGAGCGACCACAATGTATAATTGTCTGAAAAGCTTTCAAAAAGTCCCATCCGAGAATGACATCATGACTGCACTCTCGTAAGACGATGAATTCTAAGTGCAGCGTACGGCCACTTGTACCCACATGAATGGTACATCTTCCTCTAGGTTATACATATTTCCCATTAGCCACCTTCAGCAGAGATGTTTTTCTGTCGACGATTATGATTTTCTGCAACTGGCGACGATACTTCTCCGAAATGACTGAATATGATGCTCCAGAGTACACAAGAGCTTGGGCTGGTCGGCCATCTATGAGGATATCGACGTAGTCTCCTACCATTTTTGTTGTGATCGACGGCGGAGGATTTTTCTCTTCGGCGGCCTCACCTCCAAGGAAGGTCGCACCCCTTAGTTTTCCAGGTTGTGGCGGCTAGGTGATCGGCTGGAGCTTGATCAGCATGTTGGGGAGCGTCCTCTCCAGCGACTAGCTTGCGGCGATGGTGACCTACGTCGTCCTGCACTCACATCATCTTGTTCATCTTCGTCGTCACGGAGTTGGCGTCAGCTAAGATCGGTCTGCTGTGCGCTGGCGTCATCAAATATCCGCCGCCTTTCTCGACAATAGCGCACCACATGTCCCGGTCGTCCACAGTGGAAACACACTGGTTGGTTATCCTGGGTCCTCCGGACGTCAGTCTTCCTTGGTGCCCAAACAGGTTCCTCATGCGGCATTGTAGGAACGTAACTTCGCCTGGGTCTCGACGTTTTCACCGTTTTAAAGAGAAATGAAGGACGAGAGATTGGGTTCAATGTCTGTTCCACTGCCTCCCTTCTGACCTCTTGAAGGGTCTCGGTTTTTTGCTCGCCGTGCAATCCAAATGCGTTCTGAACTTCCTCTCTCACTATCTGACGAAGAACACTTGTGAAATCAGTTGCTTCCTCCATTAAAGACATCGATACGACGTTTGGAAGCCGTTCAAACTTCTTGCAAGTAATTATTTTTTGATGCATTGTCTCGATATACTGGCACCATTTTATGAAGTCGTCTGCTGTCGAAACTTCCTTCAGAAGTAGGGCTTGATACACGTCCTCAGCAACACCCTTCATGATATGTGCAACCTTGTCTTCCTCCTTCATTCTAGGATCCTCTATTATACACAGCTCCGAGACGTCTTGACTGTAGGATGCTGCAGTTTCTCCTGGACGCTGTGCCCTGCACTTTAATATATCTTCAGCCTTGCTCTTCTGTCGTTGTGTGTCACGGAAATACTCGTTGTGTGTCACGGAAATACTTGCACAGTTCCGCCTGGAATACTTCCCAGCTTATGAACTTCTCCTCGTTGTTCTCATACCATTGCTTGGCAGTGCCCTCCAAGTAGAAAAATACGTTAGCCAAACATACGGTGTCATCCCATTTGTTAAATTTGGCTATACGCTCATATACCTTCAGCCACCTGTTTGGATCTTCGCCATCGTCACCAGAGAACCCGGAAGGATGTCTCATGTGGTGGCACACCGTTGCTGTCATTGTAACGCCCTCTTCTTCTTCTGTCTCCGGTAGATTGCGATCTGCTGAATATGGCTCGAACTCGTGTTTCTCGCCACGTAAACGGCAGCTCTATCGTAGCCTGATGGGAGCCACTGTGTCGTCGATAATGTGCGTTATCACAAGGTCCAATAGCCGGCGCCTCCACCAGAAATAATGTCACGTAGAAGACGGTGTAATTAGTTGAATGACGAACACTACACTTAACGAAGGTTTATTCAGCACTTGCACATATAAGAGCGTGGAGCGAACTGCCTCCAGCCGGAACACATACAGTACATATACAGCTACACAACATTCCAGTACAGTGATGCTTGACGTTTGTGGATACTTCTAGCATGTACTCGAGCCGAAACTAGAAATTAAAATTGTACAGTCATTGTGAGTTTTGAACTCACAACCCTCCATGTAACAGCTTAGTATCACAATCACTACACCACAGTGTTAGTCAGTTTCTTCTGCGGCAATATATAGAGAACTTATGGTAAACTGACACGTTCCACGTCATTATGAAATGATGTATTCATGATCTATGGAACAAGTATAAATGTAATGTAATATATTTTTTTAAATATGTTAAATTACACACAGTGAAATCCGCAACTGCTAGCCCAATAATAAGGCGCATGGTGAAAGACTATATTCCCATGGTGGGTAAACTCATGGCAGTATTAATGGGTAATGCACCAAATTTTACTTGCAAAAGGGAGAAAATATATTTGAAAGATTAAAACATTCAGCAGATGTTAATGTCGAAATTTAATCTTCAATAAAATCTCATAGAAAGGAATTTTTGGAAATTTTATGGATTTACGAGGACATAGGCAACTTGTAAACACACCAAATGGGTTGAATTCTTGGGAGTTTCTGAGCAAATAGTAAATACTGTTTCCCTGTATTCTACACCACACATATCAGCTAATGTAATACTTAAGGAAAGGGAAAAGAATGAAAGTGTAGATCCAGTCCCATGTTTACATCAAAAGGAAACAGCCTGGGAAGAGAAGGTGAAACAGGTATTGACATCCATTACAGAAAGTGCCAATTAAGAAAAGCATACAGTATGAGTGTGTGGCTTTTATTTTGTCAAGTTGCGCAATGGATTGATCCAACAAGCACCCTTTGGCTCCTGCAAGAAATAATTTCCACCTCACACTACTACAGAAGTCAGACAGACGCTCCTACTGTACCAACAAGAACTGCTTGAAAAACATTCAGCGATAAATATCTTCTGGAGTCGTCTGCTGCAAGGAAAAGACACAAAAATCACAAAAATATTCTATATTCTTACGTAACTAGTGGATTACTTGGGTACAGGAATATCGCTAGTTAGTGTTAAAAAAAAAAAAAAAAAAAAAAGAAAAAGAAAAGAAAACATTAACGAAACGAAAAATATTATTTATTGCAAAAAATTTCTGAGCAATCAAGTGAAACTTTTTCTTACAAATTAATCATTTTCCAGGTTCTTTCCAGAACAGTAGATTGCCTCTTATGGATAGGAATGCTATTAATTTACAAATTATGGAAAGGTTCTTTTCTCCCTCTTCTTTAAGGATGTTATTTACTCGGCAGAATGACAGAGTCGCGCCTACACAACTTGAATAACTTTTCTAGGTACGGTCAAGGCTGTCACGTGAGAAATGTAATGGGGTGTACTGTTATGGAGGACAGATGGGGCTCGCATTCACTGTAGCGGACAATACCGTGAGTTGCGATGACTGCTGCCTGCGTCACTCGCTGCTGACAAATAGCACAACTATCTCTTTGTATCTGGATTGACCTTCGCCAATCAAACTCTCCCTACACCTTGATGAAGTGAAGGACTCCTATCCGCCCCTAGGCAAACTATTGGCATGGTACACCGGTCAGATAACCCGTCCCCCGTGATGACACTAAATATTCGCTCGCAGGCGTTTAACTAGTATTCTGTCCGTGTCAACACCACGCAATAAGTGTGGCGGCCAACACAGTGAACAACGCTTAATCGCGAGTGACTCAGTATATAGTATCACTCCGATTCGCTAACGACAGAGGTGCTCTCCCAGTGAAGTACTGAGGAGAGATTTTGTTCCTCGCTCTTTGCATAGACATACAAGTGCACGTTCCGACTTAATGATAATAGCAATGTTATAGACGACTTGTCCGAAGAATTCAAACTTGTCCATGACAGAGTAGAAAATAGAATTACTTTACTTAATGTTGTGTTTCCTAGCGAAGTGGTAATTGTTTTGTTGTGGTGAGGCTTTCACATAAAATTTAACAAGAGGTATTGGTCCATAAGTAATCGAGTGAGGTTAATGTCAGATCCATGGGATCAACGTGGAGTCACATCTGTCCCCAACAGACGTTATCATTCTTCGTTAAGGAGTGGAGTGATGACAGTTGGGTTCCAAGTTTTTTTCGGTGTTTCTTCTATACTATTTTTCGTGCACTGAATTCCCTTCAAATCTTAATTCTTGAATTCTTAAACTATCCTATAATGTTAGTCAGTTATGTCATGTTCCATAGATCATTTTCACGATTATTTTATCGATATGATGTGTAACAAGTCAGTTTACAAGAGATATATACACACATGGATAGTGCTAACCGTAATATTACTGAAATTTTTAGTTCTACACATGCAACTACATTTAGAGGTACAAATTTTTTTAATTATTATTATTTACCAGTTCTGAGACAGAAACTCGTCCATGGAGTAGAAGGAGTTGTCCAAAAGAAATGATTTTAAGGTAGATTTAAAACTTGATCTTCTACCTGCCAGACATTTTATGTTGTTGGACAAAGGATCAAAGATTTTTGTTGCTGAATAATGTACTCGTTTTTGAGCAACTGACAGATTCAATAATGGATAGGAAAGGTCATTTTTTCCTCTAGTGTTTTATGTATGAACATCACTGTTCTTCGCGAACTGAGATGGATTATTTATTTATAACTAATGTATTAGCAAATATATGTACTCTGATGGTGCAGTTAAATACCTAACTCCTTGAATAGGTGCCCACATGACGTCCTTGGGTGAACACCACTAATTATTCTCACTGCTCTCTTTTGTGCAATCAATACTTTATGTCTAAGTGGTTAGTTATCCCAGAAAACTATTCCATAAGACATTACTGAGTGGACATATGCAAAGTGCTTTAGGAGGCCGATCTGTTTATTAACAAGACTAGTGATTATACTAAGAGCGAAAGAAGCTGACCTTAATTGTTTGAGAAGTTCAGTAATATGCTTTTTCCAGTTCAAGTTGTCATCAATGTGAACACCCAAAAATTTGGAGAAATCTACCCTGTTAACTGAGTCCTGTTCATATGCTACATCAATTGTCGGTTTGACTCTATTCGGTGTACGTAACTGGATATAGTGAGTTTTTTCAAAATTAAGGGAGAGTCCATTTTCTGAGAACCACTTAATAATTCTTTGAAAGACATCCTTAACAATATCTTCAGCTACTTTTTCTGGAATGGGATTTATTATAACACTTGTGTCATCTGCAAAAAATACTAGTTCTGCTTGCTGAACGTTAAGTGACAGGTCATTCACATGAATAAGGAACAGCAAAGGACCCAAAATTGAACCATGTGGGACTTCCTTTGTGATAACTCCCCATTCACTAGAATTTACCATCCTCCCAACATTATTTATGTTATTCAGCACAACTTTTTGCTTTCTGTTCGTTAAGTATGATTCAAACCAGCTGTGTGTATAGCCTTTAATTCCATAAAACCTGAGTTTTTTTTAAGAATGTGACGTGATGCACACAGTCAAATGTCTTGGAAAGATCACAAAAAATACCAACTGGCGATAATTTGTTATTTAGGGCTTGTACTATTTGACGAGTAAATATGTAGATAGCATTCTCAGCCGAGAAACACTTGTGGAACCCAAACTGTGACATGCTCAGTAAATTATTTTCACTTAAATGTGAGACTACTCCTCAATACATAACTTTTCGAATATTTTACAAAATGAAGTCAGCAATGAGATTGGTCTATAGTTATTTTGTCATTCTTGTCCCTTTTCTTACGAAGAGGTTTGACTATTGCGTATTTCAATATGTCTGGAAAAATTCCCTGTGCCAGCGAAGCATTACATATATCACTAAGGACTCTACTTATTTAATTAGAACAACACTTCAAAATTCTGTTAGAGATTCCATCAACACCACATGAGCTCTTGTTTTTCAATATATTTATAATTCCCTTAATTTCAATGGGCGATGTTGTGCTATTTCTAAAGACCTAAAGTCCCGGGGAATGTCATATTTAACGTATTTTTTTGCTTCTTCAACTGAACCCTTTAACCCTATTTTTGCTGCTACATTCAGAAAGTGATTGTTAAAAATACTTGCAACTTGTGATTTATCACTCACAACATTATCATTTAGCTTTATTGCTATGGTATGCTGTGCACTGTCAGGCTGCCCTGTCTCCCATTTGGCAATATTCCATATAGTTTTAATCTTATTATCTGCATTATTAATTTCTGTCAGAACACATAAGCTTCTCGACTTCTTAATGACTTTCCTTCAAATATTATGTATCTTTTGTAGTAAGCAAGTAACGTCGGATCCTGACGTATTCTGACCTGGCCATCTTACAAGATATCTTAATTCCCTTAGTAATCCGTGGCTTACTTGCCTTTGTAATGGCGTTTTTGGATAACGTTTCAGGAAAGCAACTCTCAAATATTGAGACAAATTTACGGTGGAATAAATCGAATTTGGCATCAGCATCATTTTCTGTGAATACTTCACCCCATTCTACCTCTTCTAGGCTGCTCTTAAAACTCTGTACCCTGTTTGCATCAATAAGCCTCCCTGCCTTGTATGAACCTGCCTGAATCCTGTAAGGTGCTATATGTGTTATTTCCAGTAACTCTGCATCATGATCAGATAGCCCATTAACAACTGGGTACACATTAATTGTTTCTGCCTGAGCACTGTCTATGAAAATGTTATCGATAAGTGACCTACTATCCTGCTGCACACGAGTTGGAAAATTTACAACAGATACTAGATTGAAAGAACCAAACAAAGATTCTAACTTATTTTTCCTATCCATATCTTTTAAGAAATCCACATTAAGATCGCCACAAATTACTAACTGCTTCTTTTTGTCAGACAGGTAGCTCAATAATGCCTCAAAGGTTTTTCATGAGGAGCTGAAAGTTACCTTGAGTGGATCTGTAGGTTATTACAATTACTAAAGAAGTATACTGCAGTAGCAACTCACAAGCACATGCTTCAAGGATCTGATCTACACAAAAATTATTTTTTCAATATTTTTGAATTTGTGTCCAGTTTTTATATAAGTAGCAACTCCTCCTTTCTCCATGTTGACTTTACATGAATAAGATGCTAATCTGTAATCCCTTAAATTTAACTTCTCCATCCCTGCATTTGCATGGTGTTGAGAGAGACACAAAACGTCTACACCTTTAGAATTTAACCCATTTTCTAGGCATACAAGAAACTCATCCATCTTATTTTTCAATCCCCTAATGTTGTGATGAAACACGCAAGTTTTATTTCTTTGGATACTGCTACAGACATTATGGTACTGTTCTGTTTTAATCTCTTTCAATACTCTCTGTCCGTAACCTGACTCCAGTAATCACAGGTATTTTGTCTTGTGTGCATGTGCCCCCCCCCCCCCCCCCCCTACATTTTCTGCAAGAAGATCAACTAATCTACTCTTCCCCCACCTATTCAGGTGCACGCCATGACTAGTGTAACTCCACCTCCCAATTCCATCAACAGGCACAGCACAGATATGAGATTTAGTTTATGCCAACAGTACCCCCCCCCCCCCAGCTCCCTGTTAACACGGTTGACAACAGTGTTAACACAGGGCTGGTCATGGCGCTGCAAAACATCCACAAACCCGCACGAGTATGAGCTGCTGCTGCTCCTATTACATCCAGGTCACACCTAATACTATAGTCCGAATTTCTAGACAGGCTGTTTCCTGCTCCTCCTACTATAAGAACATGGTCCTCAGCATCAAAATATTTGCACAAGGCCCCTAGATTTTCTGTAACCTGGCTAAGCTTAGCACTAGGTTTCACAATGCCTGTGACCTGGTACTCGACTCGTAGCATATCCTGTAGCAACTGGCCTACACATCTTCCATGACTGCTAACAGCTGGATTCTTCTCTTTCTGCTTGACTTCTCTTCCGACCTAGCATTACAATTGTTACAACTAGTCCGCTGCACCCTACTTTGCTCAAAAACTGTTTGAGGCTCTTCTACTCAGGTAACAAATCAAGCTGATTGCTCACTGTAATCTGAAAAGTGATTTCTGGGGTTTTCTCCTTCTGACTACGTCTTGTTACCTATTCCCAGCTCCCATTGTCTGTTAACCGCTTCAACCTGTCTAACTGGAAGCACACCGTTTCCAGTTCAGACTGAAGGTTGCAAATCTTTTTTCGCTGTTCCACGACTTCCTTGTCACGGCTACGTAGTCTTCAACTCCATTGGCGAACCTCATCTGGCACTATACCAGCTTCCCCGCTACAATCACCCCAATGAAACACCATCCCACAATCCTGATATTTCACTCCCGTGCTCACTTATCTACGACAACGTCCACATTTGTCACACATGACGGCAGATTAAACAATACAAATTACTCTACACACAAACAACACAAATACAAACAATGAAAATTACACTGCAAACAATTTCGCTACACCAATCAATAATTAGTAGAAAGTAACTTAGCTTCCGGTGAGATGAGCAGAGGACTCCTGGACGTCAGGCAAATGTTAGTACCTGGGAAACTAAATATGACTAAAAGATAACAGACTTAAGAGAAACATGGATAAACATGAAATGCAACGAATAGTATATAGTATTAGTGGAAAAGATAATATGATGGTACTATTCAAACAAAATGACATGTAGGCGACATGAACTGAATATTATCTTTTATGTGTGTATAAAAGTGTAGTATAAGCTTAATGACTAAACAACTATTTTATCGTAGTGTATAATTTTCTATTTAGTATAGAATATTTTACACCTTTTATGAAATGTGATGTAGATGGGAGGGTTTGTATTGGTTTTGAAAGGGAGGGGGGGGGGGGGGGGATTATAGATTAAAGCATGATTTATAGCCGGCCGCGGTGGGCAAGCGGTTCTAGGCGCTTCAGTCCGGAACCGCGCGACCGCTACGGTCGCAGGTTCGAATCCTGCCTCCGTCATGGATGTGTGTGATTTCCTTAGCTTAGTTAGCTTTGAGTAGTTCTAAGTTCTAGGGGACTGATGACCTCAGATGTTAAGTCCCATAGTGCTGAGAGCCATTTGAACCATAATTTACACTAACAAATAAATCATGGCTAATACAGAACACACACCACATCTTTCAAACGACCCTTGCAAACAAGTGTGACTGATTCTTCACCATTTACCGTCCCGTAGGGGTTGCTGACTTGATATTCTTCGAGGACTTCAAAGGCGAAGTTGAGAATGTCCGTTCTGTAAGAGACGTTTTACACCACACCTTCACCGGCTTCTCACTCAAGTACCGGGGAAGTAGGAATCCTGGGGAAGGGGGGTGGAAACGGTTTCCTGTCTTTGGGGTTATCTTCTTTCACTTCTTCGATCTTAGAAACCGTTTCTCCTTTTTCCTTTCTTACTTCTCATTTGAGTACCTATCTATCTTTCCCTCTTCACATATTCATGTACTTCTACTGCTGAAGTCCTTCTCATTTTCCGTAGTTTACAATAACCTACAACTCATTGCATACAACTAGACCAAAGAATCAGGATACCAGACACACTTAAGCACACACACAACGGAACACGAAGACGCAGACAACGAAAATACAGATTAAATTGATGGAAGAACTGCCAAGAATTGTAGGGGGAAATGAATGTGTACATCGGGAAAGAATGCACACATTGTCGTTACTGTGACGGTTCTACATCGCACACATGATTATACAGGAACACTTTAGGGAAATATGCACACATGACAGTTCTACATTGGTTATATATATATATATATATATATATATATATATATATATATATATATATATATATATATATGGTATTACAAAAAGGTACGACCAAACTTTCAGGAAACATTCCTCACACACAAATAAAGAAAAGATGTTATGTGAACATATGTCCGTAAACGCTTAATTTCCATGTTAGAGCTCATTTTAGTTTCTTCCACCTACGCTCAATGGAGCACGTTATCATGATTTCGTACGGGATACTCTACCTGTGCTGCTAGAACATGTGCCTTTACAAGTACGACACAACATGTGATTCATGCACGATGGAGCTCCTGCACATTTCAGTCGAAGTGTTCGTACGCTTCTCAACAACAGATTCGGTGACCGATGGATTGGTAGAGGCGGACCAATTCCATGGCCTCCACGCTCTCCTGACCTCAACTCTCTTGACTTTCACTTATGGGGGCATTTGAAAGCTCTTGTCTACGCAACTGCGGTACCAAATGTAGAGACTCTCCGTGCTCGTATTGTGGACGGCTGAGATACAATACGCCATTCTCCAGGGCTGTATCAGCGCATCAGGGATTCCATGCGACGGAGGGTGGATGCATGTATCCTCGCTAACGGAGGACATTTTGAACATTTTCTGTAACAAAGTGTGTGAAGTCACGCTGGTACGTTCTGTTGCTGTGTGTTTCCATTCCATGATTAATGTGATTTGAAGAGAAGTGATAAAATGAAATGTAACATGGAAAGTAAGCGTTTGCGGACACATGTCCACATAACATATTTTCTTTCTTTGTGTGTGAGGAATGTTTCCTGAAAGTTTGGCCGTACCTTTTTGTAACACCATATATATATATATATATATATATATATATATATATATATATATATATATATATATATAGAGAGAGAGAGAGAGAGAGAGAGAGAGAGAGGGGGGGGGGGGTAATGTATGTATAAGAACAATGATGATTCTATATCGCATGTGTACGTAAGGATATAAGAACTATGATAATTCTACATCAGGGATACATAAGAAGGAAGTCTGGGTAATTAAGGAGAGCATAAGCCAAGGAGGAACTAATGAGGATAAGCCAGGGAGGAACTAATTGTGATAATTATTCAGGAATGTCAGTCGAACATTTGTTCTGATGATTTGTAGGATAGTGGGACAAGTATAGCATAAGTAAGTGTATGATATATTGAATAGTGTATATAAATGTGGTGTCTACTGGAAGCATAGAAGTGGAAGAGTAGTGGAGGACTCTAGGGGATTAAGTGAAGTATTGGGAAGTGAGTGCTAATTGTGAAATAGATTTTATTTTCCAGAGGATATTTAATTATAGTGGAATATTTAATCATAGTGTACATAAAGATGTATATTTGGGAAATGAACCATAAGTCCTACTCAGGAAGGATTGGGGGGGGGGGGGGGGGGAGGGAGGGGCGCACCCAGCATTTGTTGGATATCAAGGGCAGACAGGCAGACCTAAGAAAGGCTGACCTATAGTGTGCAGACAGGGGCACCAAGAAGGGAATTGACCTGTACGATAGGAAAATAGGAATTTAGAGGGGCTTACCTACCAAAACAGAAGGAGGCAGTGCACTCATAGGGTCAACCCTTATGTAAGAGAAAAGGACAATATAGTGACAGAAGTCACACATTTTGTAAGAATTATTCTGGTAAATTTGAATTCTATATTCCACTAGCATTATTATGTTTTATGTTTATGAGTGTCAGAAAGAACAATTTCATTTGCCCATAGTTCCTCCAGACTACAAGCTACTGAAGGTAATGAAAATATTTCGTACTAAAGAAAAAATAGTATAGAGAATTAGAATGAAGAAAGAAATCATTAAGTGTCTATGAACCTGGCATTTGTGGTTGGAATTCAACAATGTTGTCCGCACGATTCCTAGATATAAAAGTACAACTTCAACAGTAGGTGAAATGCTCAGATAGTTATTATCAAAACGAAAAAAGAAGAGCTAAATATTAAGTACACGATTACCAAAAGAAATATAATGTATACTGATTAAAATGTAAACTAGCGTTATGTGAGATATTAAAGTACATAATAAATATGTATAAAATTCGCGTGTTCGAGCTAAGGGGAAGGATATGTAGTGACTCGAGAGTTTTTGTGTAAATTCTAGATACACTCGGCCTTCCACCGTCTCGAACACCCGATATTTTAAAAGTAAGTAAGAGAGCGGAAACGAATCTACTGCGCCTCCGGTTTCTGTGTGCAGGTTGGAAGTTTGTAACGAGAAGACAATAAGCAGAGCAGTCGAACGACGCCGACAAGTGTTTGCCGCAAGAGCCACAGATGCTGTGTGAGAGGACACGGAGTAATTAAATGCTATTCTTTGCTGCGTTAGTGGAGGTGATTGTTGAAAAAAAAAAAAAAAAGAAAAGAAAAGCGAACATTTGACTATAGAATTTTAACTTACTTCATGTTTTAGCTAAGAACGAAGCAAGACGCATGGGACGTCTATAAATTATTTGGTTGTTAAAATCAGGCAGTTGTGATTATATTTAATTGTATGTAATGGGTATCGGTGTAGTTGACTTGCAAGAGTTTGTATGCTTATATGAAACTTGTGGAAAGGAAAATACACATAAGCTGAACTGAAAGTATGAGAGAACCAATTTATTTCAAGTGAGAGAGATAGTAATTTTTTGGTTCCTCTAAACAGCATTATTTCTTCGGAGGAGAAGTTGAGGAGATCGACGCAGCCGCATATCCAGAGAAGAGGATCAGCTAAACGTTTCAAGTAAGCCAACTGTAGTAAGAGAAGTGTGAAGTTCGCACTTCAGTTTTGCACCGATTCTCTTGTCATCGAAACCGTTAGAAGCCATGGCGCCATTAACACTTTGCCTTAGGCTTTTAAGTTCCGTTAGCCTGGTGACGTCCGAAGTCGTGCGGACGCTCTTGGGGGTTTGTAAGTACGTGTGTGAGATACCAGTAACGTGACATTTCTACAGGTATCATAAATAATGACGATTAGTTGCCCATTGGAAACGAAACATTCATTGTCTCAAACGCAACCATATATTAACAAACGTTTTATTTCCCTTTATAAGCAACCATACATTGATGAAATACATCTTAATAATAATATTCACAACAATGCAATGATCTAACACTGTATAATATTTTGTTCAAAACATTCTGGGGCCTGTTACGTTAGTACGTTGGCAAACATATTTTCAAACGCAACGTCTTCACAATGACATGTACACGAATTTAATAGTCTTCGATTGTGTGATATCGTTCAAAACAATCTGGCAAATGTAATGCAACCCTGCACTTTTTGCATTCCCACAGTGTTTCGCTCCGTCTTTTATGCTTTCTGCACACTACACAAGTTCTCGCAGGATTTGTGCCCAATGTTGCGCGTGCTGTCTCTGTGGTATATCTCCGGATGCTAATCGTCCCTTCCGATTATATTCCGGTAAAGGTGTAGTTTTCAACAATGATTCTGCAATGTGAATCCTATATTCTGCGTAGCTCTGTCGTTCGTCGCAATGTATTTTGTAATACAGAATGTACGTGTTAAATAAAGCAACATCAAATACGTAAAAGAATATCTTGCGGTATCCTTTCATACATTTTCTCATCACAGGGAAGCATGCGAGCATCTGATCTTGGCGATCAATTACAATCATGCCTCTATTGAATTCGACGACAAATTTCGGTTTCCACGACATATTGCGGAGAGATGTGTCTGTGGCAATCATTTCTGCTGTTGAATCTTTTGTGGAAAGCATGTAAACATCTCGTTTATCTTTCCATTTTAGTACCAATATTCCATTACAACTCCTCCGTTCTTTAATTTTGCCTTCAGGAAGTCTGCGGGCATATTTTTTTCTGTTTGAGCGCACTGTTCCAATAACATTAGTTTTATTGGTGAGAAGAGTTTTGAAAAGTGTCGGTGAAGAAAACCAGTTATCTAAATATAGAGTATGCCCTTTGTGTAATACCGACTGTGATCGTTCTAGAACTACACTTTCAGCGGCACTACCACTAGCAACACGTTTGTCACTACCCGTGTATATCTTAAAATCACAGCAGCATCCTGAACATGACTCACACAGTTTATAAATTTTAATACCTGACCTCGCTCTTTTTGATGGGTTAAATTGTTTGTAGGATAACCGCCCCTTCAATTTCATTAATGATTCATCAATGGCAATATTCTCTTGCATTGCTACACTTCCTTAAATTTTTGATTGTACATATCTATGACTGCCCTTAGTTTGTACAGCTTATCTGTGTTGTCGGCTAAACTGTTATTGGCTAGTTGCAGAAATCTACTTATGTGCAGAAATCTGCTGAATGGCACAGTCTTCCTAAATATTGGCGTTTCTAGAACGGTCCTCCTTGACCAATACATCTGAATCGACGGTTTCCTTACTTCAGCTATGATTATACATAGCGCAATCTATATTTTTATTTCATTACAGCCGGAAGGAGACCACTTTTGGTCTATTTTTCGTCTCTTCTGTTCATTGTTGAGTACGTCTTGTGCATATCTATTCGTCTCAGTTACGATGTTTTCCCAAAATATTACATAGAAAACGTCTAAATCTCTTATGGTTGTACTCACGTGCTGTAAAGCTGCTTCCTTTATTCCGGGAATTTCCGTATACGTGCAGATTGTTGGTTCATTCTCTTCCTTTTGCCACATCCACGACTCTGATTATTGCTGGTAGGTTTGCGACTCTGATTATTGCTGGTAGGTTTGCTCTTCTTCGTCAGTATCGTCTTCAATCACCAGCTGCTTACACCGTTTTCGTACAGGAGGTATATACGGGGTTCGCTGGCCCGAGAAGGAGGACGAAGTTTGGGGATTGGCGGTAGCGTTGCGACAAGAGGTGGTCACGAAGTCTGAGTGGACGAAGCAAGAACTGCTCAAGGAGGGCCTTTGCAGACCAAAGATACTGAAGTACTTCACCGGAGTCAGCATTGAATACAAGCAGCAGGCCAACATCCCGTCGCCTGGCTGGCAACATTCGTGTCAGACGACCGCTCATGGCCTGGCTGGCCTCTTCTACCTGGCTTTCATCAGCACCACTCACTAATCGCTGTGACGCCTTATGGACCCATGGAACTGCTTGCTGATAAAAGGGGAGTAACATTCAGTAATCTTCGAGGTGATTTGTGACATTGTCTACGTACCCTAATTATTATTTTCTGGTTTGTACCCGCCCCTCAGAGTTTTACTCGGTAGGTCCTTTGGTCGTAAATATAGGCTGTAGTATTGTACTAAGAACTAGTTGTTTGAAACTTGGTCCTGGTATTATATTGCCTCTCCTTTCTGGTTTGTTCCCTATCATTAATGCTATAATGGATCAGATCCTGGTCGTAAATACAGCTGGAACAATTGTTCTAAAGGCACAGGTTGCCGTTAAACAAAAGAGGCACCGTGTGATTAGATTTGGATATTAACCGATTCAATTCTTTGATTGTAATTACATTTCTCAGTCATTAGTTATAACCTGAACAACCGGTGTACTGTTTATTGATGTGTTTCAAAGACCGGGCCATTATTGGTGTATTTTAGCTGGCTCTTGTGGTTCCGCCGAGTGAGTTTTCTTGTAATACATGTTCACAAGTAATGTTTTAAGACGTTCCTTCAGAACGGTCTTAATAACTGACAATCAGTTGAACTTTGAAAATTTAACAGCCACCTGTCACCAGGGCTTTAGCCAAATAAAATTCTCAGAAGAGACGGTTTGGGATCTAGTCACACCTTGGTTGCCAGTTGAAATTAAGAGGTTGGTTGCTTTGAAGTAAGCCTTATCATTGTCCTATTGTGTCCTAATATTTTTAACCTTTAAGCACAGGTGCGCATCTTAACCTATCGACATACAGCATTCAGATTAAAAGTTACGTCATCTGTTTTGAGTAACTGAATCAGTCATGTCATCAGTGGTGTTTATAAAGTAGTAGACATCGCCGTTTCATTCCGGAACAGGTGGGCTGCAGGTCCGGCCGTCTCGTAATAATTGTCATATTGTTTCCTGTTTTGAAATACAACACTCAGATTTCCTTTTTGAAAGCTTATTCAACTTAAGGTTTAAGGTCAAAAGAATTTTGCAAATTTGTTCATTTTATTAAAGAAAATTTTGTGGTTATATATTGTTAAATAAGCAAACTGTGTGTGGAAAGAACGTTATATTGGTGGGCACTCCCTTCCACGTTTTCCTTAACTCCAGTGATGGAAAGTTAAAAAGGTTTTTCGCTATTCACAAAGGGGTTCTGTCCCATAGTAACCATCCTGAACAAGAACAATGATGCGTGTGTTTACCAGAGGAATATGTGGATTATTTTATCGTGTACACACACAATACTTGGGGCCATTATGGCACTGCAAAGTGCACTGACGAAGTAGGTAAGTATTGTTATTTCCCCAACCTTAGGCGAAGAGTACTACAGGTGGTAAGAAAGTGCATTGTCTCCCAGACAACAAAACATTCTAACATCTCGAAGCAGACTAAACTACGTCCCACTGTGGCTAAAAAACCTCTAGAAAAGACATCTCTGGATGCGGCTGGACCCAATCCCAGAGGTGACGGTGGCTCAAAGTATATAGTAGGTCTCTATGTTATTATCACCAAATACGTAAAATTGCATGCTGTACAGAACACTACAGCCACTTCAATTATAAGGCGAATCAGAGAGGATTATTTGATTCTAATCAAATGGAACACATTTTAGTATCCAAATTTCATCCCAAAGCATGCCCCGTAGAGAGGGTGTTTAAAGAATTCAATAGGTTTGTAAGGACCTATATACCTCATAAACATACCAAATGGACTGAGTATGTCACTCCCTTCTTGGAAGTTGTTAACAACCTTCCCGGTACATCAACTGGATTTACACCAAATGAGCTGATGTTCAATTGCAAACAAGTAGATGAGTGGGAGAAACCTTTCCCCAAGATACCAGTACAGGAATTATCACGGGGTGATAAAATACGACAAGCAGTAACGTGGGCTAAATACAGGAAAGGAATTTATGACGGAAAGCTGAAACGTACAACACAATTTTATATAGGACAAAAGGTGTTGCTTAGTACACATGTCAAATTCACAAAAAGCGGAAAACTGAACCGTAAGTGGTAACTACTATACACCGGACCATACATAATTAGTAAAATCCCCTAACCGGGAGCATACAGACTGGCACACACGAAGAAGGAGACCTATACCGACATAAAGGCTTGAGAGCATTTATATGTTGAAGAAGGGCTGTATACCCTCTAAGTTGTACATATGTATAATAATATTAGATTCGGGCTGCTGGAAAGTCACATTCCAGAATTTATGTTGTTAGTTGCCAAGAAAAATTGTTGTTTGTACTTTTTCTTATATGTCAAATGCGTGAACGATAAGATGAGTGGTTGTAACAAGAAAGAATTTTATGTGTCCAGAGACGACGGTACTCTAAAGACAACGCTTCGCCTTGCGCGCAGCCCACTTGTAAACAAATAAATGAACTTATCAAATGCACGGTAGCTTGCAATGCAATACACAACTCACCACTAAAGTGCGGAGTAAGCTAGTCAACAAGCCACAGGCGCGTGCGCGCCAGGTAGGCACAGGTGGAAGTGTTGGAGTTCCCAAAACAGACCTGATGAGCTGCAGCCTGCATTCGCATTTGTAAAGTCTATGGAATTAACAGAGACATAGAAAATTAAGAAAGAGCCTATACTACAACTACGACTATCTACACAATACACACAAAGATAAGCTAAGGGATTGGGGGAACGTCGGGTACAATGGGCCAGTCACGGAAAAATGTAAATTACAAAATATATTTGTAGCTTAATTCAGTAATGAGCGAAAAAAATCATATTTTCAACTTCTTTCCTCTAAATAATAAAAATATTTTTAGCAATATATGAAGGGAACATAACACAAAATGTAATTAGAATTAACCTTGCATTCTGGGCATTTTAAAAATTGGCGGGTAGTATGAGCCACACCAATACGATTATGTTTATAAATTGAAAACATTGTTTTGAATAAAAGTTTTATTGTTTAGTACTACATTTACTCTATGATTTATTTAGCTTACAGAGATCAAAAAAGTAAAAAAGTAAGTCGTCAATGTCTGCACAGGGCTCATGTGCCCAGCCTTCACACTACTTGCACTGAATCCAGTTTTCCTCATAGCTTTCTCTACACACAGTACATTCTATATCTACAATGTCTTGAGAAGTGCTTGGTGAACACCGTCATTACGAAAAATTTTGATTTATTCATTTTTCTTCTTCTTATTGATCATTGTTTGTTCTTGTTTTTAAAATTTCATTTGTCTGTTTTTCTGTTGTACTTTTTCCTTTTGCTCTTCTGAATCTTTCTTGTCTGTCAGAATTTTTTTTTTATTAGAGTATTTCGCTTCTCTCTGCCTTTCTTTTCCGACATGTCAACCTCTTTTCGCCGCAGGAGGGCAAAGGCGACACCTGTTTTAAAACACTTGCAAAATCAGAATGTTAACTTGAGCGTTGTGCATTGGAGGAAGTGATGGTCTCTCCAGAAGTGATTGTAGATTCTGCGTGTAAACTGAGGGTTTTTTAATTAAATGTTGGCATAGCATCCTTAAAAAAAAGAGAAAAAAGGAAATGAGTTCTGTGGCCTATACCACCGGAATGTCGCATGGCTCATACTACCCGACTCACAGTGATATGAAAACATGTTAGTAAGCGAAACATTGTTAGAGCAAACGAAATGCAACTGTCATTGTCTTATATTAATAGAGTAAACTAAATAACAGCTCTAGTTTCATAAGTATATTCTTACCCGTAATGATGCAAAGTGATGTTACAAAGTATTCGCGGGAACAACTTGTAGAAGCACAAATAAACGATAATCACTCTCAGACGATGCGACTCTGGGAATCAAACAAACTCTCTGCACATTGCGAACTGGCGCTGGCGCCAAAGATTACACTGTGTACCGTGCCGCTACCTAGTAGTGAAAAGCTGAAATACCAACTGGGCCATACTACCCGCTAGCCCATACACACAGGAAAGGCCGCTAAACTATGAGATATTTATTTGCTACTCTGCTGTGTACATTGTATCTATATACATATGTACAATATTTGCAAATTTAAGTATTGAAAGTGCACGCACTAATCATACTTAATAGACGAAAAAAGACCTGCTGAACGTAAACAAGCGAGTACAGTATAAGTGGCAAACTGAATAAGAGGTCGCACGCCTGTAATACACTTCAGGTTGCAGATTTATAAGGTATGTAGAGACGCACATATGACATGAAACATGTTTCGTGATAACTCGATTGCACACTATAGTGAATGAATACGTGGTTGAATATATGAAGAAAGTAATAGTAGCCATCGAACCACTACATACTTACGTATCTGTAAAAATTTTGTTTTAAGTTAGTTTTAAGTTTTTTCTTCCAGAGAACGATGCAGCGACACGTCCTAAAGTGAAGCAAGATAAATGCTTGTAGAGTATTAGGTACCACATAAACATAAGAAAAGACTGCACCGCAAATAAATGTAGTTGTAAGTTTTGATACCCCTGAATGTGGTTGTGTGACAGTATGTGAAGAAGAAAACAGTTGCAGTACGTCACATACCACAATGCTGAACTAAGGTCGAGTACTACCAAATAGTCAAGGGGTATGATTGGTATCGTCAGATTTGTGTTGTGCTTAGAAAAAACAAACTTTTTTGCTACTGAGATCGTAGTTAAGTGTATTAACGAGATGTAACTGAACACATAAATACCTTTCCGTGGAATTTCCACAACCCTGTAGTGTGTAGATCCTTTCTGGAGAATGCTAGAGAGGAAAGGCCATGCCTTAGTATCTGAGCAGCACATAGTATCTACTGTTTACTTCGTAAATTCTTTTTGAACTGATAAATATGCTCTGACAAGAAGTCACTGTAAACTGAAATGAAATGTATGTCAATATATGCCATAAATGAAAATAGCATATATTTTTGTATTAATGTTACATGAAGCATGTATAACTAAATGAGAGTAAAATGCGCACTCATATAACTGGAATCGAATAATGTAACGAAATTGAAATCTGACAGAATTTACTAAAACCAAATGACAATTAATGGCCCTACATATAAAAAGGGGAGAGAATATGTTACAGACTATAATGTACTCGTATATGAGCGACGATAATGGCACATCAGCAGATGACTAGGATACGTGTAGTTTGTTTTTTATTATGTTATTTGTACAGTATGTGGAAAGGACACTACAGAAACTTTATGCAATGCAACTGTATGAAAGACACTAAAAAACAAAGCGCAGAAATATACAAAACCTGTGTTAAGCGTACTTGTGTTAAAACAATACGTCGGTGTGCGCATTGTAAACTAAAAATGGCAATACTTTGTGTAACATAAATTTTGTGTGGTCGTAAAGGCAGCAAGGAACTTACCTTGTCGAATGTACGGCTGCCCTCCCCACGGAATAAGTGAGAGCTAGGAGATGAAATAAATTCCTCGGGCCGCTGAAATGGAAACCAGTTGTCACGGCATCGAAGATTTCACAAAGGATCACGCAGCTGAACATGTTGTTGTTGTTGTTGTGGTCTTCAGTCCTGAGACTGGTTTGATGCAGCTCTCCATGCTACTCTATCCTGTGCAAGCGTTTTCATCTCCCAGTACCTACTGCAACCTACATCCTTCTGAATCTGTTTAGTGTATTCATCTCTTGGTCTCCCTCTACGATTTTTACCCTCCACAATGCCCTCCAATACTAAACTGGTGATCCCTTGATGCCTCAGAACATGTCCTACCAACCGATCCCTTCTTCTGGTCAAGTTGTGCCACAAACTTCTCTTCTCCCCAATCCTATTCAATACTTCCTCATTAGTTATGTAATCTACCCATCTAATCTTAAGCATTTTTCTGTAGCACCACATTTCGAAAGCTTCTATTCTCTTCTTGTCCAAAATATTTATCGTCCATGTTTCACTTCCATACATGGCTAAACTCCATACAAATACTTTCAGAAATGACTTCCTGATCCTTAAATCAATACTGCATGTTAACAAATTTCTCTTCTTCAGAAACGCTTTCCTTGCCATTGCCAGCCTACATTTTATATCCTCTCTACTTCGACCATCATCAGTTATTTTGCTCCCCAAATAGCAAAATTCCTTTACTACTTTAAGTGCCTCATTTCCTAATCTAATTCCCTCAGCATCACCCGACTTAATTATACTACATTCCATTATCCTTGTTTTGCTTTTGTTGATGTTCATCTTATATCCTCCTTTCAAGACACTGTCCATTCCATTCAACTGCTCTTCCAAGTCCTTTGCTGTCTCTGACAGAATTACAATGTCATCGGCGAACCTCAAAGTTTTTATTTCTTCTCCATGAATTTTAATACCTACTCAGAATTTTTCTTTTGTTTCCTTTACTGCTTGCTCAATATACAGATTGAACAACATCGGGGAGAGGCTACAACCCTGTCTTACTCCCTTCCCAACCACTGCTTCCCTTTCATGCCCCTCGACTCATATAACTGGCATCTGGTGTCTGTACAAATTGTAAATAGCCTTTCGCTCCCTGTATTTTACCCCTGCCACCTTGAAAGAGAGTATTCCAGTCAACATTGTCAAAAGCTTTCTCTAAGTCTACAAATGCTAGAAACGTAGATTTGCCTTTCCTTAATCTTTCTTCTAAGATAAGTCGTAAGGTCAGTATTGCCTCACGTGTTCCAGTGTTTCTACAGAATCCAAACTGATCTTCCCCGAGGTTGGCTTCTACTAGTTTTTCCATTCGTCTGTAAAGAATTCGTGTTAGTATTTTGCAGCTGTGACTTTTTGAACTGATAGTTCGGTAATTTTCACATCTGTCAACACCTGCTTTCTTTGGGATTGGAATTATTATATTCTTCTTGAAATCTGAGGGTATTTCGGCTGTCTCATACATCTTGCTCACCAGATGGTAGAGTTTTGTCAGGACTGGCTCTCCCAAGGCCGTCAGTAGTTCCAATGGAATGTTGTCTACTCCGGGGACCTTGTCCGAATTTGTGCTGTGAAAGCCACTATACACGCACTACATGGACTCTCCGGTCTCATACTGAACATGAACTGTGACCATAACGGACGTTTGGCTGCGCGCACATACTTCGCAAGCTAAACATTGTGCAGATGCTGACTGACAGTAATGGAATTATGCGCTTAGAGCATGCACTTTGTTAGGACAGATAACGTACTGTAAAACTGTTGATTTCTTCAAACTTGTGTGTGTGTGTGTGTGTGTGTGTGTGTGTGTGTGTGTGCGTACGTGTGTGAGTGTGTGTGTGTGTGTGTTAAAAGAAGCTGACATGCTCATATAAACTGACCATTCAGTCTAGCTCTGACGGCCGAAAATGAAAGCTATGCCCATACTGAACAGGATTAACAAACCTCCAAAAGGGAAATAAACTCAGCCACTGTGCATCTCCGTATGACGTCAGTGACCAGTGGGGAGCAATTGTTTTAAATCATACTACTATTCTTTCTTTTCTTTACTTGTATATAAGGTATATATAAACGGAATGAGCTATAAACCAAAGACACCGCCAAACGTAAAGTAACGAGTTAGTGGCAAGTATAATGTTTTGATACATCGTTAAATATGTGTATGAAACAAAGTAAGAAATACACTCATCAATTTATTAAGTCATGTATCTTCATCCTTGTGTTTCGGAAAGTGGTAGCAGACGGACGTATGCTTGGATCCGTCATACCAACATAGTTAAAAATGTGTATTTTAACCGTTCGTTAAAAGTGTTGTAGAAAGTTATTAGAAAAGGGATATTTATTCGCATGGATATAAGTTCAACTCCTATCTGTTCAACATTTCACTCGCCGCTGAGGTCCTGCATCAAAGGGTTCGGTGCAGAGAAGAATAATTAACGCCGTATCTGGAGGAGCGTTCCTGCATCAACATCGTCACACTCCAGATTAATCACACTGGAATTAATGTGAAGGTAGTGACTCAGACTTGATAGGCAGCTGTTGAGCTTGGTTTACTTATACTAAAAACATTGTGCTTCGTGTGTTTAAGAACTTATAGACAGATCGACAATTTCAATGGTTGTGGTTACTATTTGGTACTGCACGCTACTGGAAGCAGCAATATGCAATGCAAAATTTTTTTATTGACCTTGAATGTAATATTATTCAAGATTTGTTGATATTGGTATCAGTTAAAGTTCACCCAAGATTGTGCACAGATTCATAAATTACCTTCAAATTTTCTCAACTATTTTTTCCAGTCAATTTTTCCAATTATTCAGGCAATTATTAATCCATTTCCACATCCCTATTTATTTGAACGAACACTAACTGCATTTTCCTAATAACGGACAAAAGTTTGACACCTGCGACTGAGACTACACGATACTTACAAATTGTTACACCAAAGTATTCGTATGAGCTGACCAACTGAAACTGTTACTCATTGGTATCAGTAAGCAGCAAGGTTTACAGCACTTCCCTGGGACACACGCAAAGTTACTTCTCTGCTAGTCAATGGCTGTCTAACTTTCCATCCAAGATTATGTTCTGTGTTCTCCCTACAAAAATCCTTAACACTGTCGTACTTTTCGCTTGACACCCCATACGATCACGCTGTTAATAATTATCATAGATTTGAATCGAGAAATACTGTCTGTACCTAACTACTTGATCCATGGCTTCTAGTTTTTCGTCTGAGAATTGTCTGAGTCTGGTTTCACACGATCGAAATTTCCAGAATCCAAGCTGGTTGCCACGGACGAGGTCATTCTGTTCGAGATATCTCATAACGTTCGAGCCCAGAATATGTTATAAGACTAAAACAAATCGATGTCATGGGTATAGTACAATAACTTTGTGGATCACTTCTACTCTTCTTGTAGACAGGTTTGGCCAGTGCTTCTTCCAGCTACAGGAAATTGCTTTTTGTTCGATATTTCTGTGATAGCTTATAGTTAAAGAGAGACTAACTCAGCCACAAAGTCAGAATAGAATCTGATTTGCATTCCTTACGGCCTTCGAGCTTTGTTCAGTTGTAACGATTTCAACTGTTTCTCGACGTCACTGACAGTAATATGTGTTGTGTCTAGACAAGACAGCCTAGACACAACGAGAGGAAGCCGAAAGGCACGCGCTTAAACTCACGCAGGCTGGCGTGAGGTCTGAAACAGGATACGTAATGAATGCTATAAAGAAAAGTACGTAGCTTCTGGAATACTTAACTTTAATCCACATTTGTAGAACATCGCTCTTGATGATACATTAATAGAATCTCAATATCAATTGAATACGGCGCCTTGGTAGGTCGTAGCAAATGTAGCTGGAGGCTATGCTAACTATCGTCTCGGCAAATGAGAGCGTATTTGTCAGTGAACCATTGCTATGAACGTCGGCTGTACAACTGGGCGAGTGCTAGTAAGTCTCTCTAGACCTGCCGTGTGGTGGCGCTCGGTCTGCGATCACTGACAGTGGCGACACGCGGGTCCGACGTATACTAATGGACCGCGGCCGATTTAAAGCTACCACCTAGCAAGTGTGGTGTCTGGCGGTGACACCACAATATGTATTTCACTCATCGTTTGAGCGGTGCAAGAATTAAACTGTGCCAATAATTCTGGGTTTAGTTTCTGAAGGATCATTTGAAAACTGATTTCACCATTTATGGTTTCTCTTGGCTTAGCAATATTTCAGTGAAAAATCTTCCGACAGTTTTCTACTGCAGTAGTCCTTGAAGGCTTCATGCATTGCTCTCTTGACAGCCATTCGCTTTTCGTTCAGTATATCTCTATCTATAGCCATTGTTTTACAATCTTTATGCAGTAGCCTCTGTTTCTTTATCAGTTTATTTACAGTTTCTGTATACTAAGGTTGAACCCCGTTATGAACTTTTATACTGGACACATACTATCCAGTGCATGGTCAATTGTAGTTTTAAACTTAGTGCGTATTTTGAGATGTGTCACTAACGCTTCTTTATCTAGTTTACTGAACAAATGGACTTTCTTCCTGTTTTATCTTCCCTTTGCACTTTGGTAGACGTTGTTGCGACAACAGCCTCGTGCTAATTTTTTCCGTCAACAGTGGCACTCCGAACCATCTGTTCTGGGTATATTTCAGAGAAGGTATTTAGTAATGTTTCACAGGATTTTTGTCACACCCATCACTAACACAACAGTTATCATCTGAACTGACTGTTACGTGACTGAAGTCTGCTCTGACAAGTACAGCGAGACAGCTGAACTTACATACAAGTGAACTAAGGTTTTCTCTAAAGGTTTTGGTTAAGTGGATGAGTTTGGTGATTGACACAAGGATCCAAATACAATTTTATGCCCAGCCCTGATACTGAGTTGCTGCCTGAACAACGTATCACGGTAGATTTGAGGTTTTTGTCTATGGCGACAAATACTATATCACTTCCGTATCCCATTAGCTTATACTTCAATTTCCCCAACAATGTCATTGCTATCAACGTCGTCTTTCATTTGCTTCTGTACCCAGTATTATATGAGCTTCACTGCTTTTTGGGAGTGCTTCACACTCTGGTCACTATTTTAATACTGGTGCCTTCGGGGGCGTTCCTTTGTCTCTTACAGGTCTACTACAGCTATCATTTTCTGAACTGGATGGAGAGTCACCTAATCTAAAAAAAAAAAAAAAAAACCTGTTGTGCACAATCAGCTATCTGGGTAGCTGCCTCTGATGTGTAGTGTGCTCTTGACCCATCTAGAGTGACCTGACAGTTCTCAACACTATGGCACAAGCCTAACTTACAGCCCAAGTTGTCAGAGAGTGTCAGCAGTCTATGTTTGAAGGTTCCCACTCAACTAAATATTGAGAGGGGGGAGGGGGGATTTGTTCTGGGAACAGTGCTGCAGATTGGATGAACTCTGTGACCAAGGCTGGTATTCTCACACTTCTTTGCCAGTCGTTGGAATGATCCAAATATGATTTTGTTCCCTCACTGGCAGTCAAACTATCCTCTTCAACATGTTGTACAAGGACCGCAGACATACACAGTGGGTGCTCATGCTATTTTTTCTCGTCTGTTGTTACCAGTTCCGTAAGGAATAACATTATTTGCCGTACATTTGAACTACCCTTTTGTATTTGCCCCCCCCCCCCCCCCCCCCCTCCCTCTTGAGATGAGAGTCGGTACATTTCCCAAGTGCAGTGACATTCCAGCGAATATACTTAAAATCTGTGACAATAAGTGAGAAATAGTGAGAAATGTCCGTTAACTACACTCGTGGTGTAACTTAATACCCTACATGTCACTCTTTTGTTTGCAATTCCGTTCCTACTTCAACGTTGCCACTCCGCTTATATGTAATCTTAGTACCGGCTCCGCTTTTGCATTGTACAGGCTCATGCTGAGCAGCGATCGTTATTCCCATGATTAGGTGCCGGTTGGAGTCGACATCTACCATGTGAAGTTATAAACACTACTTTTCTTATTTATCATCGTAAACTATTTTTAATTATTTTAGACAGAATGGAGAGCTGTCTGAACAATGATTAAATCGGAAGTTAGTGTTAGCTTGCGAGTACTCTACCCCATAGGATACATCACCCTTGAAACAGAAATATCTGAGCATGAAACTGACAGTGAAATAGAGGAAGTTAGCAAAGAAAAATAAGTAGTTGTAAGACAACTGTCTATTTTTATCGACAAAAGTATGCCTTGGCTGTAATGAATGAAAATAAATTCAATCGTTTATGAAATAATACTTAGTTGGTTTGTTGATATCCCTACTATCATTGTTTTTTTCTTTATAGTTTACTTCTTTGATCGTATTTGATTTCAGATTCTATTTCTGAACGTTGTTGAAGTAGATTTTCCTTACTTTTTAACTTAATTCCAGAAACTTTATTTAAGATAGCAATGTTTACGTAAGAACCTGAACTAGAGTGACAATGATAAATTACGATCAAGAGATTGCATGTCCAGCATCGAGACTGTGTTCTGGTCAATAACAAAATGTGTCAGAAATAGTAAACTTCCAATTACGGTAATGTTATCCCAAAAAAAGTTTCTAAAAGAGTGCTGTACATAAAATGCGAACTGGTACACCATTATAGTTGTACTGAAGCTAGCCTAACTATGACATAAATGATTTTTTTTCTGTCACACGCTGAGATACAAAGCTTAAAAGACAAATGAATAGTGAACGATGTTTAAATGTAGACGTCGAAAGATCAAAAGAAAATATATTCAGCTGAGGGAAGTGAAAAGCAGTTTCTATTTAACGTAAATAGATTTGAGGGCTATTTAACCTAAATAAATTTGAGGGTTACAAAGATCACACGTCAGTGCGGAAATTCCGACTGTGGTCAGATTATGAAACCAAACCGTGTAGTACACCTTAGAAAAGAGGTAGAAGAAGGCTCAGTTAAAAAGAACTAAATATTTTAAGTATTTGCACTCACTGTTCGCAATGGGAAACAAATAACGAGTAGAAGAAATAGCGAGATAATAGTAGGCCAAAGCCATGAGGAATAAAAGTGCCACAGGGTCAACTACCTCCTGCACATTAGTTTGAGGCACACTAGTTTCACCCGATTGAGCCATCTTGGTCTTAGATCGTGTCTTAACCATATAATCATACAATAATTAATACTAAATGATCCGTTAAAAACGTGTGCAACATATACTGTTTACTCAGTAGCTAATGACGTGCTAATGGTTATGCAGATGGCCGTTTTGTGACAAATAGTCGTATTGAACTGACGCACAATTCGTAACACAAACTACCGCTAGTCTACTAAGGAAGTATGTGCCTATGTACACTTAACTCTTTGCTACTACCCACAGACGAGTCAGCAGAATAGAATATGACAACGTACACTTACTCCTTGTAGATAACTGCGATATAGACTGGCATATCTCCGCTATTTATCTCCTTTGTTTTAACTTTGTTCTCTCGTTTCGTCACAAATGCTTACATGAAAAAGAAAATACAATTAGCATCATACAATGTTAATCACAATACACATACAAACTTTTGTTGCTATGACAACCGTGTGTATGTGCTCATGTACGGTGTCCTGATCATCTGTCGCCAAATGTGGTAGATTCTTTGATGTGTTTGTCTATTTTTTGTTTGTCTGTTGTCGATGTATTATGCTCGCAGCAAAAGGTCGTAACAACGTGATAAAAGTGTCTCTGATGGTGTTGTTAAAATAATTACTGTTTGTTGCGCGTATGGAGAGTCTTGGGAGAGACGGCTGGATATTTTTAGCAACTATTCATACATGAATTGCAGGTTCGAGTGCTGTTGTCCACGTCTCTTCCCGTACGCGTCGCATTCAATCTGAAACAATTCTGCTGCTTCAATACTTCCAAAAATACTAATAAAAGTCGTGACGCTCACCTTTGTTCTCATGAAATAATAACGGTTTATTGTGTCTCTTGTACAATTCTCCATATAACATCAAAAGAAGCGAACAGAAAACTCTAGTTAACCCTAGTTACGAGTAAACCACAGACAGAGTAATATTCCGAGTCAACGATATAATTATCATGGAGTCTCTCAGATAATGTCTTTGTCACTTAGCTTTCCCACAGTCGATTCAGTACATTGCATATTTTTTACACTACACAGGACGCACTGTGTCAGGCTGCCTGCAGGAAACCCCAGTTAACAAAATCCACTATCTCTTGGACATAGCACTATCAGATATCGAAAAGAGAACTGCACCTGAAATGGAAAGAAAGAAGCAGGAGACGGACCCAAGACATCCTCTATCTGCACATCAACATCAGTCACCAAGACTAAAACACAACTAATTCCGACACCACCCGCAATGTGCAGAATACAACTCTGGCGTAGTTCATCATCAGAGGAATATTGGGATGACTCCAAAGGGGAACTTGCTGCAGGTCATCACGTCATGTTCTGAACACATAAGCAAAAAAGAAGATAAGGACCCTGTAATTCAATTTTCATGCATAATCTTTGATAGACCAAAAATTTGCTGCAGAAATTGAAGATGCAATCACAGCCCCACCTGCGATAGACACTTATGAAAAATTGGAGACGAAACCGATCTGTAGTGCGTCTGCCTCAAAAGAGTAACGTTCTTGGGAAGTCTTAACGCTAAAGGACATTAGCGACAGGAGGCTCTCACAGTACCTGAGGTACCAAGTGACACTGGTACAATGCCTGATATCCTACTAAGTGCCTTGTGGAGCAGCCGTCTATCACGTTAAGTGAAAGTCATTAGTGCATCGCAGACTGGACACAATGGCTGAATTAGCAGACAAGACATTCGATACGATAATGTCTGCAGTGTAAGCGCAGTGGTGGTGTCATGTAACAGCTCTTCATCACCAGTGACTTGGCATGCGGTTTATGTTGTTCTGGCTGCCAAAATCGAATTTTTTATGAAGCCTAGTGGCAAACTGTTGACACCTCAGGACGTCAGCGAGGACAGAAGCCACTACTGGAGGTGCTCGAAGAGCCGCTCTTTTGCTACTTCTTCAGCCTCTAGGAGTGTCCAACCTGCTGGTATCACAGAATATCTGGGAACCAGGTGCGTAAATGTAAATGCTGCATGATCATCCAAATGCTAGCAACAGTTTGATGTACTCACATAGACGGATTGCTGTAGTGTGTCGCAGCGCGTATTTATCAGTGACCATAAGTGAGAGCAAAAATACCTAGTGGACACTGGATCATACCAGTGGCTGGTACAACAGACGCAGCTACACAGCAAGTGACCAACAACCACTTTCTGCCTGACTGTGGATAATAATTCAACAATAATGATTTGTGGCACACATTGTATCAAGCTTGACCTCAGACTGTGAAGTGACCTGTGTTACGAGGACTTCCATTTTGTTGTGCATACCTGGATGACATTTTGGTTTCCTCAGCCTCGCCAGAACATCAGCAGCATGTGAGAGGTTTCAATGATTACAGCCGTACGGAATAGTCTTGACCACCACCCAGTGCTTTTTTGCTGACGGATACCAATTATTTGGGCTATAAAATGTCGTCATCAGTAGTATAGAGTTGGCGTTTGTAGCACACTTTTGATATCAAATTGATATGCAAATTAATTAAGCTGATCAATTAATCACCCCCGCCGCCGCCGATCTCCGCCCCCCGCCCACCCCCGCGCCCGACAACAACACCCACTCCCGCCCTCGGATGACGTCACGTGTTTTTCCCAGTTGCATGTGTGCTCCAGCCTCCTAATTCCCCTCCCAATCTGCCCCCAACCTACACTATTAGCGAGAATTTAGAATTTTTGAGGGAATTTCGAATTTTGACGGGAATTTCTAATTTTTGTGGGAATTTCTTTGTGCCAGGGCTGCACTGACATCCCACCCCAGCCCCCAACCAGGAATTGGCGGGAAATAAAAAATGGTGGTGCCGACTCTAACCCTGGTCCTCCTGAGTGGAAAGCCCAAGTATACCCTCCTAACACAATTAAATCACCAGATACATTTGGCATTGACGGGAAATTAAAAATGGCGATGCCCTTTCTGGGACTCGAACCCTGATCCTACACTATGAAAAGCCCAAGTGCGCCCCCTAACACATGGAAACTGTCCAGATGTGGGAGAGGAAGGTTAGGTTAGTGCACTTGATTTGTTTTTCTCGGGAAACTGACGCAAAAATCGATCATAATTACATAATTAATCACAAAGATCGGGCCTAATTACACAACTATTTGCATAGCGCTGCACAAGGATGGCATAAAATCGCAATACAGCGCAAAAACTGACGGTACCATACATCTGGTGTTATCCTGCTGGGAAAAAATTTCGCAATACCACTCGAAACTGACGCAAATATCGTTCCTAATTACGTAATAAATCACAAAGACCGGACCTAATTACACAAATATTGCATAGCGCTGCACAAGGAATGCAAAAAAGCGGAATACGCCGCATATACTGACGATACCATACGACTGGTGGTATCCTGCTGGGAAAAAATTCCGCAATACCACTCGAAACCAGCGACAGAAACACTCAAACTCTACCCTACACCTACAAGCTGGCGGAAAAAAGTGGGGTGTAAGATGCTATCTTCATTCTTTTTGGTGGGAAATATGTTCTACTGACTAGAGGCTGGTGTTGGACAGACAGGTGTTTGAAAGGTGTATTACCTTCAAGCATGCAGTATCTATCGTTGTTTGACATCAGAATTTGCTACAGACACCTACTAAAAATCACTCTACAGCCCAGGTAACCGAAGCCAATATACACTATCACAGCTGATGGGAAAAAATGCGTCACAGTTCTAATCACACTTAGAAATTGTCGTGAAAAAAATACAGCATTCATATTGAACTGGTCATAGAGCAGCACATGTACTGGGGAAAATCGTCATCCTAAATACTGCAGAGGAGGCGGTAGTTGAACGTGCGTTCTCATCGATGTACAGTCACAAACTGAAGAAAATCGGGAATATGCGGGTGGGGGCGGATGGATGCAATCGGGTGCAGTGATATACTACACCTCCAAACCAGAAAAATAGTGCATTTGCGCTAGGTGTTGGCAGCTCTACTTCATTTACAAGCAGTTTTAGAACATGGTACGTGAGGTTATATCATGATCACACGGATAGAAGTGACAAAAAATCGATAGAATTGCGAAAAATGATGCAAAATACGTATCAATTGAGGGAAAATGTCCTGAAATGCAGGGAAATTGAGGAAGAAATTGCGTGTCTTCTGGCTGGTGCAGAACAATTCTTGTACATGTGAACAAGCATACGACAGCAAGAGGAATCCGAGAAAACGTCGATGTGGAAGGGAAGGGTGCCAGGAAAATAGTCACTTCTTTCCGTCAAGCCAGCATTCTACTGTATGTCTATTGAGGTAACAGTGATACACGCGAGTTGACTACTGTATTTGATGCTTTTCGGGAAAACAGAGAACCATCTGCCTCTAAACTTACATGCATTTGTATTAAAGGATAACAGAGTGGGCGGGTTGATAGATTGAGATGGAGCTGTAACGTGGTATAATTGAATGGCAGACTGATGATGCATTCTAGAGAAGGAGGGAGATATTGGCGAAGGCCATTTGATAATTTTTTCCGCTGTTCTGTCAGAATGCATCAGTCGCGTGACATAACCTGTATTTGACTCGTATACAACTACTTGTCCTGTATTTGACTTAGAGCACTGTCTACTTGTGATCGTTAACAGCAAACCTCTCCAGCATCACAGGACTTCCATCTCATGTCTGATGAAACTTGACCATCCTGTTTCGATACAGTCCTCTAAATGAACGAAGATTTATGCGATGTACACCATTCCCTTGTCGCATTGAGTATAAAATCGATACTTCGGTTTCATAACTAAGCTGAATCTAAGTTAATGGTGGGTGTTTGTGAGACACTGCAATCCCCATGTATACATATGCTTGACAGAAGTCCTGTTTACAGAGTTAGTGGCGGCATGACACGTAATTTCACATGTCGGACACCGCTGCGTAGCATTTATCTGTTTCCCTGTAACAGGTATTCTCCATGACTAATGATCATTTTATATAGGACTGATGCGAGTATAGTATAATTTCTGAACTGTGATCTGATGTGAACTGTGAATGCTATACATCTCTGGAAAGCTACGTTGTGTACATGTCATACAGAATCGATGTTTTTATGAAGTGGTTTTTCCATTTTGCAGTTTCTTACCATAGTTTATCGTAGAGAAACCTGCAGGAAGGATGTATGTCATATGCTGGAAATATATTTCTTACATTAGAACGATAACAGAGCTACATTCCACATGACTGATAGGTCGGAAACTGAAGCAATCTAACATTATAGCCTGCTTTAAGTGCAGAACCATGTAGCCTTAGGAGTGCAGGTGTTTATGTTCCCTCTTACCAATACCCTCCTGGTACACTATAACAATACTTTAAAATTGATAGCATAGTTGATTTATGTAACATGCTTCGAACTCCATCCATCTGGAGCTCCATCATGCATAAAAATCACCCGTTTCTTGTTCTTATTAACTGTCTGCTATTACATCACAACACATTCAAATCTGTTACTATACATCGATAAGGACTTCTAACCTCCTCGACATGGGCGCGTCTCGAGAAATCTTGTGCACTTGGATGGGGGAGGACTCGGCAAGCTCCATTCATTCACGAGGCGCGGAATGTAGTGGTCTACTTCTGGTCAGCTGCAGATTAAATCGGTAATGGGACTGCAGGGTGGGTAGGTCAAAAGCATTGTGAGGGGGTCTTTCAGTCTCTAATTTTATCCTAAGACTGCGAGAATGCTCTGTGGCTCCCTTCTGCAAAGAGATACATCATAAATTATGCACTACGCTCAAGGTGACAGAAGTATGTAGATCGCTGTTTGGTATGCTTTGATGATGTGCACATTCGAAAATTAACAATGAATGGATGTACTGCACAGTCATCTATCTACATTTGCAATGATACTCGCATAGTAGAGAAGAGATGCTTTAGAAGTTATACGGAAATTGGGAAACATGCTGTCGCATCATTGGGCGGTGTTGAAATTACTATAAAATGGCTAAAATTGTTTGCACTATCAACTATGATGCACATTATTACAGTACGTCGACGGTGTCTTTTCCACCCATCCACTGGTACGCTGTTGGTCACCACATAATGATTGAGTGGCATCGCTTGTTTGAGATGAAGAAAGGATTTTGATGGAGGGGCAACACCTTCTGGGGATGGCTAGCACCAAAACAGTGATCGCATACATGATTGTAATATGAGCAATCAGTCGAAATGAAATGCAGAGCCATCAGCTATTCTGTCACTGTGACAGATGAGTTTAAATGTAGAGGTCGTCAGTCACCTTCAGACAGCAATTTGGAAACTCTCCACAACGCCGCCAAATTCTTTCAGTTTCCTTATGTTGTAACTGTCTTTTATTTATAATCATCCAATGTGTGTGTGTGGTGTGTTATGGTAGCCGCAGTAGCAACATGATTTATATCGTGCGACGTCTAGGTTTCTGCGAGAAGCAATGGGTCAGAACATGTTAATGTCAATTTAGATCCTGACACAGACCTCGAAGTCTTGGCGGAAGAAACGAAATGTATGTCAGATTACAAAGTATTACAGCAGAAAAAGCCGTGTTTCAAAGAATGACACAGGGTCACAGGCAGTGTCTCTTGTGACTTATGGTATATTTTGTGGGATACGGTCATCCTCCTACAGCGCAGGCGATGCAGCTTTACACTGGTCTGCGCGATGGATCAATACCTGTATATTTAATAGGATCGTTACGTATGCTCGATGCTGGCACACAGATAGTTCGTAATTTTTCTCTGCTGGATGCTACAGAATAACAATGACAGAATATTTGGGTGACGGATGTGAATGGATCCTGGTGAGCGCGGATCAGCTTCAATGTCGAGTCTTCCTAACTTTCCTAGCTAGAAACGCCACTGCAACTGTTCATACTGCCGTCGTGCTGCAGGAGCAGGCTTCATTTGACCCTGAGCTTACACATTGTACATGGGTGGTTGAGCTACGATAACATGTTCCCACTTGCACTGAGTGGTCAAAACACGCTCCTATAGCATTAAATCAGCTCACTCTGTTTCTAAACAGGTTGCAGAATGTGGTGGATATTGCTCTCTCCGACTTCTGGGTAAAACTGCTAAAATTGATCTCGCCATCAACTGCAGTGTTTATTACAGTACATCGCTCCATATCGATGGCGTCTTTCCAGTCCCGACCGTACACTGGGTACGCTGTTGATAACCGCATAATGACTGACTGACACCACTCCATTGAGATGGAGGAAACCTTGACGGAACACTGGATATCTGCTACTTGTCGCTGTGGAACATGGGATTAAATGTAGAGGTCGTCACCTTAATACAGTTACTTGGAAGCGTTCCTCATTGCTACAGACTCTTGGTATTTACATATGCTGCAATACCCTACACATGTTTTTAATTTTTTTCACCAATAAGATAACAGTACCTCTTTTTATTTGTGCTACCTCACGTATGTTGTGAACCGCACCTTCGGGGGATGGTCAATACCAGAACAGCGATCATGTATGTGACTGCAAAATGAAGGAACAATGCTTTTCGATACGGAGCACCGAGACATCCACTACCCTTTCGATGAGAAGATGAGATTAACTGTACCTTTGAATAGTTGTTGGAAGTGCTCTACAATACCGCAGACGCTTCCAGTTTCCATATGTTGTGATATCTTCCAAATTTTTTTCAATGAGAAACATCGCATCTGTTTTTATTTCTACCAGCCTGTGGTGTGGTAGCTGTACATTTTATGCCATGTGATGTTCAGTTTTCTGTGAGAGCCAGAGGATCAAAACGCGTTAACGTCGATTTAGCAGCTGCTGACACGGCTCTCTAAGTCATGGTAGAAAAAACAAAGTGTATGGCAGTGTACACTTGTTGGATGTGTTACAACCGAAAATAAACAATGTATTAAACTACTTATGAAGGAGCAATACAGGAACCCTCTCATGTGGTTGATAGTCTATTGGATACGGTCATCCTGCAGTACAGGAGATGAAACTTTGCACCGGTCTTGGAAGTGACTTCGATCACGAACCACCTGCTCCAATGAACCAATACCTGTATATTTAATCGGAGCGCCACATATGTTTGGGTGATAGACATGAATGCACCCTGAGAGACACAGATCTCCTTCGGACTAGATGTATATAGTTTGGAGATGTGTCGAAAAATCTTCGTCCTTCCTCCATGCCATGTATCATGTGTAGTCTTCTTAATTTTCCCAACAAGAAATATCACCATAACTGCTCGTACTCTCTCCTACTACCTCGTGTTGCAGGGGAAACTTCCGTTTGGTGCTGGTCTTACTCACTGTACACGGCTGGCGGAGATATATCATGGTGCCATTTCTATTGAGTGGTCAAGATGCGCTCCTGCCGCTTATCCTGTTTCCCTACAGGAAGGTCTTAGATATAGCACTCTCCGAATTCCGTACAGGTCAGACTTAAATTAGGGCGATCACATAGACTAAGCTGCATGGATGACGGGGGCATAGACTTAGATGCAGAGGAACTGTCTGAAAAACAGCGCTAGACTTTCTGTTGTATGGGATCCTTAGCAGATATGTTCAAAAAAGGTGACTCATTTCGAGACATGAGAGTGACACGAATATGATTCACCAGTGGCTGTAATCATTAAAAGATTTTTCTACAAGATCCAATGCAATTAAGTGGTTGAATGGATAGACTTGATTCAAAATCGCTGACAGCATTTCTACCAGAGAGCGTAACATTATCAGCGGCTCATGGAGGGCAGCGTGGAGGGTAAAAATCGTAGAGGGAGACCAAGAGATGAATACACTAAGCAGATTCAGAAGGATGTAGGTTGCAGTAGGTACTGGGAGATGAAGAAGCTTGCACAGGATAGAGTAGCATGGAGAGCTGCATCAAACCAGTCTCAGGACTGAAGACCACAACAACAACAACATGTGTGTACCTGTACAGTCAGGATGACAATATGGTGGTTGCGACGATCGTGTTTTTAATAGCACGGTCCTTAATGTATGTTGTGGGCTGTAGAATCCCTCTGTGATCAGTTTCATATGTCATTCTCAATAGTGTTCCTCGAAAAGAACATCATGTTCCTTCCACAGATTCCCATTTAACCTACCTGGTGAGTGTAAACCGACTACAGAAAAAAAAATTACTCGCCATGCAAAGTGACTCTCATGATCAATTTAATTTCGAAATAACGAGGACATTCTGCAGTGATCGGTAGTTTTCGCATCAAAATAGTCGAAGTTTTTCTTCCTGATTTTACGCAGGGTAGGTATGTATCAGCTGATCATTTGCGATCGGTAGCGGTACACTTCGCTGTACGTCACAAAGAAATGAGATGCGAGTGAAGTCTAACGAAAGAAATTGTACCGATTTTGCTCATAAAAATAATGAAAATGGACTTTGTCTCTTTTCATGGAAAGAGCAGATTTATTTATCATCACGGATGTTTTTCTTCCTTTTTTTCAGTAGTTGCTTTATTATAGGAGTTGAGTTGATGTTAAATAGTCCAGCACAGAACAGCGTGCGGCTTCTCTACGAGACCATGGCTCTACCCGAGTCCCCGTTGGAGCGTCCTACGTGACGTTAAACAAAAGTAATTTCCATCTCAGAACGAGAGGCCTATTAGAGGCGTTGAGGACCTGTCTAGTCTGTGACAGCTCGTCGCTACAAGTGCGCCCCCTAACCATTAGGGGTGGCTGTGTCACTATACTTTAGACGTCCAAGATGCATTCGGGACAGTTGTTCTTTTACCTCTTATTGTTTAGTTAACCATACCTGCTTTTGTGTTGACAAAGGACCATCGTCTCAAGTCGCACATTGGCCAACACATGTTGTGAGGTTGCTCATGCAGTAGCTCCCTCCCTCCGTCCATCCACCCTGTGGGTGGTTGGAGGGAGGGAGGAGAGAGGGCCTCCATTTTCGGCAGTTTGTGATTGTACAATGAGGAGAACGTACGTTCAACTACCGCGTCCTTCACAGTCTTTTAGGATGATTTTCCCCTGTACATGTGCTACATTATGACACATTCAATACGAGTGCAGGTTTTTTCACTACAATTTCAAGTGTAATAAGAACTGTGACGAATTTTTCCATCAACTGTGATAGCGTGTATTGGCTTCAGTTATCTGGGCTGTAGAGTGATTTTTAGTAGGCGTCTGTAGCAAATTCTGATGTCAAACAACGATAGACACTGTATGCTTGCAGGTAATACACGTTTTAAACCACTCTCTGTCCAACACCAACCTTTAGTCAGTTGAATGTATTTCCCACCAAAAGAATAAAGATAGCACCTTACACCTCAGCCTTTTTCGCGCCAGCTTGTAGATGTAGGGTAGTGTTTCTGTCTCTGGTTTCGAGTGGTATTGCGAAATTTTTTCCCAGCAGGATAACACCAGTTGTATGGTATCGTCAGTTTTTGCACTGTATTGCGATTTTATGCCATCCTTGTGCAGTGTTATGCGTGTAGTTGGGTAATTAGGACCGATCTTTGTGATTAATTACGTAATTAGGAACGATTTTTGCGTCAGTTTTCCGACCAAAATAAATAAAGTACACTAACCTAACCTTCCTCTCCCGCATCTGGACAGTTTCCATGTGTTAGGATGTACACTTGGGCTTTCCGTACAGTAGAATCAGGGTTCGAGTCCCAGAAAGGGCACCGCCATTTTTAATTTCCCGTCAATTCCAAGCGTCTCTGGTGATTTAATTGTGTTTGGGAGGTACACTTGGGCTTTCCACCCAGGAGGACCAGGGTTCGAGTCCCGGAAAGGGCACCACCATTTTTAATTTCCCGCCAATTCCTGGTTGGGGGCTGGGGTGGGATGTCAGCGCAGCCCTGGCACAAAGAAATTACCACCAGAATTAGATATTCCCGTCAAAGTTCGAAATTTCCTCCAACAGAGTAGGTTGGGGCGGGGTGGGAGGGGGATGAGGAGGCTGGGGTGCATGTGCAACTGGGAAAAACACGTGACGTCCACCGAGAGCGGTGGTGGGCGTAGTCGGGGGGCTGGGGTGGGGATGATTAATTGATCATTTTAATTATGATATCAAAAGTGTGCTACAAACGTCAAATTTCTACTACTATCGTAAGGTTCACTACCATAATCTGAGAAAGTTGGGGCTATCTTACAACTCCCGCAACCAAATACTTTTAAAGAATTATGTCGGTTCCTTGGTGTGCTTCATTTTTACTGCCGACGTCTGGCGCACACAGCTGAATTGCAGAAGCCATTAACGACTGCACTCACTGGCCCAAAGAGCGAAGGTAACTGAATTGTTCCAAGGTCAGAAAGCATGCTCTCCAGTTTCAAGGCGGCCAAATAAGGCACAGCAGATGCATCATTACTCGTACGCCATGACCTATGAGCCAGATAGAGAGTGGCATGATGCTTCAACAACGTTGTGATGACACACGCCAGCCATTCTTCTCACATAAACTTTTGTTGTCTTAACGGAAGTGGAGCACCTACAATACAAAGCTTCTGCCAATCTATGAGGCCATTAAATTCTTCAGATCCCATCTTGAAGCCGGAAGGTTCACCATTTATACTGACCACGAGCCACTGATGTGTGCCTTTCGCCAAACCAACATCAATTATTCACCTCGGCTGCCCAGTCAGCTGGTCTGTATAGCTCAGTTTAGCACAGATGTGAGGCACATTTCTAGAATCGAAAACATCGAAGCTGACTACCTTCTCATGTTAACAGCGTCTCACAGTCACAGCTGATCGTCTTCACTCAACTTGCGGAAGCACAACAGAGCGACGAAAAACTACATAGTCTGCTTGAGGATTCATCTTCAGCATTAGACCTCCACTAAGTCGATTTTCCTGTAGCGGAGATGAAGCTATTTTGTGACATGTCTAATGGTAAGCCCTTTTCTTTTACACCGTATGCATTTCGAAGGCGTGTCTTTGATACTTGGATGATGCTCCACTTTCCCGGAGGTCGCTGCTGTAGCGAAAAAATCGCTAGTTGTTGTCAGCTGATGTACGTACAAACGCCAAGTGTCAAAGAGTTCACGTCCCGTCCACCAGAGCAACTGTGTTTTCGTTGGTTTAGCAGTCCGCGCACCAGTCGCGCGGAACGCCCTTCATTACGTTCCTGTGCAAATCTTATGGTAAAAATCGTCATATTTCATAAACGGTTCAGGGCATCCGAACAAGGTTTTTTGCAAATGACGACACACAAAGAAGTCGTATTTTGTCGCTCGAAACGTTTTGGTCAAATGTTTGAGTGGATCGGAAACAAGATTCCCCATAAATTACATAAAATGGTATTATCCGAATTTTCATGGAGAAACGAAGAGTGAGAAATGGGCAAATGGTGTGTCAAAGTGACCTGTGTGAGTTCCAGTTTTGCAAAAACATATGTAACGGCTTGAAACTAATCGTGGAAAGCTTAATTACTGATTTTCTGGAAAACTGAAATATTTCACAAACAGCTGTTGCGTTATGGAAATGAAGTGCCAAAAAGTTCATCTCTTTAAGACCTAGCTATTTTGCTTATAAAAAGATACGTATGTGTAATATTTAACAGTCAAAAAAGGCATCCTTCGAATAGAATACTAAATTTAGGACATTTCGACAACAGGAGATGCTAGGAAGACAAATGAGGTGTCAATAATATCATCCTTTCTGATTAAAACTTGAAAAAGAAATGAGCGAAATTGGTCAATTATTTTGTGAAATGAATCGTCAGAAAGAAGTAAAATAGGTTAGAGGAACATTTGGCGTGCCTTTGAATGATGCTCAAAATGATTTACAGAAAATGAGGAGCATCAAATGTTTCTCTAATCTATTTCGTTACTTACTTGTAGACAAGACATTTCATAAAACGTTCGACCTCTTTTTTGAAAGAGTTTGTGTGCTTTACTTATTCAAACTCTTTAGATTAATTGAAACACTTGCCATTAACATTGAATGCTGATGAATTACGTTCCCAACAATCAAATACCAGCAAAGTTTCATTGTTGTTCTAGGTGTTTTACTAGGTATTTAATGTTTTATGATATACTGGCATGGGTCTGTCCACACTAAAAGATAAAGTAATACACTACAATACAAGTATACATACACTTTGAGATTCGTGGAACTCAGTACACAGAACAGCTGATAGGATTGTAGCTGAGTCAGTTTATAAGATGCAGCTAGGACCCACAAAAATTTAAACCACTAGGTACAGACGCTACCGCTACAACATGGATATCTCGTTTGGAAAGTTACTCATTTTTTCATACTTACAGCAGTCAGTCGTCTTATGCACTCATCGGCTGTTGAAGTTTCTTGGTCACATGAGAAACATTCGCCTTTAATTCATTTGTACATCTACATCTATATTGTGCAAACCACCGTGAGTCGCATGGGAGGGGGTACGTATCATTGTACCAGTTATTAGGGTTTCTTCCTGTTCCATTCACGTATGGAGCGCGGGAAGAATAATTGCTTGAACGCCTGTGTGCTTGCAGTAATTATTCTAATCTTATCCTCACGATGGCGATACGTAGGGGGTTATGGTGCATCTCTACAGTAATCATTTAAAGCCGGTTCTTGAAATTTTGTTAACAGATTTTCTCGGGATAGTGTAAGCCTGTCTTCAAAAGTCTGCCATTTCAGTTCCTTCAGTATATCTTTGACATCCTCCCAGAGATTAAACAAATCTGTGGCCATTCTTGCTGCTCTTCTCTGTATACGTTCAATATACCCTGTTAATCCTATCTGGTACGGGTCCCACACACTTGAGCAATATTCTAGGATGGGTGCCACAAGTGATTTGTAAGCAATCTCTTTAGTAAACCAATTGCACTTCCACAGTAGTCTACGAAGAAAGCGAAGTCTGCCATCTGATTTATCCCGAACTGAACCTATGTGATCATTCCATTTCACATTCTTAGAAGGTGTTACACCCAGGTATTTGTATGAGCTGGCCGATTCCAGCAGTGACTGATTGATATTCTTATGATACTGTGTTTTTTTTCTTTAATTTTGTGAAGTGTACAATTTAACATTTCTGAACATTTAGAGCAAGTTGCCAATAATCTTATTAAGACGTGACTGAATATTTATGCAGCTTCTCTTTGGTAGTACTTCATTACAGATAACTGCATAATATTCAAAAAGCCTGGTTTTACTGTTAATATTGTCTGAAAGATCATTAATATACAACATGAAAAGCAAGAGTCCCTGTACGCTTCCCTGAGGAACACCCTAAGTTATTTCTAAATGTGACGACGACTCTTCATCCGAGATAACATGCTGTGTCCTCCCTGCCAAAAGGTCCTAAATCCAGTTCATGAGAGAGTAGAACGTATCTCAGCTGATCCACGTATATTCGGAAAATTTGTGTGGTGATCTTCGTAGTTGATGACATAAATTATGAAATTCTTCGTGATGGTTCCTCCCTTTGTAAATTCCATGCACAGCGCTCCTTCGTCGCCTTAATTTCGTTAAGTAAAGCTGATTTTGCTGTGTTACTCTCGAGCGACAGTATTTTACGGTTTCCGGGCATCGTTTTGTAGACACAGCTGGTCGACGAATCCGTTAGCCATCTTGTAGGGGGAGTCTGTCGCTCGAACGCACGGACACCCGAGCGTGTCGCCACGCGCTGCCGCTTCGTGCTGGACCGTCGCGTTCCCAAATGCCGTCCGCTCCCGGTCGCTTCTGCCGCTTACGCAGCACGCGGCCTGTAAAAAAGGTGTAAGGTAGCAGATTTTGCACCTTACATGATGCTAAATCAGTACTAATACACCGAATAATAATTGATAATTGGCCCACCGGTAGGAGAGAATGGACACAGAAAAGGAAGTTGTGTGTGTCATGTCAGACTAACGAGATGTGCTCAGAGACTGGAAAACGGCGGGAACCCCCTAAGGAAGGTGTTTATGTCATGTCAAACTAACGGGATGGCCGCGGCCGGGGGCCTTTGTCGGCTGGCACTTCAGACCACCAAAGACGTTCGGAGAGGCTGGGCCATCGCAACAAGAAGCGAGAAGGAGCTATATGCGAAAGAGAGAAAGACGATTTCGCACCACACTGGAAAATTTGCTGAAGACGGTGACAGGATCGGCGCAGAGCGCGTAGAGATACGTGTTAAAAGTTTGGCGGCAGCAGTAACCGCGGGAGAATTCTGTGTCGTGGTTGGGTACAAACGCGCACGGATAAATGGAAGCCTGTGTCGTGATTGGCTACCAACGCGCACGGATCCATGCGGGGTAGAACGACCAGGTTTGCAAAAACTCTGAGGAGGACTCTGTTGTCGGCTGTGGAAGAGAGCAGTCGTGGTGTCTGGCTGCCCTGCTTGGAGAGCGTGGAGAGAAGCAGGTTGGAGAAGTTACCGGCATTGAGCCCAGTGGTTACTCTCCAAGTCTGAATACCTTACAGCATACGAGTCCACGCACGTAGCATTATCTGTTTCTCTGAGGAGAGAAACAGATTTGTTCTAACTTGTGGTGTTCATATGCAATCTGAAGTGTACCTTTGCTGCCGCGCACTTGAGTCGACCAACTACTCTTGGCATATGTGCAAGTAGCTTGAGTATTGACTAGTGACGGACTTCGCAATTGAACGTTTACGTGCAGGAGTTTACGGGCGCAAACCACGTCCACGTTGGAGATTAAAGCCAAGCTCGCTCACGGGAAAGACGGCATCACGACGTTCGCTGGGCCGACCGTCGTAATCATCACGGAGAATTACGGCGATATTAGCAATCATCAGCCAAAGTAGGGCACTGTAATTCTAAATGAGTTCGTATTCCGCTAGCTCTTTGACTGGCGCTCTCTGAGTCTGTGTCCGTTCAGGCAGAACTTCAATAGAGTCACTTGCGGGATCAGTGTTGACTTACGTAGTTAGGAAAAGAGGATGCATCGTGCCAATGATATGCTAGTTAGGTTAGCGAGTGTATTGGATTGTCATGTTAGGCTAGAAATATTGCTCATCCTGTTCTGAATAAATCTTAATTGGGTATCATATGCTAATCACCGCATTATTGATTTCGTAGCTAGAAATCACCATATTTTTGTTTAACAATTAGAGTGTAATGATAATTTCGATGCAAATGATACTGGGGGCATAACCGTGCGTTTAAACAGAGCCAACTTAAGTCAGATAGCAACTCAAGGTCTTCTAAGATTACCAATAGATATTTTTCAATATATCGATGATTTTACAATAAACCCCCGTACGTCGCAAGGCATTCGTCACTCTCCAGGGCGTCGTTCTTACATTGGCTCACTTGCCTGGCCCTTCCTGGCTTAGCTCATCATGCGCTCAACTGAACAGCCGAAAAATTCATGCAAGACTTCCAAAAAGAAAAACGAAATCTCTGACCTCATTCATTACAACTGTTAATTATTTTTATTAGAAGACAGGAATTAAACTCAGATAGTACTGATTTTCGAAAGAATCAAGATTAGCATATGAGACGCTTCAGTCTGTCAATAGACTACCACGTGTCATTGTGGCGAGAGGACTATTGACGAAGATGTATCGAATATATATGTACAATTACGAGGGTGGCGCAAATTTTTTTGTACGAACATACAGACGAAGTGGCAAAAATGCTCAAGTCATTTCTTCTGTTGCTGATGTGTACCTGAAAGCAAACGTCATTAATCTCTGTACTACTACACATTTGCGGTATCTTACAAGGGGACATTCGATACTGTAATTCACAAATTTTGATCCGCTTCGAATATGTTGTAGAGGCACTTACCCCGAGTACCTGGCTAGCCGATTTTTTAGCGACGAACCTTGATTTTTGAGAAAAATGATTCTGAAGTCCATTGTGTGCTTTGTATACCCGTAACATTATACAGGGTGGTTCATTGATCGTGACCGGGCCAAATATCTCACGAAATAAGCGTCAAACGATAAAAACTACAAAGACGAAACTTGCCTAGCTTGAAGGGGGAAAACACATGGCGGTATGGTTGGCCCGCTAGATGGCACTGCCATAGCTCAAACGGATATCGGCTGCTTTTTTTAAAAATAGGAACCCCCATTTCTTATTAAATATTCGTGTAGTACATAAAGAAATATCAATGTTGTAGTTGGACCACTTTTTCCGCTTTGTGATAGATGGTGCTGTAATAGTCACAAAGGTATAAGTACGTGGTATCACGTAACGTTCCGCCAGGGCGGACGGTATTTGCATCATGATATATTACCCTTGTTAAAATGGACCATTCATCTCCAGTGGTAATCCGGAAGGATACCACCCTTCGACTGTGCCTTTCCGGTTCTAATCGAAGCGATAGGTCTATTGCATGTGCCAGCTACCCTGCAGCAGTCCAGCCAGCAGCCAGCAGTGGTCCCAGCCAGCAGGCAGCAGCAGTTCCAGCCAGCAGCCAGCAGCGGTTCCTGCCAGCAGCCAGCAGCCAGCAGCGGTTCCCGCCAGCAGCCAACAGCGGTTCCTGCCAGCAGCCAACAGCAGTTCCTGCCAGCAGCCAGCAGGCAGTAGCGGTTCCTGCCAGCAGCCAGCAGCCAGCAGCGGTACCAGCCAGCAGCCAGCAGTGGTTCCTGCCAGCAGCCAGCAGCAGTTCCTGCCAGCAGCCAGCAGCGGTTCCTGCCAGCAGCCAGCAGCGGTTCCAGCCAGCAGCCTGCAGCGGTTCCAGCCAGCAGCCTGCAGCGGTTCCTGCCAGCAGCTAGCAGCGGTTCCCGCCAGCAGCCAGCAGCCAGCAGCGGTTCCTGCCAGCAGCCAACAGGCAGCAGCGGTTCCTGCCAGCAGCCAGCAGCCAGCGGCGGTTCCAGCCAGCAGCCAGCAGCGGTTCCTGCCAGCAGCCAGCAGCCAGCGTCCAGCAGCGGTCCCAGCCAGCAGCCAGCGTCCAGCAGCGGTCCCAGCCAGCAGCCAGCGTCCAGCTGCGGTCCCAGCCAGCCTCCAGCAGCGGCAGCAGTGGCAGCAGCAGCGGCAGCAGCAGCAGCGGCGGCGTCCCCACCGGCCAGCCCGCCAGGCGCCAGGTGCCCCCCCCCCCCCCCCCCCGCCAGCAGTAGCAGAGTTGGGCTTCGGCCTTCGGCCCCAGTCTCCTTCATCGTTCTCCATCCCTTTTACTCTGTGTCGTCGCGTTGCCCGTCACTCATTTGCTTCTTTGTCCTGTCCTGTGTTTTTCTCCTTATCACCATGTCAACCCCCACCACCACCACTACAGCCACCACCACTGCCATAGTATACACACCTCCCTTCGCTGCCTCCACCACTATCACATGGTGTGCCCAACCCCCCCCCCCTCAGTCCATCCCCCCCACTCCTCACTCTCCCGTCTCCCTCACTTTTTGTTGCTCCATCCCCGGCTCCTCCCTGCCTCGCCTCCTCTGATCCCTTCCCTCCACTCCCCCCCTCTGCTCCTTCCGTTTCCACGGCCCCCACTAGAGTGGTGGCCCGGAGGGCCACGGCCCATGCTCAACTTTCTCCTTCACTCTCTTCATTGTCTTCATCATCGCCGTCGCCATCGCCCTCACCATCTCCAGCATCCAGCACCGGGATCTGCTCCTCCATGCCTCCTTCCAGTTGCTCCCGTCCCCCATACCTCTTCTGCCGCCGTCAAACGCCCCAGTGCCACCCCTGCCTCCTCTGCATCTAAAAAAGCTCGGCCTCGTCCCCCTTCCCCTGTCCAGTATGCCATGGATGTCTTGCCACCTATCCGTGCCCCCTCCTCCTCCTCCTCCCCCTCCTCCTACCGCTACCTCCTCTCCCGTCCTGATCCCTCACTTCTTGAGGCCCGGAACCTCAACCTCTTCCTTCACCAGCATTTTCCCGGTGCCCCCATCTCACTCCTCGCCGTGATTCGGTCCTCATCTCCTCCAACAGCCCTACCCTTCACACAGATCTCCTTTCCCGCATCCCTGTCACCCGCATTGGCCCTAATGCCTCCCTCACCCCTGCCCCTTCCTCACCTCCCTCCTGCCAACCCCAACCCCTGTGTCGCCCGCCGACCCTCACCGACGTGATCACTCGGCTTAGTCCGACGAACACAGAGGAGGAAGTGTTGGCGGAACTCAAGGCGCAGCCCCATCTGGAGGTGCGTGCGGTTCACCACATCCACAGCTCAGCCAGCCCGACCTGCCTTATGCGGGTCTTTTCCGAACATGCCCCCTCCATAGACGGTCTCCTGAAGGAGGGTACCCGTCTTTTTCACCAACGCTACCAAGTTGACCCTTCCCGTTCCCCTCCTCAATCCCTCCGCTGCCAGAGGTGCTTGTGGTATAATGCACACCCAACATCTGAGTGCCGCGAGGCCCCCACCTGCCCACACTGGAGGCAAGCCCACTTCTTACGGCAGTACCCCAATCTCCAGTCCCCCCCCCCCCTCCTGTAATACCTGTAACCTCCCTCATCCTACTTACTCCCAGAAATGTAAGGCCCGACCCCCTCCTACCACTCCTGAACTCACTGTTACTGTCCGCCCTCTGGATGCCCCCACCCCTCCCGGCAATTCCCTTCGCCCACCCCCTACTGCTGAGGACATCATCAGATTTCTCAACATCATCCTTCAGAATGTTCACCCTTTTCAGCGCCCCCACACCCTTCAACAGATATCCCTCGCCACCCGTTCCACTTTCCACCCGAAAATGTATGCCACCTACTCCAACAACCAGACCCATTTCACCTTCTCCCGTCTTGACACCCACGTCTAAATCCCTGTCATGGCACGACAGCACCATATCCTTTTCAACAACATCCGCCCCCTTCCCGCCAACAAGAACCTCTTTCTGCACACCCTTGCCACCCACCGCATGGGTGCCTTCCTCCTCAATGAAACCTTCCTCCAACCCCACCACACTGTCCACACGTCGCCCAACTTCCTTCACTGCTCCGATAATCCCCTCCCAATTGCGCATGGTGGAGTTGCCATTGCTCACCACCACCAGATCCCAGTTCAGCTCCAATCTCTCCTTCCCGACCCCACCAAACACCTGACCCTTAGTCTCTTCTTCCCTGGCCTTACTGTCACCTGCGCCACCATCTATGTCCGCCCTAACGCCCCTATTCCCTTCGACTTCCTCTCCGACATTGACCGTACCTTCTCCTCCTACGTGATCGCCGCCGACCTTAACATCCATAGTCGTACCGCCGCCCAGTTACGGCGGTGGCATCGGTTCCTCTCCTCCCTTCAAGGCGACCTCATCCCCATCCCCCAGCACACACGTCCTGAATCCAACTCCACTCTCGATGTTATCCTTTCCTCCCCTAACCTCATTGGCCGCATAACAGTGGATGTCCTGGAGCCTATTGGTAGCGACCATCTTCCTGTCCTCCTCACCATTTCAGATGGTCGTCGCCCCCGCCCCGACCCTCATAATGACCCTCTCCCAAAGTACATCCATGTCTGTTCCCATGCCAACTGGAATGCCTACCGGGATACCACCCAGGTCGATAGCCACCCCTTCACCTACCACCACCCTGACGATGTAACCCATGCCACCTCCTTTCTCCAGCAGACCTTGTCTGAGGCCGTGGAGGCCCATGTCCCTACTGTCGCCATCCACCCCCACCACCCTACCTTACCCCCACAGGCCGTCCTCCTCCTCCGTGAATCCCGCCGTCTCTACCGTGCCTTCCTCCACACGCGTGACCTGGACACACTATGACGCCACCAGCAACTCCAGTGACACATTATAAATTTGCTCGCGGCTAAGAAACAGGTTATTTGGTTATTTGGTAACCGTGATAGCGTTAAGGAGATGTTTAGCAAACTCAAGTGGCAGACTCTGCAAGAGAGGCGCTCTGCATCGCGGTGTAGCTTGCTCGCCAGGTTTCGAGAGGGTGCGTTTCTGGATGAGGTATCGAATATATTGCTTCCCCCTATTTATACCTCCCGAGGAGATCACGAATGTAAAATCAGAGAGATTCGAGCGCGTACAGACGCTTTCAGACAGTCGTTCTTCCCGCGAACCATACACGACTGGAACAGAAAAGGGAGGTAATGACCGTGGCACGTAAAGTGCCCTCCACCACACACCGTTGGGTGACTTGCGGAATATGAATGTAGATGTAGATGTAAACGCTGGGACTGGCGACAGACATGCCCCCGTTTAAATGCTACACTACCTATAAACTCGTCCAAGTTCTGGTCAGCCTTCCGTCGCCTTACTGGAACCAAACCCTCCCCCTACTATCCTCTTCTCCATGATGATCACCCCTTCCCTGAAATCCTTAGTAAGGCCAATCACTTTGCCTCCTACCTCTCCGATGTCTTTTCCATCTCCGATGATCCCCAGTTCGATTACTTCCGCTTCCCAGATGTCAGCGATCGAACTGACTCCTCTGTCCCTCCCCTCGCACCTGTTTTCCAGTACTTGGACAACATCGCACACATGGAACTCAATGCCCCTATCACTACACAGGATCTCATTCCTATACTGCGCACAAAACGCAACACCCCTCCTGGTCACGATCGTGTCACCTACCGTCACCTTCGTGAAGCTCCTGTCTCTTTCCTCTCCACCCTGGCCAGGCTCTACAATGTAGTCCTGTCCACTGGTTACTACCCCGACCTGTGGAAAACCTCCCGTACCCTGATGTTCCTTAAACCTGGTAAACCACCGTCCGCTGTCTCCTCCTACCATCCCATCAGCCTTACCTCGGTCTTCAGCAAGGTCCTGGAATCTATCCTCACCCGCCGCATCCACCAGCATCTCCACCAGCACCGCCTCCTTCCCATTACCCAGTGTGGCTTTCGGCCGTCCTTCTCTTCCGACGACCTTCTCCTTCACCTCACTCATCTCCTTTCCGAACAGTTTAATTCCCGTCGCTCCGCAATCTTCCTCTCCATAGACCTCGAACGCGCTTATGATCACGTATGGCATTCCGGTCTCCTCTTCAAGCTCCAAACCTTCGCCCTTCCCATTAACTACATCTGTCTGATTGGCTCCTTTCTCTCCCACCGTTCTTCCTACGTCACCATCCATAACACGGATCCCTACACCTTTTTTCCCTCCGCCGGTGTGCCCCAATGCTCCGTCGTCTCCCCCCTTCTGTACCTTTTATATACGGCGGACATGCCGCCGCCGTCACCCCCCATCCACCTTCTCCAGTTTGCCAATGACACTGCCTTCTTTGCCCTTGCCCCCACCCTGCAGCGCTCCCAACTCCAATCCCATCTTGACTGGTTCACTGCTTGGTGCAACCAGTGGTTGCTCAAGGTCAATCCCTCCAAAACCCAGGTGATCATTGTGGCAAAACCACCCCTTCCTTCAGCCTCCTTGATTTCTGTCTCACCATCTATGGCCTTCCTATCGCCCTCACCCCCACTCTTAACTACCTTGGCGTCACCCTCGACCGTCGCCTCTCCTGGACCCCCCATCTCCGGACAATCCAAGCCAAGGCACGCTACTGACTCCGTCTCCTCAAGCTCCTTTCTGGCCGTGCGTGGGGTCTGGACCCCTCCACCATACTCCACACCTATCAATCCCTCATCCGCCCTTTCCTTTGTTATGCCCATCCAGCCTGGATCTCCGCCCACCCTACCTTTTATAAAGGGTCAAATCCTTGAACGCCAGGCTCTCTGCCTCGCCTATCGCATCCATCTCCCCTCCCCCAAGCGGATCCTGTACGATCTCATTCCGCTCCCCCACCTCCTCCTTTTCCTTGAAAGGATACGGATCCTGTACACCTCCAGAAAACTCAATCCTCCTCACCCGCTTGTCTCGCCCATCCTCTCCCACCCCCGCCCGCTGCCGCGCCTGTATTCCCACGTCCCACCCAGTCTCCATCTCTCCGCCCTCCTTACCAAGGTGGCTTCTGCCAGCTCCCCCTCCCAGATGATGTCCTCTTCCCCTCCATCTACCCCTCCTACCAACTTTGATCCTCCCCTCCCACATCCTGTGTCTTTTCCTTTGGGCACTCTCCCTCCCTCCTCTCCCCTTTTACCCCCATCCCCCTTCCTCCACCCCTCTTCCCCCGGGCTTTCCCTCCCCCTTCCTCCCTCCCCCCTATCTCCCCCGCCCGTGGCATCTCTGCTCTCCCGGCTCCCTCTCCCACCCTCACCCCCCCTCCTCCTCTCTTGACAGGTCCACGGACTCGTACACGCTTAGTGAACATTCGCGCGCTGGAGATCAACGCCTCGTGTTTCTGTGTGTGCCGTCGTTTGTGCTTAAGTGGTTCAGTGTTATGCGTTCTGTGCACCTACGTTCGCGTGTGACAATTTTCGTCTATGTATGTGTCCAAGTGTCTGAACAAATTTTATCTTGGACTCTACGCCCGTGAACGGCTCTATGTATTTTAAAAAGTGTTTGTCTCCGTTTATATGTCCACCATGTTTTTCTCTAATTGTCTTCTTTTGTCTCTTTTGTGTTTCTCTATGGCCAAAGAGCGGCGTAGTATGCTGCTGCTGGCCTGCCTGTAAACAGGTTTAAAAATAACAATAAAGAAAAAAAATGGACTGTTTATCAATTGCGGAAAAGGTCGATATCGTGTTGATGTATGGCTGTTGTGATCAAAATGCCCAATGGGCGTGTGTTATGTATGCTGCTCGGTATCCTGGACGACATCATCCAAGTGTCCGGACCGTTCGCCGGATAGTTGCGTTATTTAAGGAAACAGGAAGTGTTCAGCCACATGTGAAACGTCAACCACTACCTGCAACAAATGATGATGCCCAAGTAGGTGTTTTAGCTGCTGTCGCGGCTAATCCGCACATCAGTAGCAGACAAATTGGGCGAGAATCGGGATTCTGAAAAACGTCGGTGTTGAGAATGCTACGTCAACATCAATTGCACCCGTACCATATTTCTATGCACCAGGAATTGCATGGCGACGACTTTGAACCTCGTGTAGAGTTCTGCCACTGGACACAAGAGAAATTACGGGACGATGACAGATTTTTTGCACGTGTTCTATTTAGCGACGAAGCGTCATTCACCAACAGCGGTAACGTAAACCGCCATAATATGCACTATTGGCAATATGCACTATTAGGCAACAGAAAATCCACGATGGCTGCGACAAGTGGAACATCAGGGACCTTGTCGGGTTAATGTATGGTGCGGCATTGTGGGAGGAAGGATAATTGGCCCCCATTTTATCGATGGCAATCTAAATGGTGCAATGTATGCTGATTTCCTACGTAATATTCTACCGATGTTACTGCAAGATGTTTCACTGCATGACAGAATGAGGATGTACTTCCAACATGATGGATGTCCGGCACATAGCTCGCGTGCGGTTGAAGCGGTATTGAATAGCATATTTCATGACAGGTAGATTGGTCGTTCACCCGATCTGACGTCTCCGGATTTCTTTCTGTGGGGAAAGTTGAAGTATATTTGCTATCGTGATCCACCGACAACGCCTGACAACATGCGTCAGCGCATTGTCAATGCATGTGCGAACATGACGGAACGCGAACTACTCGCTGTTGAGAGGAATGTTGTTACACGTATTGCCGAGTGCATTGAGGCTGACGGACATCATTTTGAGCATTTATTGCATTAATGTGGTATTTACAGGTAATCACGCTGTAACAGCATGCGTTCTCAGAAATGATAAGCTCACCAAGGTACATGTATCACATTGGTACAACCGAAATAAAATATTCAAACGTACCTACGTTCTGTATTTTAATTTAGCCATATGTTTGTGACTATTACAGCGCCATTTATCACAAAGCGAAAAAAGTGGTCCAACTAAAACATTCATGTTTCTTTACGTACTACACGAATATGTAATAAAAAATAGGGGTTCCTATTTTTAAAAAAAAAAACGCTGTTGATATCCGTTTGACCTATGGCAGCGCCATCTAGCGTGGCAACCATAGCGCCATCTGGTTCCCCCTTCAAGCTAGACAAGTTTCGTTATTTGTAGTTTGTAGTTTTTTCGTTTGACGCTTATTTCTTGAGATATTTGGCCCGGTCACGATCAATGGACCGCCCTGTATATATTCCGAGCAAGACTGCGTAGCGCGGCGGTAAAGGTTCGCGGCTACCGCGCTGGAGGTATCATATTCGAAACCTGCTCGTGTACTTTTTTTTTTCAAAATCGACCGAAATTTCCAATTTTATTTCAAAGAATATCAACAAACAGTGTAAGGTGTGCGAAAGTAGAGATATATTCAGTTATAAATTTTTTCAAATATTCATTCCTTTTGTGGTTCGCATTTGGAGTTCCAAATGTTCCTACAACGGTCGCTTCTTGTATTGCCTGAAGTCGATCTCCACCCATTATCGTCCCCTCTCCCGTGAATACTGTTAGCCGTAACGGGAACCCCGGCTCCTGGTTGCGGCCAATGGGGATGCCAGTTGCATTCCTTTACGTTCGCATCTAACTACAGCCTCAGTTGCTCGGAAAGCGTCTCTAGTGTCGTGTGTTAGAAAAATTCTGTGAAATGGAAGAACCAAGAGTTTGTGCAGTAGCGCAGCCAGAAGAAGAACCACAAGTAGAGGAGCTGAACGAAGAATCAGAAGGCAAAATCAAATGCCATTTAATACGCCAAAAATCTACTTCGCGATTCAGCGCACCTAATTTTGAAAGCATGATTAGAAACGCATGGTTTGCATCGGAATTAGCGGATGAAAGAGAAATCTTTTTGGATGCAAAAGAATTGTGTTTCCCGGTATCGCTCATGAAGAAACCGTGTGCATGCAAGACGGTTGCTGTCATAAAATGCGCGTGGTGCTGCGAAAATTTGTGCTTCGGTTGGTTCTATAGTAAGTATCACACACAATATTGTTCTGGCACATCAGGCACTGTGGACGATGAAAAATAAGATTTTGTAATATTGTGTGACAGAAAAAATTGATAACTGAATCTATTTTTATACTTTCGCACACCTTACACTGACTGCTCATATTCCTTGAAATAAAATTGAATAATTCGGTCGATTTTCAAAGAAAAAAAGTACACGAGCAGGTTTCGAACATGATATCGGCGGGGTACGCTGACTTGCTCGGAATATATGTAATGTTACGGACATACAAAGCATGCAATGGACTTCAAAATCATTGTCAGGTACTCTGGGAGACCCCGCGGGTACCCCGCGCGGCAGCAACATGATATGATTAAGGGAGAGCCTCATGGATTCAGTGATGTATAAGGGTTTGTGCGACTTTTGCTGCAAACCGAATCAGAAGGTAACTGATATAGGCAAACTTCACTGTTAAATTATTTTGTGTTTGTTTTCTAGCGGTAGCGTTTTTGCTCGAATGTGACCATTTAAAACTTAATAAACAGCGGTAGGCACCAAACGCTTTGCTCCTAGGCGGGAGCCCTTTCATCTGAACGAACAAATCTTGAGTTAACAGTTTCAAATGAATTCTGTTGCCTTAGCCAGACCAGTGTAATCAATGTTTTATTGTATTTCAACCACAAAATACACAATCGCACACATTTCAGTACTATTATAAACTGGATAGTCTATCACGTTCGTGAATAAATTGATTTAGTTTTCACTACGGTTGTTACCGACATGATCTTGCCACAGTACCCTGCAAGTAACCTCTATAAATTGCTCACTTCTCTACTGTTAAGCAAATTTCCACCTCGGACATGATATTTCATTCTCCAGATTAAGTATAGTGCCTTTCAAATCCCTTGGTTAAAGGCGCTGCAGTCTGGAACCGCAAGACCGCTACGGTCGCAGGTTCGAATCCTGCCTCGGGCATGGATGTTTGTGATGTCCTTAGGTTAGTTAGGTTTAAATAGTTCTAAGTTCTAGGGGACTAATGACCTCAGCAGTTGAGTCCCATAGTGCTCAGAGCCATTTGAACCATCAAATCCCTTGGCATTTTTCTTCCGTGAATTTCGGTGTGAAGTATTTTTGCAAGACTTATCACATACATTTACAAACTTCCATTACTATTCTACACATTGTTGTGTTGCCGATTCTGCAGATATCAGGAAAAGATGAACAATCAACGTAACACCTGCTGTTTTGCTCTGATTCATCAAACGAATGTACATTTATTCTAAATCAAACAAATGAGAGTTGTGAACAACTTTTTCTTGTCACTGTCCCCTCTCGGAAATCCCCAGCCCACCCCTACCCAGTTCTATGCCACTTTCCACAGTGTCCCTCCACTCTATCAAATTGATTTACTAATTAAATAAATCCTTTTGTGTGGGGCAGTTTCCTTGTATCCTACTGGTGGATACTGCCCCAGCATTTCTGGAAATGATCGATTGGCTGTTTGGCCGGAAATGGATTGCACTGCATGGAAAATTGTTTAAACAATTTCTGAGAGACAATGTGTGGAATATTGTTTTTTTTAAATAATCTGTGGGTTACAAGACAGTGTGCGGAATACAGTTAATTTATTTATGTAAATAATTTGTCGGGAAATTGATTGCAGCGTGTGGAATATTGTTTATTTAAGCATTTTGTGAGTGACAGGGTAGCGTCTGAAATATTTACACCATTTTGGCGCTTTTGTCTGGTTGCTCAAGGAATACCGTCACGAAATCTACGTCAACGTAACTCACCGGAAGTACACTACTGGCCATTAAAATTGCTACACCAAGAAGGAATGCAGGTGATAAACGGGTATTCATTGGACAAATATATTATACTAGAACTGACATGTGATTACATTTTCACGCAGTTTGGGTGCATAGATCCTAAGAAATCAGTACCCAGAACAACCACCTCTGGCCGTAATAACGGCCTTGATACGCCTGGGCATTGACTCAAACAGAGCTTGGATGGCGTGTACAGGTAAAGCTGCCGATGCAGCTTCAACACTATACCACAGTTCAGCAAGAGTAGTGACTGGCGTATTGTGACGATCCAGTTGCTCGGCCACCATTGACCAGACGTTTTCAATTGGTGAAAGATCTGGAGAATGTGCTGGCCAGGGCAGCAGTCCAATATTTTCTGTATCCAGAAAGGCCCTACAGGACTTGCAACATGCGGTCGTGCATTATCCTGCTGAAATGTAGGCCTTCGCAGGGATCGAATGAAGGGTAGAGCCACAGGTCGTAACAAATCTGAGATGTAACGTCCACAGTTCAAAGTGCCGTCAATGCGAACAAGAGGTGACCGGGACGTGTAGCCAATGGCACCCCACATCACCACGCCGGGCGGTACGCACGGCGATACGCCAGTATGGCGATGACAAATACAGGATTCCAATGTGCGTTCACCGCGATGTCGCCAAACACGGATGCGACCATCATGATGCTGTAAACAGAACCTGGATTCATTCGAAAAAATTACGTTTTGCCATTCGTGCACCCAGGTTCGTCGTCGAGTACACCATCGCAGGCACTCCTGTCTGTGATGCAGCGTCAAGGGTAACCGCAGCCACGGTCTCCGAGCTGATAGTCCATGCTGCTGCAGACGTCGTCGAACTGTTCGTGAAGATCGTTGTTGTCTTGCAAACGTCCCCATCTGTTGACTCAGGGATCGAGACGTGGCTGCACGATCCGTTACAGCCATGAGGCTAAGATGCCTGTCATCTCGACTGCTAGTGATACGAGGCCGTTGGGATCCAGAACGGCGTTCCGTATTACCCTCCTGAACCCACAGATTCCATATTCTGCTAAGAGTCATTGGGTCTCGACCAACGCGAGCAGCAGTGTCGCGATACGATAAACCGCAATCGCGATAGGCAGCAACCCGGCGTTTATCAAAGTCGGAAACGTGATGGTACGCATTTCTCCTCCTTACACGAGGCATCACAACAACGTTTCACCAGGCAACGCCGGTCAACTGCTGTTTGTGTATGAGAAATCGGTTGGAAACTTTCCTCATGTCAGCACGTTGCAGGTGTCGACACCTCCGCCAACCTTGTGTGAATGCTCTGAAGAGCTAATCATTTGCATATCACAGCATCTTCTTCCCGTCGGTTAAATTTTCGCGTCTGTAGCACGTCATCTTCGTGGTGTAGCAATTGTAACGGCCAGTAGTGTAATTTGACTGTTCGACACGTGAGTGCCTCCTCGCCCTGCCGCGCCGCCGCTCCAGCCAGCGCACGACTGGGCGTCCACCCACGGACGCGTTAAGGCGCCTCGACTGCCAAGTCTGGCTGCAAGCGACCGCGGAGCACAAGTCCTGGGAAACCATCACCGCTCTCTCTCTCTCTGAAGTCTGCGCGTGAACCGACGTGTCCCGACACGCAGATGTGGTTCTTATCCCTCCTCAGAATTCCGCACTCCTACTGGCTAATGCTGAAACAGTGAAGCTAACGAAACGCGATCCCCTTCATCTCATCCTCATTCTGCTATCGACCGTGACGAGGTCAGCTCGATTGTTTCGTACTCACTCATGTGTGCGTTAATCATTAGTATGCTTGCTAGATCAAGCATTTTTAAGCGGCAGCCAGTGGCGGCTAAAGCCCCAGATTGTCGCATGAATGGGAATTATCAGGTAAGCACATATTCAACTTCACAGCACGGATTCAGTACTGTAAATTTTCGTAAAAAAGTTTCGCAGTATCAAATCACTGCGTGTTCAGATTTTGGAGTTTATTTTCGTAAAAAATGTTTCACAGTCTGAAATTCCTGTGTGTTCAGATTTCGAAGTATATTTTCATAAAAAATTTTCGTAGTACCAAATCTTTGTGTGTTCAGATTTTGAACCTAAAAGAAGAATCGGATAATGTGTCGAGATTTAGCAGCGTTCGTTCATATTTAGGCGTTAATTTTTCTTCTTGTTTCTTCAGCATACACCCTCCAACATGTGGATGAGCTAGAGGTGGAGAGGTTGCAGCGGCAGCAGCAGTAGCAACAGCATCGTCAGCACTCTATATCTTCTTCTTTGTATACGTAATATGCTGCTGCTATTCAGTGGCCAGTGAGTCCTTCTTGATGTACTTATTTCGAGGATCAGAATCGATAACTGTAACTTTCTCACTAAGAATTTTGTAGTATTGAATATATGTCGTCTTACTGTTTCAGTATATGTCTAGAGGACAATTGATGACCTGGCTGCTTGAAAACTAGCGAAAGCAGTGGTAGCAGCCCTTTAAGCAATATAGCTATATATATATTTGTTCTTCATAGTACTGCACATTTCATCATGTATGTAAAATATATTCTTTGTTGTCGATGATTTCGAGGAACAGGAGGAAGGAGAGACAGTGGTTGTGATGCCTTTCACATCACAGCTATTGTGTAAGTACATATTTGTTCGTTAAATATTTTTCTTAATTTTGTGAGCGTGGTTTTTTTTTTCTTAAATCAATATGCTGCTGTTGTAGGTGATTCTCGAGACCTCGATTGACCGATCCACGGTGATTTGGGCGAGGAGATGCCTGAATGGATGGAACAGATGGAGATGTAGCTGTATCACCATGAGGGGACGCCGGATGACCTGAGGGGTCTGCCACGGAGCCAGAGCGATATCGGTAATACATACTCGTTCTGCTCGCTTCTTTCCTTGCAGCAACTGGCGATGTCTGGAATGAGGTACTTATTTCTCGCCATTCTTTCTCTGCAGCGCAACCACCCATCCAGTACGCGGTCCCGCGGGTACCGGGAGCGGTGAAGAAACAGCCAACAGCACGCGGTCCCTTGCAGCATGCTGTGCTGCATAACATGTACCGCGACATGGCGCGGGAAGCCACTGCCGTGCAAGCAGTCGCAGCCGCCCCCACCCCCACCAGCTCTGCTCTGGTGTCCGTGGTCAGCCCTTCCTCCGGCTCAGGACTGTGGTAACAACCACCTCAGCAGCCGCAGCTGCCGCCAGTCCTCTCACACGGCATCACCCACAGTCTCCTCCTCCCCCCACGTTCTTGCCCAGATCGCAAGTTATGTGCACCTCCCTGCTCCACCACGCAACAAAATGTTCAAATGTGTGTGAAGTCTTATGGGACTTAACTGCTAAGGTCATCAGTCCCTAAGCTCACTACTTAATCTAAATTATCCTAAGGACAAACACACACACCCATGCCCGAGGGAGGACTCGAACCTCCGCCGGGACCAGCCGCACAGTCCATGACTGCATCGCCCGAGACCGCTCGGTTAATCCCGCGCGGCTACACGCAACACTCATCAACAATCGCTGTAGTTATAGTAATAGTAGAAATAACCCTGTGGCTAGCAGCAGTTCTCTCTACCGTCTATTTAGTGAAGGACATCAGAATAGTAACATCATACCGCAATCAGAATACTTGTGATTGTGTATACCTTTGAGGAGCAATTCTCATTCACTAGGATCAAGAATCCACACAAAGGTGCTGTGACTCTGTAGGTTTTCTGCCTTCCTGTTCTGGAAACGGAGCTTCTCAAGGTTGTTAATGATCTGCAGTATCCCGCCATTAAATGCAGCTGTGCCATCCCCCCCCCCCCCCCCCAAAGATAATGAAGGCTTGTCTCTTCGGTACCAGAGGTATGTTTCGGGAGGGGGGGGGGGGGGAGGTTCGATGCACAGCACACGTGAAAATGGCGTGATAACACGCAGCACACCGGTCGCTGGTCACTGGGTGGTTTCGTGAGTCCTCCTTGAGTACTATGATGATGATGATGGTGGTGAAAGTCCCATACTTCTTTACAGAGCGTAGGGGAACGACATGGGAGACCCGCGTCGCCTTAGTAGGCAAGGCCCTAGTGGAGGTGGTTTGCCATGGCCTTCCTCCGACCGTAATGTGGACGAATGATGATGATGAAGACGACACAACAACATCCAGTCATCTCGAGGCAGGTAAAATCCCTGACCCCGCCGGGAATCGAACCTGGGACCCCGTGCTCGGGAACCGAGAACGCTACCACGAGCTGCGGACCCTTGAGTACTATACTTGGCTGGTTTTCCGAGATGGAAGTGATAGGCTTGGCTAAAGCGCTCACAAGGGGACCCTCCATACTGTAAATCATGGATTTTGATGCCCTTCAAATATGTTGTAGAGGCACTTATCCTGAGTACCTGGCTAACCGGGTTTTTAGCGACGGGCCTTCTTTTTGAGCAAATCGAGTTTGAAGTTCATTGCGCGTTTTGCATACCCGTAACATTACATCTGTTCTGGTAAGTAAGCGTAGAGCAACGGTAAGGGATCCAAAGATTCACGGCTACCGTGCTGGAGGTGCCGTGTTCGAATCCTGCTCGTGTACTTTTTCTTTTCTTCAAAATCGACCGAATTTTTCAATTTTATTTCAAAGAATATCAACTAACAGTGTGAGGTGTGCGAAATTATAAAGATATATTCAATTATTAATTTTTTTCAAATATTCATTTTGATTGTGGTTAGCAGTTGGAGTTCAAATGTTCGTACAACGGTCGCTTCTTGTACTACCTGAAATCGATCTCCGCCCGTTATCGTCCCCCCTCCCGTGAATACTGTTAGCCATAACGGGAACTCCAGCTCCTAGTTGCGGCCAATGAGGATGCGAGTTGCATTCCTTTACGATCGCATCTAACTACAGCGTGAGTTGCTCGCAAAGCGTCTCTAGTGCCGTGTGTTAGAAAAATTCCGTGAAATGGAAGAACCAAGTGTTTCTGCAGTAATGCAGCAATAAAATATTCCACAATAGGGGAGTTGAACGAATAATCAAAAGGCAGAATCACAAATGCCATTAAATACTCCAAAAATCTACTCTGCGAGCAGGATTCGAACACGGTACCTCCAGCGCGGTAGCCGTGAACCTTTACCGCTGCGCTGCCCTGACTCGCTTGGAACGTAAGTAATGTTATGGGTATACAAAGTGCGCAATGAACTTCAAAATCGATTTTCTCAAAAACCAAGGCCCGTCGCTAAAAACCCGGATAGCCAGGTGCTCAGGGTGAGTGCCTCTACAACACATTTGAAGCGCATCAAAATCCGTGATTTACAGTATGGATGGTCCCCTTGTCAGCCAAATACTACACCTCGACACCCACACATATGTCTATCACCCAATAAATGGAGGGTCAAGCTATATCAAGCTCCCTACAGATATGGCTGATAAGAAGGCATGTATTAACGTTGAAAACAAAAAGGATTCAGGCTTGTTTTGCATGGTCAGTCCTGGCTTTTGAAACAAATTGCGATTACTGGGATCATCCAAAGTGTACAATTAGATATGGTAAAAAACTTAACATTTTCGGCGCAGAATACCGCAATAACGTTTCATATTTACAGCCTGGAGAAATGCAAGTCAGATGAGCAGAACAAGGATATTGCCGTTAGCACCCTATTTCTCAAAATTTGCTGGTGAGCGTAAACTGCATGTAAACATCCTGATATTCTCGGAAGAGGAAAATAAATGAAAAACATGTCCCGCCTTCTCGGCTCCCAGATGAGTAAACATAAACAGCATATTTGGTTACGACACCTCAGTGCCTTTTCAACAAGCGAGTATTTAGCAAAGCATCTAGTAGACTGCACTTTCACGGACTCGGTACGTATTATTCTGCCTACTGAAGAAAACATTCACAAATTTTAATGCCCGTTTGTACAGTACACTGATTTGAATGCCTCCTAGCTCCTGTGACCAGCTGCGAAGGTGGCACAACGGCCTCAAATGCTGTCTTCACAGAACACCGCGTATCATATGTTGCCGCATGTTAACCACTACAAATTTTATGTCGGAAATAATCCTGCGGTTTGGCTTCTCACTGACACTGAAAAACTTTTGCAGGAGGCTGATAAGCTTTACAGTAGAGGTCTGCGCGGATGCGGATATCCGCGGTATTTGTTACTTGGCGGATAAAATCGCGACCGGCGCGGATATCCGCGGGTCATCTGCGGATAATGAGCAAGGCATCTGCCCAGTAAGTATGTTGCAATGTTAGTTCAAAACTTCAAGTCTGTTGACATTCTTGGAATCTTGCGGCGCCCGGGTAGAGCGGATGTCTGTTGTCCTTAGCCCCTGGCTACGACCAACGTAGCTGTACCCAAGAGACCTGCGCCTAATCCGTTTCCGCGACCTGTGAAGTGCTCTCTGGGTGGCTAAACTGCCCACTGTCTACCAGACAGGTGCCCGTTGCAATTATCCGCTGCCTTCAGTTAGCGCTTTGTGGTGACCGAGTGACAACGTGCATCGTAGCAAATATCAGTGAGAGTTCTTTCTTCAAATGAACACCATATCGATGGATACAATTTCGTGTAAGGTGAAAAAAGGTGATTTTACATTAGTGAAGGAAAACAAATTGAAATCGCCAATTTGGAAAAAATTCGCATACATATTTTATGGCAACGAAAATATAAAAGATATAGTGGCTTGTTTTGCATGTAAAAAAGTATATTCCTACACTGGACACAAAAGTGGAACTTCAAATTTGCTAAAACATTCGTGTGAGGCTGGACAAAGTAGCATAATTACTTATTTAAATACCAAGAGAGACGTGAAAGTTCCTTAAGTTCCAAATTTGAAGACAGCCGCGACAGAAAAACTTATCAATCTTGTCAGCAAAGACATTTTACCATTCGAAGTTGCGTGTGGATCTGGGTTTCTCGAGACGGCACAGTTTCTTATTGATGTGGGGGCCAAGTACGGTGCAGTGAGTGCTAAGGAGCTGCTACCTTATCCAACCACTCCTAATTTCTATAACCACTGATTTTGTTGTCACTAGCCCGCATCTCGTGGTCGTGCGGTAGCGTTCTCGCTTCCCACGCCTGGGTTCCCGGGTTCGATTCCCGGCGGGGTCAGAAATTTTCTCTGCCTCGTGATGGCTGGGTGTTGTGTGCTGTCCTTAGGTTAGTAAGGTTTAAGTAGTTCTAAGTTCTAGGGGACTGATGACCGTAGCAGTTAAGTCCCATAGTGCTCAGAGCCATTTGAACCATTTGTTGTCACTCTTCGGAAGACGAGTTATTTCTTCCAGACAACGTCAATTATTGCTGGTAGTTTAACTTTTCCACAGGTGCGCCAGCATTTTGCAGTGTAGGCCTAATACTGTAAATATTTTCACCTGGAAATGACGAGGACTGAACGCGTAAGCTGTAATATAATCATCAGCTGACATGAATGGCTTCAAAATTTGACACATCCAAGCAGTGAGTACAAAAAAACTGTCGGTAAATGATGCAATGTGCTAGTAACAGTTTAAAACCATCGTCATTTTCAGCTGCCTTGGCACAAGAGCAGCGAAATATAATTGTTTCTATACACATATTTGCATCATTTAATACTATTACATTGAATTTCATTTTTTTAAATAGCGTTTCCAATCTCATGAGATCCGAGCCGCTATGTGTGCGCTCCGGAACGCCAATGCTTTCCTGTTTGGAATGGTCTGCTTTAGAGTAGGTATAGAGCATTTCCTGTGATTTAAGAAGTCAAAAGTAGTTACGTTGTCGCAGAAACGGCACCCTAACAATAACTATGTCATTACATACCATAATTCTAAGTACTAGTGTCTATTACTATTAATTACTCATTCAAAACTTAAATATATGCGGATAAGGAACTTGTGGATGCGGATTAATTGCTGCGGATGCGGATGCGGTTGTGAATTAGGACCTTGTGGATGCGGTGCGGATGCGGATTGCACTTTTCTTATCCGCGCAGACTTCTACTTTAGAGCGACAATGTTGCCATGACCAGATCGAAGGAGAATGGAGATTTGTTGTAAATATCAGTCAAATATTAAGCATCACTTTACAAATTCTGTAATATAGCTGATTTTATTAAGATGGTCATCTCTCCCTGTGTAGATGGGAGACTGACGTTTTGTTAAAAGATCGCGCCATAACTAAAAAACACTTGATTAGAACTCCAACTTGCGAATCATATTCGTTGTGCTCAGCCCTCGTTTCCACCCAACAGGCGGCATGTCAGTGATATCAAATTGGTCGAATAATTAATTAAATTGATCACGAGAGTCCCTTTGCATGGTGATTAATTTTCTTCCTGTGCCCGGATTACACTCGGCAGGTAATCTTTGCATAAGCTTCTACGACTTCTCTGCGAGATTCCCTGTGTTTACAAGCCGTCTGGCTTGCCTCTTCCATTTATAATAAATTTATCTACCTCTTGTCACGACTGGCGATAGGCAGGACACTTGGCTGAGTCATTACTTTGATTTATTACAACGAAATGTATTTTATAAAAGTTTCAGTGGTGGTCGGTGAAGGGGCTAACAGTTCCAGTCCGCGAATACTGAGAAATTCACAGCTTGCGCACTGCTCTGAATGCGGCAGGTGTGTCAGGGGCAGTCAGAGCTTTGTGCTGGGTTGCGCCTATCAAGTGGCCACCGACGGAAGCTGATAGTACCTACCGGTCCTTTTCACTAAGTCGGGACCTATGACACGGCTTACCTCTTGAGATAACTGAGGGCAACGGTTTGTAAAGTGCTTGCTGGGCACCACAATTTATGGCAGAAATATACAAGTCTTGCCATGTTAGGGCAAACCATGGTGAGAACAGGTACCTCGGGAAACTATGAAGTGTTAACTAACACTCTGATTCGCTGACGTCATACAGGAATCTCTGGAACAAACTAGCGAGGAAGATGTGGTCTGAATTGGCCAGTGACTGGTGGCATTACGGGGTGGCAATTTGTAACAAGTGACATTGACACCATATTGTCAGAAAACAGTACCCTTTTACCTGAATGGCGTTCGCGGCCAGATTGGCGCAAATTGCCAAGTTGGGAGCTGGTGGAAGAGAATGGGACACTCTTGGTTTGATTGTGGATGGAGGCAGGTCGCTGGTTCGAGACGTCGTGGCGATGGAGGTGTCTGAGTCCTGAAGAGTGAGGTTCTGATTCTCCACTACGACCACCGTCCTCTGGTTTTCCGCCAGATCAGACTGGTGAAAGTGTGTAGCTGCGCGACTCACTAGGTGAGGGTTAATGTTTAGATAGAAAGTTCATCGTTGCCACAGCTCCGCTAAACCCGATTCAAGCATTAGTAACTTTGATGTCGTATTCAATCGACCACTGGGATGTCTAACTTAGTCGTTGCGTTGTAGTGGATTAATGATTTAATGTGCACCCGGGATACGGTAGCTATCCCTCCGCTTGCTTATCCTGTTGGTTTTCGTCAGCAATTAACTTTGTTTTTTTCCTATAATGTTGATGGATATATTTTGTAATTGGTTAATACAATAAATATTCGGTTTATGTTTCATTTGCGTTTTTATTTGAGGGAGCATTGATTTATTCTACTAACTCAATGGGTAGTTATATACACTCCTGGAAATGGAAAAAAGAACACATTAACACCGGTGTATCAGACCCACCATACTTGCTCCGGACACTGCGAGAGGGCTGTACAAGCAATGATCACACGCACGGCACAGCGGACACACCAGGAACCGCGGTGTTGGCCGTCGAATGGCGCTAGCTGCGCAGCATTTGTGCACCGCCGCCGTCAGTGTCAGCCACTTTGCCGTGGCATACGGAGCTCCATCGCAGTCTTTAACACTGGTAGCATGCCGCGACAGCGTGGACGTGAACCGTGTGTGCAGTTGACGGACTTTGAGCGAGGGCGTATAGAGGGCATGCGGGAGGCCGGGTTGACGTACCGCCGAATTGCTCAACACGTGGGGCGTGAGGTCTCCACAGTACATCGATGTTGTCGCCAGTGGTCGGCGGAAGGTGCACGTGCCCGTCGACCTGGGACCGGACCGCAGCGACGCACGGATGCACGCCAAGACCGTACGATCCTACGCAGTGCCGTAGGGGACCGCACCGCCACTTCCCAGCAAATTAGGGACACTGTTGCTCCTGGGGTATCGGCGAGGACCATTCGCAACCGTCTCCATGAAGCTGGGCTACGGTCCCGCACACCGTTAGGCCGTCTTCCGCTCACGCCCCAACATCGTGCAGCCCGCCTCCAGTGGTGTCGCGACAGGCGTGAATGGAGGGACGAATGGAGACGTGCCGTCTTCAGCGATGAGAGTCGCTTCTGCCTTGGTGCCAGTGATTGTCGTATGCGTGTTTGGCGCCGTGCAGGTGAGCGCCACAATCAGGACTGCATACGACCGAGGCACACAGGGCCAACACACGGCATCATGGTGTGGGGAGCGATCTCCTACACTGGCCGTACACCACTGGTGATCGTCGAGGGGACACTGAATAGTGCACGGTACATCCAAACCGTCATCGAACCCATCGTTCTACCATTCCTAGACCTGCAAGGGAACTTGCTGTTCCAACAGGACAATGCACGTCCGCATGTATCCCGTGCCACCCAACGTGCTCTAGAAGGTGTAAGTCAACTACCCTGGCCAGCAAGATCTCCGGATCTGTCCCCCATTGAGCATGTTTGGGACTGGATGAAGCGTCGTCTCACGCGGTCTGCACGTCCAGCACGAACGCTGGTCCAACTGAGGCGCCAGGTGGAAATGGCATGGCAAGCCGTTCCACAGGACTACATCCAGCATCTCTACGATCGTCTCCATGGGAGAATAGCAGCCTGCATTGCTGCGAAAGGTGGATATACACTGTACTAGTGCCGACATTGTGCATGCTCTGTTGCCTGTGTCTATGTGCCTGTGGTTCTGTCAGTGTGATCATGTGATGTATCTGACCCCAGGAATGTGTCAATAAAGTTTCCCCTTCCTGGGACAATGAATTCAAGGTGTTCTTATTTCAATTTCCAGGAGTGTAGTTCGATTACTGCAATTGCCCACCTTATGATTTTATGTTATGGCGTTTCGAGATAGCGATTCCACTGCGTAATTTGCAGTTAACGTAGACTCTTAAGGCGAGTGTGACAGACTCTGCGTAGGTCCATTTCTCTGATAGGTTTCACAGTCTCACACGCCGTGAGATATTGCAACCACAATGGATGGTAACCGCCGTCACACGTTTCACTCTCTCCTCTGCTCCTGCAACACTTCTACCGCTGTCGCTGTCGACGCCACCAGGTCGCATGAGCACGGCTGCCACGACCGCCACCAGGTCACGAACCTCCACCCTGCACGTTGGGGCTGTACCGCTGCCAAGCGACAAGCCACCGCTCGCTATGCTGGACAGATTCCAGACTTGTAAAACTTGGCGCTTAAATATGCTTGGGTGAATACTAAGATGATGAACAATATGCTTCCCCTAATCTCACTTCCAAAACGGTATGTTCTGAGATGTGTTTTCGAAATATGTCAGAAAGTCTGACCCTGTGAACAATAGCAAAATACCTATATGCTGACTACGCCATCCAAAACGTGTATGAACCTGCAGATCTGGGTTTCCCTGCAGAAGCGTTTCTATTGGCTCCCACCAAATTGGTGGGTGAATGGATCGAGAATGCCAATGGAAATCCACGGATGGAAGACAATGTTCTTTTCGAGGAATACTATTGAGAAAATTTAGGGAACTGACGTTTGAAGTTGACTGCAGAAGGATTCTGGTACTGTCGACAAACATTTCGCTTAAGGACCTTGAACATAAGGTACAAGAAATTAACGGTCATACAGAGGCACATAGATAGTCCTCTTTTTCCTTCACTTTTTTTGTTAGTGGAATAGGAAAAGAAATGACTAGTAGTGGTACATGGTACCCTTCGCTATGCACCATACGATGGCTTGTGAACTATGTGTATAGATGTAGATGTAAATTTAGTCTACCAATTAAAATGTCAGTCCCTCCATTTATAGGTACATAAAACTCACGGAAGAATGTTGTCTCTTAGTTATCAAGAAAACAAACGGCGGAACTTCTGCTGTTGATTGTCTCTCAGTAAACATCTTAGTATTGCCTCTAATTTTCTCATTGCATTTGCTTCAAGAGACATATGTGAGAAATTATAATATGTATGCTCATAACATTTAGAAGAAGTGGTATAAAGCTCACATCTCAACTCCTTACCTGCCAGATTCTCATGAATCATCCAGTCTTCAATATATAGCCTCCAGGGTACAGGGAAGTCTCAGGATACGGGCGGATAGAGCTTGTTGGTTGATCCATCACGTGTTGCATCGAGGATAGGGCTCTAAGATGGATCCATCACACGATGTGGTTGGGTTAGGGTCTGAAGGTGTATCAACCATGCATTACAGTTGGGAAGTCTGTGGACTCTACATACATTGTACCATATCCCATAGTCAGGAGAATGGTGTATATTAGGAGAAACTGGTATTGAAGCAGCGGAAACAGAAAAAGAAATCATCTAAAGCAAAACTGGTGGTCGTTGAGATGGACCATCAGGCTGTACTATTGCAATGGTCTTCTACAGATGAGTACTAGCTTATGGATTCGGATAATCGGAATGGATATGTGCTACTACACAGCTTTTGGAAAAAACCTTTACATCCCCTGCTAAAAATAACGTGGTTTTGAGCTCTGATTTATGACTATGGAAAAGGACTGTTCGGGTCTTATCCTGTCTGAATGCTAGAGATATGGAAATACATTTCAAAAATTAGTACGGGACGTATATGGTGCAGAAGACTGTAACCTTAGTGGAACATCTGTTAATTATGGAAGGGAGTACCTTACACTACATCACTGCACTTAAATATCCCAGACAGTTGTTTGGGACCTAAGCTACATGCGTCTCATACCATGTACCTTAGAATTATAGGGTATTTTTTTCTTCATAGCAAATTATATTTCGAAATTAAATTGGAAGCTACATGAACGTATATGACATGGAAGACTCTGGTTTTAATGGAACATTTGTTAATGGCGGGAGGGAGCACCGCACACAAAATCACTTTACGTAAATAGTCTTGACCAATGTCTGGTAACTACACTATGTGATCAAAAGTATCCGAACACCTGGCTGTAAATGACTTACAAGTTCGTGGCGCCCTACATCGGTAATTCTGGAATTCAATATGGTGTTGGCCCAACCTTAGCCCTGATGACAGCTTCCACTCTCGCAAGCATGCGTTCAGTCAGGTGCTAGAAGGTTTCTTGGCCAATGGCAGCCCATTCTTCACGGAGTGCTGCACTGAGGAGAGGTATCGATGTCGGTCGGTGAGGCCTGGCACGAAGTCCGCGTTCCAAAACATCCCAAAGGTGTTCTATAGGATTCAGGTCAGGACTCTGTGCAGGTCAGTCCATTACAGGGATATTATTGTAGTGTAACCACTCCGTCATAGGCCGTGCATTATGAACAGCTGCTCGCGTGTTGAAATATGCAATCGCCATCCCCGAATTGCTCTTCAAACAGTGGGAAGCAAGAAGGTTCTTAAAACATCAATGCAGGCCTGTGCTGTGATAGTGTCACGCATAACAACAAGGGGTGTAAGCCGCCTCCATGAAAAACACGACCACACCATATCACCAGCACTTCCGAATTTTACTGTTTCCACTACACACGCTGGGAGATGACGTTCAGCAAGCATTCGCCATACCCACACCCTGCCATCTGATCGCCACATTGTGTACCGTGATTCTCACTCCACACAACGTTTTTCCACTCTTGAATCGTCCAATGTTTACGCTCCTTACACCAAGCGAGGCATCGTTGGTGATGTGTGGCATAGTACTTGCAGTGGATCTTGATGCAGTATGGAATTCTTGTGTGATGGTCTGGATAGATGTCTGTCTATTACACGTTACGACCCTCTTCAACGGCGGTCTCTGTCAGTCAGCAGACGAGGGCGGCCCGTACGCTTTTGTGCTGTACGAGTCCCTTCTCGTTTCCACTTCATTATCACTTCGGAAACAGTGGACCTAGGGACGTTTAGGAGTGTGGAAATTTCGCATACAGACATATGTCACAAGTGACACCCAATCACCTGACCACGTTCGAAGTCCGTGAGTTCCGCGGAGCGCCCCATTCTGCTCTCTCACGGTGCCTAATGACTACTAAGGTTGCTGGTATGGAGTACCTGGCAGTAGATGGCGGCAAAATGCACCTAATATGAAAAACGTGTGTTTTTGGAGGTGTCCTAATACTTTTGATCACATAGTGTGTTACAGACACCTGATTCTATTGCTTCGCTGGATGTACTGTGTTTTCATCGTGAGCAGATTACATTTCGAAATCAGGATGGAAGACTCTTGTTTAATGGAACGTTTCTTAAAGGAGGGAGAGAGGGGGAGGGTACCACAAACAGCGTCATTGTACTTAAATATCATTGGCTCACGTTTGGAAACTACGCGACAGTATTTCACAAATAATTGTTTTTTGTATGCTTTGAATTCCACAGTTATTACAATCAAAAATCTGTTGGAGTAGATATACCACCTTGCTATGAATTTTTGTTCATCTTAGAATGATGGAGTGGCCGAAATCACGAACAGCACATCTCCAAGTATAATGAGTATTGATGCCCTAGCAGTGCTGCTGTCGAAGACGAGAATGTCGAGACAGAATGTGTCGTACCTAGCCGTCAACTGACTCTCGATGTATATGTCAATTTTCTGCGTCACTTCCTTCATGCCATTTGAACGGGCCCCATCTTCGTATCTCACTACACATTCTCAATTTCCTATACAACTTTGAAATCATTGTCAGCTGCTATCCCGATATTAACACGCATAGGCCTGTTTGTGGTTAAATGATATGTACGTGCGAACGGTAACATCGGTTCATCAGCTCGACACTGCATAGTCGCTGTGTACCAGTCCTGTGAGACCACATCTGTTCGCGTTACAAGACTGATCTGCGAAACCAAAGCATCATGTGGATGCAGCTAGTAACGTATAGGTTGGTATATGAGTACTCCATTCGAAAATCAGACGGAGAAAATATCTCTGGGAAAGACGATGTATCTCTCCCGGAAACATAGGGGTGAATTAGGATACGTATGGAAGTATACACACAATCTTTTAATCGATCCGTGTGTGAGCTTTGAATAGATGGATAGCGACAATACTGGCGCGATGTTCTCTCCACCACGAACTGTACAGCTGCTTGCAGAGTATTTGATTTAGATGTGTGATGATTTAGATGTGAGATGTGTGTAAATGGTGGAGTTGTTCGGAAGGAGGCGGGAAGAGTTGAACTGAAGTAACTTAACATATTGCACATTAGTAGGACTAGAAATTTGTTGAAATCTTAAGCGTTCCAAGTACTAAGAACTCAAAAATCGGTGAACTCTAGCAAAAGAATGTGTCAGGTTCGAATTCATCTGCTTGGATTTTTAAGACGTGACGTTGTAGGAGGCGAGTGACCCCAAATCACGTTCTACATCTACATCTACATCTACATGATTACTCTGCAATTCACATTTAAGTGCTTGGCAATCACACTATCTCTGTACCATTCCACTCCCGAACAGCGCGCGGGAAAAACGAACACCTAAACCTTTCTGTTCGAGCTCTGATTTCTCTTATTTTATTTTGATGATCATTCCTACCTATGTAGGTTGAGCTCAACAAAATATTTTCGCATTCGGAAGAGAAAGGTGGTGACTGAAATTTCGTAAATAGAACTCGCCGCGACAAAAAACGTCTTTGCTTTAATGACTTCCATCCCAACTCGCGCATCATATCTGCGACACTCTCTCCCCTATTACGTGATAATACAAAACGAGCTGCCCTTTTTTGCACCCTTTCGACGTCCTCCGTCAATCCCACCTGGTAAGGATCCCACACCGCACAGCAATATTCTAACAGAGGACGAACGAGTGTAGTATAAGCTGTCTCTTTAGTGGACTTGGTTCATCTTCTAAGTGTCCTGCCAATGAAACGCAACCTTTGGCTCGCCTTCCCCCCAATATTATCTACGAGGGCAGTTCAATAAGTAATGCAACACATTTTTTTTCTCGGCCAATTTTGGTTGAAAAAACCGGAAATTTCTTGTGGAATATTTTCAAACATTCCCGCTTCGTCTCGTATAGTTTCATTGACTTCCGACAGGTGGCAGCGCTGTACGGAGCTGTTAAAATGGCGTCTGTAACGGATGTGCGTTGCAAACAACGGGCAGTGATCGAGTTTCTTTTGGCGGAAAACCAGGGCATCTCAGATATTCATAGGCGCTTGCAGAATGTCTACGGTGATCTGGCAGTGGACAAAAGCACGGTGAGTCGTTGGGCAAAGCGTGTGTCATCATAGCCGCAAGGTCAAGCAAGACTGTCTGATCTCCCGCGTGCGGGCCGGCCGTGCACAGCTGTGACTCCTGCAATGGCGGAGCGTGCGAACACACTCGTTCGAGATGATCGACGGATCACCATCAAACAATTCAGTGCTCAACTTGACATCTCTCTTGGTAGTGCTGTCACAGTTGTTCACCAGTTGGGATATTCAAAGGTTTGTTCCCGCTGGGTCCCTCGTTGTCTAACCGAACACCATAGAGAGCAAAGGAGAACCATCTGTGCGGAATTGCTTGCTCGTCATGTGGCTGAGGGTAACAATTTCTTGTGAAAGATTGTTACAGGTGATGAAACATGGGTTCATCACTTCGAACATGAAACAAAACGGCAATCAATGGAGTGGCGCCACACCCACTCCCCTACCAAGAAAAAGTTTAAAGCCATACCCTCAGCCGGTAAAGTCATGGTTACAGTCTTCTGGGACGCTGAAGGGGTTATTCTGTTCGATGTCCTTCCCCATGGTCAAACGATCAACTCTGAAGTGTATTGTGCCACTCTTCAGGAATTGAAGAAACGACTTCAATCTGAACGAACTTCTCCTTCTTCATGACAACGCAAGACCTCACACAAGTCTTCGCACCCGAGAGGAGCTCACAAAACTTCAGTGGACTGTTCTTCCTCATGCACCCTACGGCCCCGATCTCGCACCGTCGGATTTCCATATGTTTGGCCCAATGAAGGACGCAATCCGTGGGAGGCACTACGCGGATGATGAAGAAGTTATTGATGCAGTACGACGTTGGCTCCGACATCGACCAGTGGAATGGTACCGTGCAGGCGTACAGGCCCTCATTTCAAGGTGGCGTAAGGCCGTAGCATTGAATGGAGATTAGGTTGAAAAATAGTGTTGTGTAGCTAAAAGATTGGGGAATAACCTGGTGTATTTCAATGCTGAATAAAACAACCCCTGTTTCAGAAAAAAAAATGTGTTGCATTACTTATTGAACTGCCCTCGTATGTGGTCTTTCCAACTGAAGTTGTTCGTAATTTTAACACCCAGGTACTTAGTTGAGTTGACAGCCTTGAGAATTGTACTATTTATCGAGTAATCGAATTCTAACGGATTTCTTTTGGAACTCATGTGGATCACCTCACACTTTTCGTTATTTAGCGTCAACTGCCACCTGCCACACCATACAGAAATCTTTTCTAAATCGCTTTGCAACTGATACTGGTCTTCGGATGACCTTACTAGACGGTAATTACAGCATCATCTGCGAACAACCTAAGAGAACTGCTCAGATTGTCACCCAGATCATTTATATAGATCAGGAACAGCAGAGGTCCCAGGACGCTTCCCTGGGGAGCACCTGATATCACTTCAGTTTTACTCGATTATTTGCCGTCTATTACTACGAACTGCGACCTGTTGTTGTTGTGGTCTTCAGTCCTGAGACTGGTTTGATGCAGCTCTCCATGCTACTCTATCCTGTGCAAGCTTCTTCATCTCCCAGTACCTACTGCAACGCCGGCCGCGGTGGTCTCGCGGTTCTAGGCGCGCAGTCGGGAACCGTGCGACTGCTACGGTCGCAGGTTCGAATCCTGCCTCGGGCATGGATGTGTGTGATGTCCTCAGGTTAGTTAGGTTTAAGTAGTTCTAAGTTCTAGGGGACTGATGACCACAGTAGTTAAGTCCCATAGTGCTCAGAGCCATTTGAACCATTTTGCAAACCGACGTCAATGATATAGGTCTGTAGTTCGATGGATTACGCCTACTACCCTTCTGAAACACTGGTCCGACCTGCGCAATTTTCCAGTCTGTAGGTACAGATCTATCTGTGAGTGAGCGGTTGTATATGATTGCTAAGTAGGGAGCTATGTATCAGCGTACTCTGAAAGAAACATAATCGGTATACAATCTGGACCTGAAGACTTGCCCGCATCAAGCGATTTGAGTAGCTTCGCAACCCCTAAGGTATCTACTTCTAAGAAAGTCATGCTAGCAGCTGTTCGTGTTGGTATTCATCTAGACACTGTTGCACTACAATTCGTATCGTGGTGTAAGAGACACTAAGGATGACTGCAGTTATTGGAGGAAACACTGACAATGATTTGGCCTGGCTAGCACTTGTTGGTTTATTGGCTCACTATGTACAGTAGTTGGATAAGCGTGTGAGTACTGGGTTTGCTTGTAATAAGTAACTTGCACTACGCATATGTGTACTACCAATGTGAATATACTCTGCTCTAGATGGAAAACTGTGTCGCGGTCAGTCCACTATCGAACAGCACGTGGGGGTAAAAAAAATGAGCAATGCTGTGATTAAGTCACAAATCTCCCCCTACTCTTGCACCACCTCTGAACTCTGTGGAGAGTGTATTGGAAACTTTGTGATACTGTTAGATTCGTGTTATGGGTGCATGTTCCATTTGCAAAAAGGTGATGTATTTCTCACGAAACGCTATGCTATAAAGGAAATCTCTGACACCGTTACACAGTCTTATCTCTGGCGCAGCAACCATAGGAAAACGATAAAGGAGATTAGGACACGTGCAGCGAGATATTTATATATAATCATTCGATATCGATGAATTGTATGTATTAGGCTTCTGACTTTTAGCTTAGTCCACGTTTATTCTGCATGATTTTGACTTTGCTCCTGTACATCAGTGTGCTATTGTTCAGGTTGTGCTAGTTCTCTACCCACCCAGTGACGGCTGGAGGATTAGACAGCCTTCTAACTAACGGAACAGCGCTGTCGGAACGTGATAGGCTTTCGAGAGAATTAGCAGGGTCTGTGACTTGGCAGGGGACATCATTTAGTTGTCGGAATCAGGTGGATTCAAATGCTGTATATCGAAGATTGGATGATTCGTGAGAATATGGCAGGTCAGCGATCCTCTCACGAAAGAGGAGTTGAGAGGTGAGCTCTATACCGCATTTAGAAGTGTAGTGGGCAAACATACTAAGGCTCCCAGCATACGTCTGGCAAAGTGACTGCTACAAGAAAATTAGGGGCTAATACGAAGTTGTTGACACCCGAAGATAGCAGCCGAGGGCGCCGAGCTCGTATTTTCTGCCATACTCAGCTGCCCATATCCGTAATTGGACCGTTAACCTGGCTTGATGTACTCTTTTTGTACTAAAGGAAAAGTGTTTTAAGAATACTGCATTTGGGGAACTGCGATGGCGAACATTTATCGAGTTGTTGACATCCGAAGCTAGCAGAAAAGGGCACTAAACGCTATTTTAGCCATATTCAGCTAACGATATCTCGCTACGGGACCTGAATCTGGCTTGACGTTTTCTTATTGTTCTAAAGAAGTGCTTTCCGGATACTGTACTTGGGGAACATCGGTGGTGAATATTTGTTGAGTTATTAACATCCGAAATTAACAGCCCCGGGCGGGAAGCGCGTATTTTCTGCCATACTCAGCTGCCGGTATCTCATAATAGGAACTAAATTCGGTTAGAGATCTTCTTATTGTACTGACGAAGGAGTACTTTAATGAGGCTGTATTTGGGGAACTGCATCAGTGAATATTTGTCGAGTTATTGACCTCTGAAACTAGCAGGCAAGGGCGCCAAGCGAAAATTTTCTGCCATACCTAGCTGCACATTTCTAATAATCGGAGCTGAATCTGGCTCAATGTTGTCTTGTTCTCCTAAAGGAGATGTGCTTACCGGATGCTTTTTTTTTTGGAGGGGGGGAGGAGAGGAATTGCGGTGGCCTATATTTATCGAGTTATTGACATGCGAATTTAGCAGCCAAGAGCGAATTTTCTGCCATACTCGTCTGCGCATATCTCGTAACGGGACCAGATTTCTTTGTGTACTGAAGGAGGAGTGTTTTCCTGATGCTGATTTTTCGGAAGTGCAATAGATAATATTTATCGAATTATTGACATCAGCAGTTAGCAGCCGAGGGCGAAAACGTGTATTTTCTGTCACACTCAGCCGTCCATATCTCGTAATCGGACCGTTTTCTTATGGCAGTAAAGGAGGATCGTATTCCGGATGCTGCATTTGGTGAACTTGCGAAGGAGAATATTTATGGTGTTATTGACATTGACCCCACGGGACTTCATCTAAAAGATCGCGGGTGGCGTCCGCCGGGACCCGATCTGAGTCTGACATTACTTCCACTTACTTGTGTCAGATCGCTCCTGTTTTCTTTCTTGTCGGCCTCCCTTAGCCAAATCTTGTTTTTTCGACCCCAACAGCATCAGGTTTAGATGCCTGAATGCCTGAGGGTGTCTTTCAGTTTCTTGCCTATCTCAACCCAGTTCTGCGGAGTCTGAAGCGGGACCCTAGCCCAAAGTTGTTGGTGAAGTCACTAACGACAGCTACGGCGGAGAGTGAGGGCTTCGGTATGGCAGAGGGGGCACAAGATCCGGAGTGCCGTAGGCGAGACTAGGGCTCAATCTGAGCAAGTCGGCAACTCTTGCAACCCAGTCTACTCCACATGTAGTGACCCATCACTCCTGTGCAAACTGTTGTTCGAGTCAAGAAAAAGCGATGAACGCTGCGCAAGTTGGTGGTTTTTATATACGCCCCAGGCAATACAGTTCCTGCAGAGAGGACACTCCGCCTGCACCTGCAAAGCTGCGCATAACGACGTGGGGGGCCGCAGTTACCGGTTTTAAGCCTTGCGCAGAGGGACTTATGTGCAAGCGGCAGGGGTGAGCCTCGTCGGTGGGACAGCCCATAGCGGCCAACTGGCTGGTTATCGCCCATCGCTCCCCTCACAGCTGGGCAGCCCCCAGTCAGTAAGGAGGGACTGTCCGTCCCCCACATTGCGCCTCTGTGAGTGTATGGAGCAGCTAGCATCCAGTAGTGCTCCATACAAGATGGGTTCCTGAGGCATCTGGAACAGACAACAATAACATAGCTCACATGAACAAAATCAGCACTTCAAGAAGACGATTTGACACCTGGAATGTGAGAACTACGTTAGAACCATAACTGACAGAGAAATGCTGCGTCTTCGCACTGATGCGGCTGCATTACAGGAAACTCGTCTCTCAGGGAAAGGCAGCCTGCATGAAGATAATAACACTTTTTTCTGTAAAGGGAGAGAAATTGGAGAAACACATCAGCCTGGAGTTGGCTTTGCATAACGAAATAGTCTTCTTAGCTGCTGCGAACAACCAAAACCAATTTCTGAACGGTTAACAACTTGGAAATTAAGGACAATATCTGGGTCCTTCACATTAATTTCAGCATATGCTCCCATTATGAAAGCGCCACCTGAAGTCAAAGAAAAGTTTTACGAAGATCTGCGGAAATGCTTGGAGAGTGTTCGTGGATCAGATAAACTCATGTTACTGGGAGACTTCAATGCCAGGATTGGGAATAAATGGCTCAATTGGCCTGATTGCACTGGAAATATGAACGAGAATGGTCAGCGACTGGTGGAACTTTGCAGCTCTCTTTCTCTCTGTATCACTAACACTTATTTCTGCAACAGAGCCGTGCATAAAGTAACTTGGAAACACCCACGTTCAGAGCATTGGCGTCAGCTCGACTTCATCGTAACCAGAAGATGTGACCTATGTCATGTCCTTAACTTCCTTACATATCACAGTGCTGACTGTGTAACTCATCATACTTCAGTTATGACCAAATCACGGTTCACATCAAAACATGTTCACTCGGCTGAGAGCATTTTTCGAAGCTTGAAGATCAACACCAAAGTCAACGAAGCCGATGCACTACATAAAAGTTCAGAGAAGATGTTGAGATGGAACTGAGTCCTGAGCAATTGATAACTGCGCAGAGCGCCGGAAATATGTGGCATCTAGCTAAAGAAAATATGATGCAAACAGTTATTCGAACATTTGGGGAGCAGGGTAGGACTCAAAGCGACTGGTTTGCTGAATATGAAAGTGATTTGTGCCCATATATAGACAAGAAACGTAATGTTCATATAGAGGTAATGAATAATCCTAAAGAGCAACGAGTAATAGTCGAGCACAAGGCCTGCAAAGCATATCTGCAACGAGTTTCTCGCCATTGTGCAAATAGATACTGGACCGGCCTTTGCAAATCTATTCAGATCTGCTGAGACAAAGGAGATTACCGTTGGGTGTATCAAGGCATCAAAACGGCCATTGGACCAACAAGCAGGCAGTATGCTGCAATAAAAGATGTTAATGGTGACCCAATCAACGATAAAAACCAGCAGCTAGATAGATGGGTGCAGCACTATGCTAACCTATACTTAGAAGAGGTCAACATTTCTTCAGAAGCTTTGGGTACTTTACCAACTTAACTTGTTATGACTGATCTTGATGATCCTCCTACTCTCGATGAATTCGCACTTAAGGGGGGACGTTGATGAAAAACACACACTATTTTAAAAATGCACCAAATGCACAGTTTTGGAGATACGGCAATGAAATTTTGTGCCACGCTTTACATGAAAGTAACCCATTTACATATAAAATCCTTTGATTTTATATATTCAACTTTTTTGAATGAAATTTGAAGTTTTATTTTCAAAAAATAATGTATGTTCCTTTTTCTCTGAAGTATCAAGAGATTTCTACAAAATTTCTCTATTTTATCTCTTTATATATTGTAAGCTTCTCTCATGAGGTTTTTGGAATAGGTCAAATAGGAGAATAATCATAATTTTTTAATTATAATTCCTGAAGTACAATTTTAAATTAATGCAAAATTTCAAGCACTCTGCCCCATATCTCAGCTTGCAATCAGAATTTCAAAATCTGCTCCTGAGACAACGTTTTGTTAGGTTTACAGAAATATGTGTACAAAATTGGATAATTCTAGCATTCATAGAATCTGAGAAAAATGGTACATAAACTTTAAAAAACAAACTTTACAGGAAACGCAATTTAAAGTTTAACCTAGCTTTTTTCCTTACGTCAATTCTTCAGAAGGCACCACATTTGTACTCTGGGTCGTCTTTCCCTTCAAGGCTTCTCTTCTGGTTTCTTATTGTCTGTTTTCTTTCCTTTACCAGGTCTTCAACTGACTTTGCAGCTGCAGAGACGAGCTGTAAATCTATTTTTCTCAGGATGTCTTGAGTAAAATTTCTTATCTTGAGGCCCATTCTTTCTAATACCTTCATCCTCCCGACGTTCCCATCATTAAATACAATAACTGCATCATAAGTTGCAATTCTGACGACTGTAGCATGTGCAAATGTGTTTTTAGGGCATCGTTTCCATATTAGTGAATTTAGAGACTCATTTGGATTTTAAGTTACTGAACACACCTTTTGAGAAATGCAAGATTGGCCAAAGATGATCTATAAAACCAAAGAGTATGTATCACGGCCTTCTAGATGTATCCCGCACACTTTTGGTTGAAAGTAATACACAGCATCGTTGTTCGCTGAGCTGATATTGAAGTGCTGCTTCAAAACGTGGGCGTGGCAGGGAGGCCGCGTCACACTTTTTAATTAATTTTCAGGCACTTCGGATGCGATTTCAACATTGAAACTTTGGAAACTTATTGTCGATGAGCTGTACTGACAAATAAAAAATAATCGAAAATTGACATTTTTGGTCAATTTCATCACGTCCCCCCTTGAAAGTCTAAAGTTAGGCACTAGTACACGCCGTGATAACTTACCGACTGAAACCATCAAACTTGTCTGTGTTTCGCCGATATTGCATCAAACCGTACTGCAGTGCTGGGAAGAAGGCACAACATCTCAAGAAATGCGAAATGCAAGTATAGTAACAATCTGTAAGGGAAAAGGCGACAGAGGCGACAGTTACAACTAGCGATGATGAAACTGAAAAGACTGAAAACTTTGGCTGCTCGTATCTATTCTGAGTCGCAGTGCGGATTTCAAGCTGGCAGATCCACAAGTGATACGATATGCACCCTGCGTCAAGTGCCACGAACACAGAGTGTCATTATACGAGGCTTTTGTCGATCTCAACAAAGCTTTCGACACCGTCGGCATGGAGGGACTCCACAGTATATTGGAAAACAATGGATGTCCACCAGATTTGTTGTCCTTAATAAGAGCTTTTGATGACAATATGCATGGCTGTGTAATCTTCGATGGTGGTGCATCTAAACCGTTCAATATGAACTGTGGCGTAAGACAAGGATTTGTGTTGGCACCTACAATTTTCCGAATTTTCTTCTCGGCCCTGCTCCAAGGGCTTTTGAGAACTGCAATTTTGGAGTAAACCTGCTTACTTGGAAAGATGGAAGACTTTTCAACGTCAATCTTCTGAAGAGTAAGACAAAGCGCTACGAGAACTGCTATATGCTGATGACGGTGTCATTGTTGCGAACTCTGGAGAAGAGCTGCAAGAGCTAATACCGAGGTTTACTTATGCGTGCCACCTTATCTCGATGAATGTAAACAGCAGTAAAACTGTAACTGCGGTTCAGGGTGCTAATACAAGGCCGAATTTCGCTACAGATGGTCCTACACTGCAAGTCGTGGATAACTTCTGCTACATTGGATCAAAAATAGAATCAAACATATCTGTAGACAAGGAGAACGATTATCGCATTAGAAGAGCTGCGACAAGTCTTGGCAAGCTCTCTACATGTGTTCGAAAAAACAGCGAACACCCTTTGACCACTAAAATTCTTTTGAATCAAACTTGAGTCCTCAGTACCCTTTTGTATGCATCAGAAACATGGGCTACTTATGCCAAAGAAGAACGTCGCCATAATGCTTTCCACATGCGGTGCCTCAGATCTGTCATCGGAGTAAGGTGGAAGGAGCGAGTGACCAATGAAGCAGTGCTATCTAAAACTAACTGCAACGGCATTTCAGCTATCTTGTAGCTGAGACGACTCCACTGACTGGGACACGTCTACCGTATGGATGCTGAGAGATTACTACGTGAGGTGATGCTTGGAGAAACTTCTACAAACAAAAGACCCGCAGAATGTCCCGTATTGAGGTTCAAGGACTTCTGTGAACGAGATATGGAGAGCTTTGGCATCGACGCCAACAGGTGAGAGGCACGGGCTAGCATGAGACCAGCGTGGCGTAACGATGTGTCATCTGGAATGTAGAAGCATGATGAAGCCTTGTTTGACAGATTAAGGCAGAAAAAGCTTCGCAGTGCTACCACTGCTCTTGCCTCATAAGCTAGATATACTTGTGACAAATGCCGCAATAGATGCAGTGCTGGCATTGGCTTGATAAACCATATGACAAAACGTAACTCATAACCACACAGACACTGTAACAGTCATGTACCAAGATGTTATGGGCTACTGACTTGTGAAGTTAGTAGCGAAGGACGCCAACTGTGAATTTTCTGCCATACTCAGCGCTGCATTTCTCGTAATTGGACAGTAAATCTTTATTGATGCTATCTTGTTGTACTAAAGGGGAGTGTTTTCCGTATGCTGCATTTGGGGAACTGTGATAGAAAATATTTACCTAGTTACTGACATCCGAAGTTATCATTGGGACGCAGACGGGTATTTTCTGCCATATGCAGCGCCCATATCTCGTTATCAGACCGTGAATCCGACTTAGTGTTCTCTTATTGTATTAAAGGACGAGTGTTTTCCGGATGCTGCACTTGAGGAACTGCGATGGCGAATATATATCGAGTTATGTACATCCAAATTTAGCAGCCTTGGGCGCCAAGAGCTTATTTTCTCCCATACATTGCTGTCCATACCTTGCAATCGGACCGTGAATCTGGCTTCACGTTCTCTTACTGTACTAAGAGAGGAGTGTCTTACCTATGCTGCATCTGAGGAACTGCCATGGCGAATATTTAATCGAGTTACTGACATCCGATGTTAGTAGCCAAGGACGTGATTCGAGTATTTTCTGCCTTATTCAGTTGCCTATACGTCCTAATCAAGCAGTTATCTGAATAAATGTAGGTTAATTCTTACAAAGAATGTGTAACGTATTACCATGTTTACGACGTTTCTCATCGAGTCATATACGTTATCTCTCATTTCTAGCTGCTTCTCTCACACAAATAATGATAAAAATTCAGAAATTCAGGGTCGCCACCAGCCCAAGCCCTTCCTAACCATTTAGGAAAAAAAACGGAGCTGAAAAATTATTAGTTTAATTACTTTAATAATTTAATTACAAGTACGCAAATGTCTTTAAGCAGCCAGATAAATAGCACTCCATGTCGTGCATGAAGCAACTTGATTAATTCAGAAATGGAAATCAGAGTAAGGTGGTAAGATCGACACCAAAGAATTTACCTTTCACGTAAATTATTTATTGTAACTAAATATTTGGTTGCACATCCTAACTACACATAACTGGTGTCTAACTCGAAATATTTAAGTAAGAATTAGTGATAATGAAACAGAGCACAATTTAACAACAGCAAGAAGAAACAGAAGACGGGGGTGGGAGACAATTATACTGTCATCTCCTTTGCATTAATACCATAAAAATATCTCAGTGAGATTTGCATTACGATTCTACGCATGCACTATTCTGGACAGAGGTTTAACCAATACACGAGGCTGTGCGATAATTATTTAACATACTAACTGCGTCTGCTGCTTGCAAACGGCTGAACTAGAGCACGTGGTGCATTACGGATCAAACTGTTGTGCTGCTTTGTAGAAAGCACACGAAAGAGTAGATATTCTTGCAGAAATTATAGCTCATTAAGCAAGCAAACTGTTAAAATAAAGCCTACTGCGGTCCCGTGGTGGACCAGAAGGGTCACTGATTACCAAATACGTGGCACAAAATCGGCACACAAAGACAAAAGCAACTTGCACAAAACAAAAGATTAAAATCACACGCTTCAGTTAAGCTGAAGTTCTTGTTATCTGGCTACATTTTGTCTTATTGAACCAACATGGTGAGTTCTCTGGATGCTGCAGGAGTAGTGTAGTTATAGCGGCACAAGCGCATTCTGTTAGTGCGAGTTACTTACATCAGGGGCATTCATGCATTTAGGATTAAACCTATTGATCTCTTTTGACTGACAGGTCCTTAACCTATTGTTCTGCTAAGTGGATTTTGACCCCCCTATGGATGATTTGTGACTTCCTGGGCGTAATTTGTCCTTCTGATATACGTCCCCCATCCCTCCCCCTCCTCCTCCCAACCCCTCTGGAAACCTCCAACCCTCCTCCTTCCACTCGCCGACAGACTTGCAGGCCTGAGTTATTCCAACAAACCCTTCCACTCCACCAATTTGACTGAGAAATTACTTAAATTGATCAGTTCATGAACCCTGCTCCTCTGGTAAATATCCAAGCCCTCCCCTCCACTTCCCCCCACCCGGAAATTGGTGGTTCTGCGCTGGAGAGGAGGAATCTCAGGACAGAAGATTCAATTGCACAGTAAAGTGTATACTGCTTATCTACAAAATTCAATTTTCACAGGTTGGATCTCTGTTGCTCGTCATTCTTTGCTATGTTGGAAGATGGAAGCCTTGTAAAATACATGGAAAAGAATTAATTAAATCCATTGTTTTTTTATTCTGAAGACACACAAGGAATATCATCATGAAACAGTCATCATGTAATTGTAATGTTAAAAATCTTTTGATCGCGGAGAACACGCCATCTGTTGCCCCCCAGACCACATGATCACACAATGCACTGGTGTACAAGAGACCACACTACACCTGCTCGGGACCCCGCGACCACTGTCATTCGCCTCCACACAGCCAGCTGCCTCATGTGATGTGCAGACCGGAAGTTGCACAAATCCCCCCAAAAAAAGCTTCTTGTGGGGCGACACTTTGATATTTGATGCCTGAGAAATTCCTGGCGAAACACATGCTCTCTCTCTCTCTCTCTCTCTCTCTCTCTCTGTCTCTCTCTCTCTCGCTGTCTGTCCCTCTTTCTCTGTCTCTCTCTCTCTCGAGCGGTCATGTCCTGTAGCATGCCATTGCCGGGCCTGCACGCATGGTCGGTTGCAGTCGAATCAAACCACAAACAAAGCAGCATTTATCTGGTAAGAAATGATAATTAATCGAAACCCTCAGCTGCGAACTTTGTTGTTGATATACCTCAATGGGGCAGCTAAAAATGTGTGTCCCAACCAGGACTCGAACCCGGGATCTCTTGCTTACATGGCATTGAGGTATAGCGACAACAAAGTTGGCAGCTGAGAGTTTCAGTAGTAATGGGGTCTGTTCAGGACAAAATAGGACAGCCAAAAAATTGAAGCAAAATTAAGTGAGCAAAGCCAAATTGTCGAGTGTCGTGCCCCACAAAGCACATAGTTAAGAAGTATAAGCACATAACAAATCTAAATCGAAGTAAGGACAAATGATCACCAACAAAAATTCATGCAAACAGGTGCCGGCTACTAAGAACAGGCAATAACAAGATCCAAAACCAAATAGAAATCAATTTTTTTTAAAAAGGTGAGTTCAGTTACATTACCTACTTCTTTGCTCGCATTTTTTAAGAGGCAGGATGTGTAACTAAATCTTGTTTTTTCTGTGGATATTATTTTTTATACTGTAATCTGTGAAGCAATAATAGTGGTTATTAGTATTCGATGTTCTCTATGCAAACTGCAATATGGTGCATAAACAAATTCATGCTATTTATGCTGGAACAGCTCTACTGACATGTTCAACGAATAATGTATAATGAAATGTGACTCGAAATATCTTGAGAGTGTTACAACAACAAATTACTTTCGTTCCAGACATAAATTGATTGTTGCTTGAATTACAATTCGGTCTGCTTCGTGTTGCATTTACTAAAAGTCATATGAGTGTAAATGATGTCAAAATATATTAACAAGTTCACAAATAACAATAATATCTCATGGCTCACGGACTGGTAAAAGTAATTGAGAAATTTGCGGCAAATCCTAGAACATTATTACTGAATTAAAAAGTAGTATTTTTAAAGAAGTGCATACTTATATTTAAAATGCTCATTGAAAGCAGTTTTTCACTAGTTTACTGTTTTATTTAATAAGAAATGCTGCATGTTTTCTCAGATTGTACAAGTGCATTCTTGTATTTAAAATGTTTATTAAAAGCAGTTTTTCACTGGTTTACTGTTTTATTTAATAAGAAGTGTTGTATGTAGTCTCGAGTCCTTGTTTCCTGAGACTAGTATGACCTGCCCCCCCCCCCACCCCCCCCACCCCCCCAGTTCAGATCCTGGGTACACCCTTGTCTGAGTGTATGAATCAGCGTGTGCATCTGTGAGTGATAGCGAAGCTAACAAGGTCACTAGCTGGTTGCATCACGCACAGCGCAAAAAGCACACCACGGCTGACAGCTATCGTTTCCTCTTACAGATTACACAGCAGAACATTGTAGTGCCTCTAATTAAAACCGGCTTTTATGGATTCGCCCATAAAAACATCGTAAACTAAACTTAACAAACAATTACTTACAAACCCCAACCCATTTTCCTTTTCATGTAGATAACACCAGCAATACCAGCCGATGCTAACTTTTCATCTCAATCAGAATCTTCACTAAAAAGATTAGCCAACGCTTTATGTTGCAGGACTTTATGTGCCTCATGTCTCTTACTTAAATCTTTATTCTCGTGATAAGCTATATCGTGTTCTTTACAAGCTTCAGCTAACCTATTAATTCCTTCATCTCCTCTGTTTAATCGTTCTTCCAGCTTTGTAAACGGACCACAGTAGTTATAACCAGGAATGTGAAGCTCAGGCATTTTAAGATCATTCAAAGCCCATTTAACTATTTCTTTGCCATGTTTCTTATTTTCCCAGAACTATTCCTTTGCCACATTTCTTATTTTCCCAGAATGATGGTGGTAACATGTTTAAGAATTTTATAACGTATAACGTACCTTTAGGGCTATTAATCATAAAATCGTTAAACTTCGACGTTAACATTTTCATTATTGCAACTTTCTCATTTCGAAAATAATTGTTTCCTGCTTTCTCTTCACCATCAATAACAGCCAGACGACCAATTACGTCTCTAACATCGTTCATCCACATGTATTCGATTGGTAGCTCATTATATTCTTTAACAAAACCTTTACCTCTTTTTGATCTTGGAGTAATCGTTTCAAAACTTGATTCTGAGCTACTATCGTTTCTACAGTGTTTTTCTAGAGTGTACTTAATTATTGATTTATATTTTGCCCTTCTACTCGATCTAGGCTTCCCATTACAAAAACTGCGTTTGATTTAAGTAAGATTTCTGAGTAATTTTGTAAATCATTTTCATCAAATTTATCATCAAGATTATCCAAAGTAATATACTTTTGGGTAAGAAGATTCATTAATCTGTCAGTGGCATATATCTTTTCTTTGTACAGTTAAATAATCGTAGTGTCTTCCTCCAATAATTAATGTGTCAAATTTTACAGGTTCATAACCAACATATTTATCACCACCAATTGATTTTAAACCGAAAATGTCGTCATTGCAGTTGTTCACGTATCCCAGTAAATGTGTTCCTATAAAAGTTGGTTTTGGTTTTGGAGTTGCTAGTCCTTGTGATTCGTCATCTTGTTGATAATCATAAGCCATTTGACTTGCTATGTATTTCATTTCTCTTTTCTTAGTTTCTTCATCATAATCACAAAGCACATTATCTACTTCTGATTCGTTTAATGTTCTATTGATTCCCATATCTTCACTTGTATTAAATCGAAATGGAATAAGGTGTTTACTTTTATTCTCAAGAGCTTTATTTAGTTTGCTTTCAAGTCGTTCACCAAGGTTACCAATTGCATAAATCATAGGTTGTTCCTGTTTTTTGTATTTGTCATATTCATCAACTCTTTTGTTTGTAAATCCTCTAAACCTATCCCTTAAATATTCTCTCATTTTAATTGCTTCTCATGCTTTATTTACATCATAAGGATTCTTCATTTTACTAACCATTTATTATACAAAATAATAAAACGTAAACACAACGTACATGTAATGTAAACGCAATGCGTACGTAAATGTAACGTAAACACAACATGAAAAAACATAAATGTAACGTAAACGTAACACAATCTTGAAACTTTTCTGCTTCTCGTTTCTAGTACCATAATTAATTAGTGTAAACCAGGTTCTTGCAAGCTTGATGGTTATATAACCATAAAGCATGACATTTCAATTGGTCTAACATATAACAAGAAAAGAAGCATTAGACTAAAGATTCAAGCTGAGAGAGAACAGTTTTAAAATGACTAACTATGCTGTTTCGGGTTGTTTTTTGCATTCTATTCCAAATGTTGAGAAATTATATTTTTCAACTTTAACCAATGTGTTTCTAAACTCATTAAAAAGGAATACTTCGCCATCTTTAAAGAAATACAATAGCCCATCAACATACCTAAATACAGAATCAATATTTGCAGGTATGCCTGGGAAGTCTCTAAGAAAACCATATCGTTTAACCGTATAGCTACATTCATTCAGTTCAAGCTAGTAAACATCATCATAGAAAACAAAAGTTCTTTCTGTGTTCGTATTTACAATCCCATTTATTTTTATATTCGTTTGAATTCCTATATCAGGCAAGGTTTTTGGATAATAGCTAACAAGATGTAAGTCTGGAAACGTTATCATGTACACCATGTTGTTTATAAAAAGAACAACTTCGCCAGATGGACGTTGATAAATAGCAGTAATCTTTCCAAAGTTAGCAGGTAAAAAGGTTAACCATTTGCGAATATTTCGAGGATTATTGAAGTCTGATTCGCTAATTTGTTTTATCCAAACCCACTCTTTATGAAATATGTACATCATCTCTTTAACAATTAAAAAAGCGTTAACATTCTTTAAATCACAAAAGTTTGGTTGTTGGACAGGTGGTTTAGGTAGTTGTGGATGTCCAGGTGGTGGGCTTGGTACTGGGTTTGGTTGAGGTAATTTATTTTTAGTTCCATATAGATTTTGAATTGCTAATATGTCATCAAGATCCAACCCACTACTTCTATCATTATAAAAGGCATACATTGCGGTTTGAGGGTTATTTGCATGTTGAATTCCAAGTGCATGACCAATTTCGTGAACTAATACCTTAAATAAGCTAATTTGACCATTTGAACTGTTACCATCGTTTTTCAAGTTCCATAATTCATCAGCATCCATATGAATTTTAATAAGGCTGTTTTGAGAATTAGGAAAATAAGAGACTTAATACAGCTTCATCAATCTCACTTAAATTGGCATAACTATCTTTTAAATAGCCATAGATGTGGAGTTCATTGATAACACATAATGTCTGGTTAGCATCGCAAACTGTAATAAAGAAAATCATGAACAAGAATTGTAACATTAATTTTAAGAAAATTTATCAAAAACCATTCGAACAACTAAGGGAGGGGCGATTTGCCTCCCCCTTTAAATGAACAAACAAAAGTTAATGAAGACCATGATGTTAAGATATGGTATAAGGGTAAAGATGTTGCAACGATACTCGGATATGTGAGCTCGAAACATGTAATCGAGAGACATATATATGATGAAGATGAAATTAGATATGAAGATCTTACAAGAGAAAAACAGACACCATCTTCTAAATATGACAAGCAAGGGGGGGGGGGGCCTGAAATGAGACCCCCTTACAAAACAGGGAGCAGTGAAACATGACCCCTTAAAAAGAAGAACTGTATACTATATTTATAAATGAATCGGGTCTATACTTGGTTGTTTCAAATCTAAACTACCATCAGCTAAACACTTTAAATGATGGGTAATGAGTGAGGCTTTACCTTCAATAATCGAAAAATGTATACTTCATTACTGTTGTTGAGAATAGCGATGTTAAGAAATGGTTTAAAGGTAAAGATGTAGCAGAGACACTTGATTATAAAAATACAGAAACGACTATAAGAACAGCTATAGATGAAGAAGATAAAAAGCACAAGAAGAATTAAGACCGACTGATTTGGTCTGTCCAACATATAATGAAAAAAGAACTTTATTTATAAATGAATAAGGTCTATATTCGTTTGCTTTCAAATCTAAACTACCATCAGCTAAACAGTTTAAACGATTGGTAAAAAGTGAGGTTTTACCTTCAATAATCGAAAACTGAGCTTTATTATTGAAGATAATGATGAAAAGTATGGTTTAAAGGTAAGGATGTAGCAGATGTACTCGAATATAAAAATACGCATGAAGCAATTAAAGATAATGTAAAATCTAAATACCAGAAAACATACGAACAACTAAAGGGTAACGAATTGTTACCCTCTTTAAATAAACAATCAAAAAGGGTAACGAAACGCTACTCTCTTCAAATACACACCCACACACGGTTTTTATCAATGAACTTGGTCTGTATTCTTTAGTTATGAAGTCTAACATGAAAGAAGTAGAACAGTTTCAAGATTGGGTTTATGAGTAAGTTTTACCATCAATAAGAAAGACAGGTAAGTATGAACTAGAAAGCAAGTTAACAAAACAATTAATGAAGCTGAGATGATAAGACTAAAACATAAGGCAGAAGTAGAAACATTAGAGCTTAAACAAAAAATTGGCCTACTACAACTACTTAGCTTTCATGGTTAATACCATAAAAGCATATACAAATTTAAAATTAAAAATCAGTTACTCACAATCGCTAACTTCTGGTTTATTTGATTTTCCTGTAAATTCAATCTTGTGAAAACTTCTACTATCACTCAAATTGATTTTACCTCCATAGACAAGATATAATTGTTCTTCACCATCATCAATTATTTTTCTGTTTTTTTTTTATCAAACGCTTCAATGTAACGATTAGGTAAAAATACCTTGTAGTTGTCTATGTAAACAACAACCTTAGCACCAACTTTGGTTTTGAGCAGTTCAGTCTTCTTGATTAATAGTGTTTTGTTTAGTGGAAGTTCATTTAGGCTCTTGAATGTGATATTTGATTTACCTATTTCATTGTGTTTAGTGATAATGGATTCCATGATCCTATTTATTATATAAAAATTTTGTTTTTGTGATGTTCAAGGTGAAACTGGTTCTTCTTCATGAGTATCACATTCATCATCAGAAATAGTTGAATTATCAAAATCAAATTCATCATCAGTATCAAAAAGAATCCTGTTAACAATAATTTCATTCTCTTCAGGTTCTTGTGTGTAAAACCCATATCTTAAAATACGTCTACAGAATGGGCAGGTATTGTTATTTTGTAACCAGGTTTCTAAGCATGATTTACAGAAAAAATGTTTGCAAACTGTTTCTACTTTATTAGAACGATGATTAACGAACTAACATATGCTACAAGGTTTTCTATTTTTCCCAGCACTTTTATACGTACTGTGATTGAGTCACTCGGTTACAACACTCGATACCTTGTTCTTACTTGTTAAAGCATGCCAATTAACTTTATCTGCAAACTATATAATGAATTCATCTGAAAGCTCTTGTTTATAGCTAACAGCTGTCCAGTCAACTTGATCTTTAAAGTCTCTAATGAATTGTTCACTTAACTTCTGATTTTGACAAACTAAATGCCACAATTCATTGTCATATTTGTTGCTGAAATCTCTTAAAAACTGTTCTGAAAAGTTTTTCCGGCACACTAGAATTATTCACCAATGGCTCAGTGTCTTATATTTATATGCAAACTCTCTAATGAAATCTTCTGATACTTTTTGATGAGTAATGAAATGTAACCAATTGAATTCTTTATCTTGAAATTCTCTAATGACATCTTCACTTAGTTTTTGTGAACAGCCAATACCATGCCAGTTGACTTTATGATTGAATTCTCTTATAAAGGCTATTGTGAACTTTTGACTGTATGGCATTTCAGACCAATCTAATTCAGTTTCAAATTCTCTTATGAAGTCTTCTGAAAGGTTAGGGTATGTTGACACTTTTTTCCATTTAATGTTCTTAGTTCTATGTGTTTTCGTTACATCATGTCTTATTTCTTCATCATCATAAAGCTTAACTAGTTTGTCATTGGGCATAGTCATTAGAAGTTTATTAATGGTATTTTGTTTACTCTGTACCAATGCAATCAGTTTCTCTTTCTTAAGTTTCCTCAGAGTTTTATCATTCATTTTAAGTTCCTTTATTATAAGATTAAAAACGATTTTTATTTTCATTTTCGGTTCAAATAGGATACCAAATGGATTTCCTAAATATTTCAACATTTTACAGGACATATGTTCTTTTATAAACACTGTCTTTAAAGCGCCAATACTAACACACAAAACACATTCTTAAACAGTAGTAAACACACACACACACACACACACACACACACACTTAACAACTAGCTTGTGATTTGAAGTCACTTCTTTATAATAGATTTTGTTGATGATGTGAAATATAATTATAATGAATGCTAGTGATTAGTTATATAGGTAAACATATGGTTTGATTTCTTTGAATTAATTAATATCCATATGGTATTGTGTTGATTATGTTGTCCATTTCTGTTAGTATAACTAGTTTGTTGTAATCCATCTTGAATTCTTTTTCCGTTGGATTGTTGACTAACTCCTTTGTTTTCTTATCTCTTGTTATGTGATTGTATCAAAGGGTTACTTTCTCTTGTTATTTGTCGACAATGTTTCTCATGCTTTCTTCGTTTAGTCTTATGGAGTTTTCGTGGTTCAGTGTAAAACTTTTGATTTTTATAACTGTCTTATTATTCCAGAATGAGATTTTCACTCTGGCAGAAGTAAAGCTGTGAGTACCGGGCGTGAGTCGTGCTTCGGTGGCTCAGTTGATAGAGCGCTTGCCCACGAAAGGCAAAGGTCCCGAGTTCGAGTCTCGGTCGGGCACACAGTTTTAATCTGCCAGGAAGTTTCATGTCTTATTATTGTTGGTCTTGTAGTAGTAGTAGTAGTAGCTCTTCAGACCTGACGAGTACCATTCTGTGATGTAATTGTTCCTACCTAGTTCGTCAGTCCATTCGCCAAGTTACACCCTGTTTTTACTTCGTTGTTGTTGTTGATAATGTAGACAATGGAGTCGGTGTCATAGTAAATCACTTCTTGATCTAGTTGATCTAGCATGTCGTATAGTCTTAGTCGTGCGTGCGCTGTTGTGTAAGTTGCAATGTGGATGTTGGTAGAGTTAGAATTCCACCATGTCATCTGATGTAAACAAACATTCTGTGATATCAAAATTATAATCCAAAAGCAGATTGTACCATCGTTGAACATCTGTGATGTATTCTGTTTGTGTGAGGTTTTGTCTTTGTCCGAATTCTCCCCATAGAGAGTTTAAACACAACTTGGCTACTGTTCTCTTGCCTGGGTTGGGTTTTATGTTCTCAGGTTCTAATTCGATGTCCAACGTTTCCTTAATGTCTTTTATATACTCGTTCACAGTGTTGTAATGGCTTTGCCATGGTGATGTTTCTAGTTTGATTTTCATAAAGTCTCATATGTAACCTTTAAAGAGTTTATTTGATTTCTCATGGAAGTGTTGCACTTAGTAAATCTCGATCAGTTTGTAACCTTTTGCAATTGCTTTGTTTAGTTCGATTGTTGTCCCAGTTCCAGTTATCATTCTTTCTTCATTGGTGTGCTTACACTCTTGAGTTTGGTTTATCATGCTTTGTTTACATAGGGAGAACATCAGTTTGTTTATTTTGTTGTCTTTAACTGGTAGGACTGGATGATAGAGTTGTTTGGATGGCAGAACTTTACATTTGACATAACCGAAATAATTCTTTAGTGGGTAGACGTTAGGGTTTATGTTTGTTATTGTTGTGGAGTGGCCTATTGGAAATGGATCGTAGTAGAGAACCGTTGGATACAAACTACAAACATAGATGTATTTCATTTTCTTGTCGACAACTTTTAATTTGGATGCGTTTATTCTGCCACCGAAGAATGCATCTCGGAATTTGAGTTTCTCTATGACGTTTGTTTTGGTGATCAGTTGTTTGTACTGTTTGTCTTTGATCCAATTACATTCCTACATCTCTAGAACGTTGTAACCTGCTTCTTTCAGTTGTTGTGTTCTTCTCATTGTTTTTTCGTATAAGTCTTCCATGGTTTCATGGTTAACGTTGTTGATGGTATGTTCTTTGTAACAAAGTTTTACAACCGTGCCAGAAAGAAACAACTGTGATACTGATAGACTGTCTTTGTTGTTGCATCATAACCGTCGACCCTTGATCTGCAGATTGTTACTTCACCACTGTTTAATGCGTGTTGTATGTTGGGGTTGTTAAAGGAGTTAAGCCATGCAATAGATTGTTTCGAGAACGTTTTCTTATTTTCTTCCTTAATGATACCAATGGTTTTTTCTTGCAGGTACTTTGAATGATAAATACCCATACACACGCTTGCTATAGTTAGGTATTGTAAAGGATCAATGTTGGCGATTTGTATGAATTTGCTTCTTAGTTCTATACGTCCACATTTCAGTATGTCGACATCTGAATCACAGTACTGTCCTAGTTCTTTCTTAATGTCAAATACATAATTTTCTTGTTGTTTTTGTTTGTACCATATGAGAAACTTTTCTTTTTGTTCTTTTTTCATCATGCGTACTCCATAGTATTTCGTTGCTGGTATTGGACCGATGTAGTTTTGATTTTCAGGTGTGTTAAAGAAGTGTGGGAAGTAACCTTTCTTTAATTCTTCAAAGCCAAACGTTTTAGGGAACGATGCTAATGCTTGTGGTACGAAGTTGATGCTGTCACTAATCTTCATTTCAGCCTTACGTATTTCTAGTAACATGAGTTTGGTTCCGTTGTATATGGTGTAAGGTTTAAGAGCGTTCTTTATGCAGTATTGTAGGATGAAGTACAAGTCATAAGCTTTGGCATTGTGGGCTATACATGTGTAACCTTTAAGTTCTTTGGATATAAGCCATTTACAGAAGTCATCGTTGATTTCGAAATAGTACTTGTTACCTTCAAAATCGTGGGCTACTACATAGTTGACCTTGTGGATGCCTGTTTCCTGTTGAGCCTCATAGTCGAAGAAGATGTATTTTTCTGTGTACTTGTATTTGTTATTCTTTTTAATCAGGCAGATCAGAAAGTCTTTAATGTGTTTTTTGAACTCTTCTGTTGTTATTTCATCCTTGTTCTACTTAGTATATAGAGACTTTAGTTTTTTCCAGTTTGCCATGGTGTTGTACTTCTTCTTTTCTTTGACTAGTTGTTTACCAAGACTTTCCTTACCCCATAGCTTATACACCATCAGAAACAGATTCGTAATAGACAATGTTTTATCCATATTACAAACACATTCAACTTCAACAATGTCACATCTACATCCTTTTTGTTTGAGATACTGCATGAAACAATGATGTGTGTCTTCTTTGGCTAGTTCTTGACAGTTGTTGCAGAAGTAATAGCCGCACTTGTGTTCCTTGTCTCGTTCTAGTATCTTGTTGCAACCTTTACACTTATAAACTGCTTGGCAGACTTGATTGTGGTTGTTCTTGCAAGTTTCGTTATAACAGTATCTATGGCAGTCTTCACAGTAAATCTTGTTAACTTCTTGGTCTTAGTGTTGGGGTTGACGACACATATAACAGGTTGGTACTGATGGTTTACATTTTTCGTGTCTTGATTTTGTGTTGTATGGTTTGTCGCATTTGTGGCAGTAGTAGTTACTTCTGATAAAGGATTGCATGCTGTTGATTACATCGAAGTGGTTGCCATTTTTGTAGAGATATATAGTTGTAAGACGTTGTTTACCGCTGTAGATGATAGAGTTGAGGTTCTCGGCACACACAATTTTTATTTGGGCTTCTAATAGTTCTTCACATCGTTTAATGTCTTCTAGGGTAAAGCCTTCTTCGTTGTATTCACTCAATCAGTTGCACAGTTCGTTTGCTAATGTTGTTTGTAGATTTCTTCCTTTATCTATGTATGTAATTTCATAATCGCTAAGTTCTTTCCCAAGCGTATTGTTTGCTTTGTGTGTTAGTGCTGTGATTATCGCTCTTGGACAACAGAGGTTATCTTTGTTATTGATCATGGTTATGCATTTCTTAGCTCTTTTGTCTTCGGCTATGTTTCGTAGTTTCCTGTTGGTCTTACTTCCTTTAGGCATATTGATCACTTGGATGTTAAAGGTTGTTTCTTCAATGATGACTGTCTCATCGGATGTTAGTATCCTTTGTATATGGTCCAATGCACTTCTTGCGTTGATTACAGAGGTTATTGGTGTCGATAGTGCTTTGCTCCAGAAGTTATCGTTTTGGGCTACAACTCTTATTTTGTCACCTTTTTGAAAGTTTGATTTTTGTTTGGCTTGGTTAATCATGTCATCAAGGGCTGTGTGCACTTGTTCCATGGTTTGAGTAAGTGTTTCACCTCTTGTGTTTGTTAGTTTTATTTTGTATTCTGTTGTGTGGGATTTAAATTTGTAGTTGTATAATGGTTCACGTGTCATTAGTATTTGGTAGTAGTTTTTGGTTTCGAATAAGGACTGGCCAAACGGAAAAGTAGTATGTAGCAGCTTACATTGTCTTCTCTCTGTGTTTCCAATGTCACGAATAAATGTTCTTGAGTAGATCTGTTTTTGTCTTCATAACGATGTGTTGTATTTACTTGCGATTTCATTTATTTCCATTTAGTTTTGTTTCATTTTTTTCAATGCTTTCATTCATTTCTATTTGGATTTGGATCTTCTTATTGCGGGTCCTTAGTAGCTGGCACCTCTTTGCGTGAATTTCGGTGGTGATCATTTCTCCTTACTTCGATTTAGTTTTGTTATGTGTTTATACTTCTTAACTATGTGCTTTGTGGGGCGCGACACTCGACAATTTGGCTTTGCTCACTTAATTTTGCTTACATTTATTGGCTGTCATATTTTGTCCTGAACAGACCCCATTACTACTAGTTTCGATTAATTATCATTTCTTTCTAGAGAAGTTTCATGGTCATCATTGGTATCTGTTCTTTCGGAACAGTTCCTATCTTCATATTTATCTGGTAAATCCATAACTGTGTATATCTCGGAAATATTGCCTCACTCCACCAAATTGATTGAATAATTAATTAAATTGAGAGTCTTTGTGAGGGACTGCTTCCTATTGGTGGACACTAGGATAGGAATATTTGCCAGGATTTGATCCTGCAACCACCCTATTTTCAAACTCCACTGTATATTTTTTTTTTCCTTTGCCTCCAATAGGTGGTTATTGTCACAGTTAGGTCATCGCGTTGGAGGTAGCTGCAAATTTCAAATTTCAGCTCAGTTGCATGCTATATCCTTAAACAACTTGCGAGAGGGTCTGTATCTATGTGTGCTTGCAATACAACTATAGGAAACAATAAGATGATCAGCCCAGAATTTGACATTGCGATTGGGTTTTGAAAGTGCTACGGAATATCCTCTATGATCGGAAGGAGGAAAGGTGTGCTGCGTGCTGGGATACCACTGCGAAACAGAGTCCACCGTGATGTACTGAAAAGTACTAAACATGACACACTTAATCAGTGATCCAGTCGGTAGCAGCAGTTGTCACAGCTTGATGTTGGAGATCGCTGAAACACTTACACATCTCGCACACTCATATCCCAATGTCCACATGCAGCATGCCAGTCCCCTGATATGCCGCCAATACCAGTGCTCAGAGGTCGGTGAAAGCTGCTGCACTCACAGTCCAGGACATGTGTGTATGTCAGACCCTCAGCCATTGAAAGCATCCGGGGATGATTGGAGTGGTAGGAATTCGGATGTTTTGAATATGTCCAGCATCAACATCACAGCGATCGATACTGAATCCTTCAATTTTCCACAGAGCAAGACCACCTGCAATAAATCAGACCTTAAGGCAGGTATCGATAGTTGACAACATGGCAGCAATCGTGGGGGAATCAAACCAGCGTGCTTGTGTTTCCATAACTTGTGTGTGTAACATTGTATACGTGACGTTCAAGAGAAGCGAAAGCATTTATTACTAGCTCTTATTTATACTATATGCTGTGAATGTCGTCACAAGTGCTACGTTAGTATTTATTTTCTAGATTCTGTAGTAAGTTCGGCATAATTTAAAGTGTAAACTGTTCTTGCGATGAGTCATAGCTGCTGTGTACCAGGATGTAAATCCAATTACGGCAAAACATACGATAGCTCAACATTTAAGTTTCCCAAAGAAACAGCAATGAGGAACAAACGGATTAAACTAATTCATAGAGATAATTTTGAAGTGAACGATAAAACTGTGGTATGCATTAAGCATTTTGAACCTAAGTTTGTGGATAGGGAAGCCATTTTTCCTGTGGAGAATAGTGAACCAATACGTGTGCCACGAAAAATACCAAAACTAACAAATGATGCAATTCCTAATCAACCTTCTTATCACACAGTACCAGTTCCTAAGGAAAGGAAAAATCCTGAAGATCATGTTCAACAGCTACTGGAACGTGATGAATGTAGTTTCAGTAAGTGGTGCGAAAATGACAATATACCTTTCAGCATTTTAAAAGCAAAGTGCAATAAAGGAATGTTTGTCCATTTACAATTTTAGTAAAGGATGACTACGTATCTTTCATTAAATTAAAGGATGATTCAGTCAGTGATGTGCCATTAGTTTCAGCATGCTTCAAGATATCAAGTTCCTTGGAAGTAAAAGTGTTTCACAAAAATGTGTGTTTGCGTACAGAAACCTTGAATTGGATATTACAGCCTGGGAAGGAAGAGAACTTGAAATGTGACAAGTGGACGAAATTTGACAATCTGGTGAGTCACCTAAATGGTTTCACAGATACCTCTACTGGCACCATTGACAAGATTATAATTTTAGTCAATGTTGTCAAACAACCACTGAAAGCTGGTAGTGATTTTGACGCTGAAATAGCACCTAAAATAGAATTTGTTTTGGAGCAATTACAACTTGCAACAACAAAGCAAAGTAGATATTCTCCTGAGCTTTTGATATGGGCAGCAACCATTTGCTTTTCATTTCCTGGTGCCTACCATCAAAATGGTTCGAATGGCTCTGAGCACTATGGGACTTAACTTCTAAGGTCATCAGTCCCCTAGAACTTAGAACTACTTAAACCTAACTAACCCAAGGACATCACACACATCCATGCCCAAGGCAGGATTCGAACCTGCGACCGTAGCGGTCGCGCGGTTCCAGACTGTAGCGCCTAGAACCGTTCGGCCACTCTGGCCAGCGGTGCCTACCATCACCTGAGAAAAACAAATGTGTTAACATTACCTCATCCTGTATATTTAAGGCAGTTTCTATGCGAAATGGGTCCAAATAAACCTTGTATTGGTCCATCACAGGTAGCTTTTTTAAGGGAAAGAAATCAATTTCTTCAGGAAAGTGACAAGATGAAGTTTATTTTAACTCAAAATCCTCTTATAAGGCAGGAAAGACACTTTGTGTTGCGGAGAATACTTGAGATACTACAACAGCAGGTACAATGCAAATTTTCATGGCATCATCTCTACATTCTGATTATAAAGAAGTAATAGCTCTCTTTCCTGTAAAAAATGTTGATTCTGATACACTACTGAAAATGACAATTGATGTATTAAAGTTAATGCATGAGCTTTGGTATGATGTTATATGCCTGGTTACAGATAACCACAGCACTAATAGGAAAATGTATCAGCTTATGTGTGGTGGCACTTTACAGCCGTGTATTACAAATCCAGTCGCTCCATCCAAATTTCTCTTTCTTCTGTTTGACAGTGTGCACTTGCTTAAGTGTATCAGAAATAATGGAAAAAATGAATCTTTCGTAATGCCAAATATTGAGGATACATTTGCTTTCATCAATACCTTTCTACACAGTGATGAAGGGAGTGCTGCATGTGAATATACTGTCAGTGAAGCAAAGTTTTCAGATTTGAGGAAACTGTTTAATTCTGAGAAATATAAACTGTTGAAACTTGCCCCAAACCTAGTGAGAAAGGCAGTATATCCAACTTCTCTTGAGAGACAGAATGTTACCCTTGCTCTCAGTGTTTTTGATTCTAAAAATGTGGCAGCATTAGAAATTTTGAAAAGTCAGGGGATTGGGTTTTCTGATGGCACTATTCAGTTTTTATAATTAATCATTAAATGGTGGACAGTTTCTAATGTACAGCATCCTATGAAAGGCAAATACACATCAGATAATAATTCTAGCCCAATCACTGGACCTACTGACTCCAAACTTGTGTTTCGTGAACATTTGAAAACATATCTTGATATCTGGCATGCATTAACCAATGAAACATATACTGCTTTCTCTCACACACTTGCAACAACAGTTCAGTTATGCAGATACATTTTTAACACTTACAACTGGTCCTACATTCTTGCAGCAAAATTACACACTGATGCTTTAGAAGCAAGATTTGGAGCTTATAGAAGGCTAAGTGAGTGCACATATAATATTTCAGTTGAGCAAATCTTGGAATCTGAGAGGAAACTCAAAGTAATAATAGTAAAGCTCAGATCTACTAAACATGGTGAATTTACATTAAATGATTTTGCAGCAAAAGTAAATTACAGCATAAAACACCAAACGTATGAAAATTTAGATAAATTAGAACCTGCTCTAGAAGGACTAGCAAACATTCCCATGATAGATGAAGATTTGAAAGTCTTGGTTTGTATTGCTAGCTACACCAGCGAAACAGTGCTTCAAAAGCTGCAAAAAGGTGGAAAACGTTTAGACTGTAAAGAAATGTTACAGACAGAGGATGAAATTTTGTTGCAGTTTGTTACCAAAGAACTCCTTTCCTATTTCAACCAACTGAATCGTGGGGGATTGCAGTGTCCTTCTTCTATAATGATTTCCTTGTGTTGTGATATATATAAAGTTTTTCAAGTTCTGATTGGCAGCACATATGAACCAGAATTTCTCAAACTGGAAAATCAAAGAGATGCAGTACTTGCCTTAGGAACCGAATTGTGTGAAAATGCCATTAGTAACCTCATTGATGTGTGCAAATGTGGCATTCCTTAAAGACAATAATCAAGAAATGTACTAAAGTGCTTTCAAATATTTTTATTAATAATTACACAAAACTGTTGAATGAAAAGTGTGTTTCAAAGGAAATTGTTCGAACAGTAGTCAAACAAAAAAGAGGAACTCATGAAGACATTGCAGCAAAAATAACAAAACGCAAAGTGGCCAAGCTGAGCAGCAAATAAATGAAACAGGTACTCAAAATCAAACCACTTCTATCAGTGACTAGAATTAACCGCATATTGTTTATACAATTTTGAGCTTTAGTTACACGCTTCATTTATTATTGCTATGTGGCTTCTACTTTGCAAATTATTATTAGTGTCCAAATATGCCATTTACTTGTGTTGTGTAGTAGTTGTTTGGATTTGATTTTGAGCTTCATCTCCAAATTTTACTTCGTCATAGTACTTATTACGAAATTTGTGGCTTCAGTGACAACTTTTTATTCATGTTTGATTATAGAAAAGTACATAACAATACGACATTTCTTACGCAATTTAGAATCTAATTTCCATTTATGAAGTTTGTAAATAATTCGTATTAGGGTAGCGCTGAAATACTTGGCCTAAGACTGCCGCCATCTTGGTTTCTGTGTTCTGATGTATTGTAGGTGGTCTCGCGCGGAGAGTACATGTAATACACGTGATCATGGAGACAGCCCGACGCATGCTGAGTATTAATCCGCTATTCGGCTATCCAGAGAGCGTCGTCGCTGGGACCCGCCCCTGCAGCTGCGGGCAAGAACCGACTAGCCGGCCAGCTGGAACTTTTCTTTGTACCCGCAGCTAGCGGGGGCCTTAAGCCGGAAATGCCCATTCGTTACAACCACAGGCTGCCCCCCCTCCCCCGTCACCCACGCGCTTCCGCACGACAAATGGCGTCGTCCTAGGAAAACAGCCACATGTTCACCGTTGCAACTACAATTAAATATTACGACTGCGTTCGACAACGATCGAAGTATCGGAGACACCTCTGCCTAACGGCTGTGATTCTGGATATATCAGTTTCGATGTCCCTCTTATCACTGGACGTAATTTACCCAACAAAATCCTTCACCCCCTCTTATAGTTATCGATGCGCTGAAATCGGAATCTCCCATCTCAAATCCATACTTCCCTTACGACTGCACGTGCTGGAACAATGGTAAGTTTGCACCCCAACACAGACTTTATAAGCATGCCGATCACAGCGAGTCTGTCACACAACATCCCCTACTAAGCATGACACATCGCCAATAATTGATTGCTGGTGGCACCAAACGATATTGAGCGAAAATCTGCGATGGATAGACATGACTCATTTGTTTCTCGTGCGAGTGGTACCATCGTCTCTTCGTAAGAGAGACGTAATAGTGTTATAAGCTACCGCCGGTGTATGCTCCTAATAAAATCACCATTATCCCCGAATATAGAAAGTTATTTGGCTAAGGAACGTGGTATTAAGCCGGTATTTGCAACCCCCTCTTGCCGCTGCTAGATATTTCCCACGCTAACAAACAGTATTTGTAGCGCATTATCTATACCAATAACATATAGACAACAGAGATTCTGCGATATATCCATGCGGCTATAGGCGAGTCTGGATGATGGTTGATTGAGAATGATGACATACAGTAGACAGTGTTTATTGTGAGGAATCACTTAAAAACTGCAACTCTAGACTGAAGTCGTAAGAAATGCACAAAATCCTATGACCAGTACACTGGCTTTACAGGTCTATAGTGTTACGCTATAGCTCTGGAAAGCCAGTGTTTTGGTCACAGGATTTTGTACATTTTGTGTTACTACAAGAATAGTATACAGAAGAATGGAAAAGAAAACTGAGGATGTGTTAGGTGACGATCAGTTTGGCTTTAGGAGAGGCAGAGGCAATTCTGACGCCGCAGTTGATAATGGAAGCAAGACGAAAGAAAAAAAACAAGATATGTTCGGGCGTTCGACAATCTCAAATGGTGCAAGATGTTCGAAATTCTGAGAAAAATAAGATAAGCTATAGGGAGAGGTGATTAATATACAATATGAACAAGAGCCAAGAGAGAATAGTAAGAGTGGACGACCAAGAACGAAGTTCTTGGATTAAAAAGGGCATAAGACACGAACGTAGTTTTTCGCCTGTACTGTTCACTCTGTACATCAAAGAAGCAACCATGGAAATGAAAGAAAGGTTCAAGAGTGGAATTAAAATTCAAGGTGAAAGGATGTCAATGATACACTTTGTTGATGACATTGTGATCCTGACTGAAAGTGAAGAAAAATTACTGCTTCTAACAACCCTGCCACAACAAAGGTCAGAATTTAATGATTGTGGTGTTGCTCACGCTGCTGAATACTGCATTTTCGGGCAACAACAGTCATATTATGTGACAGGTGTCATTAGAGCACAGTTAATAAAGTCATTTCATGTAATAATGAAAAAACTAGGCACTCATCTTTTTGTGTTTCCCACGCAGGTCTCGTCGTGAAATCATGGCTCAATCGTTGAAAATCTAGGTGGTTATGATTCCAAGCTGGGATGCAAAGAGGCCTAGGTTTTATTCTGCTATATTATGTAGATGCGCTTCACAAACCATTCTTGGAGATTAAACCTTTCAAAGTTAGCACAATAGTGATGTAAAAAAATAATCAGCACTCCGAAATTAAGTTACAGTTCCTTTTAATTGCTTTTATTGCAATATCACGTAAACACAAAACATCACTTCACAATACAAAACATACTTGAAAATATCTTCCTCACAGTCACTGGCTAAGTTCACATTTTATAAGCGGACTACGTTATGCGTCTTTCCAACATGACGTCCAACACTTGACTTTTTCAAGGTCCGACTCTCTAACAACTTAACAACTAACTAACTATCGCTTACGCGCCCAAAAATCAGAGTTACAAGTACGTCAAAGATCATAGTGACAAAAGAAAGACTACACATAAGAACAATATCATTGCCATATAAACATATCGCTGTATCACAAATGAAATCAAATCTGAATGTTGTCTCAGAAATATGTAAACTACTTTACAGAAACACAGTAGAATATTACTGGTATCGAGAGGTTCAGATGAGGTACCATAATGGTTGCGTAATTCAAGTACCATTACATGCTGAATGGAATGAACAGTCTAATAAATACAGAATAAGGACTGAAAATTCATCAAAGAAAGACGAAAGTAATGAGATGTAGCAGAAATGAGAGCAGCGAGGAACAACGTCAGGATTGATGGTCGCAAAGTAGATGAGGTTAAGGAATTCCACTACCTAGGCACCACGGACAGAGCAAGGAGGACATCAAAAGCAGACTAGCACTGGCAAAAAGGGCATTCCTGGCGAAGAGAATTCTGCTAGTATCAAAGACAGGCCTTAATTTGAAGAAGAAATTTCTGAGAATATTAGTTTGAAGCACAGCATCGTATGGTAGTGAAACATGGACTGTGGGAAAACCGGATCAGAAGAGAATCAAAGCGTTTGCGACGTGGTACTGTAGACGAATGTTGAAAATTAAGCGGACTGAAAAGGTAAGGAATGAGGAGGTTCTGCACAGAATCGGAGAGGAAAGGAATATGTGGTAAACACTGACATGGAGAAGGGACAGGATGATAGGACATCTGTTAAGACATCAGGGAATGACTTCCCTGTAGTATGAGGGAGCTGTAGAGGCCAGAAATTGTAGAGGAAGACAGACATTGGAATACAACCAGAAAATAACTAAAGACGTGGGTTGCAAATCCTACTTTATGAGATGAAAAGGTTGGCACAGGACAGGAATTCGTGGTGCGCCCCAGAAGACTCATACCTAAAAAAAAAGCTTTACGGTTTCTGGTAGAAATGGCTGCGATTTGTAATCTATCCATTCAACAACCACATAACCGCATACTTGCATTGGATCCTATGGAGACGTCTTTTAATGATTACAGCCACTTGTGAATCATAGTCGTTGTAGCATTCTCACATCTCCAAGAGAGTCACCTTTTTCGAACCTATCTTGCAACAAAGCTCCAATTTGGTTTTCTAGACAGCCCCTCTGCATCTTGTAACTGTTCCTCAGTCTGTGTCCCGCCCTCCCTGCAGCTTTGTCAGGTGATCGGTCCAATTTTAGTCGGAACTGAGTGGATGTTGCAGAGCGCTATATCTGAGACGTTTTGCATCCCGTGGGGAAATAGGGCGAGCTGAGTTAATGCGACGGGACCGCGTTTTGACCGCTCGTTTCGTATGAGAACATGTCATAGCGCCGCCGACCGTGTACAATGTTTAAGGCCGGCACCAATGAATGTTTCTCCTGCAACACAGCGTGGTAGAAAAGGCAGTAAAAGCAGTTATAGTGGCCTATCTTACCCGGAAAATTAGGAAGACTCCACATCATACATTAACTGGAAGAGGAATGAGGATTTTGCTATTGCATTGCGGCACATCTCCAAACTAAATACAGGCACTGCAGTCTGAAATAGATCTGCATCCCACAGGGTGCATGTCTGTCACCCAAACATTCTCTTCCTTCTCGTTATTTTGTACTATCAAACAGCGAAAAATTACGAATTATAACAACTTTGCTAACTTCACCCAGTATGCCATGGTCAATGCTTTGACGAGGAGCTAAAATACTGCATGTGCAGGGCGTGTCGTTCGAGAAATACGTAGGATCGGCACTCACGAATATGGCGAAAGAACAAGACGAGACCTGAAGACTGGTGAAGGAAAAAGTTCGAGCGAAGTTAGATACCACCATAGCACGTTTGTATACAATCCAGAACGGGATCCTTTTCTACAGAAGGAATCCGAATTTACAGGACTGGGTGTTATGTATACCAAATGAAATTGTCAACAAGCTGATCTGGTATACCCATTTAAGTTTTGGTCATTATGGGGCAAGGAAGTTAAGAGAATCCGTTTACTTCATTAGTATGGAAAGGAGGATAAAGAATGTGCTCAGCAGTTGCAAATTGTGTCAGAAGGCAGAATCATTAACTATCTCGTGCATAGCATCGCTTTTTCCAATAGTGCCAGGTAGATTGAGGGACTTTGGAGCAACAGATTTGTTTGGCCCTCTTCCCAAGTCAGTACAGGGATATGGGTATGTTTTGGTGACAGTGGAATTGGTTTCAAAGTACGTTACTTTTACCCCATTGAACGTGCAACGCGAAGGACAGTAGCAGCAGCATTAGTTAACGACTTTTTGCGGGAAGTAGGGTTGTAGAAAAGTTCATAGAGGACGATGGTCCACAATATAGATCCACACAATGGCTAACCACACTGAGGAGAAGAAGGATAAAACCAGTATTCACAACCAGATACCATGCCGCAAGTAACCCGAGTGAACGGGTTGTAAAGCAACTAGGAAAGTTGTGTAGGATCTATTGCAATGACAACATAGAAGCCGGACTGATTTTCTTAACGATTTTCAGAACATCCTCAATGAGCTACCACATGGAACAACCGGTTTATAACAAATTACAGTGTTAAGGAATGAAGCACCACCAGATCCAATCAGGGAGCTGGCAGATTTCCCGCCAACAGGGAAACAGAGGCACACCGGAATTGTTAAGACTGAAATAGAGCGTATCAAAAAGGCGGCTAAGAACAGGCAGGATAAGCAGAAAGCGGTGATTCGTAAGATCAGATTGACAGTACTAGACAAGATCCTATAAAAATCTCATCGATTGTCAAAGAAGCACAGGTTCCTGACTAACAAATTCTTTACTGTGTATAGCGTACCGATCAGAGTAAGGCGGATAGTTCATGAAAACGCTGTACTGGCAGAAACAATCAGAGGAAAACGTTCGTGTGGGAGTCATCACATATCCAACATCAAACTGTCGCAAAATTAAGTATGAATGGAAAGTAGGCAAGTTGTGGTAGAGAGTCAATGTATTTTTTTCTGTTGTGCGTAACGTTGTGTAATGTCGAATCGAACATAAGAATCTGCAGGCGGGACGTCAGGAAGTATGATGGTCGAATGAGTCAGGAACAGGAGCCGATAGAGTGGTGTTCGTACGAATTTATGTCATACAAATAATGATTAAGGAGAAACGACGTGATGAATAGTAGTGGATAACGATGGTGAATAAAGAGGGAGATGACGTGATGAGCAGCAGTGGATAAGGATGGTGAATAAAGAGAGATTCGACGAGATGAAACAGTGGTGAATAATGGTGAATAGAGGTGAGTAATGTAGAGGAGTCTTAGATGTGTGTTACAGAGAGGTCTGTGTATAACTGAGATTGATGCGAATGGCGAAGGAGGACCAAGAAATGACGGAGTAATGGATGGACAGAAGGCCGAGATACGAATGAAGAGATGAGGATAACTGCACAACATGAAGAACATAAAGGGAGTATGAGATCTAAATCATAAATATTGTGGAATACTGACATACGATAGAGACTGTAGGGGAAACTTACCTACTACTTTGTTTGAGTGATAATCTAGTTTTACCATAACGTTTGCAATCTAGCAAAATAGTATTTTTTTATGTTGAAGCCTTGTACCAGTAGAACTATCAAAACAATACAAAGACTGCGTGCTGGAATGAATAACTGCTACATTTTTGTAGTTGTTCTTAAATTAAAGGTAAATAATGTGTGCCGTTACTTTGCAGGATGAATAATTGGTGTGTTTTTGTTCTTTGATAAAATTTCGCTAATCTGAGCTGTTATTTAGCAGAATGAATAATCGGTAAAGTGGATGCAGATGTAAGGCGACCCAGAATTATACCACAATGAAAGGATGTAACTGGATACTGAAATGCTATCTCCAAGACAACTCCATGGATTATATGGTTGAGTATGATGAACTGATGGTATGGTGCAGTAACGCGGGTGTGATTGTGTTAAGGTTAGCATACTTCTAGACCTATTCTGTTGGTGTGTTAGTGGGTTGAATGAGAAAGACGATGTGATGTTAGCTGAATGTGTGCTGTAAACTAGTGTGATCTATGAGTCAAAAACTTGCAAGACACGCACTCCTATAAAGAAAATGCTATCAGTCTACCCTAGAACATTATTATATGTTAGGCATAATCGTGCTTTGGAAACATTATTCTATATTTTAAAGGATTTGATTAATCGTACTTTTCAGACGTTATGTTATTTTCGAGAGAGTAATTGATTAGTGTCACACGTGTAAGGCATAATTGAGCTTTAGAAATGTTTTTGAGATGAACCTTGATGGTAGTTTAGTACATGATGTCATGCGTCTGCCACAAACGTGTTGTAGAAGTATTTTTTAGAGTAAAATGTATAATACGTAAAGAAGTACCCCTGCGTTCTGTCACAGGCACAAAAGTGCACTGTATATTATAGATTTAGTAGACCTTTGGAGAAAAGAGAACCACTTGTATGAATATCAAGAGCTCAGATGGAAACCCAGTTTTAAGCAAAGAAGGGAAAGCAGAAAGGTGGGAGTATGCAGAGGGTCTATACAAGGGCGATGTACTTGAGGACAACATTATGGAAATGGAAGAGGATGTAGATGAAGATGAAATGGGAGATACGATACTGCGTGAAGAGTTTTACAGAGCAGTGAAAGACCTGAGTCGAAACAAGGCCCCGGAAGCAGACAACATTCCATTACAACTAATGACGGCCTTGGGAGAGCCAGTCATGACAAAACTCTACCATCTGGCGAGCAAGATGCATGAGACAGCCGAAATACCGTCAGACTTCAAGAAGAATATAATAATTCCAATCCCAAAGAAAACAGGTGTTGACCGATGTGAAAATTACCGAACTATCAGTTTAATAAGTCACAGCTGCAAAGTACTAACGCGAATTCTTTAGAGACGAATGGAAAAAGTGATAGATGCCGACCTCGGGGAAGATCAGTTTGGATTCCGTAGAAATGATAGAACACGTGAGGCAATACCGACCCTACGACTTATCGTAGAAGAAAGATTAAGGAAAGGCAAACCTACGTTTCTAGCATTTGTAGACGTAGAGAAAGCTTTCAACAATGTTGACTGGAATACTCTCTTACAAATTCTAAAGGTGGCAGGGGTAAAATACAGGGAGCGAAAGGCTGTTTACAATTTGTACAGAAACCAGATTCCAGTTATATGAGTCGAGGGACATGAAAGGGAAGCAGTGGTTGGGAAGGGAGTGAGACAGGGTTGTAGCCTATCCCCGATGTTATTCAATCTGTATATTGAGCAAGCAGAGAATGAAAAAAAAGAAAAATTCGGAGTAGGTATTAAAATCCATGGAGAAGAAATAAAAACTTTGAGGTTCGCCGATGACATTGTAATTCTGTCAGAGACAGCAAAGGACTTGGAAGAGCAGTTGAACGGAATGTACAGTGTCTTGAAGGGAGGATATAAGATGAATATCAACAAAAGCAAAACGAGGATAATAGAATGTAGTCGAATTAAGTCGGGTGATGCTGAGGGAATTAGATTAGGAAATGAGACACTTAAAGTAGTAAAGGAGTTTTGCTATTTGGGGAGCAAAGTAACTGATGATGGTCGAAGTAGAGAGGATATAAAATGTAGACTGGCAATGGCAAGGAAAGCGTTTCTGAAGAAGAGAAATTTGTTAACATCGAGTGTAGATTTAAGTGTCAGGAAGTCGTTTCTGAAAGTATTTGTATGGAGCGTAGGCATGTATGGAAGTGAAACATGGACGATAACTAGTTTGGACAAGAAGAGAATAGAAGCTTTCGAAATGTGGTGCTACAGAAGAATGCTGAAGATTAGATGGGCAGATCACATAACTAATGAGGAGGTATTGAATAGGATTGGGGAGAAGTTTGTGGTGCAGTTTGACAAGAAGAAAGGACCGGTTGGTAGGGCATGTTCTGAGGCATCAAGGGATCTGCATTGGAGGGCTGCGTGGAGGATAAAAATCGTAAAGGAGGAAACCAAGAGAACCAAGAGATGAATACACTAAGCAGATTGAGAAGGATGTAGGTTGCAGTAAGTACTGGGAGATGAAGAAGCTTGCACAGGATAGTGTAGCATGGAGAGCTGCATCAAACCAGTCTCAGGACTGAAGACCACAACAACAACAACAACCATTCGTTTCAAAAAACTAATTGTGACAGGAGTTTATAACATTTTACTACTTTATGTTATGTGTTAGGCGCCTATGAGCTGCAGCAATATAGCACAAGCACAAGAGTGGACGGTATATAGTAAAGGAGTAAAAGTATTGCTGTGATGAAGGATTAGAGTTGAAAGTAGTCCTGTTAAGTATTGTGCATATGTACGGAATTTTGTGTTTAAATAATTAAAGGTTAAGGTAAATCAAGAGATAGGAGTTGTGTGATTCTTTCGTAAGTACAGAAAATTAGTTTAAGAGAGTGTGTCATTTCAGTTTAGAGATGTACAGTTTTGCAAATTTTTGCTAGGTAATTATCTGTTGGTTTCTGCATGTAATCAATGTTTGTGTAACATGTATTAAAATACTGTAAGAGTTTTTTGTCTGTGATGTTGCGAGATGCACGGACGAGTCGAACTGATTGGGTGTCGCAGCGCTGACGGATGCGCTTGGAGCGGCCGGTAGCCGCGGAAGCTAGGGCAGGCCAAGGTCACGTCGGCAAGGCAGAGGCTGCCGGGAGCCGCGTCACCCCACTCCGCTAGTGGTCTGGGAAGGCTCGCTACACCAGGTCATCGGCCCGGGGGAAGGCGCACCTGTCCCTGGTCCATGCATGAGCCGCCCCAACCTTACAGCTGGGGAGAGAATCCCTTGAAAGGAGGAGGAGGCGGCCGTTCTGCTCAATGGCTCGCGCAGCGGCGGCAAGAGAGCTGAATGAACGACCCAAGGCACCGTCTGGCGGCGCTCACTAAGAGCAACTGTAAACTAGAACTTAGATAGAGGAACCGACTGGTCATATGTCTCATTAAGTCAGAGAATTGAAAGACTTGTGATTTCACGCTGTGAGTGGCAGGAAATATTTTGTCGTTTAGCAGACAGGACAATTGTTTTGTTTTCACTCGAGCACTGAACTATGGGATTCATATTCTCTTGAAAGTGACGTGTTAATTGTACCTTGTCATAGGCAGGAGTGACACATTGTATAGCTATAGAGGACAGTTGTCGTTTGGTTATCAATTATTATTTGAGTAAAGTACATTACAAACGGAAGCAACTAGAGCTGATGCTTCACGATGACTATGGCTTTATGTAGACGACAGCGTCAGTTGTCGACAGGCAGACTGAAAGTGGAGTAACAATTACACAATCAAATGGACTTTGAACATAGCTGCTAAAGGTCAGTGACCGTTTCAGAATTATATTGGAACAAATAAGCCCTCGGTCACAAATATTAAGTCAAAATTGACCTATTAAAAAAGATCTGATCCGGAAAGGCGACGTCATGAACAGTTGTGAGATGGCGAGCCGCTAAGGGCTGCTCGTACTGTGAACAAGGGTTGCAACGAGAGCGGCTCGCCATCTCACAACTATTCATGACGTCGCCTTTCCGGCTCAGATCTGTTTTAATACGTGACTTGTAAGTACTGCATCTTTTCCAGTCAGTGCAAACTTTAATTTTATTAATGTACTATATACCTAATATGTTTTAGAACAGTTAGTCTAATTCTGAAGACGACGCTCATGCGTCGAAACCAGGTCAATTTTGACTTAATATTTGTGACCGAGGGCTAATTTGTTCCAATACAATCAAATGGTTCAAATGGCTCTGAGCACTATGGAACTTAACATCTGAGGTCATCAGTCCCCTAGAACTTAGAACTACTTAAACCTAACTAACCTAAGGACATTACACACATCCATGCCCGAGGCAGGATTCTAACCTGAGACCGTTGGAGCCTCGTGGTTCCGGACTGAAGCGCCTAGAACCGCTCGGCCACAGCGGCCGGCAATTACACAATCAACTGAAAGGACAGTACGATGAATTGTAGGAGTTGTCGTGCTGAAGCTTCGAAAAAGGAAACATTTGTGGGTAGTCAGGTATCTGTGGAATGTGATAAAAAAATGATATTGACATTTACATTTGTTGTAGGAGACATTTCTCTATTTGGTGCGTGAATAAGTGCCGATTTGATGGAACTAAAGACTTTTAACTATACCATGAACGGGAAGGACAGAATCGTGGAGAGTAGCAGATTTAGTACTATTTCTGGACAACCAGAACTTGGGGAATGTAATCTACAGATGACTTTGACATTTGTATTTAATGTGAGATACAGTTCATTGGTTAGTGCGTGATAAAATGCCGATTTGAGTGACCTAAAGGCTTTCGTTCGGGTAACCGACGGAGATCTTTGACACCAAGACAGTGTTTCTAGGGAAACCTTCGGCAACTTTATGAGCCTTAGAATAAAACAAAGTGAAATAATTTCGCGTGACTCGCAAGATAGGGAGTGATGTATTTGTACTTGTATAATGTGAATTTTTTTTTCTTCGTGAAGAGACAGCAAGTTTATATGTACTTCATTAACAAATATGTTTGGAGTAGTTAGTATGATTTTCTGATATGAATTACCAAGTTCACGTATCTTCTTTATTAGAATGTCTGGTACGAATTTTGCTCTAATTGTTGGCCAGTGTGGCAATCCAAACGGAACATCTCTTGTTAGACTGATTGGTAGGATTGTCATCCTTATAATTGACAACAGAACAATGAGCAGTAGGATAGAATACGAGACTTACTAGTGAATTCAAGCACTTATAGCTGATTATTAGCTACATGTGTTGATCAAAGTTGATGGACTAACTAGCTCAGCAGTAGGTATTTTTATTTTTATTTATTTATTTATTTTTGAGTGGTATATATTTCAACTTGTAAACAAGGAAAAGTTTGAGCTCACAGTCAAGTAGTGGCTGTAGTTGCATAAATAATGATAGAAAACTTAATTTGGGTGTGATATGGTTAGGTTTTGTACGTGGATTTGTAATTGTATGGCGTATGATATGATGTCTCAGCTGGTCTATATCATGTAACCAGGATGTAACTCGTAGTACATTTCATTATTTTTTCAGTTCAATTTTTGTATTTGGACATTGCTTTTAGCTTAATTGTGTGGAGTTTGGTACTCTACATGTAAACAGTGTATTTTTTTTCTTTCGTTGTTTTTGTTTTGTATTTGGACATTGCTGTAAGGGTAACTGTGTAAAGATTAGTAGCCAGTATTTCATGTATGTCAGATTACTTGCTTTCTATTTAGACTGTATGCTATTTAGAATTTCATGGTTGCAATTAGTATTTTTATTTGCTATGGGGTTAGTAAAGTTTGAATTACTCCTCGAACTAGTGCAGATCCCAGTAACTTATCAAAGTTTACCTCACTGCTCTTACAATCTGTGTGATGTAATGCTTTATTAGTCATTGGAATTAGTGGAAGTTTGTACGTGTACATTACTCCTGATTTTAGAGAGCATAATACTTCAATAGCTGTGTTATAATTTGGTAGAACCAATGAGTTATGGAAGTTAATCATCTGTTTGGGATTACCAGGGGCTCGGGTCTCCTCCTGGCTATGATCACATACTAGGTTTAACCAAATACAGATTTCAAAAAAAGTTTGGAGTACCCTCGCATTGCAAGGACAGTGCCGTGCAATTTTTTTCTACATGGGTAGCCGGTGGTAGCCTGACGTAGAAAATATGTTCTTATCAGAACAGCATTTTTTGTATAATACCACCATTTAATTTAATACGCGGGATACCAGTGTAGGAAAGAAGAACAAGTTATTTATTTAATTACTCAGATGTGCACTTCCATAAAATAGATACCTATACCCAGTTTGGTGATGTTTGTGAATTGAATGAATGGCTGGTCGTCTGGTGACCACAGATAGTGAAGGTAGATTCTATAACCATCTTTGAGACAGTCGTCTGGTCACCTTTGGCCGAACCAAAGAGAGGAAGTATGCCAGAGCACTAGAGGGCGTGGAATGTGGCTGACCAATACGGTGACAAGGTCCTACCCCACTTCTGCAGAGGCGCGGGATGACAAGATGAACGGCCATGTTTCGGCACTCTGTCGCTGGTTCCTGAGGTGTGAATACGTGTTTTATGTGAGGTCCATAGAAACAAATTTAAATGAAAATGGTATGCATGGGGAACATTTAAGAGTAGATAAAAAAAAGATTTCTCTTTTTAGTTACTTTTGGTGGGAGTCTCATGTGAATTGTTCGAAAAAGATAGGCTGGTAAAATTCTTGGGGAACATAGGAGCCTTTGGAAGTGACAAAGAAACCACGTGTTGTAATAATACGAAATACTAGCGTGTGGTAGTACTAAGATGAAATACTTGCGTGTGTAAATCTAAGTTAAAAATACTTAGGAACTGCGTGTGCAGAACTTGGATTAGAGACAAGCACTTCTATGTGGTGACTACAGTGTGAGTCACAACCTGACTATGAGACAAAAAAAAAAAAAAAATAGAAGTGCTTGTCCAAGCTTTCAGTTGAGGATCCGTGTGTGAGATAATTAAGATACCAAAATTTCCATTATGAGACACATTCGTGTGACGCTAGCTTGATATTCTGATACTCTGTGAGAGAATTAAGGTGAGTCAGCCATCTACCCAGTAACACCATGTGGGTTGCATTGCACAGGGAGATGTGCATAAATCCTCCGAGTTCGTGGTAGTGACATTTATTGCGTGGGTCAGTGACGTGTGAATCTGGGATGACTATTGATTGATGTTGGAAAGCAGAACAAGTAGATAACCAAACATTTTGTTTTTGAGATGCCAATGTGATTTATTTTGTATATTTAATCTGTGTGATTTGCATTAGACAGTAGCGAATTAGTTTCAGATACGGTGGGTCGAGCACGATTTTCCTTAGTACATCCCGTTAGTCAGTAAATTCGCCATGCTGCTAATGATTGAGCTTCTGAGAGTAGGGGAGAGGATGAAGTTGCGGAAGATTCCTTACCAAGCCAGAAAGTGTACAGTAGCAATAATCAGAAATATTACGAGACCATAGAACAGTAAAATGCTTATGTAATGCATGTCCATTGGGTGGAGAATCCCTTGTTTAACTATTGTGTTTAAGTGTAATGCAAGAAATTATGCAACATTAGCGTGAAAGAATTTATTATAATAAATGAGGAGATATATGAAACAAATGGTGGTCTTGATTATTGAGTTTTGTTGCCATTTTGTCGAGGCATTATACCATAAGCTCCATTTTCTTGCTAGTATGCCCAAGCTTTGATGAAAATATATGCCACAGAAAGGAAATGTGGCCTTTCCAGGGTGGAGTGAGTCCATAAGAAATGTGCGGAAGCTATTAGTCAGGTGCGTTATCCATTCCGTTGCCTTAAGAAGTAAAGAGGAGAATAAATTATAGCTTAACTGTTAGGTGCTAGGGCTCTAATTTCAGTCATAGTTACAGTGGGTATCATAATCATGAAAATATTTCTGATGTATGAATAATAAAAGCACTCGCTTGGCAGGACACTCATCTAGTAGGCCTGACTATTAGATGCCACAGATGAGGGTAGCCTCCCAGACTCTCCTCGAATCATTTCCCTTGCACAACAGAAAAACTGCACAGGACACGGAAATAGACCCAGATCTCAAGATTCTGTTGCATCGCATTCGCACGTGTTGGCCTCATTCACTTAACAGTATTCAGAGCTCAGTTGTGCGCCGATATTTTGGAAGCCCATTTTATTGCTAGTATGCCCAAGCTTTCAGTTCAACAGGATGTCACTCGAGTTCAAAATGACAGTGGACATTCGAGTGTGTTTATTCCCAAATTGCTGCAAAAAGGATTGCTCCAGCAAGGACATTGTGGATTTGTCCGGACTAAACATTTGGCGTGACGGCACTGTACTCGGCAGGGCATGGACCCACATTGAACAGATAACATCACATCATCGCGCATGTGCGGGAAACCAGTCGACTCCGCCGCAGACGTTCGCAGCTTGGCCTAAGACTCAGTCGCAATGGCAATGAGTGTACATTGACTTTGCAGGACCATTTTGGAACATTCGTTGGCTCACAGAGGTGGACTCTTTGAGCAAGTTCCCATTTGCGCTGCCTATGACTTCTATCACATCGCGTAGCAGTATTCAAGCCTTGTCCTCCATATTTTGCGTAAAAGGGTTGCCAGAAATACTGGGGCGGACAACGGACCACTGTTCACTTCACGTGATTTTAAACAGTTTTGTGAACGAAACGGCATTCGTCATCTAACAATTGGTCCGTTTCACCCCCATTCCAACGGAGAAGCAGAACGGTTCGTAAGCACTTTTAAATAGCAGATGCCCAAGTTTCGCACCACTCAGAAACGGGAACAGGCGCCGCAACTCTTTCTCGCCTCCTATCGCTCCCACCCACCGGCAGAACTTCCGCACAGCTGCCGCCATCGGCCGCTGCTACACTTGCTACACACAACGCAACATCCGGAGCCGTCAACGGACTGCATATATCGCTCTGCGCCGCGCGATCTTGATCTTTTCAGGGTTTATGGCAACCGTGGATGCTGGGAAAGAGGCGTGATCCAGGAACGCATTGGCGCATGTACTTGATTCGGGTCTCGACGGTTTGCAGCGCCGCCACCAGAACCAGATCAGTGCGTGTCATTTGCCTCGTGATTCTGTTGCTTTTCTTGTCCCGGACTCACGGGACCACGCTGCCTTCGTAGCTGCCCGGTGTTGCCACCAGAGCACTGCAGGAGGAGCGGATGGACGATGCGCCCTGGACCTCGACTCCGCCGCCCCCGCACGCCGACCCGATGGACCTCGACCCGCCACCGTCGTCGCCCCAGGACACGCCCTTAGGCCTGGACGCGTGTCCTGGCAGCAGCTTTCCTGAGGATATTCCTGTTGTCTCACAAGCCAGATGGCGGTCTATGGTCGGGAGTACGCCGTCCTCCACAGTCACGGCTCCCGGCTCATCTCTCTGTCCAGCGTCGTGCCTCCCCCCCCCCCTCCCCACTCACCACTCCCACATAGTCTTTCGGGTCCTCCCTACACGACGACGGTGCGGCATTTCGTCAGGGGGAGGAATGTGCCGGTGTAAGCTGTCTCCAGCACACCAGTCGGCAAAGAGGTTGCGAGAAGATCGATAGTAGGAGCTCGATGAAGTGCGCCTATCACGAGAAAGGCCAGCGACACACGCAGAAGCAACACGCCACTATCGTTCTCTCGACAGCATGTATTTAGGCCGCCACCGCTGACGTGAAGGCTGGCTCACTGACTCAGTCATCCAGTTGCGGTCTGTCAGTGCACTCGCAGGGCGGGTATGGTTCATGGCAGATTACGATCGTACATAGCCACCAGAGTGGTGCCTACAGTGGGACTAGCAGTGAGAATAAAGTTTGTAATGCAAGATTACCGATACCGTCTGCAAGAGAACTATTACTGATGTGTTTGTACCCCAGCAGATTGACTCTATTCAAGTTAAGTAAAAGTTCATGTAAATAAAGAACTCTATTAATCCAGGTGTGCATCTGTGTTATAGAAAGAGCATACCGGCTTCCTTGCGGCACAAGACACTACACCATTAATCTGTTCTAATTGACGTAAAGACGGAGTGTTCTCTAGATGTTGGAAGTGGGATATTACGAAGCGAATGTTTGATTATTGAGATCAGAAGTTGGAAGCCGAGGCTTCAAATGAGCATTCTGTGCCATTTTCAGCAGCCCACTTATATTAATCAGAGCGTTAATTTGGCTTTCTGTCTGGGTATTTCAGTAAAGAAGGATCGTTCCCTGGATGTGGCAAGTGAGAAACTGTGATGGCGTTTTCTTATTGAGTTATTGCCATCGTAATTTAACAACTGACATCGCCAAGCCGGTATTTTCTGCCACATTCAGCTGCTCGTATCTTGTAAGCGTACAATTTATCTTGTTTGAGGTACCGGTACGCTTATTGATTTAGAGGAGCATCCTCTGGATGCTGGAAGTAGCATATTACGAAGCGAATATTTGTTTGGTGATTGACGTCAGAAGTTAGCAGCTGAGGGCCTGAAAGTGTGTATTTTGTGCCATTTTTAGCTGCTCGCTTCTCCTAATCAGACCATTAATTTGGCTTTTTGTCTGGATTTTGAACTAAAGAAGAAGTCTCCTCTAGATGTTGCCAGTGGGGAAAGTCATGGCCCGAATTTATTGAGATACTGACGTCAAAATTAAACAAGCGATGTCACCAAACCGGTACTTTCTGACTCATTCAGTTGCTCTTATGTCGTAATCGGACCGTTAACCTTGTTTTATCTGTTCTTATTGAACTAAAGAAGGAGTGTTCTCTGGATGCTGGAAGTAGGATATTTCGAAGCGAATACTTTTTTGATTATTGACATCAGATGGCAGTAGTTGATGGTGTCAAGTGTGTATTTTGTACCATTGACAGCTGCCCATTTCTTCTAAGTGGACCTCTAATTTGGATTTATGTTTGCGTATTGAATTAAAGAAGGAGTTTTTGTTTGGGTTGTTTGGGGAGGAGACCAGACAGCGAGGTCATCGATCTCATGGGATTAGGGAAGGACGGGGAAGGAAGTCGGCCATGCCCTTTCAGAGGAACCTTCCCGGCATTTGCCTGGAGCGATTTAAGGAAATCACGGAAAACCTAAATTAGGATGGCCGGACGCGGGATTGAACCGTCGTGCTCCCGCATGCGAGTCCAGTGTGTAAAGAAGGAGTGTTCCCTGGATGCTGCAAGAGGAAAACTGGCTTGGAGAATAGTTATTGAGTTATTGACGTACGATTTTTGCAACCGACGCCGCCAAGTCCGTGTTTTCTGCCACATTCTGCTTTCGTTATTTCCTAATAGGAGCGTTAATCTGGTTTCATGTGTTCTTATTGAACTAAAGAAGGTGTGTTCTCTGGGTACTGGGAGTGAGATATTGTGAAGCAAATATTTATTTCCATATTGACGTCAGAAGCCAGGAGCCGAGGGCTTAAAATGTGTATTTTGTGCAATTTTCAGCTGGCCACTTCCTCTAATCGGACTGTTAATTTGGCCTTACATTTGGTCATTGATCTGAAGACGAAGTGCTCTCTGGACGCTGCAAGCAGCTCAGGCAGGCAGGCTTGTAACGTAGCTACGTCGGGCTGTATGGACACACGTAACAGCGTTCCAATGAAAAAAGTTCCATCCTTTCCTAACACTGAAATGTTTAAACAGAAAATTCATTCAAGACGTGAATCCCCGATACTTTTTTTTAACATTTAAGATAAAAGGGCAGGGATAATTTCAATCTTAAGACGGCACCTAACGAAGTGGCATGAGTTAGGCGTACTTGGAATGTACCAAAATAACTTCCAAATTACGTGCAGTGTTCACCTTCCTGCGCTTAGAATAAACAATTTTAAAGTGCCCACTTATGATCTTTACAGAAAAAACAAATACCGTCAACTACTACCACGGCAGACAAGAATCGCACTGATCCCGCTAGCAATTAAGAAAAAGATTTAAATTTTCGCACTGAGCTGACCGTTCTGAATTTCAGAATAAATAGTATTAAAATGGCCTTAGGTAATCCTTACACGACAAGTCCATAACTACACTGAGATGATAACTCACACGTTAACAATACTAATATACAGCCCTCCTTCCAGCTGGCCGGTGTGGCCGAGCGGTTCTAGGCGCGTCAGTCTGGACCCGCGCGACCGCTACGGTCGCAGGTTCGAATCCTGCCTCGAGCATGGATGTGTGTGGTGTGCTTATGTTTGTTAGGTTTAAGTAGTTCTAAGTTCTAGGGGACTGATGACCTCAGATGTTAAGTGCCATAGTGCTCAGAGCCATTTGAACCCTCCTTCCAAAACTGTTTGTTCGTCTTAATCGGCCCGTTAATCTGGGTTTGTGATTTGTTACTAAACTAAAGAAGGAGTGTTCACGGGATGCTGCAAGTGCGATATTCCGACGGTAAATGTTTATTGAATTATCGACATCCCGAGATATCAGGCGAGTTAGACAATCGCGTATTTTCTGCCGTATTCAATTGCCCATATCTCATAACAGGACAGTTGATCTAGCTTCATGTTCTCTTACTGAACTAAAGAAGGTGTGTTCTGCGGATGCTGCAAGTGTTGAACTGCGACGGCCAATATTTACTGAGACGTTCACCTGCGAAGTTAGCAGGCGAGGGTGCCAAGTTCATATTTTCTGCCGTGTTCAGCTGCCCGAATGTCGTAGCCGGACCTTAAAGCTGACTACTTGTTTTCCTGTTTAACTCTATGGATGCTGGTGGTGGAATATTGCGATGGCGACTGTTTGTTGAGTTACTGATATCCGAAGTTAGCGGACGAGTTCATCATGCGCGTATTTTCTGCCGTACTCAGCTGCTTGTTTCTCTTAATCGGGCTGTTAATCTACCTTATGTTTTGCTACTGAACTAAAGGCGAAGTGTTCTCTGGCTGAAGGAGAGAAGGAACATTTATTTAGTTATTTGCCCTCAAAATTTGCAACGTAGGTCGCCAAGCGCGTATTTTCTGTTCTACACTAAAGAAGGCGTGTGTTATACATACTGCAAGTTGTATATTGCGACGACCTATAATTACTTAATTATTGACCTTCGAAACTAGCGACAAAAAACGTCAGTCACATAATTTCCGCGGTATTCAGCTGCCTTATCTCCTAATCGGATCGTTAATCTGGCTTCACGTTTTGTTATTAAACTACAATATTCGTGTGCTATGCGTGCTACAAGCCGCATATTGCGACGGCGGGTATTTCTTTCATTATTGCTTTCTTGATGTGGAGGCCGAAATCGCGCAGCTCGGGACGCGGTCGTTAACAGCCTGCGGATAGCCCACAGTCGCGAACGTCGGCGTTCCACTCGCCAGTCAGTCGAAAAGAATCTGCAAACGGATCTGTCATATAATTACAAAACCAATATCTCTCGCCACACACACACACCCACACACACACACACATCATTACCTTTCGGCTGACATGAAATCTCGACCGTTAGCTGCGATACCTATGCCTTTCCATTGCGTCCTTTGTGTTCTCCCGTTCATCCGTCTGAAAAACCGACCGTTCTTCCATAATGAATGGTGCTGAGTTCAGAAACATGAAAGGAATTCTTAATATTCATCGCACGTCGTGGACTTACAATTTCCCACTATATGCTTCATACTTCTGAAGTAACTTCTTAAATGACAGTTGTTTCTGCCATGATCAGTTACATGTGAAATTTGAGTTTCTCACGGAATATAGAATGTTCTCATATTTTCCCGGAATACGTCTGAGGAACCTCCTTAAGAATCGCCGATATTTCGAAAGGTGCCAGCCCGTCAGTTTCAATCACGCATGAATCAAGAGAGCACTATGCCTGGCAGATTAAAACCTCGTTTAGAACGGATACGTCACCTAGGAACCTGGACAACGCACACGGTAAACAACAAGCGCCACGTCAGGAGATCACCAACGTCAGACATTATTGATAGTGAAACATTAACCAACAACAAGCTAGCAAGCATGACTACCTATGTGTTTAAACGGGTAGAGAATGTCGGCATAACCGCCTGTCTGTTAATAAAGTCACACCCTAGTTTAATCTGAACAGCTTCTTCAGCGACACTATCGCAGTACCTGGAAGTGCACGCCAGAACCTGTGTTCATTGCACAGCATCGGCTGCAGTATCAGTTGCACCGCAAGTCTGCTCGCTGATCTAAGCGTAAGAGACGCTTATGCTCCGTTGAAGGTATTCCGCCGTCCTAATGGTGTGACGATGTATTGCATTCTTCTTTATTCGTACTTAAAAATGGGCAGTTAGATTCAATCGCTGTTATACTACGCCTCTCTTAAAAATGAGCGCGTACAGGACGTGGCAAAACTGCGTGACAATCACAGATGAAAATATTCACATTGTTGTGACTTAGCACGACAGCCAAGTCACAACGAGAGGAAGCCGAAATGCACGCGTTTAATTACACGCTGACTGGCGTGAGGTCTGGAACAGGACAATATCTTGAGAATTGCGAATAAAGTACGTAGATGATGTAATACTTAACTTTAATCCACATTTGTAGAACATCGCTCTTGATGATACATGCTTCACAATATTAATTATCAAACCTATGGCGCCTTGCTAGGTCGTAGCCAATGACTTAGCTTAAGGCTATGCTAACTATCGTCTCGGCAAATGAGAGCGTATCGGTCAGTGTAGCTTCGCTAGCAAAGTCGGCTGTACAACTGGGGCGAGTGACAGGACGTCTCTCTAGACCTGCCGTGTGGTGGCGCTCGGTCTGCTATAACTGACAGTGGCGACACGCGGGTCCGGCGTATACTAATGGACCGCGGCCGATTTAAAGGCTACCACCTAGCAAGTGTGGTGTCTGGCGGTGACACCACACACATGATGTACAATATTAACGTAGGAGCTCGTCTATTAAAGATGTATGATATTCCTGACACCGTGAGTGTATCATAGGAAACTACAACAATAGTTTTACGTACCAGTTTATTCTGAAGAAGCGTTTTGTCAGATGGGTATTAAATTCGTTGCATGACGACTAAAAACAAAGGGAAATGCGAACCTAATTCAAAAGAGTGCAACTAATTTTGTGTAACGATTTACAACTGCAGATCAGACGTGAGTCTACTAATTGATTCCAGAAAACCATATAGACCAGCGATCCCTTAGCAGAAGGGGCGTAATTAGTTACACCTACTGGAAAGCTTACGTCCAGTCTACTCTGGGCGACGAAATGGATTCATCATGTTCATTGTCCCACAAAGGCCGAAGTTATATCTTCCGAACACTACCTATTTGCTCACGACCATTTGGATGACAAACTACTGGAGAACAGGACTGGAAAAAATTTTGAGTCAAATGAATGACGATCGTAGACAGGTACTATCCACGTCATGCACAATCGCATTTAGTGACTGAAATTTGCGCAACAGAAAAATGTAGATCGAAGTTCATTGACATTAAACTTTGCTATATATTGGTGTTACTCAGTAGTAGGGTAAAGTGGGTTGTACGCCACTTTTGATATCGAGCTGATATGCAAATTAATTAAACTGTGACAGCTGATTAATTTATGATCCCCTCCCCATAAACTTAATCTATTGATCTGCAACGTGGTTTATGAACCACTGAGAGTTGATTTTGGGGATAATCTGTTCTTATGAGAAACCCCCCCCCCCCCTGGCCCTCCCCCTGCTCCCCCCCCCCCCCAAGCCTTTTGGAACTCGCCTCACCAGTACAAGTGCACTTTTAGGCCCGATTTATTCGAATACCCTCCCCCAGCCAACCCTCTCTATCAATGCGTTACAATAATTAATTAAGTACATAAATTAATTAACCCCTCCCTCTCCAGTATATCCCAGTCCTCCCCTCCCATCGCCCAGCTGGAAATCGGAGGGCCTTTGCTGAAGAAGAAGTGTCTCACGACAGGAAATTCAGTTACATAGCAAAGAATATACAGTTTATTTATAAGATTCAATTCACAGAGTTTGGATATCTCTTTCTCATCATTCTGTGCTGTATTGGAAGAAGCAGGTCTTGTTAGATACGACAGACAGAAGTAATTAAATCGATCGCTTTTCCAATTGCACAATGAATACCGACAACATAACTCACTGCACATAATTACACAGTTGAAAATCTTTGGCACAGACAGCAGGGCATCGTGCACCCACGCGCTGCCCGCCTTGCTGGGCTGCACTGTGCCCCTGGGTCCCAACGTCCGCAAGTACTCGCCCAGGCCCCGCAACTACTGTCAGCTGCCACGCCTGTGTGGCACATGGACTGGAAGTTAGTTGCACTAATCCGAAAACAGAGCGTTATGTGATGGCAACCCTTTGACACTAATATCTGAGAAATTCATCTTCTTCTCTCTCTCTCTCTCTCTCTCTCTCTCTCACGGCCACATCCCGTCATGTGCCACTACTTGAGAGAATTCCGACTGAGCTTTCCAAACCGGCAGACATTAGTGTCTCAGAATACTGCTGTACATAGTGGCAGGCCCCCTCGCCCCTTTCCCAAATCTTGCATACATATACACTTGGTGACCAGAAGTGGGATCATATACACTCCTGGAAATTGAAATAAGAACACCGTGAATTCATTGTCCCAGGAAGGGGAAACTTTATTGACACATTCCTGGGGTCAGATACATCACATGATCACACTGACAGAACCACAGGCACATAGACACAGGCAACAGAGCATGCACAATGTCGGCACTAGTACAGTGTATATCTAGCTTTCGCAGCAATGCAGGCTGCTATTCTCCCATGGAGACGATCGTAGAGATGCTGGATGTAGTCCTGTGGAATGGCTTGCCATGCCATTTCCACCTGGCGCCTCAGTTGGACCAGCGTTCGTGCTGGACGTGCAGACTGCGTGAGACGACGCTTCATCCAGTCCCAAACATGCTCAATGCGGGACAGATCCGGAGATCTTGCTGGCCAGGGTAGTTGACTTACACCTTCTAGAGCACGTTGGGTGGCACGGGATACATGCGGACGTGCATTGTCCTGTTGGAACAGCAAGTTCCCTTGCCGGTCTAGGAATGGTAGAACGATGGGTTCGATGACGGTTTGGATGTACCGTGCACTATTCAGTGTCCCCTCGACGATCACCAGTGGTGTACGGCCAGTGTAGGAGATCGCTCCCCACACCATGATGCCGGGTGTTGGCCCTGTGTGCCTCGGTCGTATGCAGTCCCGATTGTGGCGCTCACCCGCACGGCGCCAAACACGCATACGACCATCATTGGCACCAAGGCAGAAGCGACTCTCATCGCTGAAGACGACACGTCTCCATTCGTCCCTCCATTCACGCCTGTCGCGACACCACTGGAGGCGGGCTGCACGATGTTGGGGCGTGAGCGGAAGACGGCCTAACGGTGTGCGGGACCGTAGCCCAGCTTCATGGAGACGGTTGCGAATGGTCCTCGCCGATACCCCAGGAGCAACAGTGTCCCTAATTTGCTGGGAAGTGGCGGTGCGGTCCCCTACGGCACTGCGTAGGATCGTACGGTCTTGGCGTGCATCCGTGCGTCGCTGCGGTCCGGTCCCAGGTCGACGGGCACGTGCACCTTCCGCCGACCACTGGCGACAACATCGATGTACTGTCGAGACCTCACGCCCCACGTGTTGAGCAATTCGGCGGTACGTCCACCAGGCCTCCCGCATGCCCACTATACGCCCTCGCTCAAAGTCCGTCAACTGCACATACGGTTCACGTCCACGCTGTCGCCGCATGCTATCAGTGTTAAAGACTGCGATGGAGCTCCGTATGCCACGGCAAACTGGCTGACACTGACGGCGGCGGTGCACAAATGCTGCGCAGCTAGCGCCATTCGACGGCCAACACCGCGGTTCCTGGTGTGTCCGCTGTGCCGTGCGTGTGATCATTGCTTGTACAGCCCTCTCGCAGTGTCCGGAGCAAGTATGGTGGGTCTGACACACCGGTGTCAATGTGTTCTTCTTTCCATTTCCAGGAGTGTACATTACACTGCACTGATTTTCTTTTGTGAGAATCTGACAGCCAGGTCACCCTCACAACTGGGTCTGCCTTGAAACTTCCTGGCAGATTAAAACCATGTGCCCGACCGAGACTCGAACTCGGGACCTTTGCCTTTCGCGGGCAAGTGCTCTACCAACTGAGCTACCGAAGCACGACTCACGCCCGGTACTCGCAGCTTTACTTCTGCCAGTATCTCGTCTCCTACCTTCCAAACTTTACAGAAGCTCTCCTGCTAACCTTGCGGAACTAGCACTCCTGAAAGGTTCGCAGGAGAGCTTCTGTAAAGTTTGGAAGGTAGGAGACGAGATACTGGCAGAAGTAAAGCTGTGAGTACCGGGCGTGAGTCGTGCTTCGGTAGCTCAGTTGGTAGAGCACTTGCCCGCGAAAGGCAAAGGTCCCGAGTTCGAGTCTCGGTCGGGCACACAGTTTTAATCTGCCAGGAAGTTTCATATCAGCGCACACTCCGCTGCAGAGTGAAAATCTCATTCTGGGTCTGCCTTGTTCATAGCGGTGTCCTTTACCACATCAAATGGCTACTTCTGGGTGCAGCACCTGCACAATCTGCTCACAAATACACACCTTCCATATCAGGTCAGTGGAAGCAGGTGCTCTACGTGCTTGCCATGCTGTGGGTCTACTGACAGAGGTAACTCACAACACCACATGGTGAGCGAAATTTGAACAGTACTATGTACTTTAAACACACTTTTCGGTACTGTGAAGAAGAGTATGCCTGTGTCGGCTGCTAGCCACTTCGGGTTCATGCTTCTGTGGCGCTGCAGTGCGCATGCGCGGATCTGAGGCAGATTGCTTTTGATTGGTTGACGTGAGACGAACTGACTACAGCGCCTCGGTTCGCTAGAACCGTACGGCATGGCTTCCGAAAGGCTTACAGAATAATGTTGCGGCTCTCCTTAGAAAACAACGCTGCTCAGTGCTCTCGCCTACCGATCCGAACGGCAGAGCGGCTGAAAGATACAGAATAGCGCCCCAGGGCTGTGTGTGCCGCTGAGAAGATAACCATGTAAGTATTACACAGCGTTGCCATCCGTCGCACAATTAAAGCACCGGAGTGGAATTGACTGGCAGTGTAGCACCGGTTCAGGTAATGTCAGCAAAATGCAAGTAGTGGTAACTGAGTATATAGCAGGTTACTTATTATACTGGTATTATATCTTCACATTATTCAATCAGTTAGTACAGTAATGTAAATAGAGTTGCCCAGTCCTTACCTAGCAGCCCAAGCTAATTTGTTATCACAACCATTGTGTGGACTTGTATATTTCTGTGATGTTTGATTCTATGTATGTCTGCCATGCTTGTCAGCACAGAATGTATTGTTGAAGAGATACAGCGTTGCAGATTGACTTGTTGTTCTATTTTGTGTACTGTGCAAGAGGATTACTGTTATTTAGTTTTACAATTATATTTTCTTTTCTTACTTGTGTACGTATTTTGTTTTAAAATGTAAGATAATGAGCCCCCCCCCCCCCATGAACCATAGACCTTGCCGTTGGTGGGGAGCCCTGCGTGTCTCAGCGATACAGACAGCCGTACCGTAGGTGCAACCACAACGGAGGGGTATCTGTTGAGAGGCCAGACAAACGTGTGATTCTTGAAGAGGGGCAGCAGCCTTTTCAGTAGTTGCAAGGGCAACAGTCTGGACGATTGACTGATCTGGCCTTGTAACACTAACCAAAACGGCCTTGCTGTGCTGGTACTGCGAACGGCTGAAACAAGGGGAATGTACAGCCGTAATTTTTCCCGAGGGCATGCAGCTTTACTGTATGGTTAAATGATGATGGCGTCCTCTTGGGTAAAATATTCCGGAGGTAACATAGAGGGCCATTCGGATCTCCAGGCGGGGACTACTCAAGAGGATGTCGTCAGGAGAAAGAAAACTGGCGTTCTACGGATCAGAGGGTGGAATGTCAGATCCCTTAATCGGGCGGGTAGGTTAGAAAATTTAAAAAGGGAAATGGATAGGTTAAAGTTGGATATAGTGGGAATTAGTGAAGTTCGGTGGCAGGAGGAACAAGACTTCTGGTCAGATGAATACACGGTTATAAATACAAAATCAAATAGGAGTAATGCAGGAGTAGGTTTAATAATGAATAAAAAAATAGGAGTGGGGGTAAGCTACTACAAACAGCATAGTGAACGCCTTCTTGTGACCAAGATAGACACGAAGCCCACGCCTACTACAGTAGTACAAATTTATATGCCGAGTAGCTCTGCAGATGACGAAGAAATTGAAGAAATGTATGATGAGATAAAATAAATTATTCAGATAGTGAAGGGAGACGATAATTTAATAGTCATGGGTGACTGGAATTCGATAGTAGGAAAAGGAAGAGAAGGAAACATAGTAGGTGAATATGGATTGGAGGTAAGAAATGAAAGAGAAAGCCGCCTGGTAGAATTTTGCACAGAGCATAACTTAATCATAGCTAACACTTGGTTAAAGACTCATAAAAGAAGGTTGTATACATGGAAGAAGCTTGGGGATACTGACAGAATTCAGATAGATTACATAATGGTGAGACAGAGATTTAGGAACCATGTTTTAAGTTGTAAGACATTTCCAGAGGCAGATGTGGACTCTGGTTACAAACTGTAGATTAAAACTGAAGAAACTGCAAAAAGGTGACAATTTAAGGAGATGGGAAATGCATAAACTGACTAAACCAGAGGTTGTACAGAGTTTCAGGGAGGGCAAAGGGAACAATTGACAAGAATGGGGGAAAGAAATACCGTAGAAGAAGAATGGGTAACTTTGTGGGATGAAGTATTGAAGGCAGCAGAGGATCAAGTAGGTAGAATCACGAGGGCTAGTAGAAATCCTTGGGTAACAGAAGAAATATTGAATTTAACTGATGAAAGGAGAAAATATAAAAGTGCAGTAAATGAAGCAGACAAAAAGGAATACAAACATCTCAAAAATGAGATCGACAGGAAGTGCAAAATGGCTAAGCAGGGATGGCTAGAGGACAAATGTAAGGATGTAGAGGCTTATCTCACTAGGGGCAAGATAGATACTGCCTGCAGGAAAATTAAAAAGACCTTTGGAGAGAAGAGAACCACTTGTATGAATATCAAGAGCTCAGAGGGAAACCCAACTCTAAGCAAAGAAGAGAAAGCAGAAAAGTGAATGGAGTATATAGAGGGTCTATACAAGGACGATGTACTTGAGGGCAATATTATGGAAATGGAAGAGGATGTAGTTGAAGATGAAATGGGGGATATGATACTGCGTGAAGAGTTTGACCGAGCACTGAAAGACCCAAGTCGAAACAAGGCCCCGGGAGTAGACAAGACTGCATTAGAACTACTGACGGCCTTGGGAGAGCCAGTCCTGACAAATCTCTACCATCTGGTGAGCAAAATGTATGAGACAGCCGAAATACCCTCAGACTTCAAGAAGAATATAATAATTCCAATCCCAAAGAAAGCAGGTGTTGACAGATGTGAAAATTACCGAACTATCAGTTTAATAAGTCACTGCTGCAAAATACTAACGCGAATTCTTTACAGACGAATGGAAAAACTGGTAGAAGCCGACCTCGGGGAAGATCAGTTTGGAATCTGTAGAAATGTTGGAATACGTGAGGCAATACTGACCCTACAGCTTATCTTAGAAGCTAGATTAAGAAAAGGCAAACCTACGTTTCTAGGCTTTGCAGACTTACAGAAAGCTTCTAAGACTGGAATACTCTCTTTCAAATTCTGAAGGTGGCAGGGGTAAAATACAGGGAGCGAAAGGCTATTTACAATTTGTACAGAACCACGTGGCAGTTATAAGAGTCGAGGGACATGAAAGAGAAGCAGTGGTTGGGAAGGGAATGAAACAGGGGTGTAGCCTCTCCCCGATGTTATTCAATCTATATATTGAGCAAGAAGTAAAAGAAACAAATGAAAAGTTCCCAGTAGGCATTAAAATCCACGGAGAAGAAATAAAAACTTTGAGGTTCGCCGATGACATTGTAATTCTGTCAGACAGCAAAGGACTTGGAAGAGCAGTTTAGCGGATTGGATAGTGTCTTGAAAGGAGGATATAAGATGAACATCAACAAAAGCAAAAAGAGGATAATGGAACATAGTCGAATTAAGTCGGGTGATGCTGAGGGAATTAGATTAGGAAATGAGAGACTTAAAGTAGTAAAGGAGTTTTGCTATTTGGGGAGCAAAATAACTGATGGTGGTCGAAATGTAGACTGGCGATGGCAAGGAAAGCGTTTCTGAAGAAGATAAATTTGTTGACATCGAATATAGATTTAAATGTCAGGAAGTCGTTTCTGAAAGTATTTGTAAGGAGTGTAGCCATGTATGGAAGTGAAACATGGACGATAAATAGTTTGGACAAGAAGAGAATAGAAGCTTTCGAAGTGTGGTGCTACAGAAGAATGTTGAAGATTAGATGGGTAGATCACATAACTAATGAGGAGATATTGAATAGAATTGGGGAGAAGAGGAGTTTGTGGCACAACTTGACTAGAAGAAGGGATCGGTTGGTTGGACATGTTGTGAGGCATCTAGGGTTCACCAATTTAGTACTGGAGGCCAGCGTGGAGGATAAAAATCGTAGAGGGAGACCAAGAGATGAATACACTAAGCAGATTCAGAAGGATGTAGGCTGCAGTAGGTACTGGGAGATGAAGAGGCTTGCACAGGATAGAGTAGCATGGAGAGCCGCATCAAACGAGTCCCAGGACTGAAGACCACTACAACAACAACAACAAGACAATGAGATCGATATAGCTGGTATGATTAGGGACATAGATGTAGATTTGTCAGTTGAACAGGTAAATATGATCTGACAGGGACGGAACATGAAGCAAATAGTAGTGAGATGTTGAAAGATTCCTGTATGAGTCAGCGTAATTTGTCAGTAGACATGCAGAGTCCAGGTGCAGGTTTGTCATCTTCCTGGATAACGCAGACGAGCAAAATATGGAACTGAGTCTGACGTGTTCACAACATTCATGGAAATGCTGAAAAATGGATTTGAGCAGAGTGCTAAGAAAATAGGACAGAACAGTAAGCAAATGGAATGGAACATCTTACAGCAAAGATCAGTGTAACAAATAAGGATATAAGGAAGATGGGTAATGAGCTTAATGAAAAGATAAAGGCTCTTATTTGACTTTAAAAATCACAAATGTTTATTGTGTATCAGATTTCATGTTACTGTACCTAAGTACACAGTCATATAGTCAAACCGATATGACATTTTCTCTCTCTACAGTTATTACTTAAAAACTCCTCAGTTTGAGCAACCAGCAGTAGAAACAAAACCTAATCTACAATCTACAGACGCAAGAAAGTGTGAAAAATCTTAGTCATTCCCATGACTTGAATACATTCCAAAGTAGCTATTTTTTCTATATACCACCCTAGTCGTTCATATCAGCTGAATACATTCTATATGTAACTACGACGTGGTTTTACCTTGGTTTCGCCATGTGTTGAAGCTGCTCACCACAGCACTCCTCAAACAACGACAAGTCGTGCAGTTTGCGAAATTCTCGTGCCAAGCCTTTGGGCCATCACACTCTTCCCTCGGTCAAATTCAGATAGATCGCGCTATTTCCCCATTGTATCATTGAGGAGCAGCACGCTCGCACCGGGCTTGTGTCTGGCTAGCAGTCATTCCTCGCCAGGTGACGCTGCTATCACCTTGACAGGTTTATATCGATTGTAGGTCTGTGGTCATAAAGTTCTGGCTGATCAGTACAGATCGGCTAATCGCTACAGACCCCAAATATCAGTCTTGAGAAACTAATATACCTTCGAAATTAATCACTATCCCTCTGGCTTACTATGACGTAATTAGGCTTGTCAGACTAAGATTAAACTGTAATAATTCTGTGGAAAATGGCATGTATCATTTCATGCAATCTTTGGACTTTTTTTCTCTCATTTAGACTCTCCTTCTGAAACTTTATCATAGCTGAGTTTTTCGATGAAACTGTAGGATGCCGGCTGCGAACTGCGTGGTACTGGTTCTCGGCGACGACAGTATCAGGTGGTGGATACTCCCCGTTGCGACCTTGAGTTACCAGAGTTGTTAAAACAACTGAAGAGATCTTCAATTACACGGACTTGGCGTTTGTTAGCTGCGTAGGACCGATTTCAAAACAGAAATAGTTACAGTAGAAATGATTTAGGTTTCATCTCGAAATGTTTAGTTTATTTACCCAACCACATTTCGTCTAACTTCATTGCCTTACCAGTGCTTAATTTTTTTCACCGTAATGTGAAGAGAGAGGTGTCTAGCCTGCATGTCTATTTGTCGTTCTCGTTTTACGCTCTTTTTGAGACCCCAAACTTTTTAGCTAAGCAAGAGACGACGAGCAGACAGGAGACACGTTGATGTGTACAGAGAGTATCTTGACAGAGTTATTAAGCGTTTTCAGTAGAATCCAAGATTAAATGAGATTCCAAATAGCGTTGTCCGCTGAGTCAGATAGTCCGAGAATGCCGTCTGTTTTAACAATTACACTTCATTCTATGAATTACACTTCGATAATTCACATATGAATGTTGTGGCCGTTAGTGTGGAACAACCGAAAAAAAAAACAAAAACTACGAGCAAAGTGTCCCAACCGCGCGAATGTTCCGTCCCATGTTCACCTGGGGTAACCTTTCCTTGCTACTTTACTTCCTCTCTGACTTAATTTATTTGCAAATTGGAAAGCTCATTCATCAGGAACTTTTCGCTGTTGTTCACAAGGCATCACCAACAGTTATATTGTAATAGTTATGATTTGATTATACTTCTCAATTCTTTGGTTTTTATAGAACGAATGTCAGTTTTGCTTACATACATAATATTAAAATGAATGTAATTTACTTACAGTGTTCACTGGGAATCGCTCTAATGAATGTGTTTCTTAGTTCGCAGTTTGCTTAAGGCATAAAACCAAAAACACCTACATCAGCTACAAAAGAGAAGGACTGCAAAAGTAATTGCTATATATACATCTGCATGACTACTCTGCAATTTACAATTAGGTGCCTGGCAGAGGTTTCATCGCAGCGCTGTCAAGCTATTTGTCTACCGTCTCTCGAACAGCGCGGGGGAAAAAACTAACGCTTAAATCATTCTGTGCGAGCTCTGACTCCTCTTATTTTATTTTGATGATCATTTCTCCCTCTGTAGGTGAGCTACAACAAAATATTTTCACACTCTGAGGAGAAAATTGGTGATTGGAATGTCATCGAAGATCCTGTCGCAACGAAAAATGCCTTTCTTTTAATAAATGCCATCTCAGTTCGTGTATCATATCCGTGGCACTCTCTCCACTTCTTCGTGGTAATACAAAACGAGCTGCCCGTCTTTGAACTTTTTCGATGTTCTCCTTCAACCTTATCTCCTGCGGATTCCACACCATAAGTAACATTCCAAAAGAGGGTGGACAAGCGTAGTGTAAGCAGATTCTTTTGCAGGTGTACTGAGGTTCCCAAGTGTTTTGCGAGTAAATTTCAGACTTTGGTTTCCTTTTCCCACAATATTATCAATGTGATGGTTCCATTATAAGTTGTTCGTCATTTTCTGTGCTCTTTATTTGTGGTGTTCGGTCGCAGTCGGTGCATCTAGATATTTTTTGGTAAGTAGGATTTAGACCGAAATTATAATTATAGAAAAGCAAATAAAACTCATTGACCCATACTAGACGAGGCATTTCTGTTCGCATTCAACGCAGTGGCAGCCGGCGGCGGTCGTTCATCAAAGGGCTTTCCCTGCCAATGAATGACAGCTCACGATTCACATTAGCTGAGCAGCGGTGGTTTGCCTGTCGCTAGCCTAATGGAGAACTGGCAACATTCTTGAATACGTTTGGCAACTTTGTGACCGTCGATTTGCTTCCCCGTAACATTCAGAATTATCTTGGTACATTCAATCGATATTTTCTTGTAATTTTGATGAAATATTCTGAACAATTCTCACTTAAGGGATGTACGGTGTTAATTCCAGAAAGATCGTTCTAACTGCAACTTACTTCGCCATTTCCTTTGATAATTCTCTGTCTTGGCCATCACTGGGACGGCAGCTCAGGGCGCCAAAGGAAAAAATAAATAACTAATCTATGTAGCATGTCAGACTTAGCACTGTGTATTTATGATTTAAAAAATTAAACTAGAAATTCTGGGTCATGAAATACATTATCGTTACTTTTAATTATATTCTTTCTTCTGTATCTCAAATTAATATTTACTTCTTCAAAAAATTGAGAATCCCAAGCAGTAATTGTTATCTGTTTGGTATAATAATTTTACATTTATTATCGAACATCATAAAAATATTTTTACTACATCTAATATTTGAATATACATGTCATCTACTGTTATATAGTTCATTTACTTCTATCTCATTAATTTTGTTAAACAAATTAGGAGTGCTTGTATTAATGAGCTCTTGAGCAGGGACTCCACCTATACAGAGAAAACTTTTATGAATAAAATTTAACAGGACTCCGGGCCATATTGAAGAAAGTGTTTTTTGAAAGTGTTTTTTTTTTCTTGATGTTTATTTCTTGCTTCTTATTTTCACTCCCCATGTTTTCTGTGGTGCTGCCGACATGTCCGTTTTTTTCTGTGACGCTGTTGCTGCCCCACCTTCTTCAGCTTGTAGATTATTGAGCTGCCAGGTGAGAGCTGTCAGATTAGCTGCCAGATGTTCTTGAAGAATGCAAGAGACCAAATGATTTAGTGATGGCCGGTCAAACCATTAGTTAAAGCACCAATTTTTCTAGTACAGGCTAGCAAAACCTGTTCACAGGTCATATACAGGGTGATACAAAAAGGTACGGCCAAACTTTCAGGAAATATTCATCATACACAAAGAAAGAAAATATGTTATGTGGACATGTGTCCGGAAACGCTTACTTTCCATGTTAGAGCTCATTTTATTACTTCTCTTCAAATCATATTAATCATGGAATGGAAATACACAGCAACAGAACGTACCAGCGTGACTTCAAACACTTTGTTACAGGAAATGTTCAAAATGTCCTCCGTTAGCGAGGATACATGCATCCACCCTCCGTCGCATGGAATCCCTGATGCGCTGATGCAGCCCTGGAGAATGGCGTATTGTATCACAGCCGTCCACAATACGAGCACGAAAAGTCTCTACATTTGGTACCGGGGTTGCGTAGACAAGAGCTTTCAAATGCCCCCATAAATGAAAGTCAAGAGGGTTGAGGTCAGGAGAGCGTGGAGACCATGGAATTGGTGTGCCTCTACCAATCCATCGGTCACCGAATCTGTTGTTGAGAAGCGTACGAACACTTCGACTGAAATGTGCAGGAGCTCCATCGTGCATGAACCACATGTTGTGTCGTACTTGTACAGGCACATGTTCTAGCAGTACAGGTAGAGTATCCCGTATGAAATCATGATAACGTGGTCCATTGAGCGTAGGTGGACGAAACTAAAATGAGCTCTAACATGGAAATTAAGCGTTTCCGGACACATGTCTACACAACATCATTTCTTTATTTGTGTGTGAGGAATGTTTCCTGAAAGTTTGGCCGTACCTTTTTGTAACACCCTGTATATAGTTGGTATCTGAGTGATAAACTTCATCGATTTATTTCTTTACATTATTACATTTTTTTTAGAAGAGATGAATTGTAAATAACATGTAAATGTGAATGTGAATGCTCAAATTAAGATTAAAAAAGGATATTTTATGTGAAATACTAAATATATTCCTGTGCTGGAGACTATCTCAGTGCCATCTACGAATGAAGTTATCAACTGCTGTGCGAAACGTACAGATATATGGAGCAAGCAAGATGGAGATAAGTACCGTAGTTGGAGCAAAGCGGAAGGCATGCTTTGACATCTGTATCAGTCGAGCCCACTTCCTGAATCAGTCACTGGAGCCAGTTCCCTCGCGGAGACAGGATCTGCATTGGTGTCCAAAATAATAAATTTTTCCTCTATCTTTCTCAAAATGCTTTGCAAAGGAAATGTAACAATTATGTAATTGTTATTCATTTTCTATAATTAAAATTATTCACTCAAAATTCTATGCTGAGCATCATATGTTGAATTTTTCTTACTATACATGACATATAGGCAAGCATGTCATTCTGAATTTTATCGTTGAATGTGGCCCACAGCTCTTATTGTGGTTTTCTGAGTGGCCAATACATTCATTTTTCTTTACATTATGACGTAGGTGGGATAATTTGCTATGAAATTGTATGCATTCATATTAACATCACCTTTCAATTGAGCGACTCACTTAAAATCTCAGAAAGCATCATATGCCTTCAGATAATTTCTTGGTCGATCTAGAGTCCACATTTCTTGAGCAAAAACTTCATTTCTTTCGTTCTTTATATTCTGTTGTCTAATGTGATCGAACAGGGAAGAGTCAGCCCTCTGATAATTCTTTCGATTTTTTGGAACACAGCAAAAATAAAATAAGGCATATGAAAGTCTGCAGAGTTATAGGAACTGGTGATATCTAGCTCAACATTTTTTCTTCTCACTCAATCCTGCAAACTCTATGCTCTGTGATTCAGAGAAAGATATGGGAATCTCTGGATTTTTTAATCTTTCTTGTTCTAACTCAAGTAAATATTCTGGTTCATATCTAACCACAGAAACACTGCTTCCACGGAGTCTGCAACAGTTTTACATTTCTTGGTAAGTGTTGTCACATCTTCAACACCTGCCCGATTATGGTCAGACCGTCGAAGAAATCTTCTTGTTCACTGGGAATGAGTAAAACTTGTAGTTTTCAATCTTATTTATTTAATAAGGATAATATTTTACTAAGCCATTTCAAAAAACGAACTTAACGGTAGCAGCATTGATGTCAATCAAATTATTACTTTCGCTAGTTCCAGCAATTTCTAAATCCTTTATAGTATAAAAAATTGGAATACATACATGATAATGTGGCTCATGAATTAATAGGCCACCAAATTCAGCATTAGCCTTGAATAAAGCAATAATACTGCAGGGCTATTACAAATGATTGAAGCGATTTCATAAATTCACTGTAGCTCCATACATTGACATATGGTCACGACACACTACAGATACGTAGAAAAACTCATAAAGTTTTGTTCGGCTGAAGCCGCACTTCAGGTTTCTGCCGCCAGAGCGCTCAAGAGCGCAGTGAGACAAAATGGCGACAGGAACCGAGAAAGCGTATGTCGTGCTTGAAATGCACTCACATCAGTCAATCATAACAGTGCAACGACACTTCAGGACGAAGTTCAACAAAGATCCACCAACTGCTAACTCCATTCGGCGATAGTATATGCAGTTTAAAGCTTCTGGATGCCTCACGGTTTAAAGTTTACGGCCCTTTTTCTTCTGCGAAAAAAACGTTACAGGACACGTGTATCTGGACATGCTGGAAAATTCGCTCATGCCACAACTGGAGACCGACAGCGCCGACTTCATCTTTCAACAGGATGGTGCTCCACTGCACTTCCATCATGATGTTCGGCATTTCTTAAACAGGAGATTGGAAAACCGATGGATCGGTCGTGGTGGAGATCATGATCAGCAATTCATGTCATGGCCTCCACGCTCTCCCGACTTAACCCCATGTGATTTCTTTTTGTGGGGTTATGTGAAAGATTCAGTGTTTAAACCTCCTCTACCAAGAGACGTGCCAGAACTGCGAGCTCGCATCAACGATGCTTTCGAACTCTTTGATGGGGACATGCTGCGCCGAGTGTGGGAGGAACTAGATTATCGGCTTGATGTCTGCCGAATCACTAAAGGGGCACATATCGAACATTTGTGAATGCCTAAAAAACTTTTTGAGCTTTTGTATGTGTGTGCAAAGCATTGTGAAAATATCTCAAATAATAAAGTTATTGTAGAGCTGTGAAATCGCTTCAATCATTTGTAATAACCCTGTAGTTTTTCGATAAAAATGATCGGTATTCTTTACAAACATTCCTTCAACCAAATTAAAATTTATCTCGATTTCTGTGGAAACTTTCATATACTTTGGCACAATGTGGTACGACTGTCCTGTAGTTTCTACAATCCTTCCTACTTCCTTTCTTGTATACAGGGACAATTAATGCCTTTTCCAAACTCTCTTTTTCTCATTCCACAGCAACCTCATCAGACGATACAGCCACCATTTCCCAACGTCTCCTGCAATCTTCACTATTCCAACATTTACTTTATCCATACCTGGGGAATTTCCTCCTTTCATCTCGTTCAATGCGAGCGTCTAGGTGAGCGTGTGGGATGTAAGAGTGTTTTCAGTCATGTGGCTGTGAATGGATCGTGTTTCTCAATACATCGCAGCGGTATTTGTTGTTGTTGTTACTATCCTGTCAAGTGATAGACCCTTTCCTCCCTCCTTCTTAGGCCTGGTGTAGCTGAGAGAACATTCAACTTCGGAATTGTGCAGTACTTTATAAAATACACTTCGCAGACCTGTAGTGGCCAGGATTTCCACAACCGTGACAGTGTAAATTCACGTCGACATTTGAAATTCTAACTATTATTTCATACATCACCGGCTCCAATCGCGACGACAAATAAGAATAGGTTTGGGTTAATTAATGAAATTTCTCGTCAAAAACGTAACACTGTTTCCAGAATGAGATTTTGAATCTGCAGCGAAATGTGCGCTGATATGAAACCTCTTGGAAGGTTAAAACTGTGTGACGGACCGAGACTCGAACTCAGAACCTTTGCCTTTCGCGTACAAGTGCTCGACCAACTTTTTACTTAGGTTGGTTGATCTCATTTTGTTCTATATTGTTCTTTGAATTTGTTCGTGGAGGATGTCCGATGACACTCGTTCACGTAGTTTGTTGATCCCTTTACTCAGTTTTTTTTTTATTACAGAGGGTAGCTAAAACGTTCCGGCGACCAACTGCGCTACCCAAGCACGACTTTTAAAAGTACTTGAATTAAAAAAACAGATCGACACTGCACAGTAGTCTGTGTGCACAAACAACAGCGTTATATAACCTCCTGGCAGATTAAAACTGTCTGTCGGACCAAGTCTCGAACTCGGGACCTTTGCCTATCGGCGGCAAGTTCTCTACCTGTTATGTACCCAAGCACGACTCACGACCCATCCTCACAGCTTTAATTCCGCCAGTACCTCGTCTCTTACCTTCCAAACTTTACAGAAGCTCTCCTGCGAAAGTTGCAGAACTAGCACTCCTGGAAGAAAGGATACTGCGGAGACATGGCTTAGCCACAACCCGGGGGATGTTTCCAGAATGAGATTTTTACTCTGCAGCGGAGTGTGCGCTGATGTGGAACTTCCTGGCAGATTAAAACTGTGTGCCGGACCGAGACCCAAACTCGGGCAAGTGCTCAACATCCGCCAGGCTGTGTGTAAGCCATGTCTCCGCAATATCCTTTCTTCCAGGAATGCTAGTTGTGCGAGGTTCGCAGAAGAGCTTCTGTGAAGTTTGGTAGGTAGGAGACGAAGTACTGGCAGAATTGAGGCTTTGAGGAGGGGTCCTGGGTCGTGCTTGGGTAGCATAACAGGTAGAGCACTTGCCTGCGAAAGGCAAAGGTCCCGAGTTCGAGACTTGGTCCGGCAGACAGTTTTAATCTGCCCGGTAGTTATATAACGCTGTTTTTTATGCACACAGACTACTGTGCAGTGTCGATCTGTTTTTTAATTCAAGTACTTTTAAACTGTGTGTGTTTAAATGGCTACACTACCGTTTCAATTAATATTCCTTGTCTACATCTACATGATTACTTTGCAATTCACATTTATGTGCTTGACAGAGGGTTCATCGAACCACATTCATACTATCTCCCTACCATTCCACTCCCGAACAGCGCGCGGGAAAAACAAACACCTAAATTTTTCTGTTCGAGCTCTGATTTCTCTTATTTTATTTTTATGATCATTCCTACCTATGTAGGTTGGGCTCAACAAAATATATTCGCATTCGGAGGAGAAAGTTGGTGACCGAAATTTCGTAAATAGATCTCGCCGCGACGATAAACGTCTTTGCTTTAATGACTTCCATCCCAACTCGCGTATTATCTGCCACACTCTCTCCCCTGTTACGTGATAATACAAAACGAGCTGCCCTTTTTTGCACCCTTTCGATGTCCTCTGTCAATCCCACCTGGTAAGGATCCCACACCGCACAGCAATATTCTAACAGGGGACGAACGAGTGTAGTGTAAGCTGTCTCTTTAGTGGACTTGTTGCATCTTCTAAGTGTCCTTCTAAGTGACTTGCCTTCCCCACAATATTATCTATGTGGTCTTTCCAACTGAAGTTGCTCGTAATTTTTACACCCAGGTACTTAGTTGAATTGACAGCCTTGGGAATTGTACTATCTTCTGATGCACCATTTGTGACATCTTCAAGATGTGATATTCCGAACCAGATTTAGTAACTCCTGAAGTAGTAAGTGAACTTAGCGAAATAAAAGTGCACCAGGAAGGCTGGTGCACTTTACAGTCCATGGCGGAATGAAATATTTCGTGCTAGTTCCTGTGTCATCTGCAAACCAAACTACAGCTATCTCTCTCTCTCTCTCTCTCTCTCTCTCTCTCTCTGTCTGTCTGTATGCAAGGATCTGTTTTTAAAGTATATTTTGAGTCAGCCTGCTACTAGTTTTATGACATCGTTAGTTTGTGTGTGCGTGACACAGTTACCGTGTCTGCCCGTTATACGCTACATCATGATCACATGACCAGAAATTAATTAGTTATTGACTTCAGGAGTATTTCTGGATCAATTCCCTGCCAGGTATTTGCTTCGGAAGGAAGGAGTCCCGCGTGCATCGGTATTCCACAGGGGTTTACTGGGTAAACGCTGCTTTTTTTGCGTTTCGGACCGACCTCGACCGATGGTGCACGAACGTCGTGCAGTGGCACTCTACAGGAGGGGAGAGAGAGAGAGAGAAAGAGAGAGAGCACGTGTTTCGACAGGGATTTCTCGGGTATCAAGTGTCAAAGGGCTGCCGCCACCTGACGCTTCTGTTTCAGGATTAGCTTGGATCCAGTCTGTCAGTCGCGGGGCCCGAGCGAACAGTGTTGGACACCGGCACGTGGTCCAGACGCTGATGGGCGTGTCACTTTGCAGGACCCCGAGCGGCCTGCGCGTGTGGCGGCGCGAGCCGGCGTTCTGTGTGGGCCAGTGGACAGCTGATGGCGGACGGTGCGTGCTTGACAATCGAAAGATTTTTCACAGTGTAATTATGTGTGATGGGTGACTCTTGAAATTTTCCCGGCGTATCGAATATTCCACAAGATTTCGGGATTGCAGCCGGATCTCATCGACTTCTTTCCACGATATTTCGGCTGACAACCTTACAGCCATCTTCAGGCGAGTGTCAAACACTCGCCTGAAGATGGCTGTGGGGTTGTCAGCCGAAATATCGTGGAAAGAAGTCGATGAGATCCGGCTGCAATCCCGAAATCTTGTGGAGTATGTGTGATGGGTGTTTCATGGTGGTATTCCTCAGGTGATCGGAATTTTAAAAAAGCTATCTATAGGGTGGCACACGAAATGTGTTACCAATTGTTTCTTTCACAATTTACGACGCACATTAGATATCCCGCTGGGACCTCTACAGCAGTACCAGCAGAACTTGGAAAAACAAATGAGTTAGGAAATGACTCGTAATTCACGATACTGCCGCTAGGAGACTAGCAAGCAGCAGTGGCTGACAATGGAAGACTGACGACACAGCAACGATCGGCAATTGTGTTACATTTTCATGAAACGAAAAGCCTTGTTGTGACTCAGCGGCGTTTTCGACAACAGTTTAAAACACGATGGGTACCTTGAAGAAGACCATCCACAGGTTGTACGATAAATTTGTACAGGAAGGAACAGTATTGGAAGCGACCTCGGCCTAAGCCTGTTTGTTCGCCGGAGAATATTGAAGCGGTACGAGTCCCGGGAAATTGTGTAGAAAGGCAGCAGTACAACTGGCGATAACCAGACGCTCCGTTCAACGCATTCTTAAAAGTGACCTCCATATGTACCCATACAAGATGACCTGTGCACAGAAGCTCACTGAACAACACAAGCAGCAGAGACAACTGTTTGCTCAGAATAGGGAAGAAACTCTCAACAAGGTTTGGTTTTCAGACGAGGCGCAGTTTCATTTAGACGGTGTGGTTAACAAACAAAACTTACGCTTTTGGGCCACTGAAAACCAACAAGTGCTTCATGAGCGACAACATTGTGCTCCGAGGATTACAGCGTGGGCAGCAAGTTCCAGTCATGGACTTATTGGACCCTTTTTCTTTGAAGAAACTGTGAACAGCGAGCGTTATTTGAGCATGCTTCGCAATAGCTTCATTCCACAGCTTCTTGCTACTGCCTTGCCCTTCAACACGCAGTGATTCATGCAAGATGGAGCAGGGCCACATACTGCGAACACTGTGTTGGAGTTTTTACACGAGCATTTCGACATGCGGATCATTTCACTCAGGTTTCCAGGTCGCTTCAATGACGGACAAAATTGGCCCCCCAGCAGTCCAGACCTCAATCCATGTGACTTTTCTCTTTGGGGGTATCTAAAGGAAAAAATTTTCCCGAAACGTCCATGTGATTAAATGGAGCTCAGAAGACTTATTCTTCGAGCTTGCAGTGAAATTACGGCAGACATGTGCCGTAGCGTTCGTTTGAAGGAAGTCAGGAAACGAAATGGTGGACATATTGTGCATGTGCTGAGTTAGAACAAATCTCCATGGACGGCTCTTCCTTGTATTATATGTTCCTTTCAGATTGTATTGAGAGTAAAGTTTATGTAGGTTAATTCTTACAGAGAAGAAAACAGCAACCAGCCACTATGAATACTGCTATTTATTTAGGTAAATAGCGCCGTTACCGGTTTCGAACTGGAAAGTTCATCATCAGACGGCTGTTCACATGATTTTTCAAGATACGCTTTACATTATCGTCCGTTTTCGATTTTTATTATTCCACTGTGGCGAAGTATTTTTGGTATGTTGTCGCCGTCGAAAATTCCGCGCGATTTTGTTGCGAAGTTGCAGGATTGTATTTTTCGCATATTCCTAAATATATCGAGCACTTACGTAACTTGTACAGCACCATATTGTGCAAAGCACCACACACACACACACCAAAAAGAATTTGCCACATGTGAAGTTATCACAGAGATTACAGATAAATCTGTAATCTCTGTGTTAACTTCACATGTGGCACACACACACACACACGCACACACACCAAAAAGAATTTGCCACATGTGAAGTTATCACAGATATTAAAGATTTATCTGTAATACACACACACTCACACACACACACACACACACACACACACACACACACACACACCAAAAAGAATTTGCCACATGTGAAGTTATCTGTAATCTCTGTGATAACTTCACATGTGGCAAATTCTTTTTGGTGTGTGTGTGTGTGTGTGTGTGTGTGTGTGTGTGTGTGTGTGTGTGTGGTGCTTTGCACAATATGGTGCTGTACAAGTTACGTAAGTGCTCGATATATTTAGGAATATGCGAAAAATACAATCCTGCAACTTCGCAACAAAATCGCGCGGAATTTTCGACGGCAACAACACACCAAAAATACTTCGCCACAGTGGAATAATAAAAATCGAAAACGGACGATAATGTAAAGTTTATCTTGAAAATCATATGAACAGCCGTCTGATGATGAACTTTCCAGTTCGAAACCGGTAACGGCGCTATTTACCTAAATAAATAGCAGTATTCGTAGTGGCTGGTTGCTGTTTTCTTCTCTGTAAGAATTAACCTACATTAATTGTACACAGCCACGGTCTCACCATGTCAGTTTTGGACAAAATAGAATAAAGTTTACATTCAAAAACAAAATGGTAACACATTTCGTGCGTCACCCTGTGTTTAATTCCTTATTTTCGATATATTTTACAAGAGCTGAATCTTTCCTAACAGGAGAGAATGATGAGCAAGAGAGGTCCAACAGCTGCAAAATGAAATTTTTATAAATAAACAATATACCCTGTGTTATGCAATTGAATTTCCTTCCTCTGCAGCACAGATCCACCAATTTCAAGGTGGGGGGGGGGGGGGGGGAGGGGAGGGTTGGGGGTTTACCAGTGAGAGACGAGTTAAGTACTTGGTCAATTTAATCAATCAAATCGATAGAGTGGGTGCGGACTATTTGAATAGCCTGAAGCAGCTCGTGAATACCGAAAGTGGCACAATTGAGCTATTTCCCACCAACTGTTTTTGATCACTTTCATTAATTAGTCAATTAATTTGATATCAGAAGTGGTGCTGGGTTTCCGAGAGGGTGGGAGGGCTAGGCATGACATGGAAAACCACATAACCAAACAGTAGGTTAAGGACTTGTCAGTCAAAAGAGCAGACTGTCCCCAGGGGGTCATAATGCTCTTAGCAGAACAATAGGTCAAGGGCCTGTCAATCAAAGGACAACAATTGGTTTGCCCCTGAATGCAGGCAACCTGCACGAACAAGATCTAACAAGACCTAACATATGGAATACTGAGTGTATTGCTGTAGAATTGAACAATAGTCTGCAGAAGCCTTGAGTCGTTTTGGAAATAGCGTAGCTTTAGTGCTTACCTGTGGGACATGTCATCAAATTACTGATGCTAGAATGCCACGACTAATAGTCATACACAACTACAGCGCACTCTGGTGCAAGCCTGGTACTGTATATTGGTAGAAACTGTGTTCATACATTGCTACCTTTACAATGATAGAAAATAGCCACAGTCATGTGTGACTATTCGTCTATAGCTGTGCACCGCCACCCAACGTGCCATGGCTGTAGCCGATGACTCCCATTTTCGATTTATTTTTACCATTTGGTGAGCATCTGTTAGCATAGAAGAAGCCATTAAATCACTCTAGTACTTTAGCGCTCAGCCTACAGGCAAGCGACTCGAATTCTGACTACCCAAGAAATTCTTTGTCTTGAGTTCTCCCCTACTTGGCGGTCAAGGGACAGACGCGAGAGGCTGTACAGTTCCCGGCAGTTACTCCGTATGGCGGCCACCTCCATCACACCTCAAACAGTTTTGTAGTTTCTCTCAACTGCGAACCCATTTACTCCACTTCGAGTCTGCTGGGATTTGACCAAAAAGAATAAAAATCTACAAGTGCTCGCCCTCTCCTCATAGAAAGAAAATTTACCAGCGCGTGGTCAGGACTCTTTAGATCGTCAAAACTAATCCATCGTCAGATCCTGTGTTAAGCTTGAATACCACCTTGGTGCTACAGGAAACGAGTCGGTTATTTAACGGCAACAACGCAAACACAGCAAAGTGCTCTACACGCACGTTTCACGATTATCTACACTTGACAGATAGGTTAAAGATACAACACTCAACCACGGCAGAATCAAGCTTTCAACTCGCATGAGAACATAATAGCCTTGCAAATAGGTTGCTGAATAGTTGCTTAGACTCTCCTAGCCACTGATACGAAACGGCTGTTTCTTAATGGTCTGCTGAGCTTCACCCGCAAACGGACTCACAGACCAAGGAGGAACAGTGGTTAAGTGACTGAAATCGCATTCAGGAGTTCGCATAGCGCATCCGTACCGTTACGGAGTCCGCGCCGATAGCTGAGTGGTCAGCGTGACGGATTGCTGTCCTACGGGTCCGGATTCGATTCCCGGCTGGGTCAGGGATTTTCTCCGCTCAGGGACTGGGTGTTGTGTTATCTTCATCATCATTTCATCCCCATCCGACGCGCAGGTCGCCCAATGTGGTGTCGAATGTAATAAGAACTGCACCAAGGCGGCCGGACCTGCCCCGCAAGGGGCCTCCCGGCCAATGACACCAAACGCTCATTACCATTACCGTTACGGACATGTTAGGGTGGATGGCTCTGCCCTATGTTTGAGGTTTCCATAGTGTTACCTGTCGGAAAAACAACAAACCCGTACACGTTGCACGTGCTGTCCTGACCCACATCGACACAGCACGGCCGGCCGGGATGGCCGAGCGGTTCTAGGCGCTACAGTCTGGAAACGCGCGACCGCTACGGTCGCAGGTTCGAATCTTGCCTCGGGCATGGATGTGTGTGATGTCCTTAGGTTAATTAGGTTTAAGTAGTTTTAAGTTCTAGGGGACTGATGACCTCAGCAGTTAAGTCCCATAGTGCTCAGAGCCATTTGAACTATTTTTTTGACACAGCACGTTCTTGAAATATCTTGCTCACTGAGAATATCTGGTCACGGGTTTCTGAGACATTGGCGTGCCACCGCTCGCCAGCGAACACGATTGAGGAACTCAGTCCATACAGCCGAGTCAGCATGGAATGATGTTCCTGTATTCGTCATCCAGTCCCAGTTCCACTCACTAGCCATCATTCCACTAACAGGTGGCAGCCCTGTAAGCCCACAAATCACCTACAGCTTTAATCACTTATTCTTCCTACTACATTACTTAAGCACAATCTCTATACGTAAAACACAATGTTCTGACTGACTCACTGATGGACTTATTCATCATCGCCAAGCCCAAACTGCTAAGGATAGAAACTTGAAATTTGGAGAAGATGTCGATATTATACTGTAGGCGTAGTTAAAGAAGGGATTTTTCGAAATTTCGTTTAAAAAAACCTCGCTATTAAGGCAGTTTTGAAACTGAACAGACGAAAATTGGTATTTGAGTTCTCGGTCAGATGTTTCAGCATTTTTTAAAATTTAACCCTATCGGCGTGAAAAACTGGATGACAGCTTTTTTAAAAATATATCATTATTAATTAACTACTAAAGTATTGGTAATGCTACATCTATAATCAATGATATTTGGCTTCTAGGCTGTTGTTGTTGTTGTTGTGGTCTTCAGTCCCGAGACTGGTTTCATGCAGCTCTCCATGCTACTCTATCCTGTGCAAGCTTCTTCATCTCCAAGTACCTACTGCAACCTACATCCTTCTGAATCTGCTTAGTGTATTCATCTCTTGGTCTCCCTCTACGATTTTTACCCTCCACGCTGCCCTCCAATACTAAATTGGTGATCCCTTGATGCCTCAGAACATGTCCTATCAACCGATCCCCTCTTCTGGTCAAGTTGTGCCACAAACTTCTCTTCTCCCCAATCCTTTTCAATACTTCCTCAATAGTTATGTGATCTACCCATCTAATCTTCAGCATTCTTCTGTAGCACCACATTTCGAAAGCTTCTATTCTCTTCTTGTCCAAACTATTTATCGTCCATGTTTCACTTCCATACATGGCTACACTCCATACAGATACTTTCAGAAATGACTTCCTGACACTTAAATCTATACTCGATGTTAACAAATTTCCCCTATTTCTGAAACGCTTTCCTTGCCATTGCCAGTCTACATTTTAAATCCTCTCTTCTTCTACCATCATCAGTTATTTTGCTCCCCAAATAGCAAAACTCCTTTACTACTTTAAGTGTCTCATTTCCTAATCTAATTCCCTCAGCATCACCCGACTTAATTCGGCTACATTCCATTATCCTCGATTTGCTTTTGTTGATGTTCATTTTACATACTCCTCTCAAGACACTGTCCATTCCATTCAACTGCTCTTCCAAGTCCTTTGCTGTCTCTGACAGAATTACAATGTCATCGGCGAACCTCAAAGTTTTTATTTCTTCTCCATGGATTTTAATACCTACTCCGAATTTTTCTTTTGTTTCCTTTACTGCTTGCTCAATATACAGATTGAATAACATCGGGGAGGGGCTACAACCCTGTCTTACTCCCTTCCCAACCACTGTTCCCCTTTCATGTCCCTCGACTCTTGTAACTGCCATCTGGTTTCTGTACAAATTGTAAATAGCCTTTCGCTCCCTGTATTTTACCCCTGCCACCTTTAGAATTTGAAAGAGAGTATTCCAGTCAACATTGTCAAAAGCTTTCTCTAAGTCTATAAATGCTAGAAACGTAGGTTTGCCTTTTCTTAATCTATCTTCTAAGATAAGCTGTAGGGTCAGTATTGCCTCACGTGTTCCAGTATTTCTACGGAATCCAAACTGATCTTCCCCAAGGTCGGCGTCTACCAGTTTTTCCATTTGTCTGTAAAGAATTCGCGTTAGTATTTTGCAGCTGTGACTTATTAAACTGATTGTTCGGTAATCTTCACATCTGTCAACACCTGCTTTCTTTGGGATTGGAATTATTATATTCTTCTTGAAGTCTGAGGGTATTTGGCCTGTTTCATACATCTTGCCCACCAGATGGTAGAGTTTTGTCAGGACTGGCTCTCCTAAGGCCGTCAGTAGTTCCAATGGAATGTTGTCTACTCTGGGGGCCTTGTTTCAACTCAGGTCTTTCAGTGCTCTGTCAAACTCTTCACGCAGTATCGTATCTCCCATTTCATCTTCATCTACATCCTCTTCCATTTCCATAATATTGTCCTCAAGTACATCGCCCTTGTATAGACCCTCTATATACTCCTTCCATCTTTCTGATTTCCCTTCTTTGCTTAGAACTGGGTTTCCATCTGAGCTCTTGATGTTCATACGTTCTCCTATCTCCGAAGGTCTCTTTAATTTTCCTGTAGGCAGTATCTATCTCACCCCTAGTGAGACAAGCCTCTACATCCTTACATTTGTCCTCTAGCCATCCTTGCTTAGCCATTTTGCACTTCCTGTCGATCTCATTTTTGAGACGTTTGTACTCCTTTTTGCCTGCTTCATTTACTGCATTTTTATATTTTCTCCTTTCATCAATTAAATTCAATATTTCTTCTGTTACCCAAGGATTTCTACTAGCCCTCGTCTTTTTACCTACTTGATCCTCTGCTGCCTTCAATACTTCATCCCTCAAAGCTACCCATTCTTCTTCTACTGTATTTCTTTCCCCCATTCCTGTCCATTGTTCCCTTATGCTCTCCCTGAAACTCTGTACAACCTCTGGTTTAGTCAGTTTATCCAGGTCCCATCTCCTTAAATTCCCACCTTTTTGCAGTTTCTTCAGTTTTAATCTACAGGTCATAACCAATAGATTGTGGTCAGAGTCCACATCTGCCCCTGGAAATGTCTTACAATTTAAAACCTGGTTCCTAAATCTTTGTCTTACCATTATATAATCTATCTGATACCTCTTAGTATCTCCAGGGTCCTTCCATGTATACAACCTTCTTTCATGGTTCTTAAACCAAGTGTTAGCTATGATTAAGTTATGCTCTGTGCAAAATTCTACCAGACGGCTTCCTCTTTCATTTCTCTCGCCCAATCCATATTTATCCATTACGTTTTGTTCTCTTCCTTTTCCTACTCTCGAATTCCAGTCACCCATGACTATTAAATTATCGTCTCCCTTCACTATCTGAATAATTTCTTTTATCTCATCATACATTTCTTCAATTTCTTTGTCATCTGCAGAGCTAGTTGGCATATAAACTTGTACTACTGTAGTAGGTGTGGGCTTCGTATCTATCTTGGCCACAATAATGCGTTCACTATGCTGTTTGTAGTAGCTTACCCGCATCCCTATTTTCTTATTCATTATTAAACCTACTCCTGCATTACCCCTATTTGATTTTGTGTTTATAAACGTGTATTCACCTGACCAGAAGTCTTGTTCCACCTGCCACCGAACTTCAGAAATTCCCACTATATCTAACTTTAACCTATCCATTTCCCTTTTTACATTTTCTAACCTACCTGCCCGATTAAGTGATCTGACATTCCACGCTCCGATCCATAGACCGCCAGTTTCCTTTCTCCTGATAACGACATCCTCTTGAGTAGTCACCGCCCGGAGATCCGAATGGGGGACTATTTTACCTCCGGAATATTTTACCCAAGAGGACGCCATCATCATTTAATCATACAGTAAAGCTGCATGCCCTCGGGAAAAATTACGGCCGTAGTTTCCTTTTGCTTTCAGCCGTTCGCAGTACCAGCACAGCAAGGCCGTTTTGGTTATTGTTACAAGACCAGATCAGCCACTCATCCACACTGTTGCCAGGTCTTTTGGCATGTTTACGTTCTGCTACTACAATGTACGAAAAAGTGTGTGACTATATATATGTATCCCAGTATGTACTGCAAAATTAAAGATGTGTATTGTGTATACGGACTGCACAACAGAAGCAGACATGTTAAACTGCAAACAACTAAAAAACCTGATGTAAATCACTAAAAAGCACCTGATGATGAGCCTCCAGGGCTCGAAATGCACAGTGCAGTAAATAAACGCAACTTGTGACTGAAGGCGGTTTGTTCTTCATCTAACATTATTCTTAAAAAGTTCGCTCAAACATTGGACAGACGTAAGAAAAAATTGTCAGAGCAGATTTTAACGACTCGGAAGATTTTTACTGTCAATGAGAACAGCCACGAAAGCTTTCGGACTCGGATTACAGATTCTCTGCCCTACATGTCCACCGTCGCACAGGACATAATTTCACGTGTACACCTACATCGTCATCGAAGTTGACCCGTGACGGCTGTGACGCTGTGTACCGCCCTGCCGGCTGCCGTATTCAGAGGTGGCGCGGCCTCGGTGTGGTGTGCGGTGCGCGTCACCATTAGACTGCAGATCCTCGCCGAGACAAAGTTCGCAGTGGTGGAGCCCGGCCGCCCGAGGTCATCCCCCACCACGCGGCGTACACTATAAGGCAGCGGGCTCCGGAGCTGCCAGCTCGCCGCGCCGCTCGCTTCTCGGTTGTTGGACACCGCGGAGCGATCACTTCGCGTCATGCCGGGCTCTCCAGCTACGAGTAACGCAACCGCGTCAGAGGATGGGGTCATCCGCGGTCCGAAGCGCCACTTCCAGCTTCCCGAAGAGAGCCTCGGCCGTGTGCTTCTTCGGAAGATGATCGGCTACGGAGACGCTGTTGCGCAGGTCAGTGACCCCGTTGGCTGCTACCCAATTAATGAAGGAATCGTTAGCGCCAGAATTTCACCGGGAACAAGTCCCGCCCACTCACCCTCGGTTTTCCCGGTCTTTGTTCGGCGCCTGGGTATCGTTTCAGTTGACCCACGTGGTTTATCGCGTTCGGCTGCACTTGGAGTGAATGTTAAATTAATATCTTGCTAGGTCTTAAATTTTGCCAGATAGCTAAAAGACACGTTGCAAAAAACGTGCACAATTGGCCTCAGCTGTGCCAGGTACTTCGACAGCAAACATAAGAGACAACAATTTAGCACTTAATTCTTTACATACGAGAACACAGTATTCAGACGAATAGCCTATGAACAAACATACTTCTATGTGAGAAAAAGCACCCAAAACTAAAACAGGAAAAACCTACCCTCAAAGAATAATTTGCTCGGAGAAAGAGGACCACGGTATACTTGACACTTGAGTTTCAGAACTCAGACAGTATACACTAAAGCCGGCCGCGGTGGTCTGGCGGTTCTAGGCGCGCAGTCCGGAACCGTGCGACTGCTACGGTCGCAGGTTCGAATCCTGCCTCGGGCATGGATGTGTGTGATGTCCTTAGGTTAGTTAGGTTTAAGTAGTTCTAAGTTCTGGGGGACTGATGACCACAGCAGTTGAGTCCCATAGTGCTCAGAGCCATTTGAACCATTTTTTTGTTCACTAAAATTCTAGAGGGCATCGCCGGCCGGTGTGGCCGTCAGTTTGGAACCGCGTAACCGCTACGGTCGCAGGTTCGAATCCTGCCTCGGGCATGGATGTGTGTGATGCCTTAGGTTAGTTAGGTTTAAGTAGTTCTAAGTTCTAGGGGACTGATGATCTCAGTAGTTAAGTCCCATAGTGCTCAGAGCCACTTGAACCATTTTTTTTTCTACAGGGCATCAAAATTACTTTGCTCTTGCTAGATCGATCCAGGCTGTTATTCACTGAATAGTTTTGCTGAAAAGTTTTAGGGGTGGAAGAAGAGCTAGCACAGCATGAAGGACGTTTTACAGCCGTTAAACACTGCAGCATTTATTTCCACCATAACTGCTCTGTGACAAACATACACATCATCATTATTATTTTTTAAAAATGGTTTGAATGACATTTATGAAATTAATAAATCTTTTGGTTAAAAATAGACAGGACAAAGAATAACGACAGATTATTTTCCTGAGACGTTTGCAACAGCATATCGGACACTAATCACACAGAAACAGCCATAGTTCTTTATAACCTCGTTTATAACGCGCAGGTATGGCATTGGAAGAATTTACAAGTTAAAATTCACCCATTACCCATGCAAATACTAACGAAATATGTCATAAGTGCCGCCCGGTGTGGCCGAGCGGTTCTAGGCGCTTCAGTCTGGAACCGCGCGACCGCTACGGTCGCAGGTTCGAATCCTGCCTCGGGCATGGATGTATGTGATGTCCTTAGGTTGGTTAGGTTTAAGTAGATCTAAGTTCTAGGGGACTACTGACCTCAGATGTTAAGTCCCATAGTGCTCAGAGCCATTTTTGTCATATAAGCAAATATATTACTGCTTTCATTAGGCATTTCTCCTTTATGGCATTCTTACTGTATATTCTTTAATTTTCGTAAGCTGCTATGAGGGCCTACATAAACAAAACGACTTTCACTTATTTCCATATAACGTTGATTTAAGACAACAGAGTTAGTCGACTGCAATCCGTGGCTTTACTACCGACATGACAGATTCAAGACCATTGTTTTCGCATTGTATGTTTGCTCTGCTGTTTCCCTCGAATAAACGTATTATAATAAGAGAATTAGTTAATGAAAATTTGTCCTTATTGCCCTTAAATAACATCAAGTTATTTTTGTTTTCTATTGCTGGCGATGCTTTCAGATCTCTATAAATATTTATATTTCTTTAATAATGCAAATTCGTATTATATTACTATCCAGAAAAACTTAAATGTCTTATCATTACTGAATTTCATCACAGCGTAACATGTGTTGGACTGTGACGATAACAACTTTGATGTAGCTTCCAGTTTGCGGAACTGGCGACTGTTTAGGGCAGGGCCTTACACTGTGGATAGACGTGGAGTGGGGTGAATGGGCGGGACTTGTTCCGGGTGAAATCCTAGCGCTAAGGGCACGTCATTAATGATGTATGAGCCGCACTTTCCTAGCAGTTTCACTTCGTCATCGGGCCATCAGCGAACGCACGAGAACTCGTGCAGCTTCATTTATCTGTACAGCTATGTTAATCTACCTTCCACTTGCAGTGCGAATACATTCTCACATTCAGCTAATGATTGACATCCAGCGTGTAGTGTCTGTCATAGATCCGCATTCTGTTCGTAGCCGTTATCACCCTATGGTATTTTCCCTGCGTAACAATCTCGATTTAAAACAAGGAAAAAACTCTAGTTTGCAAAATGGCTCTGAGCACTATGGGACTCAACTGCTGAGGTCATTAGTCCCCTAGAACTTAGAACTAGTTAAACCTAACTAACCTAAGGACATCACACACATCCATGCCCGAGGCAGGATTCGAACCTGCGACCGTAGCGGTCTCGCGGTCCAGACTGCAGCGCCAGAACCGCGCGGCCACTTCGGCCGGCCTCTAGTTTGCAGCATCACGTTTTATCTCCTAGGTTCAATTGTACGTTCCTGAACTAGGCTGAATTTTTCTGATACAGCTTCGTTGTTACAGTGTGTCCAGCGACACATTATCAACCCAACCCGCTCGGTATCCCTAATTTATTATCTTAGCCGTGGAGCAACTGGCAGAACATTTTACGGTATCAGCCTATGGGCGTCGTGTAAATCGCTGTAAAAACCTAATCGATTTCCAATACTTCCATTCCAACCGTTTAATAAATAGTCCAAGGAATTTGTAATTAGTAACATCGAGTCATAATTAATATCATATGCACTTCTAACAGAAATTACCGTTAAACCTTGATATTTCCTAATTTCAGGTCTAAGGCTTGCACATGGTGTCAAAAATGGTTCAAATGGCTCTGAGCAAAATGGCTCTGAGCACTATGGGACTTAACATCTGTGGTCATCAGTCCCATAGGACTTAGAACTACGTAAACCTAACTAACCTAAGGACACCACACACATCCATGCCCGAGGCAGGATTCGAACCTGCGACCGTAGCAGCCGCGCGGTTCCGGACTGAAGCGCCTAGAACCGCCCGGTCACCGCGGCCGGCACGTGGTGTCCTCTTGCAAGATTTTTTCATAGTAGTTTCGAGGCTCTTGCGTAAGTGCAGCACTCATATGTAGAAAGAAGTGTGTCTAATGTAATGCAAATATTTTTTGAGAGCATTCTGCAAATTACGTAAGCGTTGTTTACTGTCGTGAGCGAGTGACAGTATCACGGGTGGTCACATAGAGACTGAAAAGATAAATGTAGTAAACAATAAAAAAGGGAAAGTGATTTACAGCTAAGATTGCAAGTGATGTTATGCTTCAAGTAAGAGTAGAAAACGTGAACGTTTGCTGACGCACTACGTTACCATAAACGATTTACAAAATTATTTCTATGACTATGTACGGCTTAACAACTCGAAACATGTGTTGTCTTTCAGAGGTCAACAGCTTTTAGAATATCAGCAAGAAAAGAACCTACAGGGACACTTTGATGTATAACAGGAAATCCTTTGAAAGTCGCCGCTGATTGTCAGCGTAAACGCCGTTTTGTACAAAATTTGAGCAGAAGTATTCAAGGAACTAGTGCCAGACAAACAAACAATTTAGACCTTTAACTCCGCTACAAGAATTCTGCGCTTGTCCTTGCAAACTGTTACGTTCCAAGCTATTCCTGCACTGGGGGCACTACTGTTTCTTTGGGAGAACCAAAGTATTGCACAGTATTCACCTAAAAGGAAACTGCCTTACGTATTCGTATTACTGTCATATTGGCTTTAGTACTTGAAACTTCTTAATTTAAATGTGTGAATCTGTGCTTAAATTGCTGAATGACTGAGAAGATGAAAGTTCTACGTTAATTGATTCTGAAACAGCTCAGTAAAACTGCACGTACTGAGCCTACTTTCTCTTTACTTTTTCTTATCATGCCAACACTGACCCACAATATTCTAGCGCAGCGCAATCTGACTTGTAAGTAGGCTGTTTAGGTTTTTATGTTGGTAACGCCATGTAGCGCTCTATATGAAAATCACTGACTGTGCTGTGTGCAGTCTGTGGCTGGTTTGCGTTGTTGGAACTTGCTATTGCAGTGTTGGGCAGTTGGCTGGTAACAGCGCGTAGCGTTGTGTAGTTGGAGGTGAGCCGCCAGCAGTGGTGGATGTGGGGAGAGAGATGGCAGAATTTTAAGAGCGGACGATCTGGACGTGTGTGCGCCAGAAAGAGTAAATTGGTAAGACTGGATATCATGAACTGATATATACATTATGACTTTTGAACACTATTAAGGTAAATACATTGTTTGTTCTCCATCAAAATCTTTCATTTGCTAACTATGCCAATCAGTAGTTAGTGCGTTCAGTAGTTAGAATCTTTTATTCAGCTGGCAGTATTGGCGCACGCTGTATTGCAGTAGTTTGAGTCACGAAGATTTTTGTGAGGTAAGTCATTCATGAAAGGTATAGGTTATTGTTAGTCAGGGCCATTCTTTTGTAGGGATTTTTTGAAGTCAGATTGCGTTGCGCTAAAAATATTGTGTGTCAGTTTAACCACAGTCATCTATAATTTTTCTAGGGGGACGTTTCAGACTGCTCAAACATCTGACTGCTGAAACAACATTACAACCTGACTTCAAATAATTAATACAAAAGAATAGCCCTGAATACGAAGCAAATCTGACGGTAACCTATACATTACATTAAGCATTTACCTCACAAAAACCTTCATTACGCGAACTACTGCAATACAGCGAGCGTCAATACTGCCAGCTAAATAAGAGTCTAGCTACTAAAGCCACTAAGTACTAATAGGCATGTGGTTAGCAAAGGAAAGATTTTGTTGCAATCCAAATAATGTATTTTTTACCTTAATAATGTAACATCCAGTTCAAACACGAATATAAATCGTAATTGACATCCAGTACAAAGATATATAATCATGAATAATTTTCAAAGTCGGAGCCTACGCTAACACTTCAGACCTCTACCATCCACCAATGCTAACTTCTCACATTTAACATCCATCACTGCTGGCTGTTCACCTCCAACTGCCCAACAGTACTTCCATCACTGCTGGCGACTAACTTCCAACTGTCCAACACTAGTGGCGATTAACTTCCAACAACGAGTCTAACCAGCCACAGAGTTTCGTACAAAGAAAGCGCAGTCACAGATCCAATGCAAAGCGCTACACAGCGCTGCCAACACAGAAGCAGCTTACTTACATACTTAACTGAAATGGATGAAAGGCCTTTAGAACTACTAGGCAACGCTCTTAAAATACACTCCTGGAAATGGAAAAAAGAACACATTGACACCGGTGTGTCAGACCCACCATACTTGCTCCGAACACTGCGAGAGGGCTGTACAAGCAATGATCACACGCACGGCACAGCGGACACACCAGGAACCGCGGTGTTGGCCGTCGAATGGCGCTAGCTGCGCAGCATTTGTGCACCGCCGCCGTCAGTGTCAGCCAGTTTGCCGTGGCATACGGAGCTCCATCGCAGTCTTTAACACTGGTAGCATGCCGCGACAGCGTGGACGTGAACCGTATGTGCAGTTGACGGACTTTGAGCGAGGGCGTATAGTGGGCATGCAGGAGGCCGGGTGGACGTACCGCCGAATTGCTCAACACGTGGGCCGTGAGGTCTCCACAGTACATCGATGTTGTCGCCAGTGGTCGGCGGAAGGTGCACGTGCCCGTCGACCTGGGACCGGACCGCAGCGACGCACGGATGCACGCCAAGACCGTAGGATCCTACGCAGTGCCGTAGGGGACCGCACCGCCACTTCCCAGCAAATTAGGGACACTGTTGCTCCTGGGGTATCGGCGAGGACCATTCGCAACCGTCTCCATGAAGCTGGGCTACGGTCCCGCACACCGTTAGGCCGTCTTCCGCTCACGCCCCAACATCGTGCAGCCCGCCTCCAGTGGTGTCGCGACAGGCGTGAATGGAGGGACGAATGGAGACGTGTCGTCTTCAGCGATGAGAGTCGCTTCTGCCTTGGTGCCAATGATGGTCGTATGCGTGTTTGGTGCCGTGCAGGTGAGCGCCACAATCAGGACTGCATACGACCGAGGCACACAGGGCCAACACCCGGCATCATGGTGTGGGGAGCGATCTCCTACACTGGCCGTACACCACTGGTGATCGTCGAGTAGACACTGAATAGTGCACGGTACATCCAAACCGTCATCGAACCCATCGTTCTACCATTCCTAGACCGGCAAGGGAACTTGTTGTTCCAACAGGACAATGCACGTCCGCATGTATCCCGTGCCACCCAACGTGCTCTAGAAGGTGTAAGTCAACTACCCTGGCCAGCAAGATCTCCGGATCTGTCCCCCATTGAGCATGTTCGGGACTGGATGAAGCGTCGTCTCACGCGGTCTGCACGTCCAGCACGAACGCTGGTCCAACTGAGGCGCCAGGTGGAAATGGCATGGCAAGCCGTTCCACAGGACTACATCCAGTATCTCTACGATCGTCTCCATGGGAGAATAGCAGCCTGCATTGCTGCGAAAGGTGGATATACACTGTACTAGTGCCGACATTGTGCATGCTCTGTTGCCTGTGTCTATGTGCCGGTGGTTCTGTCAGTGTGATCATGTGATGTATCTGACCCCAGGAATGGGTCAATGAAGTTTCCCCTTGCTGGGACAATGAATTCACGGTGTTCTTATTTCAATTTCCAGGAGTGTATATTACGTATGTGTTGTGTGTGTGTGTGTGTGTGTGTTCTTTCGGACGTATCAGTATGAATGAAGACATAAAGGAATTAATGACATTTAGTGCACATTGATCTTCATCAGTGGGGAAAATTGAAAATTTGTGACTGACTGGGATTCGAAACCAGGTCTCCTGCACACAGGCAGGTGCTCCGACCACCGAGCCATCGTTTTCTTTTCTTCTTTAAGAGACAGAAAATGCATGTAAAGGCGGGAAAAAACGGCCACAGTTGGCTAGCTTCTGGCTGGGTGGAGACAAGGCAGCGGTCGAACCCCGAGCACGAGGCCTGGCCACGATGCCTACCCCCGCCTATCGCTATGCCCATCCCTCACACGGTACTGGCGTTTTTTTAAGAAAATACTTTTCTTTATTTTTAGTTTTTTGCTTTTTGAATCCTTACAGCTTGCTACATAAAAAAAGAAATAAAATCGGAGTTCATCCCGCATGGCTTCCGACACTTCAAAAAGGAAAACATCTTTTCTAGTTTTTTGCCTGCTACAATTTTTTGTTTATTTTCTTTTTATTAATTAAAGAAGAAAAAAAGATAAACAGAGCCACAAAAATGAGATAAACTATGTAACAATACTGCTGAACGGGACGCTGACGAGAATTCCGCGAGGAACGGTTGCTCGATCGATACCTTGACGGCGAAATATAAAGTTCAACTTATTGGAGAATAAGTCGAAATACCGTGGCAGGCGTAAACGCTTCCAATATGCAGTGGATATCTATTGGTGGACGGCGAGTGAGAGCCTATCGCCCCCTGCATCTACACTGTAATAAACATAGTGGCTTGACAACCGTGCAGTGGTATTTGTTTTGCTCTCGGAAAGTAGGATGAGTCTGGACGCAGCGGGACATCAGCCGAAAAGGCAGTCTCAGAGGATCGAGCTAGAAACTTTAATTGTTCTTTAGGCCAGTGACATTCCGCTTCGTGACCGTGACATGTTGTAGCATGTCTATGGCGGGGCAGCGACTACACTGATCTGTAATCCCAAGTTCAATAGGAAATAGGCGATCATCGTTGCACAGCAGTTTGTGTACCACGAGTACGCCACAGCCATTGGTAAAACACGAAAGCTAAGATGAAACCGCACCGTCTTCACAGAAGTTTGCGATGATGCCCGTACAACGGTCGCCGTACAGTCAATTCCTCTCGAGCGCATTAACAAAAGTGTGGCATTGAGATGCTGCCTCCGTAGAACTTCAGCCCCCAAATAACCCACGGCGATATAAAATTCACGGTCGCGTTTTAACTGGAACTTCACTCGACCAACATCGACAGGCGGATCAACACTACCCGGCCGGGGACAGTAAAATAACCGAGACGTGACTGTGTGGATTGCCTGAGAGATAGTCAACACGGTGCGCCGAACATACAACACAGACGCATTCTTTGGAATATCGGTCAGTCCCAAAGCCCCGAGACAACGCGCACGTGCAACCGCCTCGTATGATAATCGAAAAACGTGATGCTTCCATAAAAAAACGACTAGACAGCTGTTTTAGTTTCCTGTCCATCATCACGGGAAGGGAAAAAGTCTTAAAGATGCAATACGCTATGCACAAGACGTAGATATCCAGAATCACACCTTTCTGGAGCAGCTTAAGGGAACGCCGTTCACATTCCAGGATTATTTCTTGTATCTTCTCCGAAGCCAACTTCCAATTGAATGTTGCCATTTGGAGTGTAAAACGGTCAATTATGACTCACAAAGATTTATGCCTATCGACCGCCGTCACTTACGAAGTGACAACATAATCAAAACCCCGTAATTTCACCAATCGACATTTGCCTTCGTTGATGCGGGCACCTGATACAAGGCAAAACACGTCCAGCGAAACCTCGAGCAATGGAATCTCAGCGGGAGAACGGAGTAACACCATCGAATCATCGGCATGTGCGCCACCGGAATCGTCTCGCCCTAGAGTGTCCATCGTTCTACTGAGGAACGGTTCTTCGAAGAAAGGACTCAAGCGATTGAACAAATAATAATATTGAAAGCGGCCTTGCCGACATTCTGCTAACGGCGTCAGAACAGTACGATTAGGAGAAGAACTTTGGCAATCAGCAACAAAGTTGCCCCTCAGCACAGACAGCCGGCTGTTCACCACCCTCGCCACAGTTTTCTAATCAAAATTTAATAAGGTAATCAGTTGATGCGTGGCCAGAACTTTTAGAAATTAACGCAATTTGGCAGCTTTGAACGAGTCAGGCACAAAAGCTCCTCTCAACATTTAGTTCAAAAGCAATTTAAATGTAATACCAAAGAAAGGTCAAAAACGCACATAAAACTCCTTAGGCAGACCATCCAACCGCGGCAATTGCGGAAAGGCAATCTTACAATATGGTCATAGACACTGTTACTTTGAAAAGCTTCTAAAAATGCAGTGGCATAAGCAGATGTATGTCTATGATCTGGAGCATGAACAAATAAGTCGGGTGACGTGTAATGTGCTGCGAATACATAGAAAGAAAGATCCTTTATCATTTAGCCACAATACAGCAGGTCAGCAACTGGAAGCAGTTAATTCTGTGAATTATCTGGGAATCGGTATTAGGAGTAATTTAAAATCGAATGATCATATAAAGTTGATCGTCGGTAAAGCGGATGCCAGACTGAGATTCATTGGAAGAATCCTAAGGAAATGCAATCTGAAAACAATGGAAGTAGGTTACAGTACACTTGTTCGCCCACTGCTTGAATATTGCTCGCCAGTGTGAGATCCGTACCACATAGGGTTGATAGAAGAGATAGAGAAGATCCAACGGAGAGCAGCGCGCTTCGTTACAGGATCATTTAGTAATCGCGAAAGCGTTACGGAGATGATAGATAAAATCCATTGGAGGACTCTGCAGGAGAGACGCTCAGTAGCTTGGTACGGGCTTTTGTTGAAGTTTCGAGAACATACCTTCACCGAGGAGTCAAGTAGTATATTGCTCCCTCGTATATTTCGCGAAGAGACCATGAGGGTAAAATCAGAGAGATTAGAGCCCACACAGAGGCATACCGACAATCTTTCTTTCCACGAACAATACGAGACTGGAATAGAAGGGAGAACCGATAAAGGTACTCAAAGAACCCTCCGCCACACACCGTCAGGTGGCTTGCGGAGTATGGATGTAGATGTAGACATGAGCAGGTACCTGATATAGCCCAACGTAGAAGTGATGTAGAGCGTACCACATGTCCTTTTGTGCCGTCACAACATTGCCGTCCTCTGTCTTGAGAGGCGTGACACACACATGTCAACGACGAGCCTGATGTCGAATAAAATGATATAAAGAAGTGAATTCATCCGCTGCCACGGAACGCTATTTGGATCTCATCCTTAACCCATTTGACGCTGCTTCAACTGTAACAACTGCATCTTTATGGCCCGACATCCGCAACCCGTAGCGGAGCCTAATGCGCATTTTCGTAAAGATCACGTAAGAGATAGAGAGAAATTCTTGCGTCCTCCGAAATTCCAGCGCTCTATCAGCGCTGAATCGTACCTCTGCGAGTTCAACCCACCATTCCAAAATAGGGGCGTCGCGCGGTTGAGCGGAGACACGTTCCAGATCACCTCAGCGAGAAAGCGATCCGCCAAGTGCGCCACATTCAGCATCCAGGGCGATCGAAACTATAATATTTCACTGACTGTCGCGTGTGATTCGAGGCAACGGCGTCTGCACAGTGGTCCGTGAAGCTGGCGGGGATATCATCGACAGTCAAAATGCTATCATGCGTCCTATCAAACAAATAAAATCTACTAAACCTACCGCTAGAAATAGCAGTAAAATAGGTATATTTGATAACATTTGGATATTTACAGATCCAAACGTCTTGCAGTTTCGAGGAACAAACTAAATCTAAAAATTCCCGACAGAAATGACAGAAATTTAAATTAGGAGATAGATCTATAGGACGCAACGCTCATTTAAAATCACCACCTATCAGAATATTCTGCGGACTTTTCCGATACCTCTTACTCATAAAATCCCGAACGGTCCGAATGCGCCCTTTATCGGATGGTACATAAATAAAAATCAAGTTCAGATCCGATTCCATCCTATTCACATTCAAAGGAAGAAACATATAAGCCTGCAACAACAAGAACCGAAATTCAAGGTGCTGACCAACTGAATTACGTCATCAATGAGTGTCAAGATCCATTGCCGAGTCCAGTGACGAGTCAGAGGGTGGGGGGATCCCACCCTCCGTCTCTGGAATCTTCATCTTTCTTCTTTTCAAAATCCACCGCCTTCTCTGGTTGGACGCGTTGTTTACAGCGACTGCGAGGGAATACAGATCGGCAGTCGGGGACGTAGGCGACTCTTGAACATCAACCAAAGTGGATGACAAACAAGGAGCCGCAGAGGCTCTCTCCGTAGGATGGGATCCTCGCAGTTGATATCGACTTACAAGAGAGGGGTCAGCCATCACAAGATCAGGGTTGGCAGATATGATTTCGTGACCACCAATCGCCTCCACTGGAGGAAAACCAGTTGGTTGTTTCGACCGAGGTATACAGAAAAAGAAGATATGCCATCTGGCCCCTGGCGAGTAAACAGTTTCCAGATGTCCTTGTGCACATTGACGTCAAAATGGTTCAAATGGCTCTGAGCACTATGGTACTTAACTTCTAAAGTCATCAGTCCTCTAGAACTTAGAACTACTTAAACCTAACTAACCTAAGGACAACATATACATCCATGCCCGAGGCAGGATTCGAACCTGCGACTGTAGCGGTCGCGCGGTTCCAGACTGCAGCGCCTAGAACAGCTCGGCCACTCCGGCCGGCCCCTTGACGTCACTTTGAGGACTGTTGAGGCTGTGCATTCAGCACAACACAGAACTCGTGGTGTGCGTCATGGTTTTACAAAAGGTGAGCACTTGCATCGTGAATGGATAATTCAATGGAAACGTGCGGACAAAATGAATTCGAAAATTCCACTATACTCGTGTTCAGGGAAAAAAACAGAATACCTTGAACTACTAGAGAGAGGACATTCATATTCAAACGACATGTACATTAGCGTGTTCTGCGAAAATGATTAACATTCCAGTTACCTTTCCTCAGCCTTTATCCTGTTGCCTAGTAGACACAGGGTCCGCCATCGGCCCTAGTTGCATGCTTGGTGGTATCGACACGTATAAGACAAGAATGGCGCCCTGTGGTACAGCCATCCATGTTGCATTCACCTGGTTCCAAAGTTCATCTGTGGTAGTTGGCACTGGGTCACAGCACTGTGCCTGTTGGTTCACCATATTCCACACATTTTCGATTGGCGACAAGTGTGGTGATCTGGCGGGACAGGGCAAAATACTCACTCCTGTGACACCAAGAATGCACGTGTCCGTGCAGCAAAATATTGTCGTGCATTGTCTTGCTGAAAAATGGCATGTGGGGTATTGTCCAAAAAGGATATGGCTACAGGTCGCAGGACGTTATTCATGTAAGTCACACTGGTCACATGCCCTGGACACGCACCAGGTATGATTTGTAGTTGTGTTCAATAGTACCCCACACAATAAGGCATTGTGTTGACACTGTATGTCTTGTGCCAATGCCGTCACTGTGATGCCACTCCCCCTGTATGGGGCGAACCAACATATGGCTATCATTTTCAGACAAACAGGACCTCGATTCGTCCGAAAACGCTATCTGACGCCACTCCTGTTCCAAGTGACGTCGTCTCCTGCACCATTGCCGTCTAGCATGTTTCTGCACATTCGTCAAAGGTAAGCGGAGACGTGGACGACGCGCACGTGACCCGTGCTGTAATAAAAGGCAACGGACTGTCACCCCTGATAGTGTGCGATGTTTTTACACTGTTTCACTGTTTCGCCAGAGCCGAGGAGGACGCAGATGTGTCCTGCAATGGCATTCGGAAGATGTGTCGATCTTCTCGGAAGTGTGGTCTGGGTGGTACGACCTGACCCATCTCGTCGTGTTCTACAGCCTTCTGTGAACCATTCTGCACACACCCGTTGCACTGCCGAAACACTTCGTTCCACACGACCACCAGTTTCCCGAATGGATGAATCAAATTCTCTCATGCCAATAATGCACCAATAATGTAGACACATTTTACCTGTAAGAGGTGTTGCGCCGCGATGTCGATGTTGACCTTGAACCTGCAGGCCGACGTGGTTCAAATGCTAATAATTTCTGCAGGACATGCTAATGTGCATGTCCTGTGAATATGAACGTCCTATCTCTAGTAATTCAAGATGTTCTGTTTTTTTCTGAACATGTGTTTACGTGTTTAGTTCCTTTTTTGGCCTGAAGGTTATGTATGAGATTTAAGAAACGAACTTCTAGTATTGCCTTCGATAAAGAAAGTACTACCGGCAGCTATGCCGAACGTAAACATTCCAAACTGACATGGTGAAGAAATTACAGAAAGCAGGAATGCAAGCGGAAAGGTGAGAATTCACTACATAAATAATACTCAAAATAATTACCAGTTAAAAATTACCTTAAAATAAATTCCTTCGCATAATTTAATGCGGAGATGCTGAGTCGGAGAAAGGCACAACACTAGGGCAGCCGACAAGCGAGCTTTCGGCCAGCAAGACCTTCGTCGAAAATACACAAAACACACTCAAACCCAAACGCAACTCACACATACACAACCACACTCTCTGGGAGCTGAGACCATACTATCTGGAGTCTGGCTTCAGCTGTCAGAGACTGTGATCATGCAATGTGTGTGTGTGTGTGTGTGTGTGTGTGTGTGTGTGTGTGTGTGTGTTTTCCATTTTCGGCGAAGGCCTTGTTGGCCGAAAGCTCACTTTCCGACTGTCCTTTTCTTGAGCCTATTTCCGAGTCAGTAGCTCCGCTTTTCATAATTATGTTTCTCAGATTTATTACCTTTTGCTCCTGGATATTATAGCTTCACTTCTTGTGAAAGTAGAGCTCATTTTTTTCGTTTTCTCAAGATGTATTAACTATTTCAGTGTAAGAATTTACTACACCTTCCGACTGAACTCTTTTACCTGAAAATTCAACATGGATCAGTGGGCTCTTAATAACAACAATGCTGAACAAAGTGGCTCTTGGCTGTATAGTGTAGTGGATAAAATCGTTGCTTGACACGATGCACGCTATAGGCTCGAATCCTGTCGACTGCCGAGTTTTTATTTTTAAATGTCATCGAAATATGCTATTATAGCGAATTTTGTGACTGATATTTTATCACTTTTTTCTATTATTTATCTGACTTACAACGAGAAATTAATTGAATTGTATAGTACTTAGTAAATCGTTCCAGGAACAATAAAAAGCGGATTCATTCTTGGGAGATATGGAACTCGTGCACAACGCTGCGAAGCAAGTAGTTTGCTAAAACGAGCTTTCACGGATTTAGGAACAGTCACCGAAATAAACAGAAAGTCGACCACACCACAGCTGCAGGTCCCGTTCATGAGCTCGGTGAAACAGTGAACAAGGATTTAAAATCAAAGAATTGAGGTACAAGGTTGAACTTTTAAAAAACTAAATGCACAGAAAGAAGCAGCACTAAAAAATGTGGTATAGTCTTACGAAGTAAAACAAATGCTTTCTCCTCGTTCTTTCGTTAAAGTGGGTAACAAATGTCATCTGACGCGAAAAAAAACGAGTTACACAAAAGTGTAGAAACGCGTTATCAATATGATTTAAACCGGCGCAAATACAATGTCCGTCGAAGGGAAAGAGTAAACTGGAATTCAGAGGACTTTGCATGCATTGACTTTAAGAGGTCTATTGCCAATAGCCTATGCTTATTTGCGAAAGCGAAAAATCCCTTTGTCGTGCAGGGAAACAATTTACAGAAACCGACGAGGGACTTTTTTTTAATGCAGACCGTGTATTCTCGCTGATCCCCTTTGTTTATCTAAGGCTAAGTCAAATACTTTTACTGTCCAAGAGAGACTAGAAGTTTTGACATTTGACAAAATGAATATTGATTGTAGCATATGCTACGACTCGTCAGAGGACATAGTGGTCGAGCCACATTCCAGTATTAAATTCGGCAAGCTCCATGAGCTACGTAAGCAGTGGAAGCAACCATTTCAGTATGATTTCTACAGTTATAACGATTACTTTGCTCCAGAAGATCGCTAAGGCAGTTGAGGAATCGGGAATACGTGTTGTAGCTGTGACATATGATACGGGTGGAAATAATATGAAGGTTTGGAAGAAATTTTTTGTCATACAGATAAAACATATTCATAAATATAGATTGTATTTCATCTCCCGACTCAGCTCTTCTGTGTCCCTAAGTTTCATTAAAAGCGAGCCTGTATAAATGTCGTGCATCAGTCGTGCTTCGAATGTCGAAGAAACTTTATTAACAGGTTTGGCAACAGTGTGTCATTTCCCTGTAATCTCTAATGTTCTTCTAGATGCGGTGAAATACACTGCAGTGCCAGAGAACTGATAAATCATTAGGTTTTCCAACAGAAAAACGGGAAGTAGGAGAGCCTAACGCAAACTGAATATCAGCTATAACTCGTAGTGATCTTTAATCTCCAGTGCCAGCATGGACAAACAAAGTGTTTCAGTTTGAAGAATAATTTGCTGCTTTTCACGGAAATTGAATGCGCAAACAAAAAAAAAGTCGTTAAGTCTCTGTAGTCTATTCTGAAACAAAAATTTGCTGAGGTTCATGACAGTTATTTCTCTTTATTTAAGAAAAAATTATTTACAAGGATTAGGTATATGAATCAATAAGCACTGTTATAAACCACCAAGAAATGTTCCACAAGGAGGAATTTACATTGTATGTAAGAATTCTAAGAATAATATGCGGTCTGAACAAATACCGGGTGATCAAAAAGTCAGTATAAATTTGAAAACTTAATCACGGAATAATGTAGATAGAGAGGTAAAAATTGACACACATGCTTGGAATGACATGGGGTTTTATTAGAACAAAAAAAAAAGTTATCGGGCCTTTTTCCTTCGAGGAAATGCGTGATTCTGGTTTTGTAACTGCTACCATGACGGTGAGAGGTACGCCGATATGTTACAGAATCGTATCATCCCCAGCCTTGCTGATAAACATCTGCTGGAACGTACGACGTTTATGCAGGATGGCGCTCCACCCCATATTGCTAGACGCGTGAAAGATCTCTTGCGCGCGTCGTTTGGTGATGATCGTGTGCTCAGCCGCCACTTTCGTCACGCTTGGCCTCCCATGTCCCCAGACCTCAGTCTGTGCGATTATTGGCTTTGGGGTTACCTGAAGTCGCAAGAGTATCGTGATCGACCGACATCTCTAGAGATGCTGAAAGATAACATCCGACGCCAATGCCTCACCGTAACTCCGGACATGCTTTACAGTGCTGATCACAACATTATTCCTCGACTACAGCTATTGTTGAGGAATGATGGTGGACATAGTGAGCAGTTCCTGTAAAGAACATCATCTTTACTTTGTCTTACTTTGTTATGCTAATTACTGCTATTCTGATGAGATGAAGCGCCATCTGTCGGACATTTTTTGAACTTTTGTATTTTTTTGATTATAATAAAACCCCATGTCATTCCAAGCATGTGGTCAATTTGTACCTCTTATCTACATTTTTCCGTGATTTATTCAGTTTTCAAATTTATACTGACTTTTTGGCTCTGAGCACTATGCGACTTAACTTCTGAGGTCATCAGTCGCCCAGAACTTACAACTACTTAAACCTAACTAACCTAAGGACATCACACACATCCATGCCCGAGGCAGGATTCGAACTTGCGACCGTAGCGGTCGCTCGGTTCCAGACTGTAGCGCCCAGAACCGCAACGGCCACTCCGGACGGCGCTATACTATTTGATCACCCGTTATTTAAAGTGTGATCTCTGAGGGATGGAATGATGGTCAATGAGAAATGATGGATGGTGAGTGTCGCATCCCCACTAGCATTAAATATGGCGATAGAAAGTTGAGTCGATACAGCGAGGGACATTGTCGACCACAGCTTGTGGTGAGGCTCGAGTGGAGTGAATGGGCATTTCTGGGCTAAGGCGTGGGCCGCTGTTGGGCTGCCCTGAACCAATCAGGTGGGTGTGAGTGTCCTGTTGACCTACGAACGTGTTTCCGCAATATCTAAAAAATGGTTCAAATGGCCCTGAGCACTATGGGACTTAACTTCTGAGGTCATTAGTCGCCTAGAACTTAGAACTAATTAAACCTAACTAACCTAAGGGCATCACACACATCCAGTCTTCTGCTTCATAATTGCAGTGATTGTAAGTCACTGACAGGGAAGTGTGAGGTGCTCCAATCCCTGTGTACACATTTGCATGACAGTTGTTGTGTTTGTGGAAGAGATTGTGTTCCATTCATACAGTTAGTGCAGCTTGACATGTAATTTCGCATGTCAGACACTGCAGCTATGCATTGCCAATACCTTCTTGGTACAGACCCCAGACACTAGTGAGATCTGGTGGTCAAGGGAAGGCAGGATTCGGTTACAATTGTGGGCGAGGCCGTAATGTTACTATTGGTTGCCTTTTACGGTTACACACATTTATTTTTAAAACAGTAATTCCAGACTCAACGATAAATAAAAAAATACTTTCATTATTAATGAAGGAATAAACAACTGTCTAAATAATATTGTTTTCAGAGCGTTACAATCTACCAAATCACCATAAAATAAAGATAATGTTTCTTTTTCTTTATTAAAAAAAAGCCACTGTGATCATGTCTGAAGGCCTTGCACGCCGGGAATGGCAATAAATTAAGAATGTTTAAGAACTCGCTGCAATTACAACTTATAGGTATTGAAATATTAAAAAGTCAGTGTCCACAAACACAGCAGAAGGTATCAGACGCCAAGAAAGCAGTAAATAATGTTTTAAGGCTTACTGCTAAAATACAAATATCGAATTATTTTTTCAGAGCAAATGACCACAATCACGGCTGAAGGCCTTACACGCCAGAAACGGCAATTATACAAAAAATTTAGAAACTTGCTGTAAAACAGCAAATACAAGCAAAGGTTAATTAAAAGAAACAAGCAACTGACCACCAAATGGATGAAATTAGATGATGATAACCTTATAACACAACCCTTACACTGCTAAATTTATTCCAGAAGGCGACCGGAACTATTAACTAGACATACATAACCTTCAATGTAGGCATTACAAAGTACAGTAACAAATAATACAATAATAAAACACAAGGACCAGTCAAAGACGGTGCTCCAGGAATCAACCTCTGAGAAGGTTCGGCATTAAACACTTTCGCAAGCGATAAGATAGGCAGGCAAGAATTGCATTCACTTCGCAAGACTCAGACTAGTGACAGTCTAACGATTGACTAACGGTAATCTTGCTGAAGCTACCCGACGTCCAATAAACCAAATGCAAGAATGGAACAACACATCAAAACCGGAGCTGGCGGACTGTACCACGCCCCCAGAATACTGTGCTTAGAACGCGCGGAACGAGAAAAGAATCACTACCACCAGAGTAGAAAAATCACAAACGGCCTACATCAAGAAAGCTGTCAAAACTACACGCCTTACCGGACAGCAGCGGCAAGGCGGCGAAACGTACACTGCCGTTACATGCACTAACCCCCAGGGCAGGTAACTGGGGCGTTAGCGGCCACCAGGTAGGAAAAATGCCGCTGGTTGAACTTAACAAATTGTAACAAACTAAACGCAATAAATAGTAATTAGAAGTCCAGGAAAGCTAATCAGATCCGCTTTCCCCAAGCACTCCACTCGCTGCTCTTCGTCTCGGCAACACTTCAACCAACAACACGAACCCAAGTCACTGGAGAATCAATGGCGGAGGTTTCTCTACTTGAATTGAAATGCACTCATCTTAAAGCTTGCTGGATCCGGTTTACGACGAGATCGTGCACCCTCGTGAACACAGCCCTTCCATTTGGCAGTCTATGCACGCCGCCAGTGGGCTCGACGTGTTCTGGCACTGCGCGGACCTGGCTCCACATGAGTCCCCAACCGAACTGCCACACTCACACGAGATGGAAAAACAACGACGTCGCCCCAAAGATAGGGCCACAGTTATTGCATATCGACAAAACCGACGCTGCTGCCACTAGCGGACAGACAATGCTTGCGAAACGAGTGGCGCCAGTCAAGACGAGAAGAAGACAAACAACCACAACCATGCCAGCTAAACGATACCGTCTGGCCTGCAACAGAGGGCGGAAACCTACAAACAGCACCAATGTCAGCCACAGCACGGCTCAACTGGAACAATACTTCAGGATTGATAGCACAGTTAACTTACGTAAAATTCGTCAAATTCCATTTATGTTGAATTCTATCATGGATAAACCATATGTTTCTTCATAACGGCCTGTTATGTCACCACAAACTCCCATATCCGCTATACAGTGATAAAGTGTGCTACCCTCCTCAACATGCATGCATCTGGAGAGATCTTCTGCATTTGGATGAATGCCATGAGTGAGACTGGTGCAAAACAGTCTTCGATGAACAGCAGTTATGCACTGACCTCGCTATTTCCCTTCACAAGGTATGGTATGTAGTGGGTATAGTACCCTCCTACTTCAGATCAGTTCCAAATTAAATCAAGGACTGTGTTGTGGGGAGCATTTCTCAAAGACAATGTGCGGAGATGTTTTAATAGCCAACTTTATCCTATGAATGCTAGAACACTCAGGGACTCCCATCCACACGGAAAGATGGCCAATCATGATCGTGAATTCAACACTATGATCGAAGTGCTAGAAATATGTAGTTAATCTAACTGTATCGATAAACGACACTGTCTGGTATACTTTGGTGTATATGTCCGAGAATTAACAATGAATGCACAATCTAATATATAGTACTCGCAAAATAGTGGAGGGTTGGTTTAGCAATGATATAGAAATGGGGAAGCATGCAGCTGTGTCATTGTTTGGCATTTAAATGACTGAAAAGCTGGTAAAATTGCTGAAATTAATGCGCCAACAGTTGTGGTGCTTATTATAGTACATTGCCCCATATCGACAATGTCTTTACCTTCCCAATTGTCCACTGGAGCACTGCTGATTACCACATAATGATTGACTGACACCACTTGTTTGAAATGGAGACAGTCTTGGTGGAAGCAACACCTTCCGGGAATGGCCAATACAGAAACACTTATGACTTACATGACGGCAATATGAAGGAATCAATCGAAATAGGACACCGAGGCATCTGGTACACCGTTACTGTCGAAGATGAGATGAATTGTAGAGGTCATCACCTTCGGATAGCTGTTTGAAAAGTCTCCACAATGCCAAAGACACCTCCAGTTCCCATATGTTGCGATGCCTTCCAACGTTTTTGTCAATAAGAAACACTGCCTCTGTCTTTTATTTCAACCACCTTGTGTGTTGTGAAAGCAGCAGCATAGCTTACACCATGCGATGCCCAGCTTTCTGTGAGAGTCAATAGATCGAAACATGTCCATGTCAGTTTAGCACCTCACACAGATCTTGAAGTCATGGTAGAAAAACAAAATGTATGGCTGTGTACACAGCTGTAGTCATACACTTCTTCGATGTCACAGCAAAAAGCAGTGTATCAAACAAAAACACAGGAATCCTGTCCTTGTGACTGACAGTCGATATGGTCTTCCTCCAGTACAGGCAACGAAACTTTATGCAAGTCCGTGGAAGCTACTTCGACTATTGGTCGCCTCCTCCAGTGGACCAATAAATGTACAGGTATGTTTAATGTAAGGTCAATGTCAACAAGCAGACAGTATTTGAGAGAGATGCAGTAAAATCTTATTGAGTTCTCTACCAGGTGAGGTCAGCAAAGTTTTTATTGTTCATAGATTTACTCCATCCAATATTATAAAAATAACGAAGGGGAGAGAGGGACACTGAGCTGTCAACGAAGGCTTGGTCAGCATTGAAGAGTCGTATTTTTAGTGTGGTAATCATAGGAACACGATAAAGGAGATAAGGACATGTAAAGAGTGATATTTATAGACTGTCAATTGATATCGATAAATTGTATGTGTTACGCTTATGAATTTCTTTGTACAGTCCATGTATAGTCTGCATGGTTGTGAATTTCCTCCTGAACGTCAGTGTGCTATTTTTCTCGTTGTGATAGCTCTGTACCTCTCAGCCTTTTAAGCAATGCAACATTTCTGTCACAATGTGATGGGATTTAGAGGGACTTAGTAATGGGTCTGCAACTTTGGGGGCATCTCTTAATTGTCGAAATCATATGGATTCAAATGCTATATATCAAAGGGTGCAGAATACGGCTTGTAAGTGATACTCGGATGAAAGGGGACTTGAAAGACAAACTCTATTACGTTTCTTCTGAGTAGTGTGGGCAAACATATACAATCTCTCACATACTGCAGTAAGAAAATTAGGGACAAATACGAAGATTTTCTGCAGGGATACAATCAGCAGCAAAAGTTCCATTTTTTGTTTTCTCAATAATTAAAAGACGACATTTTTGGTGAGTGTTGTGTGCCTATAAATGGATGGACTGACATCTTAATAGGTAGACTAAATTTATATTTGCATCCATATGCTTACTTCGCAAGCCATCGTACAGTGTGTGGTGGAGGGTACAGTGTACCGCTACTGGGCATTCCCTGTCCGATTCCGCTCGCAAACAGAGTGAGGGGTAAGAGTACCTATATGCTTCCCTATGAAAGGTAATTTCTCTTCTTACGCAGGGTGACGGTAACATGGTCGTAGCAATCGTGCTTCTAACATCTCGTTGCTTATAAGACGATTGTGTCTCTGTTCCTAAGAGACACTAGTGCCTTTCGCAAGAAAAACAACTGGGGCACATCCATCTATTGCAGTTTTTCGCTCAGTATTGTTTGGTGCCATCAGCATTCAGTAACTGGCGTAGTATTATACTTAGTAGGGGATGTGTTATAGATTCGCTGTGATCTGCAGGCCGGCCGGTGTGGCCGAACGGTTCTAGGCGCTTCAGTCTGGAACCGCGTGACCGCTACGGTCGCAGGTTTGAATCCTGCCTCGGCTATGGATGTGTGTGATGTCCTTAGGTTAGTTAGGTTTAAGTAGTTCGAAGTTCTAGGGGACTGATGACCTCAGATGTTAAGTTCCACAGTGCTCAGAGCCATTTTTGTGATCTGCATGGTTATAAAGTTTGTGGTAGAGGGTAAAGTTACTGCAGTCACTGTTTCGAGACGTGCAAAGATAATGTCCAGTCATAAGGGAGGTATGGATTTGACGTGGCTGATTGCGATTTCAGTGCACCAATAGCCGTAAGGGGGGGTGAAGGATTTTACATGGAAAATTATGTCCAGTCGTAAAAGGGATATAGATATTGATATTTCCGAAGCAACAACCATCAGGAGGAGGTATTTCCAATACTTCGTTTATTGTTGGAAGTCATCAGATTGGGGCTGCAATTGTAATATTTAATTGTAATTACAGTGATAAATATGTGGTTGGTTTCCTAGGACAACACCATTTGGCATGCGGAAGCACAAGCGGAGGTAGTCTGTGGCTAGAACGAATTGGCATTTGTCGCTGAAGGCTCTTGGGCGTGGTGGGTACAAAGAACTTCTGGGTGACGGGCCAGTCAGTTCTTGCCACATCTATAGGGGCAGGTCCCAGTGACAGCGACCTCTGGATATCTGAACAGTGAACGAATATTCAGTATGTGCTGCGCTGCCTCCACGATCGCATGTGTTGCATGTATTCTCTGTGGAAAATTAAGAGACTCAATAATGAACATTGCCAAGTGTTGGCGCTGGACGTTTTCATAACTTCCGAATTCCTACCAGTCCAATCACCCCGGGATAACCTCCATAGCCAGGCGTGGTGCACTCTGGCAAACACGGGCGTTCACAACTGTGGCTGCAGTTGAGCAGTAGTTTTCAGCAACCTCTGTGAATTGGCGCTGGGGATTGGAGTGTTGCATGTGGACATTGGGACATGAGTGCACAAAGTATGTGAGTGTCTCGGTGGTCTCCAACATCTAGCCACGATAACTACTGCTATGGATTGGATTGGGTTTTAAGCGTGTCGTGTTTAGTGCTTCTCAGTACATTGCAGTGGACTCTGCCTTGCAGTGGCATTTTCTGTTGTTTCTCTCCTATCACTGCTCCTCTTTCTGAATGTAGCACAGAGAACCAATTGGGGAATTCTATAGTGCTTTAAAAACCCAATCGCAACGTCAAATTCCCGATTGATAGCGACCTCCGACATCTAGCCACGACAGTCACTAGTACTACGGATTGCATCATCACAAAACCTCGCAAAGTGTTTCCGGGAGGAAGGCTGAATGAAGTCTGCGAGGTTTCACAAGTGTGCCAGAAGCTGCCGCGATCTTTTTAGAATCCGTGTTCACCTGAGGCGGTATTCCTCCGGTTGAAAAGCGTAATTATGTCGCAAATTGTTTAAATATTTTTGCATCATCTGCAAAGTTCTCCCTCTCTTTGTGCAGTGTTACATTAGTTGCTGTGACATCTTCAGTTTACAAACTGTGTGAAATATTCCACACAATGCAAAAATTGTGTAAACAATACACAATGTTCAATAAACAATATCGCCACAAATTGTTTAAATATTCCAGCTACGGCTCTCACAGTGTTTTGTGTGCAACTATATTTTGATTAGTTTTTGTTGTGTTGGCAGAAGAGCCAACACCGTCTTACTAGAGGAGGCCGAAATGCACGCGTTTTAGCTCACGCAGGCTGGCGTGAGGAGGGAAGAACTATACTGACGTGAGGTCTGGAACATGACAAGGAATTAGAATTCAGAAAGCGGACGTAATTAATTTGATACTTAACTTTAATCCATTAATGATGAACGTCGCTCTTGGCGGTACATGATTCACAATATTATCTGTTCAGAATACATTCGTAGCAACTGAATATGGTGCCTTGCTAGGTCGTAGCAAATGACGTAGCTGAAGGCTATGCTAAACTGTTGTCTCTGCAAATGAGAACGTATGTAGACAGTGAACCATCGCTAGCAAAGTCGGCTGTACAACTGGGGCGAGTGCTAGGAAGTCTCTCTAGACCTGCCGTGTGGCGGCGCTGGGTCTGCAATCACTGATAGTGGCGACACGCGGGTCCGACGTATACTAACGGACCGCGACCGATTTAAAGGCTACCACCTAGCAAGTGTGGTGTCTGGCGGTGACACCACAGTTTTATGATTTGTTTTTAGTTTGTGATGAGAATTCTTTTATTAATGTTTCATGTGGCATATCTTCTGAAGCAACGTTTGCAGAATTTTGTGAATTCTTCAAGATATGTATGTGACAATATTCTGCACTTTGCTTAGACACCAGATTTAATAAAATGGTTGAAATGGCTCTCAGCACTATGGGACTTAACTTCTGAGGTCATCAGTCCCCTAGAACTTGGAACTACTTAAACCTAACTAACCTAATGACATCACACACATCCATGCCCGAGGTATTATTCGAACCTGCGACCGTAGCAGCAGCGCGATTCCAGACTGTAGCGCCTAGAACCGCTCGGCCACTCCGGCCGGCCGAGATTTAATAGCTCCTAAGGCATTTTGCGTGCAGCGACAAGAGGAAGGTTGGGTTATTTCCCACAACTGTGCCACAAAGGAAGTGTGCCATCGAGGAAGGTTGAGGTATTTCCCACAAAAGTACGCAAAGTGTCCCAGGGAGGAAGGCAGAATAGCTACTACCGGCTCCACATGGCGTCATTGGCGTGCCAAAAAGAAAGAAAGTGCGCCAGGGAGGAGGAAGGCTGAGATATTTCCAGCGCAACATGAAGTGCTTAGTGCCGCCCTGCGGCTGCCGCGTCGTCGACCCTGGCCGGTGCTGCCAGCGCAGTGCGTGGCTCCTTCCAGGAGCTGTGTCTGTTGTGGACGGAGCCGGCCGCTGTGACCGAGTGGTTCCAGGCGCTTCAGTCTGGAACCGCGCGACCGCTACGGTCGCAGGTTCGAATCCTGCCTCGGGCATGGATGTGTGTGATATCGTTAGGTTAGTTAGGTTTAAGTAGTTCTAAGTTCTAGGGGACTGATGACCTCAGATGTTGACTCCCGTAGTGCTCAGAGCCATTTTTTTAATTTTTTTTTATTTGTGGACGGAGCGTGCACTAGAAAGTTTTTCATGAATGTTTTGCGTGATCTGTGACTGTGTAATTATGTGGTTCCTTTCTCTATCAGAATAATAAAAAAGACGACAATTGTTTAACACCGTCTATTTGTTTGAACACTAGCGTCAGTAACGAGGTGTACTGGGTTTCGGAAATAAACAATATTACTAAACAAACTGTTTAAACAGTGTCTTATCCACGCTATATTAGCCTACTCATGTGAGGTCCTCCCAGTCCAGCATCTTGATACAGACTGAGCGAATTTCCCGCAATTTTTTCCGGCCCGCCATTTCGGATGACGTCACAGGTCGAGAGGGGACCGGGAGTTCTCTGAGGGGGCTCACGTACCAGCTGGGAAACACCCGAGACATCATCAGGTTCAAATGGCTCTGAGCACTATGGGACTTAACATCTGAGGTCATCAGTCCCCTAGAACTTAGGACTACTTAAACCTAACTAACCTAACGATATCACACACATCCATGCCCGAGGCAGGATTCGAACCTGCGACTGTAGCGGTCGCGCGGTTCCAGACTGTAGCACCTAGAACTGCTCGGCCACTTCGGCCGGCACACCATCAGCCAATGTGGATAATCAGTTGACCAATTAATTAATTTGCATAATTAATTTTATATCAATTTGGTATCAAAATTGCGCCAGAACTGGATTTCTCCCGCTTCTAGCTTTAGTCAAGTGTCAATCTCATCTTTGCAACACTTTTTACGATACGATAACTGTAAAGTAGTGTTGTTGTGTGTTCCCTACAAAAGCGCAGACTGTGTACCCTTTGCCACCATAAAATCACCTTGAGCATCTTGCAGCTAAGAGATATTCGTCCTAGATTGATTTCCCACTGCTCTTGATCCAAGTGAAGGCTTATCTAAACTGCAACCATAGATGAAAAGATCGGCAAACAATACGACATTAGGCGATCGCTATCTCAGTATGTGTGGAACTACCGATGCGGTATAAATGTTGGAAGAAACGAGCCTGTCTATTTTACATGAAGAATTAACAAAAACAAAAGAGCTTAGTACGAATTAGGTGTCTGTTTTGTGAACGCCGAGTAAACGCAAATGGTAAAGCTCTTGCCAGCAACGTTTGGACGGTTTTAAAAGGATTCCAACTTTGTTCACGATTTCTTACTTCCAGCCAGAAATAGAACCACCGTTCTAACGTTGAGTAGACACCAGTGGCGTCGCAACATAAAAGGCGAAATGCATTTAATTTTATTTGTGGGTTATGACCCATGTTCTAGACAACAGAAAAATATTTTCATCGATTATTTTGCGAAGAAGGGAACATGATCTTCTGGAACAACTAGGTGCAGAAAATAGGTAACAAGAGACCTTGAGAGCAGAGGGAATATAATCATCTTTCTTCGGGATGGCACATCGGCACACAAATCTCTGCCAGCTGTAAATCCTCTGGCATCTGAGTTTTCCAAAATCTTAAAAACTGTATACATGAAGAAAATTTTGTGTCCAGTAAACAATATAAATCAGTCATCAGTGGATATTTTACGGGCCTTAGAGTCCATTCTTCTGGAATGTAATCTATTCGATGGAGGACATCCTACAAAGTGCACTAGCGTAAAAGGGGCCAACGTCAATGAATATTTGTCTTCGATAACGTGAAGAACATAAGCAGACCGGACAACAAATTAGCCACCTGCAGGAGACGTGTAACACCACGTTTAAGCGCGATTCTGGCCTAAATTTGGCGAGGAAGACAGTCCACAAGTTTATTCAGGTGTGCCACGTCCATCTGAAGCCACGCGTCAGTGATTAGATCCCATAGAGCTAGGAAACTGCTCTGCGTTTCTAAATTGTCCGAGGCGTTACCTATGCGATTATCATCGGTTGATTAAGCGCGTCAATCTACTTAAGATAGAATGCCTGTGTATTCGTGAAATCAGGAACACATGGGTGCAGCGCTGTGAACATGATTGTTGTCATCTAGCAAGACGTGAGTATCCACACAAAGTTCATTCGAAGATGCAGAAACATGGGCAATATTTACTCATTAAGTATCTTGAAATAAGCATGTTGTTGTTGTTGTTGTGGTCTTCAGTCTCCGTGCTACTCTATCCTGTGCAAGCTTCTTCATCTCCCTGTACCTACTACAGCCTACATCCTTCTGAATCTGCGTAGTGTATTCATCTCTTGGTCTCCCTCTACGATTTATACCCTCCACGCGGCCCTCCAATACTGAGTTGGTGATCCCTTGATGCCTCAGAACATGTCCTACCAACCGATCCCTTCTTCTAATCAAGTTGTGCCAAAAACTCCTCTTCTCCCCAATTCTATTAATACCTTCTCATTAGTTATGTGATCTACCCATCTAATCTTCAGCATTCTTCTGTAGCACCACATTTCGAAAGCTTCTATTCTCTTCTTGTCCAAACTATTTATCGTCCATGTTTCACTTCCATACATGGCTACACTCCATACAAATGCTTTCAGAAACGACTTCCTGACACTTAAATCTATACTCGATGTTAACAAATTTATCTTCTTCAGAAACGCTTTCCTTGTCATTTCCAGTCTACATTTTATGTCCTCTCTACTTCGACCATCATCAGTAATTTTCCTTCCCAAATAACAAAACTCCTTTACTACTGTGTCTCATTTCCTAATCTAATTCCCTCAGCATCACCCGCCTTAATTCGACTACATTCCATTATCCTCGTTTTGCTTTTGTTGATGTTCATCTTATACCATCCTTTCAAGACACTGTCCATTCCGTTCAATTGCTCTTCCAGGTCCTTTGCTGTCTCTGACAGAATTACAATGTCATCGGCGAACCTCAAAGTTTTTATTACTTCTCCATGGATTTTAATACCTACTCCGAACTTTTCTTTTGTTTCCTTCACTGCTTGCTCAATATGCAGATTGAATAGCATCGGGGCGAAGTTACAAACTTGTCTCACTCCCTTCCCAACCACTTCTCCCCTTTCATGTCCCTCGACTCTTATAACTGCCATCTGGTTTCTGTACAAATTGTAATAGCCTTTCGCTCCCTATATTTTACCCCTGCCACCTTCAGAATTTGAAAGAGAGTATTCCAGTCGACATTGTCAAAAGCTTTCTCTAAGTCTACAGATGCTAGAAACGTAGGTTTGCCTTTCCTTAAGCTTTCTTCTAAGATAAGTCATAGGGTCAGTATTGCCTCACGTGTTCCAACATTTCTACAGAATCCAAACTGATCTTCCCCAAGGTTGGCGTCTACCAGTTTTTCCATTTGTCTGTAAAGAATTCGCGTTAGTATTTTGCAGCTGTGACTTATTAATCTGATAGTTCGGTAATTTTCACATCTGTCAACATCTGCTTTCTTTGGGATTGGAATTATTATATTCTTCTTGATGTCTTACCCCTATTTGATTTTGTATTTATAACCCTGTTTTCACCTGACCAAAAGTCTTGTTCCTCCTGCCACTGAACTTCACTAATTCCCACTATATCTAACTTTAACCTATCCATTTCCCTTTTTAAATTTTCTGACCTACCTGCCCGATTAAGGGATCTGACATTCCACGCTCCGATCCGTACAACGCCAGTTTTCTTTCTCCTGATAACGACGTCCTCTTGAGTAGTCCCCGCCCGGAGATCCGAATGGGGGACTATTTTACCTCCGGAATATTTTACCCAAGAGGACGCCATCATCATTCATACAGTAAAGCTGCATGCCCTCGGGAAAAATTACGGCTGTAGTTCTCCTTGCTTTCAGCCGTTCGCAGTACCACAACAGCAAGGCCGTTTTGGTTAGTGTTACTGGGCCAGATCAGTCAATCATCGAAAAGGCTGCTGCCCCTCTTCAGGAACCACACGTTTGCCTGGCCTTTCAACAGATACCCCTCCGTTGTGGTTGCACCTACCGTACGGCTATCTGTATCGTTGAGGCACTCAAACCTCCCCACCAACGGCAAGGTCGATGGTTCATGCATCCTGGTTTATATTCATGATGACTTGAATTAAAGAGTCCAAGGCATAGTACGAAAAGCACCTCAAAAACACCGCAAGAACCATCTCCGACCTGAACGACGCCGTCCACGCACTCATAGGGCCATAGGAGTAGTCGATCTGGAAAGCATCAAAACTGCGACCTGTAGAACAACACCGCACGCCCCTAGTAAGCTGCTGTTCAGCGTCTGTGTTGTTTGTCCCACTGAAGACGAGCAACGTTATGTACCGCTGTGAGCGATTAACTGCTGCGCGGTACCCGACTCCAAATGTCCATTGTATGTGGTTCCCTTCGCAGTGCTGGCTCGGAAACTGGTTGAAATGGACGTGTACGCACTGCCAGCAGCAGCTCCTGTCGGCTTTGAAACAGACAAGGCTTGACACTTGTCGCCTGTCCCTGTACGTTCAGGGCTTTTAACCAGCGCTGTTATTCCGCCGTGTGAATGGTACACCGATCGTCACTGACACGTTGGATGAGAAACGTTGGTAAACCACGCACACTGTAGTGACGGGCACGTCCGAACACGATACCGCCTTTCTGTGTTACTGTCACGTCTGCATTTCGACAGATTTGCTCTGTTTGCGTTTAAAAACCTTGCACGCACACACACACACACACACACACACACACACACACACACACACACACACACACACACACACACACACACACACGCACAACACGTCGTTTAGGTCAGTTGTGGGAGGTCACGTGACAGCCTGGTACCATGTGGACCTACAGCATCTAGTCTACAGCGCCCCAAATCGATAAGCGTACTGTTCTGATAATTTATCCGTTGAACATAGTTTTTGTTGCCAATCCGAAAAAAGTTGGAACACACGCATCTATTTTCAGTGTAAACAAAGAGTTTGACGTACACTGCCGGAAATGGAAAGTGCTATGATACATACACTCATCAAAAAAAGTTTTGCATCACCTCGGTTCCGAGACTTCCGGAACCTGTACAGAAAATTGGAAAAGAGATCAACATAAACTTCATTTCCGCCTTTTTTATTGCTCATGAAAACCACACATTCCATGTTGTACCAAATACAGCGAGACCTTCAGAGGTGGTGACCTAGATTGCTGTGCACACCGGTACCTCTGATATCCAGTAGCACGTATTCGTCGTGGCCTACTATCCCCAAGTTCATCAAGGCACTGTTGGTCCAGATCGTTCCACTCCTCAACGGCAATTTGGCGTAGATCCCTCAAAGTGGATGGTGGGTCACCACGTCCATAAACAGCCATTTCAGCCTACCCCAGGCACGTTCGATAGGGTTCATGTCTGGAGAACATACTGGCCACTCCAGTCGACCGATGTCGTTATCCTGAAGGAAGTCATTCACAAGATGTGCACGATGGGGGCGCGAATTGTCGTCCACGAAGACGAATGCCAAGGCAATATGCTGCCTATATGGTTGCACTGTCGGTCGGAGGATGGCATTCACGTATCGTACAGCCGTTATGGCACCTTCCATGACCACCAGCGGAGTACGTCGGACCCACATAATGCCACCCCAAAACATCAGGGAACCTCTACCCAGCTCCACTAGCTGGGTAGTGCGTCTAAGGCGTTCAGCCTGACTAGGTTGCCTCCAAACACATCTACGACGATTGTCTGGTTGAAGGCATATGCGACACTCATCGGTGAAGAGAACGTGATGCCATTCCTGAGCGGTCCATTCGGCATGTTGTTGGGCCCATCTGTACCGCGCTTCACGGTGTCGTGGTTGCAAAGTTGGACCTCGCCACGGATGTCGGGAGTGAAGTTGCGCATCATGCAGCCTATTGCGCACGGTTTGAGTCGTAACACGACGTCCTGTGGCTGCACGAAAAGCATTATTCAACATGGTGGCGTTGCTGTCAGGGTTGCTCCGAGCCGTAATCCGTAGTTAGCGGTCATCCACAGCAGTAGTAAACCTTGGGCCGCCTGGGCGAGGCATGTCATCGACAGTTCCTCTCTGTCTGTGTCTCCTCCATGTCTGAACAACATCGTTTTCGTTCACTCCAAGACGCCTGGCCACATCCCTTGTTGAGAGCTCGTCCTGGCACAAAGTAACAATGCGGACGCGATCGAACGACGGTGTTGACCATCTAGGCATGGTTGAACTACAGACAACTTGAGCCGTGTACCTCCTTCCTGATTGGGTGTCGGACCCCCTCCGTCTAATAGGCGCTGCTCATTCATGGTTGTTTACATCTGCGGGCGGGTTTAGTGAATCTCTGAATAGTCAAAGGGACTTATGTCTGTGATACAATATCCACAGTCAACGCCTATCTTCAGGAGTTCTGGGAACCAGGATGATGCAAAACTTTTTTTGATGTGTATACTTACTTAAGAAATGAAGAAAAATAAGGAACTGAAAATAAGCAGAACTGCAAAACCTTTTTTGATATGTGTACATATACGAAACTGATACTCCTATACTTCCATACCTGTGGAATTTTTTGACAAATATTTCGTCCTTATGTGAATTTATTTTCAGTTACAATACAGAAAAAAACAATTCCTGCATAAGAAAGTTGCTGAGCTTTTCAGAGAACTTGAACTTGAGCATGTTCAGAGGACGTACACGAACAGCTTATCACCATATTTGTGACTCTGAGAAAGATCAGTTGATTTGGGTGAGGAAAAATCGCGTAGACTGTTGTATGTAGCTACAATACTGCAGAATAAGCGATGATTTAATGGACTCTGGACAACAAAATGTCAAGAACTGTAGGTACGGGGCCGTCCAGGAAGGTTACGCCGTGAGAAGATCGTACGAATGTTCGGCTCATGAACAGACGGATGGCAACAGCTGAAAGACAAACAGAATGTCTTCACAGGCCATCGGGAACAAATTATTTTGGAAGTTCAATTACCTCGAATTGCCATGTCGTTTACTGTTGATAACATACGACAGAGTCTTGAAAGGTGGGGACTCAGAAACTTTTAGGACATTAGCTTATGTTCTGTGGTCTTTATCGATGAATCTCGCTTGACATTACGAGCTCCTGCAGGGCACAGGAATGAGGGCTTGTCAGGAATGTAGCTCTCCAGCTTCTGCTGGATGCGACAGGGGGCCAAAAGTTTGCCAGTGTGTACAGAGAATGGTAAACCCTGTTCCTACACCCCTCGTGACTGGAGTACCAAATGTCATAGTTCACCACAATTCTGCCGACAACAAAGCACCTTGAGCAATGAGCGTGGCTGGAACTTCCAAAGCAGGCCCCAGCCAGCAAACTGAGACAGCATGTTTCCGGTGCGGCAAAAAACTTATCGTGATAATATTCGAAGGCTAATTTCTTTCCGTGCCACTGTGGTGTATAGAAGAGTGTATACTTGGCCATGGGTTGACACTTAATACTGATGTTTTCCATTAATATCTGTTCCGAACGGAATGGAAGTTTGATCATTTAATACCAGTTATATGATGAACAAGTTCACCAAGTTAGATGAATATAAAAAAATGGTTCAAATGGCTCTGAGCAGTATGGGACTTAACTTCTGAGGTCATCAGTCCCCTGCAACTTAGAACTACTTAAGCGTAACTAACTTAAGGACATCACACACATCCATGCCCGAGGCAGGATTCGAACCTGTGACCGTAGCGGTCGCGCGGTTCCAGACTGTAGCGCCTACAACCGCCCGGCCAGCCGGGCCGGCGATAAATATCAGACTGATGCTTTTTGCTGTAACGTTTTTGATTTCCGTTGGTGTATATTGCCTGACTAATTGAACTCAAAAGCAATATTAAAAACCTGGAAAAACTTGCAACTGGTAATATCCAATTTTAAGGTAGGCCCTATACAGTATGAAACCCCATCCCAGCTGCTGTTAAGAAATGCTGTAATTTCCACCATCGGTTACATTAACGAAAGGTCCTGGGTAACAGGTCCCTTGGACCTTGCGGAGTGCTTCGGCATACATGAAAACAGTTTCATGTGCACCAAGGGACACCTTACGAGGTCAGGGAGCTGTTGCCTGGGAACGTTCAGTCAACTCAACCGCTAGTGGAAACTTAGCACTATGTGTTGCAGCACAGTGCGGATCATCTATAACATTAATTTCTACCCGATTTATTTCGGTTGATGCTATTTTTCTTTTTTCGTCGTGGTTTTTCAGAATTACTCTAACTGAATTTTTACACGTTAATTCTTACGATAGAACGCTCCAGTCTCCTTCAACAAATGACAATTCTATGTCGACGTGTATCGTTAAACCGATAATTCAGTTAAATTGTTTTGCAGACCTTTTGTAAATGACGCTGATATTAATGTGACGCGTGTAAAGCAATGCCATTCAGCCTTCCCGTCCCTCCACTAATATAGTGTAAAGATGCTATTCTGCCGTCGAGAGTTTGACCGCTGGTCGAAAATCTAAATCGAGAATTGGAACTGTAAATGGAAAAAGTTGTTGAATTACAAATAATTCTAGCTTATAGTAGTAATAATAACAACAATGAAGGACCTTCAGCAGTTTTCGTAATTGAACATAGTTGTGGTCTGCATCGAAATACTGTGTGATTAATTCTTACAGGACGTATCACAGTAAGCGGAGGGTAGTGTACACAAATCGTGTCGGATGAAAATCAGAACGGCTTCTATGAAACTGGGCTAAGTTTCACTGGTAAACAAGTTCTGAATTTGCGTCATCATCTCTCTTTGAGTTTACCTCCTGAGAAAAGTGTTAAATATCAGTCGGCTTGTGGAAAAAAGTGGAAAAAGCAACGCATTATCTCCTTTGGGTAAACGATAACATGCAGTTGTATGGGAATGTTACTGAGGCACATGTTTATTTTAATGATGTAACTAACTGTAGAGCGGTTACAGTTGCTCTACGATAGATAATCTAGAGGTGCAGGTCTCGACCCACGATAGGACGTAGGACTTTTGTTTCTGTACACGATATGACTTCGATATTTCCGACGTACCACTGTCCACAGGTCACTAGCGAATGCTGCTATCACAGCGATCCGACGGCACTCTGTGAAAGGTGGCAAGTCATGAGGCTTGCCTCCTTTCATTTTTAATTACTTCATTCGTGATTACGTACACATTTAATGCGCCATTGTTTAAACAGGAACGCACTGTGACAGTATGGCACTTACTGAAGGGGTCGACAGTGAGTGGTTGCTGCTTGCCTCGCGTCCAGATGATATCGGCGGTCAGAGGTGACAGGTCTCCCTTTCTGTCGAGTAGTCTCGAGAACTGTTCTTGTTGGCACTGTGTGGAGAGAAACCCGGCGCTCGGAGGGTCGCGCCTCAGTGTGGGAACCGCGGGCGACAAGCAGGAGGCGCGTGTCCGGCCTGCCGTCGCCGCGCAGCGGTGTACTGTCCACCGTGCTGGCCGCAGGGCGTTTCTTTTTCCAACTTTCGGCCCTCGACACACGACGGGCCGGTGCCCAGGAAATTGTTATCTATGAGCAGAAAGAACTTCCTCAGGATCTGCAGGTGTTTGCGGACGGCCTTCCTGTTTGCGAGAGAAGTAACGGGTGATCAAAAAATCAGTATAAATTTGAAAACAATAAACTACGGAATAATGTAGATAGAGAGGTACAAATTGACAAACCTGCATCGGATGACATGGGGTTTTATTAGAACCAAAAAAACACAAAGTTCACAAAATGTCCGACAGATGGCGCTGGACAGCAAAACGTCAGTGACTGCGCATGACAATCGTGTATAAAAGGAGCTGCAATGAGAGAGAGAATCAGATCGCCGGCGTGCCACAGGGCTCGGTCTTGGGGCCACTCCTGTACTCACTGTAAACTTCTGATGCGCCGAAGATCGACCGTGTGCGGCTCGCCCTGTACGCGGATGACACGGCTCTCTGTACGAGGAGCCTCAATGCCCCCGTCACGCGCCGCCGTCTGCAGCTCGCCGTTGACAACCTGGCAGCCTGGCCAGTCAAGTGGCGTCTACAATTCAATGGGGCCACGACTCAGTTCCTCATCGTCACCAGGAGACTCGTTCCTGCAGGTCTGCAACCGCTCACCGTCGGTGGCAGCCCTGTCCCGTGGCGTCCAACGGCGCATTACCTCGGCGTCACCATCGACCGCCGACTCACGTGGGTTCCGCACATCCGCGAAGTGAAGAACAAAGTGCGGAACAGGCTCCGCATACTCTACCCGGTGCTGAACCCCGGCTCCCAACTACTACCGCGGCTGGCCATCACTCTGTACAAGGCGCTGCTCCGCCCTGTACTCCAATACGCCGCCGTCGTCTGGGGGAACGCCGCCGACACGAACCTGAAGAAGCTGGAGACACTGCAGAATCGCATCCTTCGGCTGGCCTTACACCTGCCCTACGATTTCCCCAGCGCTCATCTTCACGACGTCGCGGAAGTACCTCTGCTCCGTGACCTCTTCCAGGCGACCGCCCGCACCTTTTACGAACGTGCTGGCCGCTCGCACAACGCCCAAATCCGGACGCTGGGCCGCAAACTGCCGCGCAGCGTCACCACCCGCTGGCCACACCTTCTCGCTGCATAGCTAGCGCTGCAGAACTGTGCTGAGGAGACACCCAAGAAGACAATCTACACGTGAAGACGCATTACATCGGCATGCATGGGAGGCAAAGCAATAACTGCTGCGAACTCCATCACACATCGGAGGACAAGTTATCTCCGTGCAGATCAACGCGAGAGAATCAGATGCGCCAGCAGTCGCAGCATGTTGACGTTACCTGAAAAGGCGCTTTTAGTGGGGAATGTGCTAGTTCAGCGTTACGATCCTATCACCATAGCAAGGGGATTCGAACGAGTAAAGGTCCGTTGACAAATGCAGCTGTGGCGAGAATGATTTCAAAGTTCGAAGCCATGGATTGTTTAGACGATAGACCCCGTAGTGGCCGACCGAGCACAAGGCGTAATGCTGCTGAGACAGTTCAGGGAGAAATGGAGACTGTAGCGGGTTCGTCTAAGCACGGGGAAGTTAGCGGTCGTGCAGTCACACGTCGCACCGGCATTCCACACACTACTGTTTGGTTGGCATTTAGGCGTACCCTCCGATGCTATCCGTGCAAAATCCATCGGCATCATGAACTGTTAACTGGCGATTTAATAAAGCGGAGGGCATTTGCGGTGTGGGCGTTTCAAAAGATGGCGGAAGATGACGATTGGTTGAGTAACGTGTTGTGGACCGACGAAGCTCATTTCACGCTCCGAGGGTCTGTCAACGCCCACAACTGCAGAATTTGGGCTATCGAAAATCCTAGAACTGTCGTGGAAACTCCATTGCACGACGAGAAAGTCATGGTATGGGTTGGATTTACCACATCTTCCGTTATTGGGCCTTTTTTCTTCGAGGAAATGCGTGATTCTGGTTTTGTAACTGCTACCGTGACGGGTGAGAGGTACGCCGTTATGTTACAGAATCGCATCATCCCCAGCCTGGCTGATAAACACCTGCTGGAACGTACGATGTTTACGCAGGATGGCGCTCCACCCCATATTGCTAGACACGTGAAAGATCTCTTGCGCGCGTCGTTTGGTGACGATCGTGTGCTCAGCCGTCACTTTCGTCATGCTTGGCCTCCCAGGTCCCCAGACCTCACTCCGTGCGATTATTGGCTTTGGGGTTACCTGAAGTCGCAAGTGTATCGTGATTGACCGACATCTCTAGGGATGCTGAAAGACAACATCCGACGCCAATGCCTCATCATAACTCCGGACATGCTTTACAGTGCTGTTCACAACATTATTCCTCGACTACAGTTATTGTTGAGGAATGATGGTGGACATATTGAGCATTTCCTGTAAAGAACATCTTACTTTGTTATGCTAATTATTGCTATTCTGATCAAATGAAGCGCCATCTGTTGGACATTTTTTGAACTTTTGTATTTTTTGTTGTTGTTGTTGTTCTAATAAAACTCCATGTCATTCCAAGCATGTGCCTCAATTTGTACCTCTCTATCTACATTATTCCGTGATTTATTCAGTTTTCAAATTTATACTGACTTTTTGGTCACCCGGTATATCTTTTTGGCTTATAAATCGTTTCTGCTCAGTGCGTGAAACCCCCGTGCGCTGCTGGGTGCCCGACAGTGCGGTGCCGGTACAACAGGTGTGTTTTTTTTTTTTTTAGACTTCTTCGGTTTCCCACGCCAAGCGACTTCCCGCTCATGCAAAAATAAGCATCGTAATTGGAAATCAGACAATGAGGTCAGAAGACGTACTGTGTGCGTCTGTAATTTTTGGTAATGAATCACTCTTTTTGGGGGCGTGGGGAGTGATTTTGTCTGTCACATGGAAGGAGGCTGCGCGTCTCATCTTTATGCGATAATCGTGGAGAGAGCCCACCGCGTGTCTATTGGTAGTGGAAAACACAATGGGAGAAGATAGCGTATGGGCAAGAATAATCAAGTCAATCCTCGAATACAACTTAATCACAATATCAGACAACCTCTCTTTTTCGAACCCCGTTCTGCGATCGAACGGAGTCTTACAGGGTGACCCAGTGAGCCCTTTGCTGTATATTCTTGCCACTGAAGAAGTACTCCGAATTGGAGAAAATGAAGAAGATGTGTATGTATATGCTGCATACGCTGACGACATAGCCGTAGGTTCAACAGATATACAGAAGCTGCAGAGAATCATTGAGAAAATAGACAAATGGTGCAGTGAACACAAAGTACACATAAACATAACATAGACAGAAATGGTAATTTTCAGAAAAGGAGGCAAAACACTCAAGAATGCGGAAATCAGCATCAGAGGACAAAAAATAAAAATCTCACGAGACTTCAAATACCTAGGAGTGACATTGCAACCAACAGCCAAATGCTTCACAAAAGATACAACAGAACGTGCAGCCCAAGCAATAATAGCAATACAGGACATCAAAAGCATCGGCCTACTCAGTCTAGAAACAGCCATGAAATTATTCAACACAAAAATCTTGCCAATCCTGGCCTATGGGATGAAGATTATATGGGACCACCTGACAGAAAAAAATCTAGAAACACTAGAAAAGCTAAAATCGACTTATCTAAAAAGAGCACTAGGTCTCTCAAAGACAACAAGATCTAGACTAGTGTACTTGCTAGCGAGAGAGACATTCCTAATTGAAGACATAAGACTTCGATATATGATGCCACACACCAGGGCTTCCAGAAAGCAACTGAAGATCATGGAGGACAAACGAGAAAAAATATGGCCGGAGTTCTATGGCACCGAAGCAATGACGAACCGCTCATGGACAACACCAAACTTCGAACAGCGACATGTCGTAACTAGACTTTCTATTCACGGCTTTCATCATCTGCAAAAACAAAACTTATCACGACCCAACCACAACATGTATATGTGAACTGTGTAACGAAGCCTGTGAACGATATCGCATAGAACTGTGCAGTAAAAGAGTGAAATCGGTAAATGAATATGCAAAACTGTAAAATGTAAATGTAAAAAGTTAAGCAAAGTAACTGTATATGGCTATTTGGCTGCAATTTTATTAAATAAAAATTAGTAGTGGGTATTTTCTGGGGTGCAGCACGCGAACCATATTTTGGGGAATAGGATTTTTGGAGAATTTTGGAAAGTTGGTTCTGTGACGCGAACCACTGAGAGTTGGTGCGAGGATAGCACGGAGAGAGGCTCGAAACTGCAGCGGTCGCCTGGGTTGCAGAGAGTGTGGCACGCTGCACTGTCAGAGTCCGTCCAGGCGCAGCTAGACACACGCCGGCCGGTCTCCACGGGCCTGCTTGTGTTCAGGGTGAGCGTCTTTGCTGCCCCGCACGTGAGGAATTTTCCGGCTGTCCTGTCACCCGCTGCAGCACGTTCTGTCGACCTGCAGCAGCAGCTGTTCAGTTAATGAACGTACCGCACTCTTACAGCTTAGTGATTCGCACTCACTGTCGCTCGATGTCAATGTTGGTACTCAAAAAAGGGAACGTGCCACGCAGAGAGCTGTACCATGTCGTGCCAACCTGGTCGACCCGTCAGTAGCAGTACGATTTTGATATACAGGTCTTTCAAATCGATTTTTTCTTTTTTCTTTTTGTGTTTAAATTTCAAATTACACTTCTGGCCATTAAAATTGCTACACCAAGAAGAAATGCAGATGATAAACGGGTATTCGTTGGACCAATATATTATACTAGAACTGACATGTGATTACATTTTCACGCAATTTGAGTGCATAGATCCTGAGAAATCAGTACCCAGAACAACCCCCTCTGGCCGTAATAACGGCCTTGATACGCCTGGGCATTGAGTCAAATAGAGCTTCTATAGCGTGTACAGGTACAGCTGCCCATGCAACTTCAACACGATACCACAGTTCATCAGGAGTAGTGACTGGCGTATTGTGACGAGCCAGTTTCTCGGCCACCATTGAGCAGACGTTTCCAATTGCTGAGAGATTTGAAGAATGTGCTGGCCACGGCAGCAGTCGAACATTTTCTGTATCCAGAGAGGTCCGTACAGGACCTGCAACATGCGGTCGTGCATTATCCTGCTGAAATGTAGGGTTTCGCAGGGATCGAATGAAGGGTAGAGCCACGGGTCGTAACACGTCTCAAATGTAACGTCCACTGTTGAAAGTGCCGTCAATGCGAACAAGAGGTGACCGAGACGTGTAACCAATGGCACCCCATACCATCACGCCAGTATGGCGATGACGAATACACGCTTCCAATGTGCGTTCAACGCGATGTCGCCAAACACGGATGCTAAATACGGAACCTCGATTCATCCGAAAAAATGACGTTTTGCCATTCGTGCACCCAGGTTTGTCGTTGAGTACACTATCGCAGGCGCTCCTCTCTGCGATGCAGCGTCAAGGGTAACCGCAGCCATGGTCTCCGAGCTGATAGGCCATGCTGCTGCAAACGTCGTCGAACTGTTCCTGCAGATGGTTGTTGTCTTCCAAACGTCCCCATCTGTTGACTCAGGGATCGAGACGTGGCTGCACGATCCGTTACAGCCATGCGGATAAGATGCCTGTCATCTCGAGTGCTAGTGATACGAGTCCGTTGGGATCCAGCACGGCGTTCCGTATTACCCTCCTGAACCCACCGATTCCATATTCTGTTAACAGTCATTGGATCTCGACCAACGCGAGCAGCAATGTTGCGATACGATAAACCGCAATCGGGATAGGCTACAATCCGACCTTTATTAAAGTCGGAAACGTGATGGTACACATTGCTCCTACTTACACGAGGCATCACAACAACGTTTCACCAGGAAACGCCGGTCAACTGCTGTTTGTGTATGAGAAATCGGTTGGAAAATTTCCTCATGTCGGCACGTTGTAGGTGTCACCACCGGCGCCAACATTGTGTGAATGCTCTGAAAAGCTAATCATTTGCATATCGCAGCATCTTCTTCTTGTCGGTGAAATTTCGAGTCTGTAGCACGTCATCTTCGTGGTGTAGCAATTTTAATGGCCAGTAGTGTACATCCACCATTTATTCAGTAAATCTATCGTCACAACAAATAATCCTTTATTCCCTATACATTACTGTACCTTGATCATTTATCAAAGTTTGGTCTTCACCTGTGGGACATTACATGTTATTTACTGTTTCATCACAATTTTGCCAACATGAGATTCAGTACTAGGGCCACACATTTCATTATTTTGCGTTTATATAGCGTACTGTGACCTAATTACAATAGCGTTTCTTAACTGTGGTGCTATTCCGAGGGGTCATTCTCGTGCAGAAATTAATCACACGAAATTCGCACATTGCCACACCTACCGGCATCTTGTAATGGCAAGTTCAAATTCTAGTGATGCCACCAATATTTGAATCATTTTGAGAAGATAGATAGCGATCTAAGACTCCTGACCAATAGGCTATGATCTTACATATACTGTCAAATTCTAACCCCCGCCCCCGCAGTGTTTCAGGGTGTAAGATTCTTGAAACTGCCAATGATCCGTCCGTCGGTTTCAATGTTACTCTTGGCGCTAGCTTTGTGCAGAAACCATGTTCCCTATCGCATTTGGTCGTCCGCTGTGACCGATCGGTTTTAGGCGCTGCAGTCCCGAACCGCGCTGCTGCTACGGTCGCAGGTTGGAATCCTGCCTCGGGCATGGATGTGTGTGATGTTGTTAGTTTACTTAGGTTTAAGTAGTTCTAAGTCTAGGGGACTGATGACCTCAGATGTCAAGTCCCATAGTGCTGAGAGCCATTTGAACCCTATCTCATTTGTCCGTTTCGTCAACACCCTATTCGTACATGCCTATTCGTTTATGACTGGCCAGCGCTCTCCAGTTACACTAATAATACGACAATCATAATACTCAGTGGAAAGGAAGCAAATAACTCTAAAAAGAAAACCCTGTAAAAACTGAAGAAAACCGCGGTGGTCTAGCGGTTCAGGCGCTCAGTCCGGAACCGCGCGACTGCTACGGTCGCAGGTTCGAATCATGCCTCGGGCATGGATGTGTGTGATGTCCTTAGGTTAGTTAGGTTTAAGTAGTTGTAAGTTCTAGGGGACTGATGACCACAGATGTTAAGTCCCATAGTGCTCAGAGCCATTTGAACCATTTTTTGATGATCGCAGTACATTGTTCTTAAAGAAGACTACATGGAACAGTAAGTGAATTACTGACCTTAAAATTCCGCGTTTCTCTGCCAGGCAGAGAATATATAAACTTGCTTTCCGACAGACACGGAGCTAATTAGAAATTGTAGGATCCTCGTTGGCACCGTAGTGTCCTCGTCGCCATTGTAGAGTCTCGTACCAACAAAACAAGGGAGAAGATGTTGTTACGGGTGGCCGGTGTCCTGTTTCTACAGCACAAGTGCACACGTGGATTAGCACGGTTCTTTATTTAGATTAACACATAGCTGCTAGTTAACTTTAATAGAGTCCATGTCTTGTGGTACAAAGTCATCTGTAATAGCCCTCTTGCTGACAAGAGCGATATCTTGCTACTATCTGATGCTATGTACTGTCGTAGCCCGAAACGTGAACAGAGCCCGCACTGCAATGAATGACAGACGCCAACTGGAGTGTGCATTAGTGCGTGAGTGACTGAGTGACGGCAACACCGACTCAAAGGAAGGCCTCGGCGCTTGTTCGTGACGTCACGTCAGCTAGGCACGGCGAACGCCAGGTCTGTTGCAGGCATACTCATAATGTTGGGTTTCTCCCTCTGACACAGGAAAATGTGAAACTATTGGCGGTAGTTGACCAACGCACATTGTTCTGAGAGATTTCTGCAATCAATTAATTGTGCAATTCATTACACTTCTTAACAAATGGTGTACTCCTGAACTTAAATTTCCTCCTGTTTTAAGGACAGACATACAAAAACAACTTCATGGTCCAGCAGCAACAGAATTCGTGCTTCTTTACCTTATTTGTAAATCTGAGGAAGTTACGTTTGTACTGGGTTGCTTTTACAAGAAACTGTGAACATATTGGTGCTCTTCTTAAGGTATCTTGGTTGACTATGGGGTGAGGAGCATTGAATGTTAATGAAATATCTTGCGATTGTACACGTTGGGGGAGGGAGCGGGGAACAGAAGAAGAGGCAAAAGAGAGATACTTGTTTTATCAAATAAAATTTTTTCATCTTATAAAGTTTCTCCTTTCAGTTGCAAGAGGGGAGTATTTATCTTTTCTAATGTGCATGTATAAAAAAGTTTAAGCTCAGCAGTGTTTTCGATGTATGAAGCTATTTTGTTTCCTGTTTAGAATTCCTTTGGTTGAAAACGACTGTAATCTAATGATTGGCAACAGTTGGACATTTACACATGTAAATTAGTTCACATTTCCAGTGACGATGTCAAACGAAAATAAATAAATAAATAAATAAAAGAAACGAGTTTATTGTAAGGGGGTTTCGGGTAAGTTTCGATAGCAAAATGCATCAAGTAAATATAGTTACTTGAATGTAAAATTTCCGAAGCTTGCGATGGGGCAAATCATCTTCTCATATTGATCTACGTTTGTTTCGACAGGATTTAGTAATACAGAACTATGATCTTCGTATGTAGCTTTACGATAGTAAGAAAATCTTTCATCTAAATAAAACTGCAGAATCCAAAACAATACCAAACATTTTGTCCGAAAATAAGAGATTTATAGTGATAAGCACGCCCAGGCGTTTCTGCCTGCAACAGAGCTGGTGTTCGCCGTGCCTAGCTGACGTGACGTCACCAACAAGCGGGGGGGGGGGGGGGGGGGGCCCTTCCTTTGAGTCGGTGTCGGTGACAGTGAGCTAGCGACCGAGTTAGTGCGGCCCTCTAGTCGGCGGCGGCGGCCTAAATACTAGCTGTCGAGAAGGCGATAGCGGCGTGTTGCTTCTGCGTGTGTCTCTGGCCTGTCTCGCGATAGCCGCGCTTGATCAGCGCCTACTATCGACTTTTGCAACACATTTTTGCCGACCGGTGCCCTGCGCCAGCTTGCACCAGCACATTCTGCCACCTCCCTTCCCCTGCCCCCCCCCCCCCCTCCCCCCTCCCGGAATGCCGCACTGTTGTGTAGGGAAGATGCGAACGACAACAGGGAGGCAGGCAGGGCGCTGGACGTAGAGGTGAGCCGGCCGAGAGCTGTGGCTGTGGAGCGAGACAACAGGTACATCCACGGGAGAACTGCTGCCAGGGCACACATCCAGGCCTGAGGGCGTGTCCTGGGGCGACGACGGCGATGACGGTGACGGGTCGAGGTCCATCGGGTCGGCGTGCGGGGGCGGCGGGGCGAGGGTCGCATCGTCCATCCGATCCTCCTGCGGTGCTCTGGTGGCAACACCGGGAGGCTGTGAAGGCGGCGCGGTCCCGTGAGGCCGTGAGTCTGGGGGAAGAAAAGCGACAGAATCACGGGGCAAATGACACGCACTAATTTGTTTCTGGTGGCTGCGCTGCAAACCATCGAGACCTGCCATCAAGTACATAAAAGAGTCAATGCCTTCCTGGATCACGCCTCTTTCCCATAACCCACGGTTGCCATAAACCCTGAAAAAAGAACATCACCGTGCGGCGCAAAGCGATACTTGCAGACTGTTGACGGCGCCGGATGCTGCGGTGTGTGTAGCAAGTGCAGCCGTGTCCGATAGCGGCGGCCGTGCAGAAGTTTAGCCGGTGATGGTTCGGCTCGTGGGTGGGAGCGATAGAAGGCGAGAAAGAGTTGCAGCGCCTGTTCTCGTGTGTGGATGGTGCGAAACTTGCCCATCTGTTGTTTAAAAGGGCGTACGAAGCGTTCTGCTAGTCTGTTGGACTGTGAGTGAATTGGAGCACTTGTTACGAATACCATTTCGTTCACAAAACTGTTCGAAATCACGTGAAGTGAACTATGGTCCGTTGTCCGACACTTCTGGCGAACCTTCTGTGCAAAATAAGGAGGACAACGCATGAATGGCTCTACGTGATGTGGTAGAGGCCATAGGCACCACAAATGGAAACTTGCTAAAGGAGTCTACCACTACAGTGCAACGAGTGTTCCAAAATGCTCCCGCAAAGTCAATGTGCACTCGTTGCCTTGGCGATTGACTCTTGAGAATGTCTATGGCGGAGCGGATTGGTTTTCTGCGCATGCGCGACACTTTGACGTCACTTGTTCAATGCGGGCGTCCATGCCCTTGGAAGTACAGTGCTATTGTGCTAACTGCTTAGTGCGAACAATTCCCCATTGTCCTTCGTGCAGCAATCGCCACACACCCTTTTGCAAAACTTTGGCAATAAGCAATCGCGAGTGTCCACTGTCATTTTGAACTCACAACCTGTTGTACTGAAAGGTTATGCCGACTTGCAAAATATCGACGCACAATTGAGTTCTGAATACTGTTCAATGAATGAGGCCAACACGTGCGAATGTGATGCAGCAAAATATTGAGACCTGGGTCTCCTTCCGTTGCCTGTGCAATTTTTCTGTAGTGCAAGGGAAATGATTGCAGCAGAGTCCTACGCATGGATTTGGCAACAGGATGCTGCAGATGCATCAAAATCAGAGTCTGGGCCAATCCGAAGGCGAGGTAGGGCGTCTGCATTGCCATGCATTGCCGCACGTCTGTACACAATTTCATACTGATACAGCGAAAGCAACAAAGCCCAGCGTTGCAATTTTTGAGCAGTGCGTGTAGGAACCGGCATTGACGGATGAAACAAGGACTGCAAAGTCTTGTGATCTGTCACTAAAAAGAACTTGTGAGCATCCTATTAATGATGGAATTTGGTCACACCGTACGCAATAGCGAGAGCCTCTTTTTCTATTTGAGGATAATTGCACTGAGTTTGAGTGAGCAACTTTGAGGCAAAAGCAATAGGTCTGTATTGTGCACCAATTCTGTGCGAAAACACAATGCCGATTCCATAGGAAGAAGCGTCGACTTGCAAAACTACTGGCTTGGCACTAAACATCTGTCACTAAGCAAAAGATATTTGAGTTTCTGAAATGCGTCTTGACACTCTTTATCGCACACGAAAGGTACATTTTTGCAACGCAAGCGATGCATTGGAGCTGCAATCCGAGCGGCATTTGGTAGTAACCGAATACAGTTTGTTATCTTGCCTGGTATTGACTCCAGCTCAGACACACAGCGAGGAACAGGCAGGTCACGGATTGCAAGCAAATAAGATTGGAGGGGTTGCACACCCTGTCCGTTTATCACGTGACGTAACGACTGTAGTTCAGTTTGAAAAAAGTCACACTTTTCGAGACGACACTTGAGTCCTGCATCTGACAACACTCGAAGAAGAGTGCGCAAATTGGCAATGTGTTCCTCTGGTGTACGACCTGAGACGACAACACCGTCAAGGCAGTTAGAAGAAAATGGCATTTTTTCCGTCAGCTGTTCCAAGTAACGTTGACAAATGGCGGGTGTGGAAGGGCGAACGAAAATGCTTGAACAGTCCTAAGACTGTATTTACAACAAACACTTTCTGTGATTCTTCATCCAGTGGAATTTGCAAGTAAGCATCACGCAAATCTATCTCAGAAAAGTTACGTCCTGCACTAAGCCTGAACATGAGCTCCTCAGGGCGACGTAACGGATAAGTGTCAACTACTGTCTGTGGCTTGAAATCAACACTAAGTGCGAATGCGACCCGATGGCTTAGGCAACAAAACGAGAGGGCTTGCCCAATGACTAGCTTGAACGGGAGCAGTTACACCATAATCTTGCAGTTCAGTCAATTCACTAGGTACTTTAAATCAATTGGAACTCGCCGGGCTAACGTGCGCTACAAAGCGCTTTTTCCATTCCTTCTGCAATTAGTTGAGGAAATCCTTTAAGTAAGCTAGCGACACTGTCTTTTGGTGCAATATGTTCTCACTTTCTCTTGCTTTCAACACGATAAAATTCACTGTCCTAGTGTGAGATTTGTAAGCGGCAGGCAAACTACACTGCCCAAGCACCGGAATTACCTGTCCGTTGTAAGCAGGGGCCGGCCTTAGTGGTCGTGCGGTTCTAGGCCCTACAGTCTGGAACCGAGCGAACGCTGCGGTCGCAGGCTCGAATCCTGCCTCGGGCATGGATGTGTGTGATGTCCTTAGGTTAGTTAGGTTTAAGTAGTTCTAAGTCTAGGGGACTGATGACCTCAGAAGTTAAGACCCATAGTGCTCAGAGACATTTGAATCATTTTTGTAAGCAGGATAGGCGTGGTGAGCCTAACCCTTCGTACGTGGCACGATTAAGCAAAGTTACTGAGGCACCTGTGTCTAACTGAAAGTTTATACGACGGCCAGCAATTCGCAATGAGACAAAATGTTAATGTTTATAAAGAATCCGCCTCGATTGCAAATTGAAAACGGATGTTGACCTAGGTTTCGGCGCAGATAACCAAACCTTCTTTGGAACACACTAAAACTACAAACTGCCTAAAGAGGCATGGTCCAGCATTAATACAGAACGCCCAAAAGGGCAAAAGACTCGCATAAAATGTAAAATAAACGGTACATGTGGACCATGTCAATAGCTGTACTTTATAATCATTAAATTATTCACGATTGCTTACGCGCTGCAATGTTAAAAGTTCCCAAGAGAAAATGTTCGTTAGATCGTCGTTGCACATCAGTAGGGCGAGAAGGGAGCACAACCTTGATCTTAATTTTGTCAGAACGTAGCGTAAGTCGAAAACACAGCGTTCATTCCATGTGCACGAGCCTGTTTTTTCTGGGAGCGAGCAAAATTGGCTTTTTGTGCCATAGCAAACAAACTGCTTGGACATGGCCTTTTTTTCCACACGTGTAACACTTTGCGTTACGCGATAGGAAATCCTGTTTTTTTCTGGCGATCAAAACATAGGGCAAGGCTGTCTTTTATGACCACTAAATTCACAGGCCTGTTTACTTGTCTACATGGCTGTCCGCGTGGCTTTGTACGCGCTCGTCGTTGTGGCTGCTTGGGGCGGTGGCGAGCAAGAGGGGACTCGACCCGATAAATCGGAGCGTGTTCAAACTTATCGGCCGCTATGGCACCCGAGTCATATTGCTCTAATATTTTCAGTACTTGGGGAAGTGATGGATCAAAGTACTTTAGGATCTGTTCCCGTATTCTACTGTCAGCGACACTGAATGTTATTGTATCGCGTATCATGAGATCACTGTAAAAGTTGCCACAACTACACTTAAATTTACACTTCCTAGTCAAACCCGTTAATTCTGTGGACCACTGGCGGTACGTCTGTTCCGGCTTTTTCTGAACCCTGAGGACCCCGCAATCGAAAGGAAGTATTGTAGCTTTACAGTATCTTGTACACCATGAACTTGACAATGTGCTTGGAACTGAGTTAGGTATTCGAGCCATTCCTCTTCTGTGTCGTTAAATTGCCGGAACGTTGGTATGCTGGTCGCCGGCACTTGTTCGACTTGGTGGTTGGTCGGTTGTGCGGCCGACGCAGCTTGTGGAACCAAAAGTTGTTGTACAGTCGTCAGTAGGGTAGCAGTTTCTTGGTTCTGGACCTGAAAAAACGTGTGTTAGATCCCGCACATTGGCCGTCTGCGGCTGAGGCGCAGGCGCAGGTGCAGGCGGTGCTCAAAAGCAAGCAAAGCCCCTGAAAAGAGAGATTTGATTAGTTCAGCGGCTCCTCTTCTGGAATACATGCAAGAACTCAACAACAAATTAGCAAATACAAACGGGCACGCCTGGAAGCTAAAACACAAGAGAACCAAGCAAAATTTTCAGCCAAGTTGATTATCTTGAATCGTCACTGCATTATCCTCGTTGCCACTGTAGTGTCCTCGTCGCCTGTGTAGAGTCGTGTAACAAGGAAGCAAGAGAGAAAGTAGTGTTACGGGTGGCCGTTTATCCAGTCTCTACAGCAGAAGTGCACACGTGGATCAACGCGGTTCTTTATTTACATTAACAGGTAGCTGCTACTTAACTTTAATATAGTCCATGTGTTGTGGTACGAACTCATCCATAATAATCCTCTTGCAGACAAGATCGGCATCTTGCTATTATCTGACGCTGTGTACTGTCGGAGCCTGAAACGTGAACAGGGCCCGCACTACAATGAATGACAGACGCCAACTGGAGTGTGCATTAGTCCGTCAGTGACCTGCGCGGGATTAGCCGAGCGGTCTCGGGCGCTGCAGTCATGGACTGAGCGGCTGGTCCCGGGCATGGTCACAATACGCCAGTCATTACTCTTGATGAACTGTGGTATCGTGTTGAAGCTGCATGGGCAGCTGTACCTGTACACGCCATCCAAGCTCTGTTTGACTCAATGCCCAGGTGTATCAAGGCCGTTATTACGGCCAGGGGTGTTTGTTCTGGGTACTGATTTCTCAGGATCTATGCACCCAAATTGCGTGAAAATGTAGTCACATGTCAGTTCTAGTATAATATATTTATCCAATGAATACCCGTTCATCATCTGCATTTCTTCTTGGTGTAGCAGTTTTAATGGCCAGTAGTGTAATTAAAGATTTCACTGAACCACTGGTATTTAGTTTGGATTGTCCGGTAACCTTTGATCAGCGCAGAACTGGGCGGCTAACTGCAACTACACATTTAACGTTCCTTTCTCGTACCTTCTGCCGGTGAAGAAATTACGGTCGTGAATGGGCAGTGGCGATAAAACAGTCTGAATTATCAGTGCGACTCTGGGCCGTGAGTAAACGGAGTCGAGATTGGGCAGTGTTCACAGCACGAGCCTATGGAGATCCGAGCAGCGAGTGGACAGTACAGCTGACCTTTTTTTTTTCTGAAACACTTGGAATTCTTTGTGTTGTGCGAAACAGATGTTGGGAGCTCACCATTCTACCTTCAGACTCGTGAAGGCTCACAGATTCGCCTACATAGCCCAGAACTTTGTTTCAAAAGTGGAACAGACTTTCTTTCCGGGAAGACGGCTTACACCCACTGGTGAATGTTAGTGAGAAACAATATACCTTATAATAGGGTGTAGAAAAATATCCGCTACCAGTCACAATAAAAGGTTATTTATGCGTCACACGGCCGGTTTCGGGCTTGCGCCCATCCTCAGGTGTTTATACTGTTGGAGTTCACTATACAAATACAAAAAAATTATTTGCTGGCGACTACACAGATACAAGTGGGGCAATTGTAAGTGGTAAGGTATCATTTGACGAAAATATATCTGTACTTACATAAAAATGAAGTACCTTTATTACAGTTATGCTGTGGTGACAGTTTTGCCACTTAGTTACACACTTATTGTCATTTTTACGTGCATATTTCAGTTTTACCAAGTATAGCTTCATACCTTATAATATATGTTATCAGACGGCCGGTCTCTATCTGACGAATGATTTCTTCATTACTATTAAAAAGTATTCTGTTTCTGGTGACTAAATGCTTATTGTTTCGTACTTTAAACTGAAGCAATCTGACTACTATAATTTAGTAATGAAAATGAGTGGCGCATCTCCTAACTGGCGTACACCGTATTTAACTAAGAGATAAAGCCTGATCAAGAGCTCAGATGCTAAAAGAACCCTCAGTTTCTGAATAGCATTTAAATGTTCCCAGCATTCCGTGTCGAATGCAGGCTCTAGCTAATTGGGCGTCGGAATTAGAATGCAGGTTTCCACACTTACATTAAAATTCGGAACCTACCCCCTGTTTGGTACCTCACAGGCCGTTGATATGTCTATCAAGGCAAAGCAGCATCCTATAGTTGTCGAACAACGTCATAGTGGTTCGAGGAACACTGCAAGGACATGAGGGTGCTCGGCTTCCAATAGATCTGCAAACAGTTGAGTGAGAAAGCCAAATTCATCGAATCTCACGGTAGTAGGAAACTTTAGTCTACAATGTGTTCGTGTAATTAGCCACAGTGTTTTCATTTTTTGGTTTGTTATGTTTTTTACATTTCCTAATCCGTTTCTGTGAAGAACGTAATGACTCGTTCACGTGTAGCTAGCGCCCAGCCACACATCATTGACAAATACTACGTTAACAGATCGCAGTGGTCACCAGGCTGGACCGACTGCTGAGTGTCACGACGTACTTCAACTGTCGACAAGTGTGCGTCGCAATGAGGAACGGCGGCGTGGTGCGACGAAGGCAGCTGCCAGTGAAACACGAGCCGGCTGCGCGGTTGCGCCACGTGCAGACCAACAACTGGCGCCAGTTTTTCTGTTCACTACTTGCGGCTGCGTTCCACCTCTGCACAGTTACTGTGACTTTCGGTTTTATTCCCTTCACGCGCCATGTAGAGAGGCGTACCGCTTTCAGAACCGTAACACCGTTCGCAGTGATAATCGCGAAATCTTCGAATTTTGTTGACAGTGTCACTAATCTCGCGTTTGCAAAACTTTAATCCGATGACTCAGTTCTTCATCGTGAGGTGGGTACCAATTTGTGTCAGCACAGATTCTACGTAGTGCGTTCTCTAAATGCCAGTTGGTAACGGAAAAGAATACAGTACACGGACGGAAAAAGAACTGCACTACGAGAAGGAGTTGTACGATGTAAATGAAAGTTGGTAGACCTGTTTCTACATCTGACAGATGATGTGTATTGAAATTCACGTCAGTCACAAAAGAGTGACGACCGCGGTGGCCGAGTGGTTCTAGGCGCTTCAGTCCGGAACCACGAGGCTCCTACGCTCGCAGGTTCGAATCCTGGCATGGATGTGTGTGATGTCCTTAGGTTGGTTGGGTTTAATTAGTTCTAAGTTCTAGTGGACTGATGACCTCAGATGTTAGGTCCCACAGTGCTCAGAGCCATTTGAACCTGCGAGCGTATCGGTCGCGCGGTTCCAGACTGTAGCGCCTAGAACCGCTCGGCCACTCCCGCCGGCTATGAGGACGCAAATCACGTTTGCTTTAAATACATGCTGAGTTTGGACGTGGTGAGCCACGAACGCTTCTTAGGTGAGAGAAACACAGTGCACCAACCTTCTGAGTTTGAACGTGGAGGAGCTGTACGATAACAGGGTTATATTCATTCTGCGGTAGTGCAAAACGACTGGGCAGGAACGTATCCGCTGTACACGACTGCTGGCAACGGTGTTGACGGGAATGTACGATCGCAACGAGACGGGGCTCCGGACACCCACGTGGCACTACCGAGAGGCAACACTGTCTGTACGGCGTATAGCTCTGGCGCATCTGCAGCAGCAGTGCGACCGCACCGACACAACAGATCGGTTACTTCGAGGACAGCTCCGAGCTAGACGCCCTGTAGCGTGCATTCCACTGACACCAAACCACAGCAGTTTGCGATTTCAGTGGTCTCCAATGAGAGCACGTTGGAGGTCTGTTGTGTTTTCTACATCTACATCTACATCTACATTTATACTCCGCAAGCCACCCAACGGTGTGTGGCGGAGGGCACTTTACGTGCCACTGTCATTACCTCCCTTTCCTGTTCCAGTCGCGTATGGTTCGCGGGAAGAACGACTGTCTGAAAGCCTCCGTGCGCGCTCTAATCTCTCTAATTTTACATTCGTGATCTCCTCGGGAGGTATAAGTAGGAGGAAGCAATATATTCGATACCTCATCCAGAAACGCACCCTCTCGAAACCTGGCGAGCAAGCTACACCGCGATGCAGAGCGCCTCTCTTGCAGAGTCTGCCACTTGAGTTTATTAAACATCTCCGTAACGCTATCACGGTTACCAAATAACCCTGTGACGAAACGCGCCGCTCTTCTTTGGATCTTCTCTATCTCCTCCGTCAGACCGATCTGGTACGGATCCCACACTGATGAGCAATACTCAAGTATAGGTCGAACGAGTGTTTTGTAAGCCACCTCCTTTGTTGATGGACTACATTTTCTAAGCACCCTCCCAATGAATCTCAACCTGGTACCCGCCTTACCAACAATTAATTTTATATGATCATTCCACTTCAAATCGTTCCGCACGCATACTCCCAGATATTTTACAGAAGTAACTGCTACCAGTGTTTGTTCCGCTATCATATAATCATACAATAAAGGATCCTTCTTTCTATGTATTCGCAATACATTACATTTGTCTACGTTAAGGGTCAGTTGCCACTCCGTGCACCAAGTGCCTATCCGCTGCAGATCTTCCTGCATTTAGCTACAATTTTCTAATGCTGCAACTTCTCTGTATACTACAGCATCATCCGCGAAAAGCCGCATGGAACTTCCGACACTATCTACTAGGTCATTTATATATATTGTGAAAAGCAATGGTCCCATAAGACTCCCCTGTGGCACGCCAGAGGTTACTTTAACGTCTGTAGACGTCTCTCCATTGATAACAACATGCTGTGTTCTGTTTGCTAAAAACTCTTCAATCCAGCCACACAGCTGGTCTGATATTCCGTAGGCTCTTACTTTATCAGGCGACAGTGCGGAACTGTATCGAACGCCTTCCGGAAGTCAAGGAAAATAGCATCTACCTGGGAGCCTGTATCTAATATTTTCTGGGTCTCATGAACAAATAAAGCGAGTTTGGTCTCACACGATCGCTGTTTCCGGAATCCATGTTGATTCCTACATAGTAGATTCTGGGTTTTCAAAAACGACATGATACTCGAGCAAAAAACATGTTCTAAAATTCTAATGAAAGCTGGTTGTGCGTCGGTGCCCGTGATGCCCAAGCAACCTGTCTGCGTGCTACACACACTGGACTTCCAGCAGCAGTTAAGGTGAAGGCGCAGCACGGGATTAGCCGAGCGGTCTCAGGCGGTGCAGTCAAGGACTGTGCGGCTGGTCCCGCCGGAGGTTCGAGTCCTCCCTCGGGCATGGGTGTGTGTGTTTGTCCTTAGGATAATTTAGGTTCAGTAGTGTGTAAGCTTAGGGACTGATGACCTTAGCAGTTAAGTCCCGTAAGATTTCACACACATCTGAACATTTTTCAGGTGTGGGCTGCGATTTCGTATGACAGCAGGAGCGCTCTAGTGGTTATCCCACGCACCGTGGCTGCAAATTTATAAAACAATCAGATGGTTCGACCTATTGTTCTGCCATTCGTGAACAGCACTCCGGGGGTGTTTTCAATATGGAGAGCGCTCTCCGATATAAAGGGTTATTACAAATGATTGAAGCGATTTCACAGCACTACAATAACTTTATTATTTGAGATATTTTTTAGGCATTCACAAATGTTCGATATGTGCCCCTTTAGTGATTCGGCAGACATCAAGCCGATAATCAAGTTCCTCCCACACTCGGCGCAGCATGTCCCCATCAATGAGTTCGAAAGCATCGTTGATGCGAGCTCGCAGTTCTGGCACGTTTCTTGGTAGAGGAGGTTTAAACACTGAATCTTTCACATAACCCCACAGAAAGAAATCGCATGGGGTTAAGTCGGGAGAGCGTGGAGGCCATGACATGAATTGTTGATCGTGATCTCCACCACGACCGATCCATCGGTTTTCCAATCTCCTGCTTAAGAAATGCTTCTGCTTTAGCCTTTTCCGTAAGATTTTCCAAACCGTCGGCTGTGGTACGTTCAGCTCCCTGCTTGCTTTATTCGTCGACTTCCGCGGCTACGCGTGAAACTTGCCCGCACGCGTTCAACCGTTTCTTCGCTCACTGCAGGCCGACCCGTCGATTTCCCCTTACCGAGGCATCCAGAAGCTTTAAACTGCGCATACCATCGCCGAATGGAGTTAGCAGTTGGTGGATCTTTGTTGAACTTCGTCCTGAAGTGTCGTTGCACTGTTATGACTGACTGATGTGAGTGCAGTTCAAGCACGACATACGCTTTCTCGGCTCCTGTCGCCATTTTGTCTCACTGCGCTCTCGATCGCTCTGGCGGCAGAAAACTGAAGTGCGGCTTCAGCCAAACAAAACTTTATGAGTTTTTCTACGTATCTGTAGTGTGTCGTGACAATATGTCAATGTATGGAGCTACAGTGAATTTATGAAATCGCTTCAATCATTTGTAATAGTCCTGTACAGTAGAGCGTCGATTATCCGAACGTCGGTCAACCGAACGACCGCTTAACCGAACTGTGTCCTCGCTCGCACCTGTCACTCTCCCACCCTAACGTCCATCATCCCCCTCACTTCCAAACCAAGTTTCCCACAGTAGTCGCCGCACTGGGCCACCGCTGGCGGAACATTGCTTGCGTTTTCGTACCCTCTGTAAAAGCTCATCTGCTAAAGAATGGGAAGAGGGAGAAAACACTACTTCTCCTTGACAGTGTACCAATTCGTCCGTCATGTGGTATTTTAAACGAAAAAGACGAGTTCATAAAGGTAATATTTCTTCCACCTAAGGTAAACTCCTTATTACAGCCCTTGGAGCAAGGCGTTATTGAGACTTTCAAACGATATTACAGGAAAGAATTGTTGCGTAAGTTATTGTTAGAAAGAGAAGAGGATGGAGAAGAAAGTCTCTTAAGAAATCGTAAGTATATTTACTTGAAAGACGCGTCCTACATGATCAGCGCAGCGTGGAATAGTGTAAAGGAAGAGAATTTGAAGAAAGCCTGGAATAAAATTTTGGACACACAAGAAAATTCAAAAGCTATGATTGAAAATGACGAACAGAATGATATGTCCGATATTCTCGACATGTTGGCGTGATCGTTCAGCATATCTGTCTGCAATCGAGCGTATACAGGGCAACGTCGGGAGACAACTTCGGTGTCATCCACAAGACAGCTGTATTGATCGAACAAGGGCAACAGCTGCGGAACTCCATCCCACAAACTGACATCTGTCCGCCGCCTGTCGCTGAGTGGTCAGCGCGACAGAATGTCAATCCTAAGGGCCCGGGTTCGATTCCCGGCTGGGTCGGAGATTTTCTCCGCTCAGGGACTGGGTGTTGTGTTGTCCTAATCATCATCATTTCATCCCCATCGACGTGCAAGTGGCCGAAGTGGCGTCAAATCGAAAGACTTGCATCGGGCGAACGGCCTACCCGACGGGAGGCCCTCGCCACACGACATGTACATTTAACTCACATCTGGCATCTGTACAGAACACTGCACGCACGTCTGCTTTCAACATGCTGGGGAGGGGTTACTGTAGCAATGGATTATCTCTGCCTACATTAATCTGTGATCTCGCAATGTTAATCACTTAAGGGGAGGTTTACTTTGGCCATAAAAATGCATGTTCAAAATGGCCCTGAGCACTATGGGACTTCTGAGGTCATCATCCCCTAGAACTTAGAACTACTGAAACCTAACTAACCTAAGGACATCACACACATCCATGCCCGAGGCAGGATTCGAACCTGCGACCGTAGCGGTCACGCGGTTCCAGACTGAAGCGCCTAGAACCGCAAGGCCAAAAGCATGTACTTTGAGAATCTTTTTCTCGTGATGTGTTTTAGATATCAACGTCAAATTTGGTCAAATTGTTTATTGATATTTCCTCTACAAACTGGCTGGAATTTTTTCGACCGGAAATGTCGAAGAGCAAAGGCGGAAGTGCCGTCTGAATGAAACAAAATTTCGATGTAGACCTCCATGTGCGGTATGTCACAGGTCACCGGATCGTGTGGAATCAAAATTGACGTTAGCGAAGTATATAAGATTCTTTAGGAGTTGTACCTCGCTCAAGTTATTTGGACCATAGGAAACAAAATGGCTGCCATTTGAAAAAAAATAGGTTTTT